>NC_064638.1:1254522178-1255159678 GCF_023864345.2 Schistocerca serialis cubense | reverse complement strand
TATGTGTGGATGGATATGTGAGATTCACTCACACATCCTATACCTTCATTACTCATCAGATTATTTATACCATAAAGATCATTATCATTAACACTTTCACCCTCCCTTCCCTACATTCTTACTATTCTCCTGACTATATAAATCATCAAAAGTTTCTGCATCCAGTCTGCATTGATAACTTTTCCCAGTTTCTAAATCTTTTCTATTGTCTTCATCAGATTTCATAGGTCTCCAAATTTCTATCAAAACATAATCTACCCACCTGATGACTCCCCTTAGTATTGAATCTGTGGGATTTCACATTGCTTTCTCTGGTCGTATAGTGTTTTGCCTGATTTTGGAGAAATTTATCTTGTCTCAAAGTAACAGGCACCTGTTGAGGTGACCTTCACTTTTCCTGGTTACTCTCTCTCACACTTTCTGTCTCCCATGGTCTTTGCCTATTATTTGTATCTGTTTCTGTCTCTATCACTCCATTGATTATCCCTTCTGTTCCTCCCCCATGATTATCATTTCTGAAGTTATTTCCATCTCTCCTCATGTAGTCATCATGACTATTACTGTGTTTCCATCCATTTGGTTGATATCTGTTAGTCCTACTAAAGTTAGTATTCTGATTTCTATTTCATTCTAAGTCTGTTGAGTTTGTCCACTATTTTAGGATTTCCTCTACAGATTCATCTGGTCCATACATAAATCCCCACTGTACTCAAGTTTTAAGTCTTCTTTTCAAGGTGTCAGTCTGAGTGAGTTCATCCAAGAGTTTGTTTAAATGAATTAGTCTCCTAAAGTTGTTTTTCACAAAATGATTTCATGCCTTCCTACCCCTCTGTCTAAATCACCTGTTCAAAAATTCACTCTTTATTCTTGTTTGCTCTGTTTCAGACCAAACATGATTTGTAAAACACCTCTCAGATTCATCATAAGGCATTTCAGTATCAATATTCTGAATTGCCCATGATGGAGTCTCCCCATCCAAACATTTCTCTACAAATTTGATTTTTAAATTATCATCCATACCACTTACAAAGTTGTCCCTACATTGGTGTAAAAGATCAACAAAGCTGTCTCTACATTGGTGTAAAAAATTGACAGGGTGAATTTTACTGTCACCAAGCAATTGCTTAATTGAAATGTTATCCCACATACCAGCAAAATTATTTCTAAATTTTTTAGTTACAAAATTCTCCAGCAAGTCTGTAAATTTCTTGTTCATATTATTCATTTCACTTCTGCTTGCATCTGTATTGGTAGTTTTCTTAATTAGTGACTTTGGAGTCTAACTGGAGAACTATCATGTGAAAACCTGCCTTTTGGCAGAACACTGATGATGATGGTGAGTCTAACTCTGCGACTCTTTTATTACAATGGCCTTGTAATTTTTTGAATTTAAATCTTGTTTCTGATTTATTGTTATTTATTACCTGTTTCAATTGAACACAGTTATCTGGATTTTTCTGAACAACTTTGAAACTGTTTGGTATGGGCAGTTTCCATGTTGAGTTCTGTTTTGAGAGCACCAACTGTGATTTCCAACAGATCCAACTCGAGCATCAACTTGTTTCCGATCTGTTTCTACTTCATTTTTAAGCTTTGTTATCTCCTCTTCATTTTTAGTTACTCTTGTATTACTGTTTTCCAGTTGTGCTTTAAGCTCCTTAAAGTATTGTTTGTTTCAGCAATTTGGCCACCTAAGGTACTATTTCATGTATTAGCTGTTTCTGTAATTCTGCCACCTAAAGTAGCATTGCTTCAGCAATTCTTTTACCTAAAGTATTAGTTGTTTCAGTAATTCTGCCACTTAAAGCTTCAGCTGTTTCAGTAATCCTGTCAATTACATTCTTGATTTCAGGTATTAACCTTGACAATAGTTCTACAATTCCACTGTTTGAGCCTGCAGCTTCAGTTTCGTCGAAACCAAGGAATGGTTAACAAGCACTTACACTAATACTTCCTATTGCTTCATCATCACATATCTCGGCCTGTGCTACCTCACTGTTTACTTTGGTTTCACTTTCATATTCCTCTTTAAACTCTTTAAACTACCTGTTCCTGATTTTCTATTGGTACGTGTCTTAATTATCACCATATTTATGAACAAACACAGTTTTAACACTTTGAATGAGAATTTCAATCTTCAAACTAAAATTCTAGTCATAATACGAAATTTCTGCCGCACAGGAAAAAGAATAAACAATCAAGGTACTTATCTCAGTTGTCTGCAATGATTTAGTTCCAGGCCATAAACTTTTTTTTTTTGTCCACTTTTTAACTATCATCTCTTTATTCACTTATGTAAATGTATAGTCCATTTCAGATTTCCATGCTGTTGTTTTCTTTTAAATTTTCCAGTGTATCGACTTCCATTATTACATAAATCAACCAGAAACTCAAAGTTCCGCTAGAGAAACTTAATTAGCAGGACATTTGTAACGTCAGGATCCTCTACCACAATTGAAATGCTACGGGGCTATTCTGGACGCTACAGTTATTAGGCAATACTCATCTTCATTTTTCAGCAAACTATAATGCTGCAACATGGTGTAACTAATGATTTGGTACACCAAGAGAAATTTCAAGTAATCACATTGACATGAAGTTTCGCTTTCACAATTACATGCTTATTCCACAAAAACTGTTACAGAACTGGCTCTCTCTAAAACTGGCACAATCAAAAATCATAGCAAACTTGCCCCCACCCCAATGCCTGATTTGCCTCTGCTTGTATTCATTTCGATAATTACAGGTGCCATATTCCATTATTACAGACAAAAAATTTAAGGATTACAATCAAAAACTTGTTGGTATTTACAAACTGATAGTACAAAATTAAGTGTTATTCATTCCTCCCATGCTATGACATTAAGTTTTAATTGGTTCTTAGTTTTTAGTACTGAAATTGACAAAATAACTTCAGTATCAATGTGTTTTACAAAGTTTTTTATTTCATGAGAATTATTAGCTGGGAAATGTTGCTAACATATACATGAGCTCTCTACATAAGTATAAATAAAAAGCTAGTTTCACTTATTCTGAAAAGTATTCTGAAATGACAAAATGAGAATAGTTTATGATTTATATTAAAATATAGATTAGTAGTTGCCAAACCAAAACTGAGATGTTTTAGCACATGATGAAATTGAAATGAAATTGATGACAGAATATGAAACAGTATAAGAAATTAAGTTTTAAAATGCCCAGATAAATGAAATAAGAGTGTTACAAAATTGATATAAGCCTTTAAATGTTGCAGCCTGACACCTGAGGCCAACAACCCATGTCATGCTTATCCTAATGATTATATATTGGTACATTTCAAACAGTACCAGTAAAATGCTAATTGTCTTCTGACTGTGGCGATGAGGAATTAGTAGTAAACTTACAAATTTCCAAACTACAGTCTGATTACTCTTCCACTACAAGTCTCTTACAGTGACTGAAATTAATCAAGCACAATGTCTCTGAATCTCTTACCATTCTGTAAGGTTACATAACACCTAATCGAATAAACTGTATGGTTGTGAGTACCTAATGCTTTCATATCATCTAAGACTGGATATAATGTGAAAGTCCAAGTTCAGATATCAACAATATTATTTAAAGGGTAGACTGCTACTCACTATAAGGATGATGCTTGAGATGCAGACAGGCACAACAAAAAGACTATTACACATTGAGTTTTCATCTTAAGCATTCTTCAGAAAATAATATAAAAGAAACCACACAACCATTCACACAAGAAGGCACATCTCACACGCACATGACTGCTGTCTCTGGTTGCTCTGGGTACATTGCAACTGATGCATTGGACAAAAGCAGCAGTCCGAAGTGGGGTAGGGAAGGGGAAGCGATAGCAGAATGTAGGAGGGGGGAATGAAGAGCATCATTTGGTATAGTGCGCAGATACTAGAACGCGGCGGGAAAAGGCTGCCCTGTACAGCGTTGAGTGGCTATGGGGCTAGGGTGGGGGTGGGGGACTAGAAAGGACGAGGGGTAGAGAAGGGGAAAGACCTGTGGGTGTGATGGCAGACAGAGACGCACAATGAGGATGAGGGAACGTGAATTGGGAGGAGGTGATCAGACAGAACAAACTGAAACTGTTGGATGGAGGGTAGGGGGACAGCAAGGTATTGAAGGTTGATGCTAGATAATTTCAGGGTCAGAGGGTGTGTTGTAAGGATAATTCCCCTCCGCAGAATTCAGAAAAGCTGGTGGTGAAGGGAAGCATCCAGATGTCTCGGGTCGTGAAGCAGCCATTGAAAACAACCAGTTCTGTTCAGCTGCATGCTTTACCAGACGTTGGTCCACTTTGCTCTTGGCCAAAGTTTAGCAGTGTTCATTCACTTTGATGGACAGCTGATTGGCAGTTATACCAATATAAAAAGCTATGCTATGGCTGCAGAGTGATGGTAGTATTACGTGGCTGCTTTCACAAGTGGCCCAGCCTCTGATGGGGTAGGATAAGCCTATGACAAGACTGGAATAGGTAGTGCTGGGTTTAAATTGGGAGTGGCATAGGGATGGACTAGGATGTTGTGGTGGGTGTATGGGTGACAGAACACCACCTTAGGAGAGGTGGGAAGGACCTTGAGTAGGATGTTCCTCATTTTGGGGCATGATTATTGATAATAGGAAGATGTGATTCAGTTGTTCCTGTCCCATGTGGTACTAAGTGATGAAGAAGTCTCTGCTTTGTAGCTATTTATTGAGGGTGGTGCAGAATTGGGGGTGCGCAGGGATATAGCATGGGAAATCTCTTTGAATACTTGGTGTTGGGAATAGCACCTGTTTGTGAAAGCCTTTGTAAGAACTTAAGCTTACTGGGTAAGGGAGTTATTGTCACTGCAGATACGTTGTCCCCAAGAGGCCAGTTATATGTGAGCGACGTTTGGTTGTGGAAGGGATGGCAGCTGTTGAAATGCAGCCACTGTTGAGGATTGATTGATTTAACATAGACAGAGGTGTGGATGGAGCCATCAGGGAGGAAGACATCAACACTCAGGAAGGTGGTGTACTAGGTTGTGGAGGATAAGATGAAGGCCATGGGAGAGAAGGTGTTGAGATTGTGAAGGAATTGGGGTTAGGATATCTTGGCCCTGAGTCCAGATCATGAAGATATCATCAGTGAACCTAAACCGGACCAAGGGTTTGGCGTTTTTGAGGCAAGCAAGATTTCCTCTATATAGCCTATAAACAGGTTGGCAAAGGAGGGTGCCATGTGGGTTCCCATGGCCGTGCCATGGATTTGTTTGCATTCCTTCCCTTCAAAGGAGAAGTAGTGGTGGGTTAGGATGAAGTTAGTAAAGTGTATGAGGAATTGAGGCAGTGGGTTTGGAATCTGAAGGACATTGGGAGAGGTAGTGTTCAATAGCAGCCAGACGATAGTCATGAGATATGTTGTTTTGTGGCATCAATAGTGAGGTAGTAGGGAACCAGGAAGTAAAGGGGTGGGGATAATGGAGAGTTGAGGAAGGAAGTGGTTGGTATCTTTGACATGGAAAGCTAGATTGTGGGCAATTGGTTGTAGGTGTTGGTCAGAGAGAGCCCAAATTCTTTCATTGGGGCACAATAACCTATTACAATGGGGTGTTCAGTGTTGTTGGGTTTGTGGATTTTGGGGAGCATGCAGAAGGTGGGATGCAGGGTGTCTTAAGCCGGTATTACACGACAATCCACCGCGAACGGTACAGGTATATCACGACAGCCATCTAGCGGTAGAACAGGTGAAACTACGAAAATTAGCAGACACATTATCTGCACGCAGGAATAGAGAACAGTTCTAAACTGCCATCAATCCGCACACACGCAGTAGGCAGTGATAGTTCGTGCATGCGCAGAAGGATGTACCATGGTGCTTTCTGCTTGTTGTTTGGTTATTAGTGGCTAATTTCAGACTTTTGTGTTGGGGATTATTCGCGTTGGGGATCTTCTGCATTTTTTCAGTAAATAGGTTTCACAAATGCAGAAAAGAAACTTTTTTTGCAGTAGACTCTTATATACTAGCTGTTTGTGAAACGATTTTTTGTATTGATAGCTTCGTATTCTAGAAATGAAATGGAGCAGAGAGGAATTGAGCATGTGAAATCAGGCATACAGAGAGGAAAGGTGTGTGTATGACCCACTTGTATCATAATAAGGTAGTCGGAAATCGTCTCCTGAGGAATATGCATATAACGTTATACGGTGATTTTCGATTTGTATCATAATGCCTTAGTTTACGGAAGTTCAGGTTTGATTTAATTGCACCTCTTGCTTGATTTCAACATGCCAGAAAAGAGAAACTGGCAGTGAAAGGCAGAAAGTCCTTGCAGTTTGCCCCAGTGTGACAGACGAGGACTGTAAAATTCTGAGTATAGTCCAAACTTGGACAGTAAAATTCACCCTGTCAATTTTTTACACCAATGTAGAGACAGCTTTGTTGATCTTTTACACCAATGTAGGGACAACTTTGTAAGTGGTATGGATGATAATTTAAAAATCAAATTTGTAGAGAAATGTTTGGATGGGGAGACTCCATCATGGGCAATTCAGAATATTGATACTGAAATGCCTTATGATGAATCTGAGAGGTGTTTTACAAATCATGTTTGGTCTGAAACAGAGCAAACAAGAATAAAGAGTGAATTTTTGAACAGGTGATTTAGACAGAGGGGTAGGAAGGCATGAAATCATTTTGTGAAAAACAACTTTAGGAGACTAATTCATTTAAACAAACTCTTGGATGAACTCACTCAGACTGACACCTTGAAAAGAAGACTTAAAACTTGAGTACAGTGGGGATTTATGTATGGACCAGATGAATCTGTAGAGGAAATCCTAAAATAGTGGACAAACTCAACAGACTTAGAATGAAATAGAAATCAGAATACTAACTTTAGTAGGACTAACAGATATCAACCAAATGGATGGAAACACAGTAATAGTCATGATGACTACATGAGGAGAGATGGAAATAACTTCAGAAATGATAATCATGGGGGAGGAACAGAAGGGATAATCAATGGAGTGATAGAGACAGAAACAGATACAAATAATAGGCAAAGACCATGGGAGACAGAAAGTGTGAGAGAGAGTAACCAGGAAAAGTGAAGGTCACCTCAACAGGTGCCTGTTACTTTGAGACAAGATAAATTTCTCCAAAATCAGGCAAAACACTATACGACCAGAGAAAGCAATGTGAAATCCCACAGATTCAATACTAAGGGGAGTCATCAGGTGGGTAGATTATGTTTTGATAGAAATTTGGAGACCTATGAAATCTGATGAAGACAATAGAAAAGATTTAGAAACTGGGAAAAGTTATCAATGCAGACTGGATGCAGAAACTTTTGATGATTTATATAGTCAGGAGAATAGTAAGAATGTAGGGAAGGGAGGGTGAAAGTGTTAATGATAATGATCTTTATGGTATAAATAATCTGATGAGTAATGAAGGTATGGGATGTGTGAGTGAATCTCACATATCCATCCACACATACAGACAGAAGCAGACATATTTATGCTTGTGTCTGTATGTGTGGATGGATATGTGCGTGTGTGCGAGTGTATACCTGTCCTTTTTTCCCCCTAAGGTAAGTCTTTCCACTCCCGGGATTGGAATGACTCCTTACCCTCTCCCTTAAAACCCACTTCCTTTCGTCTTCCCCTCTCCTTCCCTCTTTCCTGATGAGGCAACAGTTTGTTGCGAGAGCTTGAATTTTGTGTGTGTGTTTGTGTTTGTTTGTGCGTCTATCGACCTGCCAGCGCTTTCGTTCGGTAAGTCACCTCATCTTTGTTTTTATATATAATTTTTCCCACGTGGAATGTGTATATATATATATATATATATATGCGTGTGTGCGAGTGTATACCTGTCCTTTTTTCCCCCTAAGGTAAGTCTTTCCTCTCCCGGGATTGGAATGACTCCTTACCCTCTCCCTTAAAACCCACTTCCTTTCATCTTCCCCTCTCCTTCCCTCTTTCCTGATGAGGCAACAGTTTGTTGCGAAAGCTTGAATTTTGTGTGTATGTTTGTGTTTGTTTGTGTGTCTATCGACCTGCCAGCGCTTTTGTTCGGTAAGTCACCTCATCTTTGTTTATATATATACACGTACTTGTAACTGGGAAAAGTTGGAACAAACATTTGAACATTTTAAGAGAAGTGGGTTGAAATTAAGGAAAGGGGGAACGGTCTTCAAATTAGGAAAGTGGAAGTGTTTGGTAACTAAACTGAAGTTTCTAGGACACAGCATAACACACAAGGGTAATTTGCTCGATGATGAGAAAATCTTGACCATAGCAAAATTTCCTCAACCTGAAAATAAAAAATAGTTAAACCTGTCCTTCAGGTTAACTAATTTCTACAGAAAATACATAAAGAGACACAAGCCCTTAATGCACCATGCTTGAATCATCTTCTCAAGAAAAACAGTACTTGGATTTAGGATGAAAATTGTCAGCAAGCATTTGCAGAGATAAAGAAACAACTTAGTGACAGCAAAACCTTACACAGCCCTGACTTTTATCGAACCTTTTGTATAATGTGTGACAGCAGTGATAGTGGGATTGGGGCTCATGTATTTCAAGAGAAATCTGAAGATGGGAAAGTGCAGCACTGTTCAAACATTTTTGCAAGTAGAACTTTACAGAAACATGAAAAAAATTACACAATCACAGAAAAGGAACTAGAGACTATTCAGTGGGCATTTTTCAAATTCAGGAATTATCTGTTAGGGCATGAAACCATTGTGTACTTAGATCAGAAAGCACCGAGCTATTTTTGGGACTGTAGATTACAGCCCAACAAGATCACACAATGGGCACTTTTTCTGCAACAGTTTAATTACGCCATTAGATATGTTAAAGGTAAAGAAAATGTGACTGCTGATGCATTGTCTAGATTATAATTGGGAGGTGACAATGAGAAGAATGAAGGGGCATGTGATAAAAATTCCAAAATTATGTTTGTAAGGGAATTAAAGATGAGAAAGACATAACTAAGATTTGTAAGGACATTAGCTGGAATCAAAATCGTGATGCAAACTGGAAGCTATGTAAAAAGCTATATTGGTATGAAGGGAAAAGAAAAAGTGAGGCTTTACTTTTTTTCTTCCCCCAGACACCAGTTCTCAGAACTCTGCAGGTGGGAACTAGCGCTACAACATGTCCTCGGTTCTCGACACCCACCTGCCCTTAATTTACTTTAATTTCTTCTGCTTCAGCATTTCTTCATAGTAACTACTCTTTTCTTCATTCGGTTTTAGTTTTCTACATCTTTCATTGTCGTCCGTCTTTCACCCCCCCCCCCCCCCCCCCCCTGCCCACCCCTCCCCACCCCTTCTAATGTACAACTCACATAGAATTTCACTCTTCTTAACACATGCACGATGTTTAAGCAGTAACCTCTATCTTGCGGCTTGCTTTAAGCTATCAGTTTCTCAAATATCATCTCATGCAGTCCCCAACAATCAGTCTTTCCTTCTCATTCCGTAGGGTAAGTCTCCCCTGACATGCAATTCTCTTCCTTCCATTTCAATCCTTTTACCTGAAGAAGGAGCGACTGGCTCTGAAAGCTTGCCTAATTATATCCTTCTTTTATGTGTGTGTTCTGCCGTGACTTGGTGGGTAGATTTTTTATCTATTCAATTAAATTAGTTTCTAATGTAAGTTTCTTTGATCAGGAATGGAGACGGTTGAATATCAGTTGCATATGCGTTATCACATGTAGAGAGACATCTGACTGGATTAATAAATTGTTAATCACATAATTGGAACACTGAACACATCTATTTGTCATTGTGTGAAGATTTATTACATATTAATGTGAGGAATACTTGCACAAGAGCATTGCCTGCACAGTGTTCCTTACATTGAGTGATCACAACTGTACAGTACTGATAAATAGAAGCAAGGAATTTATTAATTATTTATTTCATTAATATGAATATGTACATGACTGCTTACATGAAAGGGACACTATTACTACAGCATGTGCCTGAACAGTGTTTTCTTCTACTGAACAAAAGATTTTTATTATTTAATGTTTTGATGTTTTATGAGTTTATGTACAACTTTACAGAGAGAGCAAGTGTAATGTCAAAATGAATACAAAAACATGTAAAGAAACTGAAAACAACTTATGCCAAAGAAAACGCAAACTAACTATCATGTTATCTACATAATGTTACAATTTGTAGTTTGTACTTGAGGTGAAATTTGTTATGTACATATTACCCGCAAATGCCGTTTAAGGAAGTTATGCACCCATATTGGTAGAACAGATAAAATTTATCTTACTGGAAAGCTACTGTTTATGAAACGCTATAAGTGTAACGTTAATGAAACTAAAGGATATCTAATACAAACAGTATATCTGACTCAGAGCATCAACTTTATACAGTTGTTTCCCATTTTGTTCCTTTGTACACTATGATGTGTATGTTGGACTAATGAATAGAGACTAGAAGTCAATTGTATGTTGAAATTTTTGAACACAGAGACTGTATGCCTGGGAGCACCAGAAGAATATAAAGAGACTAGAAAGAGGTTTTACCACAAATGGACTGTGATTTTCTCAAGCATTTGACTCTGGAGAATGTATATACACTATGTGATCAAACGTATCCGAACACCCCCAAAAACATGTGTTTTTCATATTAGGTGCATTGTGCTGCCACCTACTGCAAGGTACTCCATATCAGTGACCTCAGTAGTCATTAGACATGAGAGAGCAGAATGTGGCACTCTGCGGAATTCACAGTCTTTGAACGTGGTCAGGTAATTGGGTGTTACTTGTGTCATACGTCAGTATGCGAGATTTCCACACTGCTAAACATCCCTAGGTCCACTGTTTCTGATGTGACAGTGAAGTGGAAATCTGAAGCCACACTTACAGCACAAAACTGTACAGGCCGACCTCGACTGTCGACTGACAGAGACTGCCGGCAGTTGAAGAGGATCGTAATGTGTAATAGGCAGATATTGGTCATTTAATGTGTTGCAAATTGCAGTGCATACATCCATAACAACTTTTGAAATGGCGGGCTGTGCTATTCTGTGGCTAAAAGCCAGACCCCTAAAAGATTCCCCATTCGCCAGAAAATGTAATGTTACAACCAGCCAGCAACATAACAGAGCGTTCACCAGTATTTTATTAGTGATCTAGGCTGGTTTGAACATAAAACATAACCATATAATTCTTACTCTCTAGAAGCTGATATAGCCTCACTCATGACTCTGTCGCACTTTCTGTTTCCATCTTCTATCATAGACAGCAGCTTCTCGAAACAGGCCATGTCCATCCTAACGAAGTTCCGAAATTCTTGCGGATGTTTGGGCCTCAGTTCTTTCATTAACAGTGAATATATTTCCCTGTTTTCCACCCTTCTTGTCAGCCAGGGTCGAACTCAACAATTTTTGACTTTCGATTTCGTCGCCGCTCTGCCCTAATCCGAAGATTTACTGTCACTGCCAGGGCAATAGCTCCAAAAGCAAGTGGATCCTCCATGTGCAATATGCTGTATAAATGTAAATTTCGATATACGTATACCTGTGTAATCAAGTGTCGTAATATAAAACTGTTGCATCTGTAATTCAGAACAGTACTAACCTACATTAGAGAAAAACTATTACTTGATATATAATGGTAGAAAACAATTTCTTTATAAATAGGAACCTTGAGTTCACAAGTAATTTGAACGTATGATGCTTCAGTATATCATACAGTCACCCTTGAGTTGTGCGTGGTAGAACGAACGACTTTACAAGACATCAGGACATAAAACATCTATTTTCTTTTCGCGCATAAAGTCTGCTGGTGCACATGCGCGCGAGGTATCTCCCACGTCGATAGTGTAATAGGTCGGAAGTGAACCAGTCTGTAGTTACAGGCATGCACTTCAGGGGCGTTGGTGCATAGGTGTATGGTTTAGGCACATCGTGTAATACGGGCTTTAGGGGTGAGGAGGAAACAGATTCAGGGAGAGGGAAGAGCCTGAGATTTGAAGCAGGGATTGGAGGCTCTGTTGGACTTGTGGGAAGGCATCAGTGTTGTAGAGTTTATAGATAGAGGAGTCAGACAATTGGCAGAGGCCTTCTGCCAGGTGGAACATTTGTCTGTGGGTAGGGTGGTAGGTCAGGATCTATTAGCTTCAAAAGGGCTGTGGAATAAAAAGGAAGCATAACAAAGTAAAATTACATGAAATGCATCCTATCGTATTGTAAAATAAGATTAGGTTGACAGAGAATGAATAAAGAATCGTCAGTGCATGCTGTTGAAGTACTGAATTAGGCATCAGAAAGGGAAGAGAGGAAGAAACGAGGGAACGAAGGAAAAGGGAAATAAAGCTTTTATCTACTATGGACAAGGAACACTGTGTCTGTGATCAATAAAGGTTTCTTGAAATTATTGCAACCAGTCGTCTGTGGTTTGTTCTTCAATTTTTTTTTAAATTCCATTACGGATTTCAAATCACCCAGTGAATTATCATCAGATGGTACATATTTATTAATTGTCTGCAGCAATGTGGGAGTCTTGTAGCTGTAGCAAGATGTATAAATGAAACAGATAAGCACTGAGTGTAGCAAGAATTATTCATATTATGAGATAGATTTTGTTGCCTTAGTATTCTTTGGTTGAATATTGGTGTACACAGTATTCTGGACAACATAATGCACTTTACACATTTAGCCACAGGTATCATATTCCACATCTACATCTATATCTACATCTACATCTACATGACTACTCTGCAATTCATATTTAAGTGCTTGGCAGAGGGTTCATCGAACCACAATCATACTATCTCTCTACCATTCCACTCCCGAACAGCGCGCGGGAAAAACGAACACCTAAACCTTTCTGTTCGAGCTCTGATTTCTCTTATTTTATTTAGATGATCATTCCTACCTATGTAGGTTGGGTTCAACAAAATATTTTCGCATTCGGAAGAGAAAGTTGGTGACTGAAATTTCGTAAATAGATCTCGCCGCGACGAAAAAGTCTTTGCTTCAATGACTTCCATCCCAATTCCCGTATCATATCTGCCACACTCTCTCCCCTACTGCGTGATAATACAAAACGAGCTGCCCTTTTTTGCACCATTTCGATGTCCTCCGTCAATCCCACCTGGTAAGGATCCCACACCGCGCAGCAATATTCTAACAGAGGACGAACGAGTGTAGTGTAAGCTGTCTCTTTAGTGGACTTGTTGCATCTTGTAAGTGTCCTGCCAAAGAAATGCAACCTTTGGCTCGCCTTCCCCACAATATTATCTATGTGGTCTTTCCAACTGAAGTTGTTCGTAATTTTAACACCCAGGTACTTAGTTGAATTGACAGCCTTGAGAATTGTACTATTTATCGAGTAATCGAATTCCAACGGATTTCTTTTGGAACTCATGTGGATCACCTCACACTTTTTGTTATTTAGCGTCAACTGCCACCTGCCACATCATACAGCAATCTTTTCTAAATCGCTTTGCAACTGATACTGGTCTTCGGATGACCTTACTAGACGGTAAATTACAGCATCATTTGCGAACAACCTAAGAGAACTGCTCAGATTGTCACCCAGGTCTTTTATATAGATCAGGAACAGCAGAGGTCCCAGGATGCTTCCCTGGGGAACACCTGATATCACTTCAGTTTTACTCGATGATTTGCCGTCTATTACTACGAACTGCGACCTTCCTGACAGGAAATCACGAACCCAGTCGCACAACTGAGATGATACCCCATAGGCCCGCAGCTTGATTAGAAGTCACTTGTGAGGAACGGTGTCAAAAGCTTTCCGGAAATCTAGCAATACGGAATCAACTTGAGATCCCCTGTCAATAGCGGCCATTACTTCGTGCGAATGAAGAGCTAGCTGCGTTGCACAAGAATGATGTTTTCTGAAACCATGCTGATTACGTATCAATAGATCATTCCCTTCGAGGTGATTCATAATGTTTGAATACAGTATATGCTCCAAAACCCTACTGCAAACTGACGTCAATGATATAGGTCTGTAGTTAGATGGATTACTCCTACTACCCTTCTTAAACACTGGTGCGACCTGCGCAATTTTCCAGTCTGTAGGTACAGATCTATCGATGAGCGAGCAGTTGTATATGAGTGCTAAACAGGGAGCTATTGTATCAGCGTAATCTGAAAGGAACCTAATCGGTATACAATCTGGACCTGAAGACTTGCCCGTATCAAGCGATTTGAATTGCTTCGCAACCCCTAAGGTATCTACTTCTAAGAAACTCATGCTAGCTGCTGTTCGTGTTTCAAATTCTGGAATATTACATTCGTCTTCCCTGGTGAAGGAATTTCGGAAAGCTGCGTTCAATAACTCCACTTTAGCGCCACAGTCATCGGTAACAGTACCATCGGCACCACGCAGCGAAGGTATTGACTGTGTCTTGCCGCTTGTGTACTTTACATACGATCAGAATTTCTTCGGATTTTCTACCAAATTTCGAGACAATGTTTCGTTGTGGAACCTATTAAAGGCATCTCGCATTGAAGTCCATGCCAAATTTCGCGTGTCTGTAAATTTTAGCCATCTTCAGGGTTTCGCGTTCTTCTGAACTTCGCATGCTTTTTCCGTTGCCTCTGCAACAGAGTTCGGACCTGTTTTGTGTACCATGGGGGATCAGTTCCATCTCTTACCAATTTATGAGGTATGAATCTCTCAATTGCTGTTGCTACTATATCTTTGAATTTGAGCCACATCTCATCTACATTTGCATAGTCAGTTTGGAAGGAATGGAGATTGTCTCTTAGGAAGGCTTCTAGTGACACTTAATCTGCTTTTTTAAATAAAATTATTTTGCGTTTGTTTCTGGTGGATTTGGAAGAAACGGTATTGAGCCTAGCTACAACGACCTTGTGATCACTAATCCCAGTATGCTCTCTATCAGCTCTGGATTGTTTGTGGCCAAGAGGTCAAGTGTGTTTTCGCAACCATTTACAATTCGTGTGGGTTCGTGGACTAACTGCTCGAAATAATTTTCGGAGAAAGCATTTAGGACAATCTCGGAAGATGTTTTCTGCCTACCACCGGTTTTGAACAAGTATTTTTGCCAACATATTGAGGGAAGGTTGAAGTCCCCACCAACTATAACCGTATGAGTGGGGTATTTATTTGCTACGAGACTCAAATTTTCTCTGAACTGTTCAGCAACTATATCATCGGAGTCTGGGGGTTGGTAGAAGGAGCCAATTATTAACTTAGTTCGGCTGTTAAGTATAACCTCCACCCATACCAATTCACATGGAGTATCTACTTCGACTTCACTACAAGATAAACCGCTACTGACAGACACAAACACTCCACCACCAATTCTGCCTAATCTATCTTTCCTGAACACCGTCTGAGACTTCGTAAAAATTTCTGCAGAACTTATTTCAGGCTTTAGCCAGCTTTCTGTAAATAACCAGAGAGTATGACTAAAGTTATGCCAAGAGTTGGTTTTAGGACAGAGTGTCTCCTTCTTCAGCTCTTGTAATACACACTGGCATCTATAAGTATGTACCTATTTCTCTATTGTAAAATAACATGTAGTAATATGGCAAAACTGACATGTGCTATTTATAAAATCTATTAAATAATGAGTTTGGAGTTAGGAAGATAATACAACTACAATTTTAGCAGTGTAATTCAGTTGACATTTCATTTGTCTTTTGTTTAACTAACATTGATCAACATTTATGAAATTAACTATAAACATCACAGCATTACATTTTTTTTCTTTTGTTATTTAGTAATGAACTTTTAAGCTGTTTGGTATGTGGGATCAGGAGATTTGTGTGTGTGTGTGTGTGTGTGTGTGTGGTGTGTGTGTGTAGTAGAAGGTCAAAGAGAATGTTAGGTACGTGTGCCAATGTGTGTGTGTGTGGGGGGGGGGGAGGTTGTTTTTTAGTTATTTGATTTTTCAAGTGTAATGATTCTTTGAAATTTTTGAATAATGGGTGATTTTCTAAATCTGTTTGTTCATTTAAGATGGTTTGAGGAGACTTGCTCTTATTGTTCCACGAGATCCATTTTTATTCTTTTGTCTGCAGTGGTAGGATATGGAGGTTTATTTTGATGTTTGTAACTGAATGATTGTTTTGTGCTAGGTGGGCTGCAAAATTATATTTACCTAAATTTTTTTAACATAGTGCGCCTGTGTGTTCTTTGTATTGAATTTCAAAGTTTCGTCCTGTTTGTCTTATGTAGTAGCAAGAGCAGCTGTTGCAGGTTAATGCATATATTCCAAAGTTTTGAAAAGGTGGTTTGGCTGTTTTCATTTTATGAACTTTTTTTCTGTTGGTTGTGTGGTAACTTATTTTGAATCTGTGTGGTTTAAACAGTTTTTTAAGTTGTGATATGTTACTGAGGAATGGCATGGAGATATGCTACATGGAGATGTGCTACTGAGGACTTTGTTGTTGATGCTGTTTGTTTGGTTTTTATCTTTCCACGTAATTTGTCAAAATTGGATGGGTCATAAGCATTGTTGTTCGCTATTGTTTTTAAAATGTTTAGTGCTTTGGTTTTTACATAGTGTTCAGCATGAATTTTGATTACACGGTTGTGTTCTGATCTGAAAAATGCTAAATTATGTTGATTTGGGTTGCATGATGTGTTGTTTATAATGTCATCTGATGTGGCTAGTTTTCTATAAATTTGGCATTTCATGTTCAGGGAAAGAAAATTAATTCCTTGTTGCGTTTGTTGTTCAACTGTAAATTGTATTTTTGGGTTAATATTATTAATTTTTTCAGCTAAGCTTCCTATTTCAGTGGTTGCACCATTGCAAAGTATCAAGGTATCATTGACATAACATTTCTAATAAATGATCCTGTCGTTTTCAATTTTGTTTGCTTTGAAAAATTTGGTTTCTAGGTTATTAATGTAAATGTCAGCTGCCATCCTTCTGAGTATAGATTTTGTTGTTAATGGGAAAGTAGGCCATAGATTTCTACATCACTTAACTTTGTGTTGCAACAAGTTGTCTTTGATAATACATTGTGTTTCTGTTATGGGTATATTGGTGTAGAGGTTGACTATGTCAAGGGTTGTAAACTTTGCTGTACTTGGTATGGTGACGTAATTGATGCTGTTAATCAATTCATAACTACTGTTTACTGAGTAGTTGGTTGTAAATGTGTATCCTTTGCTAAGGATTTTATGAATTTTTTTATTTAATATGTACCCAGGACTGTTTATTGAGTTGATTAATGGGCGTATTGGCTGGTCTTGTTGATGAAACTTGAGCTGTTATTAGAGCTTTGGAGCTGTAAGGTTCATTGTTATGCAGCGTTTAGCTTCAGAGGATGTTAGGAGGAAATTACAGTTTTTTATCAGGTTTTTTATTTTAGCTTGGAATTTGGAAGTGGGATCAGATTCTAATTCAATTGTGTTGTTATTTTTGAAAAAATTCTAATGTTTTGTTAATAGGATCTAATTCATACATTATTACAGCTGTATTGTTTTTGTCTGCCTTAACAACAATGAGATTATTGTTAGATTATTTTTTTTATTGATTTGATTCAGTGTTGTAGCTTCATTGTGTGTGTTCCTCTGCAGTTTTTGTGTTTTTAGGTATTTCTTTATTATTTTATTTGCATCGTGCTGCAGCATTTTGTTCATTTTGACTCAATTTTACTGATAGACAGGTTATTTTAGTGTTGGTAATTAGATCTTTAACTGTGTTTTCATCAAGTTTGGTGGCAATATTATGTTAGAGTCCTTTATTTAGCAAATTAAGTTATGTGTTGTAGAAGTTAATGTTAATTGTGTTCACTACTCTGTCAGAGAATTTGTTGTTCAGCACGTGAGTTATACTGAGTGCTGGTGGACTTCTTAGCTACAACGACAGACAGCTTTTTCTTTTGTTTGGATGAGATTTTTAGTATTTCTTTATCCACAGATTGTTGAACTACATCTAAGAATTTTACAGGTTGGGATAGCGTAAGATAGTTGCTTAATTCTAGGTGCAGCCTGTATGTGTCTTTGTTGAGTAAGTCTCTGTGTTTATAATGAGATCTGATTTCATTTTTGATCCATGTGATTTCACATGTACTTTTGGCTGCTCATGCTGATTTACAGTTGAACACCAAACACAACAAGGAATTAATTTTCTTGGCATAAACATAACCTATCATAACAATAAATGTCATTATAAATAACACATCAACACATTTTAGCATTTTTTAGATCAGCAGTCAACTGTGTAAACAAAACTCATTCTGAACATGATGTAAAAAGCAAAGAATTAAACATTTTAAAAACAATAGCCCACAACAATGCTTATAACCCATCCACAGTTGAGAAATTAGGTGAAAATATAAAAACCATATAAACAGCATCAACAACATAGTCATCAATAGCAAATGAAGTTAAATACATTTCCATGTAATTCCTCAGTAACATCTCGTACCAACTCGCAAAACTGTTTGAAACACAGATAATCAAAATAAGTTACCACACAACCAACAGAATAAAAAAAATGTAGTTTATAACACCAAAACAGCCAAATCACCTTTACAAAAGCCTGGCATACATAAATTAACCTGTGACAGTTTTTCCTGCTACTATGTAGGACAAAGAGGATGAAACTTTGAAATTCGATACAAAGAACACGCAGATGCACTACATTTTAAAAAATGTAAGTAGATTTACTTTTGCCGCCTGCCTGGCATAAAACATTAAAGTTACAAACATCAAAACAAATCTCCATATCCTACCCATTGTAGACAAAGGAATAAAAATGGGTCTCCTGGAACAATCAGATATTTTTGCTCAGAAGAATAAGTCTCCCCACACCATTTTAAATGAACAAACAGATTTAGCAAATAAACCATTCTTCCAAAATTACACTGAGAGGGAGGGGGGAGAGATCCTTTCCCCTCCTCTCTCTCTCACTCGCTTTCGCTCTCCCACATTGGCACACCTACTCAACACTCTCTTTGGCCTTCTACTACACACACACACACACACACACACACACACACACAAAATCTCCTCCTCCCACATATTAACCAGCTTAACAGTTCATTATTAAATAACAAAAAAATGTAATGCTGTGATATTTACTGTTAATTTCATAAATGTTGATCAATGTTAGTTAAACAAAAGACAAATGAAATGCCAGTCGAAATTGCAGTGCTAAAATTGTAGTTATATTATCTTCCCAACTTCATACTCATTGTTTAATAGATTTTATAATATTACACTGCCTCACTGAGTGAAAGGCAGGCGTTTAAATACATGATAGGGTAAGTCGCTATTGGCCCCTGGGACCACATGCTCCACAGTGGCGCCCTCACATGATAAGCGAGCCAGGAGCGCGTGCAGCAATGGCTTACAGCACGACGGAGGAAGGGATGTCCGAGGTGTCCAGGATGGCCAACCCTGGGGGCAGGGAGGGCCAGTGGCAGGATTGCGGGGAGGCAGCAACGGGGGGCAGTGGCGGTGGCTCGAGGACCACGTTTGTATCTGAAGCAGGTAGCAGACGAGGAGGAGGTGGCGGCGGCAGCGGAAGTCCTGCAGGGGTAAGTGGGCGGAGCTGGTTATGATGGCGGCCCTCGAACCCTTTCGATGTCTGCACTGACGTCACATGCCACTCATGGTCTGCGATGACCACGGCGGGCGTCCAGCTCGCCTTGCTCCCGTACACGTGGGCCCACACGGCCGCGCCGGGAGCGAGGCCAGGAGGGGGATGGCATCCGCAAATGGAGCAGGGTCCGCAGCTGTCCTCCATGGAGGAGCTCCGCCGGACTACGTCTGTCATTCAGCACGGTGCAATAGGTGCTCAAGAACGGTATGAGGGCCGACGTGGTTGGAGATGTTTCGACGGCCTGCGTCAACTATTGTTTAAATATGCGGACAAGCCACGCCCTTGGAGGAAGGTTGGAAAGGTGGGCTATGGATATGTTTGATACCGTTGGCCTGATAGATGTCATGGAAGGAGAATGCTGTGAATTGGGGGTCATTATAGGAGACCAATGTGTGAGGCAGGCCCTCAGTGGCGAGAACCTGGGCGAGGGCCTGAGTGTGGCCTCCTTGGTGGTGGACATCATGCAGACGACATGGGTGTTGGGAGTAGGCATCAATAACAGGTAACCACATGGACCCCAAAAACGGGCCTGCAAAATTGAGACTGATGCAATCCCAGGGCCGGCGAGGCACAGGACAGGGTGTGAATGACTGAGGGGGTTCTTGCCTGGTGACGCGCACACACAGTGCACAAGCGGACCAGGTGGTCAATATCGCCATCGATGCTAGGCCAATACACGTGCCGGCGAGCCGAAAGTTTCATGCGGGACATACCCCAGTGCCTGCGGTGTAACAAACTGAGCACTTGATGCCGCAAATCCGGAGGGATTACCACCCGATGGGCACCCGACTTCTTGGCCAACAGAAGGACATCATCAACCACGGAGAGCCTGTGGGACTGGTGGCGCCAAGGGCTGAAGTCAGTCCGCATCCGACGAGTAATATAGGAGGGCCACCTGTGGACCACTTAGCAGAGAACCTGCTGCAAGATAGGGTCACTGCGTGTAACTGTGGCAATGTGAGCAGGCGTAAGAGGCAGACCGTCCAGCGCATCCTGGCGGACGGAATCAGTGTGAAAGCAGAGGATCTCCTGTTGGTCAAAAGCAGGATCAGGGCCTGCTGAGAGACATGACAAGATGCCCACATTAGCATGTTGGCGGATGGCTTATACTGGATGGTGTAAGTGTAATTCCGTAAAAATAACGCCCAGTGCTGAGGATGTTGAGCCATTCACTTTGGAAGGTGAGAGTAGGGTCCGAAAAGTGTAACTAAGGGTTTATGGTCCATCTGTAGGGTGAACTTAGCCCCAAAGAGATAGGTGTGAAATTTTTGGATGGCGAACACTGTCACCAGGGCCTCCTTTTCAATCTGGGAGTAGTTCTGTTGTGCTGGAGTCAATGTCTTAGATGCGTGAGTGATGGGCTGTTCTGAGCCATCGGCATTCCGATGCGTGTGGACGGCCCCAATGCCGTATGCTGATGCATTAGCCGTCACAACCAAGGGGCAGTCTGGAGAGAAGGGAAAAGGCAAGGGGCAGACTTCTGCTTTGCCTTTAAATGGAGAAAAGCCTGGCCACAGGCAGGAGTCCAGTCAAACGTACACCTTTGCGACGCGAGTGATTGAGGGGTTGAGCAATGGAGGCAGCCTGGGGTAAGAACTTTAAGTAATAAGTAACCTTGCCCAAAAACACCTGACGTTCAGGCAAGTCCTTGGGGCGAGGAAGGGCCTCATTGGCCACGACATTATGATCCGAAGAGCAGATGCCATCTGTGTTAAGCCAGTGGCCTAAGTATTCCACTTCCGGTTGAAAAAAACAACACTTGTCCAGCCGACAGCGTAAACCTGCAGATTGCAGAGTGTTAAATAAGGCGCTGAGGTTTTGCAGATGTTCCTGGCAGGAACTCCCAGTGACCAAGATGTCATCCAGATCCAGCCGAGAGGCGACCACGAGGTAGCATTGTGAATAATAGTTTGTCAGCAAAAGGCATATCTCCTGGAAAGAGAGAGCCACAATATCAGACAGTGGTGCGAACTTACAAAGAAGAAAGAGCGTGTCTGGGGAGGCCCAAGACAAAAACAACAACCGCTGCAAGGAGTCATCCGTGACTTGAAAAGCCATGAAATGTTTTTCCAGCCGATGTAAGTATGTTTCCCAATCTTCTTTAGTGTCATTAAATGGGGTGAACGATGGTGGACGTGGGAAAGCATCAGACACCCGAGGACTCGGGTGCTGTTGTGGTAGTACGTCCCTTGCATCAACTTTGTCCGTTAGCAACCGCAGTGACTGCCGTAATATGTGTAACTGGAGCTGCTGCTGCTGCATGAGCTGCTGGTCTTGCCCCAGAAGACAGACCAACTTCGCCTCCATGCTAACAACTACTACCGTTTACCTCGTCGCCAAAATGATGTAACCGCAACCGTTCCGGTCATGGGGTGCCTGTGAACGAAAGCGCAGCGGGACCGAATGGGAGTGGCCCGCAAACAAACAAGATTAACGAATGGGAAAGGATGGACATGCACAACGACAGACGACCAAGCAAGACACCAAGAACAACATGCAAGAAGCAATGGGGTCACAAGCAAATACCTCACAAAATCAACAACGTCCACTAGTACACAGAAATAAGCAAAGTAAACATGATATCTGTAAGCGAGATATTGAGGGACTCACGCCATGCTGAATGAGAGGCAGGTGCTTAAATACATGATACGGTACGTTGCTATTGGCCGCTGGGATCACGTGCTCCACAGTGGCGCCCTCACATTATACGCGGGCCAGGAGTGCACACAGCCAGTGTACTAAATTTCATACCCTGTGTACCTTCAGATTGCCTACAAAGTCAGTAATGTATTCTTTGTATTTTACTGTCTATGCACAATAAGTAAAATTTGTTACTTTCTATGCTTCATGATGTTGCAGTTTTAATGCCCAGCAGTGTGTGTGTGTGTGTGTGTGTGTGTGTGTGTGTGTGTGTGTGTGTGTGTGTGTCTGTGTGCGCGCGCGCGCGTACGTTTGAGCCAAAGTTTGATATTCCACACATTAATGCACGTATGAACATATGAGGTTTTTTTGTATTGCATATGTTCATATGATGCATTTCCTCTGAACTTATCAGTTTCTCATATTTTAGTGCATTGTTGGGCTTTCAAAATGCATACAAATCAGTATTATTTAACCACTAACTTCTGTTTTTCAAATAAAATTAATTAACTTGTAACATACAAAATTGAACATTTAAATGCGTGTTATAAGTGTACTTACTTGGTTGTCGTCTCTTCTTCCTCAGTAGTGGTCTCAAACTGAAAAAAAAAAAAGTTAGGATATTCTAATTATGTTCAACACAATGAATGCAACACCATGAAGTTTCAGATTCAATAGTGTACACATTTATTTTTTTCAGTACACTATCGAGCAATGACCAGTCTTTAAAAATTGGAAATACTTTACTTATCAGTTCACCAGTGCCTCTTTAATTTCCATATATATCATCATCATCAATCAGTCGAGTACAGTACCCTTATGTCCGGACATTATAAAGGAAAGCAACACTCAGCAGCAGCTCGTAGAACCTATTCTGCATTGTTGTCTTTACTAATTTTGTTTGCCTCTTAACACTACTTTATAATTCACCAAGATGGCTACCCACACTGTCCAAGTAATTATCCACTAACCAAAATTCTTTAGTTGAAAATAACGCAATGTGACAGTAGTTTATGCACATATGTGTTCTGGTGCATAGGTATTATTGTCTATGACCTATGAACAGAGGAATCACTTGCTTTACTTCATAGTGGTGTTATGCCGATTACTGAGCCTGTACTTCTGAATTTTAAAATTTTTCTGGTGAACTGAATGTTCAAACAAATTTTGGGCTTGCAGCCCGTCTGCATTCAGTGTATCCCACAATATTTCAACTGGACGCCTGTCAGTCATCCTCAGGTAAGTCATTGACGACTGACAAAAACTTCCTTTGTTGTGCAGTATATAGTGTGATGAGAGTATTCCGTGTACATATCAGAATCAAGTTGACAGTTGGATCAAACTTCTTGGCGGCAGTGCCCTCGCTGGTGGAACCACGGAACTCAGCTGTCCTCTACATTAGCGCTCGATGCGGCTGTTGATTCACTCTGTCAGTGTCAATTACAGGAAATTTATGTGCCTCCACAGTGAATTCCCTACTCCCATGCGAAGGTGCCATGTTCAAAATTTTTGCCAATTATGCGAATTCTTAATTAGGGACTTAATTCAATAATGGAGAGTGGTATATGTCTCAGAAAATTTAGGGCAATCTAAGTATATCAGATGTTGCTATCAAACAAGCATAATGGCTCAAATGTCAAATTTGGGTGTCGTCAGACTTTCATTGTAAAAGTTAATTAGCTTTCGGTAAAATGAAAGTGGTTACTGGAAAGAATGAACGTGGCTTTTTAGTGGATAGTTCCAATCCTCTCATGTCTACTGATTATCTCTCACTATTTTAGTAGTCATATGCTAATGGGGCAACTTCAATTACTAATTTACCTCAAAGGAATTTGTTGTACTGAAAACTAACAATGCTATTGCAATTAGCAAGTTGAATTTTATGAGACACATAATAAGATTACATAAAATATTATAGAAATAAAAATTTAACAATTTTGAGTGTACACTGCATATTATGTGCATAAATAAGAGTCAGATGTGAAAAACAAAGAAAAATTTAGTTATTTGACTGGAATAGAATAATGGCAGGTGGAGTAAGTCCACTTTGCTATGATTCAATGTGTGTAAAATTTATTTTGTTTTTCAGACACTTCCACTTCTGCAAACACCACTTCCAGTTTCTCTTTGTTGCTTCCATCGGTTGCTAGTTACCTTCAGGATACTTTGGAGCAATGAAATTGGTCAGGGAAATGTTTACATACCATCAACAATATTTTATGATGGAAGTATCAATTATTTCAGCATTGATCGCCTTGGAGGTGTTTTGTCTCACCTGAACAAAACACTGCGAGCGGATCTGTCAAGAGTTCTTGGTGAAGAACACAGAGTTGTTGCCAGCATACCTCTTGTTGCACCAGAACGTGCCGGAGGTACAGGTATGTGGTACCTCTTTCCTTTTGCTATTGTAATCCTAAAGAGATATTGTGAACTGTTGTAAGTGCTAAGTTGCAATTGTCAGGGATGAGTATTTGAGGGAGCAGTTATCAGGTTCGGATTTTAATTGGGGCTCTAATTTTGTGCATATTTTATTCTCTTCTGATGGGCAGATGCCCCTTGGAATGCGATCTTAGATGTCAGTATGGCAAGCTCAAACATCCATTAGAGTTTCCATGAGACACATTTCTAGGCCCTCTGGACAAGGGGAGCTCACTTTGAACATCGTTGGGAGCTCTAGGCCGGACTCGCTAAATCCATGTAAAAGTTGGCTACCGGAGAGATTCACAGTGCATGCAGAATGTCATACTTGTGTCTGATAGGCTCGCAGTGATATCAGGTAATCTCCCTGTCAGTTTTTGGGATGCTAAATGTGAGAAGCCCAAATAGAAGGCAGCACTGGCAGAGAAGTGCTATTGGTGAAAGAAAATGAATGAACAATGAAAATAATGTATTTGAGTCAAAAGACAATCATTATGCTTCTCAGGCTAGTTGGCTGAGAGGCCTTAATGTTTAATAGGTTCAGGATTGTTGGAAGTCATTGGCCAAGAGTTCTGTGTGTAGGAAATGAGTTGCAGGTCCTCTGAAGTTATGGTGATGTTTGATAGCACTGCACGTTTCTGATGTCAGAAATTAGCCATCCATAATGATCAACAAAGTTATGCCAGTAGTACATAAATTTACAGCAATTCACAAGTTCTGATTAACTTTTTCCAATTTTTATAGTTGAGTGAAGTTGGCTTTGGAGATAAACTAAATAATTTTTTTTTGTTTCTATATCTTTTGATACGGCTTTTGCTGTGATTCATCAGGTCTGTAACTTTTTGAGCAGTTATCTTTGTTTAGAGATTCCTGTGGAAGTTAAAAAGAAAGCTGGTGAAGATGGCACATGGACTGTTAGCTGTGTGTCTTTTCCAGTCCAGTGATTAGATCTTGAATCTTTAATAGATTATTACAGAGCTTATTTCTTTGGTACAGGGATGAAGATTATTTAACAATGTTTTATGAATCAAAGAAATGCTAACAAACCTTATCAAAACTCTTTAACAAGTGTTGGACAGAAATGCTAAAAGAACTGAATTGGACATCACTTGCATACAGACACCAATTAACCCATAAAAACGTATTTACAAGGTTTAAAGAACTGGTATTAAGTGAAGAACCTGAGGTATACTTCAGTCCACTACATATCGCTCCCACAGAGACTGTTAAGACAGGGTTAGACTAATTACAGTGTACCCAGGAGCATGTATGCAGTCATTTCATTCAGCAATTGATATGCATATGGAAGGCAAAGAAACTCACGTGTGGTACAAAGCTAAGTACCTTCTGGTTCCTCTCTGTAGCAATTTGTAGCATACATACGCAGATATAGGCACAGGAATGATGCACATTGCGTATTCCGGCCATGGATGGGAATGAGACTTCACACATTGCCATGAAATTTGGAAGGAGAAGGAAAACAACATTTTGCTATAACTTTTGAGACTACGTCAGACACAACAGGAATTCCCATTGTTTGAAATGGACCCTATTAATTTCAAATTTGTGCATTGTTCTGCTTCACACTGCGTTTTCCTGGTGGTTTCTTCATGATTTGTTCTATGTTTAATGCTGAATTTTGTACAACCCCAGAGGCATTGTAGTAAATAAAAGTGTTCAAAGCATTAAATTCTTTGTAGGCCCTCATCACTTCAATGCTTTACGCATCATTCAGTAGTTTCACTGGACAAAAAAATTCTAGAATTCTAGGATTTCCAAGAAATGCCCTTCCATTGCAAAGCTATAGTGAGTGAGTTCCCTTTTTACATCAGTGTCATTTGTCAAACAATTTTTAAGTGATTAGATTCCTTCCTTGAGGAAATAAGCAACAGATCCCATAAATCTCTCGTTTACTGTAAAATCCTTATCAGCCACAAATTTCTTTAGCTGTGGTAATGGCGGATAAAGTCAGATGAGGTTAAATATGGTGCGTGACCCAGAAAAGCATTGCTCCTCATTATCTCATATGCCAGAGTCCCTTCTTGGGTAGATGCAATGTCTTGATGAAAGACTGCTTTTCTATGCGGTTCAGATTTCTTCTCACATACTTTTTCATCCAGTTGGCATATAAGTTGTGTATAGTATTCACCAGATATCATTTTATTCTTTTCAAGTTAATCAATGAGAAGATTCCATTTGAATCCTACAAAACTCAGTCATTGTTTCTGACAAATGGAATAGTTTTAATTGGTTTTGATGGACTGCCATTGGCTTCCACTTACTGTTCTGGTTGCTGTTGTGTTTTTGTTGTGAAGTAATAGCTCCATATCTATCACTGTAGCAAATTACTGCACAAAATCAGTTGGATTGTTTTTGAAACACTGCAAATATAATTGAGAATTTCATTTTTGCAGACGCTTTTAATCAGCATTACCAAATGTGACATCTTTCTTGCATTAAGCTTTCTCATAGTTAAGTATTTGTGAAAAAAATGTATCATTCTATGTCTTCCGATATGTCTATTGTGTCACCTATATCATAGACTACTAATTGCTGATTTTCCATGGAAGTATTGTGTACTTTCTTGATGTTTTCTATATTGTTTTAGTTGTGAGATATCCTTCACATGAATCCTCTTCAGGAGAAGTATGCCCACATTTGATTTAACTGTTGTAAATGAAAGAGTAGACTTTAGTAAACAATTTCCATATTTTGGTGGACTCAGCTAGCTGTTAGCAACCTCTCACTGTGCTGTGCAATGATTCAGTTTAATAATTATAGACGTCTTTTCTGTGAGAAAATGACCATAAGCTGACCATTTAAATGATTTTTAAGGGTTTTTTTTTCCCTCTCACCCATATGCATGCAGTGATTTATATGTAACTGTGTTCAGTATGTTACACACACACACACATCAATCATCCTACTAAACATTCAAAATTTTCTATTCAATTGTGTACAGGGTGTAGCAGATAGGTACAGCCTAACTTTCAGGACACATTCCTAATGCATAAAAAAAAGAAAAAATACGTTATGTTGATAATTTTCAGTATAGGTCTATCCATGAGCAACTGAATCAAACCAGTTTTTTCATACCGAATGTATTTATGTGTTGAAAGGCATGAACACCTTCTTTTATTCATTTGCACATGGACAGATCTTACCTGAAAATTATCCACATAATCCTTTATGCAACTTAGGGCAACAGTATAACAGACTAGACATGGATCCAAAATTTTTTAATTTCCATGTGGCCTTAACAATCATACTTTTGAGTGATATTGGGAAATAATTAAAGATCTTTACCTTTGACCAACATGTTTCAGATAAAGAAAATTTTTGATGTGTGGAGCAGTAAAATTTCCCGTTGAACGCAATTAAGATGTTATGTGCATCAATCCCAATAAGTAAACAGGCCTGTTAGGAAGTGGGTGTACATATTATTTATCCATCACCTGCCTAGTTAATAATTTATTTCTTGCTGGACAGAAGTGTCTTATGATTTGCCAAGTGAACTAAAACATTGGACTTACATTTGCGAGAAATACGGTCCAAATTCCTTCCCAGTTACACAAACATTTTGTTTCTGGGTTTTCCTAAGTTATTACAGGTGGCTTGTTTTCTTTCCAATCCTTGTCAGATTTGTGCTTCTCTCCAGCGACTTCAACACCACCAGCATATGTAACTTCTCTTTGTCTATAGTTTCGAAGTGAGGTTTTAGGGGCTGGGTTTATTCTGGCTTATAAGTTGGTCCATATCTTGTATTACCACATGTTTGGGCAGTTCTTACAGAGGAACCTCCCTATTGCACCCCCCTCAGATTTAGTTATAAGTTGGTACAGTGGATAGGCCTTGAAAAACTGAACACAGATCAATCGAGAAAACTGGAAGAAGTTGTGTGGAACTATGAAAAAAATAAGCAAAATGTACGAACTGAGTAGTCCATGCGCATGATATGCAACATCAAGGAGAGTGTAAGCTCAGGAGTGTTGTGGTCCCGTGGTTAGCGTGAGCAGCTGCCGAATGAGAGGTCCTTGGTTCAGGTCATCCCTCAACTGAAAAGTTCAATTTTTTATTTTAAGACAATTATTTTCGCAAAACACAGACACTACACTTTTACAGTGAACAGAGACGTCAATGAACAAACGGACAGATCATAACTTTGCGAAAATAATGAACGTAAACTTTTCACTCGAGAGAAGACTTGAACCAAGGACCTCTCGATCCACAGCTGCTCACGCTAACCACGGGACCACGGCGCTGCTGAGTTCACTCTATCCTTGATGTTGCCTATCTGGCGCATGGACTACTCAGTTTGTATATTTTGCTTATTTTTTTAAATATTTCCACACAACTTCTTCCTGTTTTCTCGATTGATCTGTGTTCAGTTTTTCAAGGCCTGTCCACTGTGCCAACTTATAACTAAATCTGAAAGGGGGGGGGGGGGGGGGGTGCGACGGGGAGGTTCCCTTGTTAGCATTGTGACTCTTGTCTCCTGTATGTATTTTATGTAGCAGCTGTCAGTCATAAACATATTTTTGTGTATTTAACCAATTTTCTTTTCTGCTGCATTGCAAGTTGATGATTTCATGAAATTTCTCTTTCCACTTAGCAGTAGCTGGGAGAAGTTCTGTTCCATTACAATCACGATTCTCAGAAGGAAATTCGCCCTTCATGATACCAGCTCTAGCACGACTCATAACTCACCAGCAAACTGCTTCAGGGCCAGCACTTACAGACAGAATGCCAGTGTTATTTACAAGAGAGCAAGAGAGTCTTAATGTTTCCAGGGGTAATGGAAATGCTAATCCAATGGAATCATTAATTGAACTGCTGGATGGATTAGTCCTCTTTTATCATCTTGGAGCCCATAAGCAAATAGTGAAGGTAAGATTTCAGTCAAGCTTCAGAATGAATCTGCAGTTCTTGGTTCTTATTTGTGTTGTCCTTTGACTTAACATTACATAAGTGCAGTTTCTGTAACTATCTTCAGGCTTTGTTTACTCTAGTCTACCCAAAATACATTTAATTTGTTCATGAAATGAAGTTACATGAGGAATATCAAGTACCCATCATTTGCTCTAATAGAAAACTTATGTTATCATTACCTTTAGGGAAAAAATCATGCACTACTTTCCTCCTCTTGTTAGTCATATGTAGTGAATTAGTCCAGCAATTATGGTTTGTGAAATGAAACAAGAAACAAAATATTACTTATTGCATTAGACTTACTTTTGTAGATTTTTGCATTAGAGTGCTGCAAATAACCAGATAGAAAAATAAGTGTAGCAGGTGCTTTCATTGCTGTGCACCTTTTTCAGGTCGGGCCTTTGTGCTCCATGAGGCTGGATCATATTTTCCAAATTAGATCTTTTCCTTTGTCTTCCGTCTGTCCCCTCTAGTGTTGTTCCGTTGTATAAAAACGAGCTTTCGCAGTGTAAGGAAAGATTCATTCATTCACTGCCTGTCAGCTCACTTGAAAGATGTCTGAAAGGTATATAGCTGATAGATTGCCAAAAGATATGTAGCTGAAACTTTATGAGAAGAAATAGTATTTCTGTGAGAAGAAATAGTATTTCTGTGAGAAGAAATAGTATTTCTGCAGTTGCATGCCCTAAATCTTGTGTAAAAGAGAGAGAGAGAGAGAGAGAGAGAGAGAGTTGTGTGTAAAACAGACTCAATAGGAAACAGATCAGAAGTGCTATTTGGTCCCTGCAAAGGAAAAAAATCGTTTTTTGTGCAAAAAATAATGTTCAAAAGCAAATGATTAAAAAATAACTTTATTACTTCCAGCTTAAATGTTAACCTTCCAGCAGTTGTTGTCCAATGATCTGGCACGTGTTGTAAAATTTTAACATGTACATTTGTCAATAAAAACAAGCCTGTGCTGAACAAGCTGTTACATTTATCGAAGAAAGCAGTTCACTTTCACTGTCTTCAACATTTATAACAAAAGCTTTTGCTCTTTTAGTTCTTCTAACAACTATTTACCCTATTATTCTGTCATACGTTCACTTTCATAACACGTTCCACAAACAATTAGTTTATCAGTAACCATTTCCAAGCTAAGTTATTACATCTATCACATTTAATTCATGGGGATGAATTTTTTTGATGTCCACAAAGGATACACATCCCATGTTTTTTCACTGATTATTGGTAGTCAATGCTTTAGCAAAAACTATATAAGAAATAATGAGCGATCGGCTGGTAACAATTTGAGGGGAGTTCTAGATATGAGTTGTTCTTTCATAAGACCTTCTGCTAGCTTCTTGAGATAAATATTTCTTCACGAAGTTATCTCTGGCTTTGTGAAGGGAAGCAATATTTGCATATTAATTCCAGCAGTGTCCAAAAAAAAGGAAAGAAATAAAAATAAAAAAGAACCGATGGCCGTCTTCTTGTAAGTCTTGAAACGGGGTAACAAGCACATATTTTATCTACAATTTCTGCTTCACCTTTTGTCACATTGTAGTCAGTTATGATTTCAGGTTTGTATGTTTATTCAACTGTGACTGTGACATGCTTAGTAGACAAAAAGTATGACAGCACAGTTTTTATCAGGAACATATGAAACTAAGTTTACCATGAAGAAATCCAAACTATGCACTTCCAGTTTCTCTTGTTTTGTATGGGAGAAATTCTGGAAGAATTTCATGCCAATTCTTCCTCACAGTACCAATACAAGTGAGTTTCTTTTGTAGCAAATATTCAGAAAGGATGTAGCTTATGTACCAATTATCAGTTGTAATGTTCCTGGTAGAATTTTCAATAGGCATCACATCACTATGCCCCCAGGAGAAGGGCTTACGCTTGTGTATGTGCCTTAATTTCTTGAATCTTAGCTTCATGGCCCTTATGCACAATGTATGTTGGCAGCAGTAGAATCTTTTGACAGTCAGCTTGAAGTGCTGATTCTCTAAATTTTCTCAATAGTGTTTCTCAAAAATATGTCTCCTTTCCTCCAGGGATTCCCATTTGTGTTTTCCAAGCATCTCTGTAACACTTAAGTGTTGTTCGAACCTACTGGTAATGAATCTAGCAGCCGATTACTGAATTGCTTTGATGTCTCCCTTCAATCTGACCTGGTACAGAAATGAAACCCACGAGCAGTACTCAAGAACAGATTGCATGAGCATCCTATTTTCAGTCTCCTTTAGAGGTGAACCACTCTTTTCTAAAATTCTCCCAATAAATTGAAGTTTATCATTTGCTTTCCCTACCAGAACTCACACAGGCTCGTTCCATTTGATGTTGCTTTGTAACGTTACACCGAGATATTTAAAGGACTAGACAGTGTCAAGCAGGACACTAATAATACTCTAACTGAACATTACAGTTCTGTTCTTCCTACTCATCTTCATTAACTTACATTTTTCCACATTTAGAGCTAGCTGCCATTCATCACACCAACCAGAAATTTTGTCTAAGTCATCTTGTATCTTCCTACACTCACTCAACTTACCACACACCATAGCATTATCAGAAAACAACTGCAGATTGCCGCATACCCTGTTTACCAAATCATTTATGTACATAGAGAACAGCAGTGGTTCTATCACTCTTCCCTGGGGCTCTTCTGATGATACCCTTGTCTCTGATGAACATTCGCCATTGACAACAACATATAGGGTTCTATTACTTAATTAGTCTCCGAGCCACCCACATATCTGTGAACTTACCCCATATGCTTGTACCTTTGTTAACAACATGCAGTGGGGCACCTTATCAAATGCTTTCCTGAAATCAATAAATATGGTATCTCCCTGTTGTCCTTCATCCATAGTTCACAGTGTATTGTGTGAGAAAAGAGCAAGCTGAGTTTCGCATGAGCAATTCTTTCTAAACCCATGCTGATTTGTGAACATAAGCTTCTCAGCCTCAAGAAAGCTTATTATACTCTAACTGAGAATATGTTCAAGGATTCTGCAGCAAACCAGTGTTGGTGAATTGGTCTGTTATTTTGCAGGTGCATTTTTCAACTCTTTTTGTGTACTGAAGTCACCTGTGCTTATCAGTCATGTTGGGTGAGAGTTTCACGATAAATGAAAGCTAGGTAATGGGCCAATGCTGTAGAGTACTTTTTGTAAAATCAAATTGTGGTTCCATCCACAAATGGCAACTTATTTGCTTTCAAATCTTTCATTTGTGTCTCTACGCCAGGGATGTTTATTAACACGTTGTCCATACGTCGGTCTTTTTGGTGGTCAAATGTCAGAATGTTTGGATGATTCTCCTGTGTGAATGATTTCGTGAATGTGAAATTTAAAATCTTCGGTTTTGTTTTGCTATCTTTAACTTCTACACCAGACTAGTCAACAAGGGACTGAATGGAAGCTGTAGACCTGCTTAGTGATTTTACATACAACCAGAATTTTCTCATGTTCTCTGCCAGACCTTTTCCTAAGGTGCGATGGTGGTAGTTGTCATATGCTTCGCACATATATTTTTTCACAGATGCACGAATCTCTACTAATCTTTGCTTGTCTTTTGAACCGAGAGTGCAACGGTCTCTGCTTCCTCAGCATCTTCCAAATTTTGTTGTTAAATCATGGTGGGTCTTTTCCATCCTTTATCCACTCTCCAGACCATGATTTACAATTTGCTTAAACTTTGCTGATAATTCCTCCACATCCATCTTACTGGGACTAAGTGATGTCCATTCACTGTCTAAATGAGATGGTAATGACTGCTTATCTGCTGTACCTAGCAGAAACATTCTCCTAGCCTTCGTGACTGATTTATTAACTTTCATAACCATAATTGCTGTAGTGACATCATGATCGCTAATCCTTGTTTCTATACTGACATTGTCAATAAGGTCTGACCTACTTGCAGCTACAAGGTCTAGGATATTTCCATTGTGCGTGGGCTGCTGAGATAGCGGTTCAAGACAGTTTCTAGAAGACGTGTTCAAAAGTGTTTTGCATGACTGTTTGCCTATACCCCTGGAATGAATCCTTAGACATCCCACCCTATACTTGGTAGGTTAAAGTCACCTCCAACTAGGAAAGGAACTGACTAGTAGTGGTACAGGGTATCCTGTGCCACACACCATGCAGTTGCTAGTGTAGTATCTATGTAGATGTGGATGTAGATACCTGATATGGCCTTCCGGTTGCATGCCACAGTAAGCCCAAAGATTACTGCAATAAAATGCTTTTTGCATCACATAGTGCAAATATTTTTATCCTGTAAGTAGCTGGTTTCTTGGATATGTACTGAATCCAGTCACAGCAACCTCTGAATGGTGAACTCACTGAGGCTGTAAGAACTTTGACAGTTAGTAACTAAAGCATCCAATATTGTCCAAGTTGCAGCCACTTTGTCAGTTTTTCTCTTGTCATTCCTTGGTTCCATGTCACCAAACCGCATACAGTGTGGAACAAACACAAACCTTTTGTTACCCGTTGCAGTCCTAAGCAGTTGCATTCATGTTTCATCTGCTACCCAGAGTTCCAGTACATTAGCGTGTGGTCTCTTCTTGTTCCAATCAAGAACGGGATCCTGAACACAACCATTATTTCGTGTCATGATGTCACTTTATTATCTCTTGTGTGAGAATTGATGTGTGTCTCACAGCCTATTCATTTATGTATTTGCATAGTTTATGCTTTCATCAATAATGTCAATTTTTTTCAGAAAAGCACTAACTTCATCAGTTATATCCATCACGTGGTATAATTTGCACAATGTTTTTTCCCTTGGTTTTTTATGTTTTAACACAGTTACTTTTACACCAGTGCATAACTTTGTCTTTTCCAATAAAGAACCCCCCACACATTTGCTATCTCTTTTTGAGATCATCACCGCCCTCATCTTCAAGCTTCAAGTTAAGATTTGCTGCCATGATTCTCATATTGAGTGCCTTTCATCAGTCAAATCCACTTCACGTTCCTCCAGACCTGAAAAATCTGGATAGACTCCTTTGTCACTTTCTTCAAGTAGTGTGTGAATTTCCTCATCTGATACACCCTTTCAACTGAAACAAAACATTAAAAGAAGTGAAATGAATAAATAAATTCAAATGCCAGTATAATGAAATTAATGTTTGATGTACATCTGTAAAAAATAAAAAACAGTTAACTATACTTATCAACTTTTTATTACACTTACCTCTGCATATTGACTGCTGGAACAAACTCTGCAACCATCACACCAGCAGGTGCATGTTGTAATTTTTACAGTGTTGCTTACAATTCAGAAAACAAAATGAGAAAGCTAGCCAAAGGAATTGAAGTCACTTTAACATTGCCAAGAAAACATAGCAATGGAATACACGGCAGTGGTGGTGCAACAGCTCAATGTTAAGACATCAATTAGGCATAAAAGTACTGCTGTTGTACATTTTACATTAGCACAGGTGCTCGAGGGTTAATATTACTTTATTAACTTTAATAACGTTGTCTGTAAGATTGCTACATATAACCTTTTTGAGGCAAATATGATGAGAAGATAACAGTTTCTTTTAAAAGGCCTTATGCTTCGATAAAGCCTCTTTTCATACCTGTGAAACTTATGACAATAGTCAGGTACAACTGAAGCACATACTGTTTCTCATATTTGTAAATTATTTATCATACTCTTCCATGAGCTTTTGAAGCCTCTTTCAACCAGATAATTTACAGTTTTTAGTTTAGGTCTGGAAGCTGCTGCCATGATATTTCAGCAGTCTTGTGACCATCTTCAGATGTATACATCTAAAGACTGCCAGAAGACTTGGCACTGAAATTTTGTGGCACAGACTATGGACATCTGTCAGTTCACCCAAAATTTCAAGGAACATCAGTGTATAGTGTTTATGAAATCTTAATTTTTGTGCTGCTGTGAAGTTCTGATGTAAGGAACTTGTCACTCATATGAAATGTGGTAAAAACTAATTTTATTAGAAACAAACTACTCAGTCTTATAATTGATAATTAATGGGATTTTATCGGTGCCTGATTGAATCATTTTAATATTTTTGTCTGATGGTTCTGCTTCATGATTCAGTGCTTTTGAGAATTTTTGGATGCTTACTAATATTGTGGATATGTTTTAGTAAACTGTGAGCTACAGTTCTGAATTCTGTAAACTGTGGTGACATTATCCTATCAGAAAATTATTTCCACCCTCATTGCAGTGTAAGTACTTATTACATTACTGCACTGCTTATTCTTTTCGTGCTCTGCTTTCTTCTGAGTCAGTGTTTGAAATTTTGTGATCTTGATGTAAATGTAGCTTTTAAGAAATCAATTCTTGAGTTATAATATTCTGTTTTGTGCATATTGAAATTGTCATGCCATGTTCTATTTAATTTCTCACTTCAATAGTGGCATATCTTATCACCATTTGTTGTATGTTAACACTGTTGTTGACACTGTTATGCATATGTAATAGTGACTGTAACCTCAACAAAAGTCTCGGACACGAGATGAGTTGGTTGCTGTTTGTAAGCAACTGGAAATGGCACTGATCGCTGTCACGTATTTGGAAGCTACTTTCAACAGAATGCTGAGAATCATGTACCAGAGATGCAAAGTTACATCAAGTATTATCCTCTTCAGTGGGTGATGTTGCATCTGCCAGAAGTAAGTGATCTATCAGTGCTTGTCCACTTAGCTGTGAGTGGCATGCCAGTGGAGCTCTAGGGGCTCTGTACAGGGAAAACAGGAACCAGGGAGAATTCAGGGCATTCAACCCAACCCATTAACTAAAAAATTTGAGATGCTTTCATCCAATGAAACAGAGCACCAGTGAAACCCACTTGAACTTTGTGGACACTTGCTCTGACTGTTGTCAGGGAGGAGTGAGCCCAAAAGCATAGAGGTCTTTCGATCATCGCCGCTCAAACACATGGTGAGTAATGGTACTACTTAGGAAAATAGCAGCATGAGATAGGAAGAATTACCTTGTGCACTCAGTATATATGTCTGGAAGCTTCATCCTATACATTGGAGAAGCTGTTCTAGCAGCCATTTAGGGAACGGGGTGTGGCCATCTGCTGATTGTGGGGTCCATAGGAATGAATGATGCCTGTCATCTGAACTGTGAGCTCATACTTGGATCATTATGACAACTTGCAGAGAAGGATGAGAGGACCAATCTTGCTCATGTACTCAATCTGCAGCATTGTCCCCAGAGCTGATCGTGTCCCTCTGGCTATGAGCCAAGTAGAAGACTTGACACTTGAAGTTTCTGTGACAAGTTATATTGTCCCTCCCTGGAGAGCATTCAAGGGATTTTTAGCTTAGACGACTCTCAGTGCAGATAACGATAGCTGCTGAAGTCTGCAAATTAATAGTATAAGAGTGAAAGAAATCACCCTTAAAGATGAAAAGATTAAAATTCTAATGATAATTGCTGAAACATTCACAAGAAATTTCCAGAGTTAAAGCGGTCCTAAAAAGCAGTGGAGCTCACATGATACTAGGTACAGAAAGCTAGCTAAAACCCAGAATTGACAGCAGTCAGATGTAAAAAAATGTAAGTGCCTATTGGAAGGATGAGCTAACCGGAATGTAGGTGGTGTATTTGTCACAGTAGACAAATCCGCTGAAATAAAAATTGAAGCTGCATGTGAGATAGTGTGCCAAAGTCTCAGGGAGTAGGTTGGGCATAAGCTTCTAATTGGATCTTTCTGTCAACCAACAAACTCGCCCACAGAAGTAGCCAAAAACCTTAGGGAGTATCTCAGTTCACTAATATGAATGAATGTTCCCAGTCATACTGTCATCATTGAAGGAGACTTTACTCATCCAACAATCAACTGGGAAAATAAGCTTGGTAAGTGATGGCCATGAAACAAGACATCTTGCAAAACATTGCTAAAAGTCTTCTCTGAAAACTATGGAGAACAGATAATTTGCAAGCCCACTCAGGATGGAAATATAGAACACCTAATGGCAACAAATAGACTTGAATTCCTTGTGGATGTCCATGTTGACAACAACCATGAGGCAGTTCCAGAATGAGATTTTAACACTGCAGTGGAGTGTGCGCTGATTTGAAACTTCCTGGCAGATTAAAGCTGTGTGCCAGACCGAGACTGAAACTTGGGACATTTGTCTTTCACGGGCTACCCAAGCACGACTCATGACCCGTCCTCACAACTTCAATTTCTCCAGTATCTCATCTCCTATTCCAAACTTCACAGAAGCTCTTCTGCGAACCAGTGAAGTTTGGAAGGTAGGAGACATTCTAATGCTTCATACTTCAGCACAATCTAGGTAACCTCTTTCTGTAGGTGAAGTGCTGATTCAAAATATAGTGAAGCTTCAGTGATGCCACACTTGAAATACTTGAATGCATCAACAGTACATTAAAAATTGTTTACCATCTTATTAAACAATGGATATCGAGAATGAAATAATGAAATATTATGAAAAGGATATATCACTCACCATATAGCAGAGACGTTGAGTCACAGACAGGCTTAACAAAAAGACTACTAAACATGTTAGCGATGGTCCAGAAGACCTTCTCCTGAATTAGACAACAAACACAACACACTCATTGACATGGATGCAGCTCACACATACAAGACCATTGTCTCTGGCTGCCGAAGTCTGGCCTTGGCAGCCAGAGACAGTGGTTATGTGTGCATGAGCTGTGCTTGCACGAGTGTGTGTGTTGTGTATGTTGTCTAATTCAGGAGAAGGCGTGCTGGTCGGAAGCGTATGTGGTTAGTGGTCTTTTCGCCTTGCCTGTCTGCGACTCAACATTTCTGCTATATGGTAAGCAGCAATCTATCCTTTTCATAATATTGTGATCACTTTATTAGCCTTTTATGAGAAAAGTACAGGGTGCTTAACAAACTATTTTCCTTGACTTGCACATATATGCGCATGTAAGTGGACCACAGCAATTAGTAATAGAAAAAATCAGAAAGTTGTCAGAAGATACTGTGTAGTGGAAAGGAAGTCAAACTAAGCAAATTAAACTAGAGGCATTGTACAATGTTCACAATTAGAAAAACTTCACTGTGGGAAGCAAGATGTACATAAGTTTTGAGTTAGCATTTCAATTTTTTCGTTTTATATACTTTCATTTTCATCTTAACAGACATAATTTGGCAATCTAGTATATACTCATTTTGAAGTTTAAAAGAATGGTTCAAACCTTTTAATAGCCGTATTCCAATTGTTCATTTTTTTTCTTCTTTCTTTAGGTTAGCACTCTGAGGGAGAATATGTCTGAGTATGTAATAGCTCTGAATGACACCAACTTCAGGCTAGCGTCATACAGCAGTCACCTGAATGAAGCTGCGTCGTGCAGCACTGAAGATGAAGTTGTCAGAGAATTGTTAAATTCTCGCCACGTGTTTGAAACCAAACTCATGGAACAAGCTAGACACATGGCATGGGTGCGTGGGGCTGTCTACTCTCCAGAAAAGCAGGGTCATCTTGTTTGGTTCCTCAGAATAATTTTACAATCTCTCAAGAAAGCATCAGGAGAAGGAAATCTGTTTTCTTTTGTGCCTGATTTTTATCTTGAGACGGTAGTTGAGGTGTGTACTGCACTTAGATCCTATTTGCATCCCACAGCACCTCTGGAACAAGTTGAAGGTAAGAATCACATTGTAAGCCTTTTTATGTTTCACTAATGGCTAAATTATGCCTGATATGGCTCATTTGATGTAAGGGACAGCTGTAAATAAATCCTCCTAAGTGAGCTCTATACACCAATGATTACAGGAGGTGTTACAAAGTATACTAAGAAAGTACACTCCTCGAAGAAATTATCTGGATAGGATGGAAATCATTAGATATGATTTACATGTATGAACTAACAAATGCTTACAGTATCAGAAAAATTGGATGATTTATTCAACAGAAAGAGTTTAACAAATTGAGAAAGTTAATAATGCATGGATCCACCTTTGGTCCTTATGCAAGCAATTATTTGGCTTGGGAGTGATTGCTTGATAGAGGTGTTAGATATCCTCCTGAGGGATATCATACCAGGTTCTATCCAACTGGCACATTAGATCATCAAAATCCCGAGGCCTTTCCCATAATGCCCCAAATGTTCTCAGTTGGAAAGAGTTCAGACAACCTTGTTGGCAAAGATAGGGTTTGGCAAGCATGAAGACAAGCAGTAGAAACTCCTGCTGTGTGTGGATGGGCATTATCTCATTGAAATGTAAGCTCAGATTGGGTTGCCATGAAGGGCAACAAAACGTGGCATAGAATATCCACAAATGCTCGGGACGTCTCCAGACACATCTTTGGTGCTCGTCAGGGCCGAGTTCAAAGTGGGTCTCAACACTGAAGGCAGTTCTACTCCAGTGAACAAATTCCAGGTTGAAGACATGTCTGGAGACACCTAGATAGTGGTACATATCAACTTGACTGTCCCCCACCACACAGGCCTGAAACCAGGAGTGATGGTCTGGGGTGCCATTTCTTTTCATAGCAGGACCCCTTTGGATATCATCCACGTCACCCTTACAGCACAGTGGTATGTTGATGATATCCTATGCCTCATTTTGTTGCTCTTCATGACAAGTCATCCTCAAGTTACAGCAAGATAATGTGTGGCTACACATGAACCATGGACCTTGCCGTCGGTGGGGAGGCTTGCGTGCCTCAGCGATACAGATGGCCGTACCATAGGTGCAACCACAACGGAGGGGTATCTGTTGAGAGGCCAGACAAACACGTGGTTCCTGAAGAGGGGCAGCAGCCTTTTCAGTAGTTGCAGGGGCAACAGTCTGGATGATTGACTGATCTGGCCTTGTAACATTAACCAAAACGGCCTTGCTGTGCTGGTACTGCGAACGGCTGAAAGCAAGGGGAAACTACAGCCTTAATTTTTCCCGAGGACATGCAGCTTTACTGTATGATTAAATGATGATGGCGTCCTCTTGGGTAAAATATTCCGGAGGTAAAATAGTCCCCCATTCGGATCTCCGGGCGGGGACTACTCAAGAGAACGTCGTTATCAGGAGAAAGAAAACTGGCGTTCTATGGATCGGAGCGTGGAATGTCAGATCCCTTAATCGGGCAGGTAGGTTAGAAAATTTAAAAAGGGAAATGGATAGGTTAAAGTTAGGTATAGTGGGAATTAGTGAAGTTCGGTGGCAGGAGGAACAAGACTTTTGGTCAGGCGAATACAGGGTTATAAATACAAAATCAAATAGGGGTAATGCAGGAGTAGGTTTAATAATGAATAAAAAAATAGGAGTGCGGGTTAGCTACTACAAACAGCATAGTGAACGCATTATTGTGGCCAAGATAGACACAAAGCCCATGCCTACTACAGTAGTACAAGTTTAAATGCCAACTAGCTCTGCAGATGATGAAGAAATTGATGAAATGTATGACGAGAAAAAAGAAATTATTCAGGTAGTGAAGGGAGACGAAAATTTAATAGTCATGGGTGACTGGAATTCGTCAGTAGGAAAAGGGAGAGAAGGAAACATAGTAGGTGAATATGGATTGGGGGGAAGAAATGATAGAGGAAGCCGCCTTGTAGAATTTTGCACAGAGCATAATTTAATCATAGCTAACACTTGGTTCAAGAATCATAAAAGGAAGTTGTATACCTGGAAGAATCCTGGAGATACTAAAAGGCATCAGATAGATTATATAATAGTAAGACAGAGATTTAGGAACCAGGTTTTAAATTGTAAGACATTTCCAGGGGCAGATGTGGATTCTGACCACAATCTATTGGTTATGAACTGCAGATTGAAACTGAAGAAACTGCAAAAAGGTGGGAATTTAAGGAGATGGGACCTGGATAAAGTGAAAGAACCAGAGGTTGTACAGAGTTTCAGGGAGAGCATAAGGGAACAATTGACAGGAATGGGGGAAAGAAATACAGTAGAAGAAGAATGGGTAGCTCTGAGGGATGAAGTAGTGAAGGCAGCAGACGATCAAGTAGGTAAAAAGACGAGGGCTAATAGAAATCCTTGGGTAACAGAAGAAATATTGAATTTAATTGATGAAAGGAGAAAATATAAAAATGCAGTGAATGAAGCAGGCAAAATGGAATACAAACGTCTCAAAAATGAGATCGACAGGAAATGCAAAACGGCTGAGCAGGGATGGCTAGAGGACAAATGTAACGATGTAGAGGCTTGTCTCACTAGGGGTAAGATAGATACTGCCTACAGGAAAATTAAAGAAACCTTTTGAGAGAAGAGAACCACTTGTATGAATATCAAGAGCTCAGATGGCAACCCAGTTCTAAGCAAAGAAGGGAAGGCAGAAAGGTGGAAGGAGTATATAGAGGTTTTATGCAAGGGCGATGTACTAGAGGACAATATTATGGAAATGGAAGAGGATGTAGACGAAGATGAAATGGGAGATAAGATACTGCTTGAAGATTTTGACAGAGCACTGAAAGACCTGAGTCGAAACAAGGCCCCGGGAGTAACAACATTCCATTAGAACTACTGATGGCCTTGGGAGAGCCAGTCATGACAAAACTCCACCATCTGGTGAGCAAGATGTATGAGACAGGCGAAATACCCTCAGACTTCAAGAAGAATATAATAGTTCCAATCCCAAAGAAAGCAGGTGTTGACAGATGTGAAAATTACCGAACTATCAGTTTAATAAGTCACAGCTGCAAAATACTAACGCGAATTCTTTAGAGACGAATGGAAAAACTGGTAGAAGCGGACCTCGGGGAAGATCAATTTGGATTCCGTAGAAATGTTGGAACACGTGAGGCAATACTAACCTTACGACTTATCTTAGAAGAAAGATTAAGAAAAGGAAAACCTACGTTTCTAGCATTTGTAGACTTAGAAAAAGCTTTTGACAATGTTAACTGGAATACTCTCTTTCAAATTCTGAAGGTGGCAGGGGTAAAATACAGGGAGCGAAAGGCTATTTACAATTTGTACAGAAACCAGATGGCAGTTATAAGAGTTGAGGGGCATGAAAGGGAATCAGTGGTTGGGAAAGGAGTGAGACAGGGTTGTAGCCTCTCCCCGATGCTATTCAATCTGTATATTGAGCAAGCAATAAAGGAAACAAAAGAAAAATTCGGAGTAGGTATTAAAATTCATGGAGAAGAAGTAGGAACTTTGAGGTTTGCCGATGACATTATAATTCTGTCAGAGACAGCAAAGGACTTGGAAGAGCAGTTGAATGGAATGGACAGTGTCTTGAAAGGAGGATATAAGATGAACATCAACAAAAGCAAAACGAGGATAATGGAATGTAGTCAAATTAAATCGGGTGATGCTGCGGGAATTAGATTAGGAAATGAGACACTTAAAGTAGTAAAGGAGTTTTGCTATTTAGGGAGTAAAATAACTGATGATGGTCGAAGTAGAGAGGATATAAAATGTAGACTGGCAATGGGAAGGAATGCGTTTCTGAAGAAGAGAAATTTGTTAACGTCGAGTATAGATTTAAGTGTCAGGAAGTCGTTTCTGAAAGTATTTGTATGGAGTGTAGCCATGTATGGAAGTGAAACATGGACGATAACTAGTTTGGACAAGAAGAGAAAAGAAGCTTTCGAAATGTGGTGCTACAGAAGAATGCTGAAGATAAGGTGGGTAGATCACGTAACTAATGAGGAGGTATTGAATAGGATTGGGGAGAAGAGAAGGTTGTGGCACAACTTGACTAGAAGAAGGGATCGGTTGGTAGGACATGTTTTGAGGCATCAAGGGATCACAAATTTAGCATTGGAGGGCAGCGTGGAGGGTAAAAATCGTAGAGGGAGACCAAGAGGTGAATACACTAAACAGATTCAGAAGGATGTAGGTTGCAGTAGGTACTGGGAGATGAAGAAGATTGCACAGGATAGAGTAGCATGGAGAGCTGCATCAAACCAGTCTCATGACTGAAGACCACAACAACAACAACACATGGCAATAGTTTCTCGTGCTTGTCATTGTGCTTGCCAAACCCTACATGGGCCAGCAAGGTCACCAGATTCCCCCCCCCCCCCCCCCCCCCCCTTGAGAACATTTGGAGCATTATGGGCAGGGCCCTCCAATTAGCTGGGGATTTTGATGAATTAACCCACCAGTTGGACAGAATTTGTCACGATATCCCTCAGGACGACATCCAGCAAATCTGTAAATCAGTTCCAATCTGAGTAACAGCTTGCCAAAGGCCAGAGGTGGGTCATTGAATTGTTGACTTTCTTAATTGTGAAGATCTTTCTCTTTTATAAATCACCCAATTTTTCTGAAGTTCTAATCATTTGTTTGTTTGTAGATGTACATCATATCAGCCAATTTCCATCCTGTCTGGATAAGTCCTTCGAGGTGCATCTTTTCTTTGTCTTATAGTGTAAATTGAACATATATTTGTGTCACTTTGTGTGTAAGTGATTTCCTAGTAACTCCATCCCTCAGTTGTGGGAGAGAACTTGATCATTACGGAAATCAGATTGTGGGTAGCAAGTTGCTGTTTGCAGCACAGAAACTTGTATACATTCTTTGGCAATCAGAATGTAGAATAATTTTTATTTAACTATTTTAGAGGATACATTCATGATCAAGATGTTTTCTGCAATTGGGGATGTAAAATAGTGGTACTGTTAGTAAAGTTTCTACAAATCAGTTAATTTTTAGAAAAACAACAACAAATGTCACTGAAAGCCATCTGAATATTCCAAATGGTTTCCACTTGGCAGTAACCCAGTTTCTGTTCAAAATTTGATGCAGTAGCACTGCTCCAGTTCTGTCATTTCGATTGCAATGAAAAACCGATGTGAGCACTAGACACTACCTCACTCGGCTGCCGCTTGTCAGCAGACAACACGAGATCTATTAGAAAAGAATGCAACCCTTGGCCGGCGAAAGAAATACTGGCTTACCTGTAGTGTTGAACACCTAGTCACCTCCAGAGTAGTTCTCTTGGGACTCCACACACTTCTTCCAGCAGTGCCGCCATTTTGGGAAGCATGCTGAAAAACCCTGTTTCGGAGTGTAGTTCAGCTTGACTGTCACTGCTGCCATAATGTCTTCTCTTGTCTGAAATCACCTTTCAATGGCCTCTTGAGTATGGGGAACTACAAGAATTCACACGGGATCATACAAAGAGGGTAAGCAGTCTGTTGAAGTATGTATAGGAATCTGGTTTTTCACCAAAAGGTCTGAATCAAGTGCGATGAATATGCTGGAGCATTGTCATGATGGAGGTGCCAATTTCCTGTTGACTTCAAGTCCGATCTCTTGCGCCATGCAGCATCATGTAGGCGATGGAGGACATCACTGTGGTACTCTGAGGTGATTGTTCGACCATGTGGTGCATCATTGTGGTATACAACACCGTGGGAGTCAAAGAAAGCAATCAGTATCAACTTTGGCATTGCTGTGTGCATGGTAGGCCTTCTTTAGTCTTATTAATGAAGAATGCTTCCACTGTGATGACAGGGATTTGGTTTCTGGGTCATACTTGTACACCCAGGTGGGCTGCGACAGAAGACTCGACTTGTTGACTCTCTGGATGACTGACTGGGCCCTTCGGTCGGCTATGGTGATCTAAATACTGGCAGCCGAGAGGGTGTTGGCAATGCGTTTTTTGTGAGTCTGTCTTTGGCCTCTATTGATCTTCTCACAACCTCTTTGCCGCTTGGCATGCTGGCGGCAGCTTACGCCAGCACGTCGATTCCGATGGTATTTCTGTATGGAGATAGCTTGAACCCTGAGGAAGACCATAAGCTACTTTAGAAAGTTGTATCTTTTTGAGTATTATTACCATTTTTAAATATGGTATGTGTGAGTGACATGCAGATGACGCTGGTGCGATGGTTGGTGACTCTTAGTGCCTATAGATTATTCTGTGACAGTGCAAATCCGATGTTATTGTGCACATGGTTCATGATATTGAGTCCCTCCATCACGTGGCATAGGTGGAGAATTATAGTAGAGGTACAAAATAAAATCAAACAATAAGCCTGAGGACCATATTTAAAATTATTATTATTATAAGCCTTGCAAACGTGTCAGATGTAGTGTGTAGTTCAAGAAAAGAGCTCAGGCTGTGGAAGATTTTCAAATCCAACAAACCTCAGAGCAGTCTCATGTCCACCAGGACCTGGATGCAGAACATCAGGTGGCCTTAAGAACTACAGAGACAGAACAGTCACAGGCCCTTTGCATTTTAGATGCTGAGTATCACACATCTCTTAAGGCTTCCGAGATACTTGAAGACTCACAATGATGGCGTCATTTAAGGGCTGTATGACAAACAGAGAGTTTTACTTTTGCATATAGAATATGGGAGGCTATTGGTAAGGTTGCATATGATTATGTTCTATTAATTGACTATGTTAATCACAAATTAGTCATCATAGGTGGATGGATAAAAAATGTAGGCACTGTAATACATTAAAATGGAAGAGAGAAATGGTTGTTTTGTGTTTCTCTGGTGGCAAAATCTCACATCCAGCAGTAGATGAGCTGGAGAAACCCCTAAAAACTCTACTTCTGCATAAATGTAATGAATCAAGGCATTTTTAAAAAATATACAATTAGAAAATATAATTCATACTTTCAGATTCAACATACAGCAAAATTATAGTAAGACTTTCATTACATACCCACATACTAGCACTGCGTACATCTTTTATGCATACGTGTTTACACCATCATATTCACAAACATCTCTAAAAATTACTAGCTTACTTGTTGACCATCATTCATCGTAAAAAAGTATTTATATGCAAAGGAAGCAGCGGGTAATTGTACATTTATAACGTAGTTAATACTATTAGTACTAAGATGTTTTATAGGTAATGCAGTTATCTATAATGAAGTACCATCACAAAAATGTTGCACTCACACATCCAGTTAGATCTTGATAAGATTTCAAAATGGTGCAGAGAGTGGAAGCTTGCTTTAGATGTACAGAAATTTAAAACTGTGTGTCTCATAAAACGAAAAAATGTAGTATCCTGTGAGTACGATGTCAGTGAGTCACAACAGGAATTAGTCAATTTGTATTGATATCTGTGTTAACAATTTTTGAAGATCTGAAATGGGATGATTGCATAGGCACATTCATAGGTAAAGCAGGTGACAGATCTTGGTTGTTGGTAGTATACTGGGAAAATGCACTCTGTCTACAAAGGAGATGATTTACAAAACACTTTTTCATGCCTTATTAGAAATTAACTCAAAAGTTTGTGGGACCTACACCAAGCAAGGGTAAAAGACAGTGTTGAAAATAACAAAGGAGGACAGCATGAATGATCACAGGTTTGTTTGATGCGTGGGAGACCATCACATAAATGCTGAAAAGTCTAAATTGTCATAAGCTTGAAGATAGATGCCAAACTCTCCACACAAGTTTACTTGCAAAATTTCAAGAACCAGTATTAAGTGAAGAATTGCAAAGGCGGGGTTAGACTAATCACATTATACACGGAGGAATTCAGTAGTTTTCCTTCCTGCACTCCATACGAAAATAGAAGTGGAAGAATCCTTAACATGTAGTACAATGGGAAGTCACCTTTGCCAAACACTTTAGTTGTTTGCAGAATAGATAAAAGACAGATGCTGTGTGGGAAGGAGAAAACTCCTGCCACAACAAATAAAATGCTGTGGCATGTCAAGTGACTCAAGATGCCATCATTCCCTGTACTGGGTGCCAGTGAGCCTCCAACCCAAGATGGCCATGACATACACTATAAGTGATTTGATCATGACCGGAGTGTGCATGCCTGATGCATTGCACACACCATCTCCTGTATTGTGAGGACATTGACCTTTTCCAATGCCCCTTATCAGCGGTGCATTGTTAAGATCCACAACACAGATCAAACCACTGCCTGCAGAATCAGCTGCTGTGGGCAACAACAGATTGATGATAGTGATCTCCGTCGATTGTTGTGGATTCTAACAGCAGATAGACAGTCCATAGTGCACATAACAATTTGCCACCTCAGTACTCAAATGACAACAACAACAACCACCACCACCAGTGAATCACCACCTCACTGACTGATGACCTTAGCAGTTAAGTCCCATAGTGCTCAGAGCCATTTTGAACCACCTCACTGCCGGATACAGAAGCCACCTCTACACTCTTTTATCTCTGCTCTGTGCACATCACAGAGTTCAGAGGTTAACATGGCCACAGAAATATCATGATTGGATGGTCAAAGCTTGGAAAAAGCTACCTAATCTGATGAGTGGTGGGTACACCATTTTACGTGTTCGTGGTAGGGTACAAATCCATTGTAAACAACATTAAGTGATGCGCCCCACTGGCCAACAGGGAACTTTGCGCGTAAGACAAGTGGTGAAGGTATGTTTACATGGTGTGAAAAGGTAGTTTCGATATGTCTGTCACCATTTCATAATGGTGAACAACTTTTTAGCAAATCATCATGTGCATCATTTTATGTTCTCTGTTGGGTTTTATTTATTGGATTCAGGGAGAATTGATGTTGTTCTGCTTTTCTATGTATGTATGACTGTTACATTGAAGTAATATAAGACTTCTTCTCCAGATTGAACTAATCTTGCTGGAAGGAATTATAATATAAAAACTTCTACTTTTTTCCAGCAATTATTTGGACATTTTTCATATTAACCTCAATAATTACAACACAAATATGTACCATATCCTTCAGCTAACATTAACTTCAAACAAAACATCTAACCCAAACACTACATATAAATTCTTTCATAGAATGACAGATTCAAAGTTACAGATCAATTCATAATTAATTTGTTTCAGTATCAATGCAGCCATTGTCATCCTTTCTTGGATTTACTCTGGTTTTACCCACTTCCCAGAGTAGGCGAGCAATTCACCAAGCTTCTATATCACAACCTCACAAGTACATCCTCTCTTGAAGTTACTGCATTCGTTGTCCCATCTTGTAGTCACACATTGTCTCTTGGCCTGTATCTCCACGTGGAAATAAAACAGTAAAGCCATGCAATAGTCGTGATATTTTACTGAATAATTTGTTTAACTACTTTTTCATTCACAAGCATCATTTGTGAGTAAGAATTAGTATCTTATGTCTCCCTTCTACATCTACATCTACATGACTACTCTGCAATTCACATTTAAGTGCTTGGCAGAGGGTTCATCGAACCACAATCATACTATCTCTCTACCATACCCCTCCCGAATAGCGCGCGGGAAAAACGAACACCTAAACCTTTCTGTTCGAGCTCTGATTTCTCTTATTTTATTTTGATGATCATTCCTACCTATGTAGGTTGGGCTCAACAAAATATTTTCGCATTCGGAAGAGAAAGTTGGTGACTGAAATTTCGTAAATAGATCTCGCCGCGACGAGAAATGTCTTTGCTTTAATGACTTCCATCCCAACTCACGTATCATATCGGCCACACTCTCTCCCGTATTACGTGATAATACAAAACGAGCTGCCCTTTTTTGCACCCTTTCGATGTCCTCTGTCAATCCCACCTGGTAAGGATCCCACACCGCACAGCAATGTTCTAACAGAGGACGAACGAGTGTAGTGTAACCTGTCTCTTTAGTGGACTTGTTGCATCTTCTAAGTGTCCTGCCAATGAAATGCAACCTTTGGCTCGCCTTCCCCACAATATTATCTATGTGGTCTTTCCAATTGAAGTTGTTCGTAATTTTAACACCCAGGTACTTAGTTGAATTGACAGCCTTGAGAATTGTACTATTTATCGAGTAATCGAATTCCAACGGATTTCTTTTGGAACTCATGTGGATCACCTCACACTTTTCTTTATTTAGCGTCAACTGCCACCTGCCACACCATACAGCAATCTTTTCTAAATCGCTTTGCAACTGATACTGGTTTTTGGATGACCCTACAAGACGGTAAATTACAGCATCATTTGCGAACAACCTAAGAGAACTGCTCCGATTGTCACCCAGCTCATTTATATAGATCAGGAACAGCAGAGGTCCCAGGACGCTTCCCTGGGGAACACCTGATATCACTTCAGTTTTATTCGATGATTTGCCGCCTATTACTACGAAATGCGACCTTCCTGACAGGAAATCACGAATCCAGTCGCACAAGTGAGATGATACCCCATAGTCCCGCAGCTTGAGTAGAAGTCACTTGTGAGGAACGGTGTCAAAAGCTTTCCGGAAATCTAGCAATACGGAATCAACTTGAGATCCCCTGTCAATAGCGGCCATTACTTCGTGCGAATGAAGAGCTAGCTGCGTTGCACAAGAACTATGTTTTCTGAAACCATGCTGATTACGTATCAATAGGTCGTTCCCTTCGAGGTGATTCATAATGTTTGAATACAGTATATGCTCCCAAACCCTACTGCAAACCGACGTCAATGATATAGGTCTGTAGTTAGATGGATTACTCCTACTACCCTTCTTAAACACTGGTGCGACCTGTGCAATTTTCCAATCTGTAGGTACAGATCTATCGGTGAGTGAGTGGTTGTATATGATTGCTAAGTAGGGAGCTATTGTATCAGCGTAATCTGAAAGGAACCTAATCGGTATACAATCTGGACCTGAAGACTTGCCTGTATCAAGCGATTTGAGTTGCTTCGCAACCCCTAAGGTATCTACTTCTAAGAAACTCATGCTAGCAGCTGTTCGTGTTTCAAATTCTGGAATATTCCATTCATCTTCCCTGGTGAAGGAATTTCGGAAAACTGCGTTCAATAACTCCGCTTTAGCGGCACAGTCGTCGGTAACAGTACCATCGGCACCACGCAGCGAAGGTATTGACTGTGTCTTGCCGCTTGTGTACTTTACATACGACCAATATTTCTTCAGATTTTCTACCAAATTTCGAGACAGTGTTTCGGTGTGAAACCTATTAAAGGCATCTCGCATTGAAGTCCGTGCCAAATTTCGCGCGTCTGTAAATTTTAGCCAATATTTGGGATTTCGCGTTCTTCTGAACTTCGCATGCTTTTTCCGTTGCCTCTGCAACAGTGTTCAGAGCTGTTTTGTGTACCATGGGGGATCAGTTCCATCTCTTACCAATTTATGAGGTATGAATCTCTCAATTGCTGTTGCTACTATATCTTTGAATTTGAGCCACATCTCATCTACATTTGCATAGTCAGTTCGGAAGGAATGGAGATTGTCTCTTAGGAAAGCTTCTAGTGACACTCTATCCGCTCTCTTAAATAAAATTATTTTGCCTTTGTTTCTGGTGGATTTGGAAGAAACGGTATTGAGCCTAGCTACAATGACCTTGTGATCACTAACCCCTGTATCAGTCATGATGCTCTCTATTAGTTCTGGATTGTTTGTGGGTCAAGTGTGTTTTCGCAACCATTTACAATTTGCGTGGGTTCGTGGACTAACTGCTCGAAATAATTTTCGGAGAAAGCATTTAGGACAATCTCGGAAGATGTTTTCTGCCTACCACCGGTTTTGAACAAGTATTTTTGCCAACATATTGAGGGAAGGTTGAAGTCCCCACCAACTATAACCATATGAGTGGGGTATTTATTTGTTACGAGACTCAAATTTTCTCTGAACTGTTCAGCAACTATATCATCGGAGTCTGGGGGTCGGTAGAAGGAGCCAATTATTAACTTAGTTCGGCTGTTAAGTATAACCTCCACCCATACCAATTCGCACGGAGTATCTACTTCGACTTCACTACAAGATAAACCACTGCTGACAGACACAAACACTCCACCACCAATTCTGACTAATCTATCTTTCCTGAACACCGTCTGAGACTTCGTAAAAATTTCTGCAGAACTTATTTCAGGCTTTAGCCAGCTTTCTATACCTATAACGATTTCAGCTTCTGTGCTTTCTATTAGCGCTTGAAGCTCAGGGACTTTCCCAGCACAACTACAACAATCTACAACCACAATTCCGACTCTTCCTTGATCCAAGCATGTCCTGTATTTGCCATGCACCCTTTGAGATTGCAGCCCACCCCGTACTTTCCCGAGGCCTTCTAACCTAAAAAACTGCCCAGTCCATGCCACACAGCCTCTGCTACCTGTTTAGCTGCCAGCTGAGTGTAGTGAACTCCTGACCTATTCAGCAGAACCCGAAACCCCACCACCCTATGGCGCAAGTCAAGGAATCTGCAAAACCTTCTGAACCTCTGATTTAGACCCTCCACCCGGCTCTGCAGGAAAGGTCCACAGTCGGTTCTGTCAACGATGCTGCAGATGGTGGGCTCTGCCTTCATCTCGTAAGCAAGACCAGCAGCCTTCACCAAATCAGATAGCCGGGCATCCAGAGAGAATTTCCTCAGATCTAAAGCGACACATGTCATTAGTGCCGACATGTGCCACCACCTGCAGCTGGCTGCACCCTGTGCTCTTCATGGCATCCATAAGGACCCTTTCCACATCAGGAATGACTCCACCCGGAATGCACACAGAGTGCACACTGGATTTCTTCCCCTCCTTAGCTGCCATATCCCTAGGGGGCCCCATTACGCGCCTAACATTGGAGCTCCCAACTACCAATAAGCCCACCCTCTGTGGTTGCCCGGACCTTGAAGGCTGAGAATCATCCTCTGAAACAGGGCAGGCAGCTGCATATGACTCAGCCAGAGACAGTGCCTGAAACCTGTTTGTCAGACGCACTGGGGAGGCTTTCTGATCAGCCTCCTGGGACGTCTTTCGCTGCCTGCCACACTTTGGAACGACCTTCCAATCAACCACAGGCGAGGGCTCAGCCCCACTGCGGGCAGCAACCGGGGAAACCACAGCGGCAGACCGATCTGGGGACAGACGGGACGAGGTTGACATCCCCATCCCCGTGATACCCAAGTCCGGCTCCCCACAGTGGTGCCCATTGGCAACAGCCTCAAGCTGCGCGACCGAAGTCAGCTCCGCTTGCAGCTGTGAGCGAAGGGATGCCAACTCAGCCCTCATCCGAACACAGATTGAAAGAGGGATTTTATATATTTCTGAGTAGATGTGTCCAATACAGTTGCTCACAAGCGTATCTTCAATCTTAATTTTTCATTATCAGTATTGCAGGTGGGGAGGAATACATAAACATGCAAAATTCATATGTGAGTTCTGTTTGTTATAATTTTAATTCCATTCTCTGTTTTCTTGTCTGTCACAGGCCTCTATGAAGGCTTATTTGTGATGTACACTCCATAATGTCATACATACATAATTTTTTTTGTTATTAATCCTTTTTTCCTAAGTACATTCTGGACCATTAAAATTGGAACACCATGAAGAAAGCGAGCAACAAATGTTAACTTGGCATGAAGTATCCTACATTCTTGGAGATGCAAAAGATTAGCACTTCAGTGTGGCCACACTTATGTCTCCAAATCCAAGATGACTCTGAATGCAAAACAATCTGTCATTGTTCTGCAAGGGATTGCAGAAAAAGATGCACATACATAGTAGGTTTGTTGTCAAAACTTACAAATGGTTACCTTATTACCGGTAACTGAGGGAGACAATAAAAGTATCGGTACACAGAAAATAAAATCAGATAAAGACCTCCCTTAGATACAGATGCCACCAAGTCCTTCTCACTGGAATGGTCCACAGAAGCAGCAATGTCATTGCCAATGTCCTGTTTATCTTGGAGTTCTTCTATTAGTAGATTGTCCTCACTACCATCTAAGGCATTTGTTACATGGCACTTTATAATGTATTCACAACTGATGCAGTGGATATGCATGTTCAAGCAGTCTGGATCTATTCCACTTTTAGATATACTGAAAGCTTCATCAAATTCCTGATATGGGTCAGTGCTTGACTGCATTGAAGTAACCAATTGCTGTGCAGCTGCTTCAGGTCACACCACATCTAACACTCGTTGTTGCGAAATTATGTCTCCTGGAATGATGAAAAGATCTGTGTTCAATTTCAGGATTTTTGTCCTCACTGGTGGTGTCAGATGCTTATGAAAATGATCAAGGATGAACATTCCACAATTCTATAGAAGAGCACCTGGCCTCTTGCTCCAGGCTGTGCAGAGCCAACCTAAAATCAACTTATTGGTTGTACATCTTTTTTTGTTGCAGTGAAATACAGTGCTGGGTGCCATCTTTTACATTGATTTAGTCTTACAATTGAGGGTGACATAGGTTGCATCTTTGTTCCATTGGCAAACACACACATCATCATAGTGATTTGCAATTTCTCATTGCCAGTAGTGCAAACCCATGAATTTTTTGGCACCTTTCTCCTGTACTATTTTACTGGATGGCATGTCCAAGTAGAGAGGCATCTTGTCAACATTTGCAATTTGGTCTAAGAGAGAAGCATCTTCCTTTCTCTTCTTATAATGTGTCACTGATACTCAACCAACTTCTCCATATACAATACTGGAAGATGCTGAGCAAATGATGTTCGACATTGCAGCACAAGTCCATCCTTGGACACCATCCAGAGCTGGCCTTAAATTGAACTCCGAGTTCCTGTGCCAATTTGCGTGCTTTATTTTGTATGACTTCACAGGAAATTGCTGTTCCTTCTTTATGTTTCTTGAGCACAGTTGCGTCTACTTTCATTTGGACAATTTTGAAACGTCCACTCTGTGGGCCACTGAAATTTTTCCTATTGGGCCTAAAGTCCTTTGCCCTCTTGCCATCCCCAAGCATTGGCTCCTGTGGCTCCATACGTCCTCGATGCTGCACAATTGTTTGTTGCTTGTGCACACCGAGCAAGCATGATTTTGAAATTGGTGTTGTAACAATGCTTGCATCTTATTGAAAAATTCTATTTTGAATCATATTGTTACACACCATGATACATTGCACACTTTGCTACACAGTTTAGAATTGGGAACTGCAAGGTCAAAAAACAAATGATGAAAAAATTGCCAAAACAAACACTTTCTGCTATTGTACAACAGTGCTCAAAGTGCATGCGTACATTCAAGGTTCAAGTGTTAGGGATGAAGAGAGAAGAGGTACAGCTTAATGGATGCTCAGTCTTCTATACAGTAAAGAAAGAAAAACTCCACATCATATGCCACAAATGCCTGACGGTCCCCTGCTTCTGGGCACAAAATTTCAGGAGAAAACCTTATCTTGGATTCGGAGGTATACAGTAAATAGGAGTAAAGCCATTTACAGTCTGCACATAATGAGAGATCACACAGCAGTTTTCTAATTTAAAAGTTGTGTTTGAATGTTGTTCGTTTGTGAGAACATTGTGTTATGCCTTGTGTAAGGAGTAGGAACATGTACCAATATGTGTTGGAATTTGACATTGACAGGATCATGGCCTATCTGAAAATGATCCTGACTACTTCTTTACCTTTCTGCATGCCTAACTATCCTGAATGTTATGGTTTGCTTAAGACAGTTTTACAAAGTTGTGGAGCTCCTAAATCATTGATGTGTTCTACAATAATTTCAGTTGTACCAAAGAGATATGAACAAAATCAGTATTCCCCCCATGCTGAGTATAATGCTGTGATAACAAGAATTCAGTATGTTGTTGTTGTTGTTGTTGTTGTGGTCTTCAGTCATGAGACTGGTTTGATGCAGCTCTCCATGCTACTCTATCCTGTGCAATCTTCTTCATCTCCCAGTACCTACTGCAACCTACATCCTTCTGAATCTGTTTAGTGTATTCATCTCTTGGTCTCCCTCTACGATTTTTACCCTCCACGCTGCCCTCCAATGCTAAATTTGTGATCCCTTGATGCCTCAAAACATGTCCTACCAACCGATCCCTTCTTCTAGTCAAGTTGTGCCACAAACTTCTCTTCTCCCCAATCCTATTCAATACCTCCTCATTAGTTACGTGATCTACCCACCATATCTTCAGCATTCTTCTGTAGCACCACATTTCGAAAGCTTCTATTCTCTTCTTGTCCAAACTAGTTATCGTCCATGTTTCACTTCCATACATGGCTACACTCCATACAAATACTTTCAGAAACGACTTCCTGACACTTAAATCTATACTCGACGTTAACAAATTTCTCTTCTTCAGAAACGATTTCCTTGCCATTGCCAGTCTACATTTTATATCCTCTCTACTTCGACCATCATCAGTTATTTTACTCCCTAAATAGCAAAACTCCTTTACTACTTTAAGTGTCTCATTTCCTAATCTAATTCCCTCAGCATCACCTGATTTAATTTGACTACATTCCATTATCCTCGTTTTGCTTTTGTTGATGTTCATCTTATATCCTCCTTTCAAGACACTGTCCATTCCGTTCAACCGCTCTTCCAAGTCCTTTGCTGTCTCTGACAGAATTACAATGTCATTGGCGAACCTCAAAGTTTTTACTTCTTCTCCATGAATTTTAATACCTACTCCGAATTTTTCTTTTGTTTCCTTTACTGCTTGCTCAATATACAGATTGAATAACATTGGGGAGAGGCTACAACCCTGTCTCACTCCTTTCCCAACCACTGATTCCCTTTCATGCCCCTCAACTCTTATAACTGCCATCTGGTTCCTGTACAAATTGTAAATAGCCTTTCGCTCCCTGTATTTTACCCCTGCCACCTTCAGAATTTGAAAGAGAGTATTCCAGTTAACATTGTCAAAAGCTTTTTGTAAGTCTACAAATGCTAGAAATGTAGGTTTGCCTTTTCTTAATCTTTCTTCTAAGTTAAGTCGTAAGGTTAGTATTGCCTCACATGTTCCAACATTTCTACGGAATGCAAACTGATCTTCCCCGAGGTCCGCTTCTACCAGTTTTTCCATTCGTCTGTAAAGAATTCGCGTTAGTATTTTGCAGCTGTGACTTATTAAACTGATAGTTCGGTGATTTTCACATCTGTCAACACCTGCTTTCTTTGGGATTGGAACTATTATATTCATCTTGAAGTCTGAGGGTATTTCGCCTGTCTCATACATCTTGCTCACCAGATGGTAGAGTTTTGTCATGACTGGCTCTCCCAAGGCCATCAGTAGTACTAATGGAATGTTGTCTACTCCCGGGGCCTTGTTTCGACTCAGGTCTTTCAGTGCTCTGGCAAACTCTTCACGCAGTATCTTATCTCCCATTTCGTCTTCATTACATCCTCTTCCATTTCCATAATATTGTCCTCAAGCACATCACCCTTGTCTAAATCCTCTATATACTCCTTCCACCTTTCTGTCTTCCCTTCTTTGCTTAGAACTGGGTTGCCATCTGAGTTCTTGATATTCATACAAGTGGTTCTCTTCTCTCCAAAGGTCTCTTTAATTTTCCTGTAGGCAGTATCTATCTTACCCCTAGTGAGACAAGCCTCTACATCCTTACATTTGTCCTCTAGCCATCCCTGCTTAGCCACTTTGCACTTCCTGTCGATCTCATTTTTGAGACGTTTGTATTCCATTTTGCCTGCTTCATTTACTGCATTTTTATATTTTCTCCTTTCATCAATTAAATTCAATATTTCTTCTGTTACCCAAGGATTTCTATTAGCCCTCGTCTTTTTACCTACTTGATCGTCTGCTGCCTTCACTACTTCATCCCTCAGAGCTACCCATTCTTCTTCTACTGTATTTCTTTCCCCCATTCCTGTCAATTGTTCCCTTATGCTCTCCCTGAAACTCTGTACAACCTCTGGTTCTTTCACTTTATCCAGGTCCCATCTCCTTAAATTCCCACCTTTTTGCAGTTTCTTCAGTTTCAATCTGCAGTTCATAACCAATAGATTGTGGTCAGAATCCACATCTGCCCCTGGAAATGTCTTACAATTTAAAACCTGGTTCCTAAATATCTGTCTTACCATTATATATTCTACCTGATACCTTTTAGTATCTCCAGGATTCTTCCAGGTATACAACCTTTTTTTATGATTCTTGAACCAAGTGTTAGCTATGATTAAGTCATGCTCTGTGCAAAATTCTACAAGGCGGCTTCCTCTTTCATTTCTTCCCCCCAATCCATATTCACCTACTATGTTTCCTTCTCTCCCTTTTCCTACTGACGAATTCCAGTGACCCATGACTATTAAATTTTCATCTCCCTTCACTACCTGAATAATTTCTTTTATCTCGTCATACATTTCATTTATTTCTTCATCATCTGCAGAGCTAGTTGGCATATAAACTTGTACTGCTGTAGTAGGCATGGGCTTTGTGTCTATCTTGGCCACAATAATGAGTTCACTATGCTGTTTGTAGTAGCTAACCCGCGCTCCTATTTTTTTCATTCATTTTTAAACCTACTCCTGCATTGCCCTTATTTGATTTTGTATTTATAACCCTGTAATCACCTGACCAAAAGTCTTGTTCCTCCTGCCACCGAACTTCACTAATTCCCACTATATCTAACTTTAACCTATCCATTTCCCTTTTTAAATTTTCTAACCTACCTGCCCGATTAAGGGATCTGACATTTCACGCTCCGATCCGTAGAACGCCAGTTTTCTTTCTCCTGATAACGACGTCCTCTTGAGTAGTCCCCGCCCGGAGATCCGAATGGGGGACTATTTTACCTCCGGAATATTTTACCCAAGAGGACGCCATCATCATTTAATCATACAGTAAAGCTGCATGTCCTCGGGAAAAATTAAGGCTGTAGTTTCCCCTTGCTTTCAGCCGTTCGCAGTACCAGCACAGCAAGGCCGTTGTGGTTAATGTTACAAGGCCAGATCGGTCAATCATCCAGACTGTTGCCCCTGCAACTACTGAAAAGGCTGCTGCCCCTCTTCAGGAACCACACGTTTGTCTGGCCTCTCAACAGATACCCCTCCGTTGTGGTTGCACCTATGGTACGGCCATCTGTATCGCTGAGGCACGCAAGCCTCCCCACCAACGGCAAGGTCCATGGTTCAAGGGGGGGAATTCAGTATAGTGTCACAAATAATAAAAATCTTAGTATGTGACATGGCCTCCCCAACACCATACTGACTAAAATCAATTCAAAATACAATGTGCATTTGGCATTTATTTTTTAAGGGAAAGCCTTCACTTTAACTTTAGTACACTTTAAATAAACTGCTTGTCAAGTGATTGTTTTGCGATGTCAAAGAAAGATGATGGTGCATCTGAAGTCAATGATCTAATCACTTCACCAATCTGAGGTCGCCGTTGCCACAAAGGAAGTACTCTGTTGCTGTTCTCTGCTGTTCTTCCCACTGATCTGCAGCAAGATGGTGATGGCTATTTCGCTAATTAAAAATGATTAATTGTTAAAATTGAAGTAAAACTTTGTGCTGCTCCAGTGTGTCATTTATTTGCAAAATACACTGTGAATCTAACTTTTAGATGTTTCTAAGTAAGATACAGGAAGGGATTTCAGGGATATGTCATGTTAGTAAATTTTGCAGACACAGATTTTGCACTTACAACAATCACATCTGCATAACTTGACTTAAACTACCAGATCACCCATTTATTAATTCATTCAAAACCAAATAAATGGAAGCTTAGGTCCTGACACTGTTTAGTCTAACTTTTGAAAACAGTTCACAGGTAGATGTTCAGAACAATTTGTCAATTTCCGGTTGTAGATCTGTATTGCACAAACAGTTCGATTTAATATATCAACAAAATTAATCAGTTTTGGAAAATGTAATGTAACTGGATAGATAAAAAGTCTACTCACCTAGCAGTGACAGGAGAAAACATAAAAAGGTATTGAAATTAGCAAGCTTTCACAGCCAGTGGCGCCTTCTTCTGGCAGAAGGTTTAAAGGCGAGGGGAGAGGAGTGATGGAAAAGGACTGATGAGGTTTAGGAAATGGGGAGAGTTTGGAAAAGTTGCCCAGAAAACCAGGTCAATCAAGACTTTACCAGAGAGGATGAGAAGGAAAGATGATCATTGGCAACTGGACCGAGGCTTTCAAATTCTGGTGTTTTCTCATGCCACTGCTTGATGCGTAGATTTTTTATCTATCCAATTACATTAAACAGTTCAGTTTGCTGCTCAAATAAATCACAATATAATAGAGCCTTCGCAGTGTGCTTGCTTCGTGTTATTGATCGTTCGGCATGTTTCAGCTTCTTCTTCTTCTTCTTCTTCTTCTTCCTGCATTTACGCAATGATCTGGAAGTATTGTCTCTCTTGTATGGGTCTGGGTTCTTCTCCAGGGCATTCACCATATACGATTCCTCTTCTGCATCAGTCTTTGAAATAAATCTTCTTCTCACAGTCTCAGTAATTGTCGCAACAATGCTGCTGAATTCATCTTCCAGAATGTTCCAAGTTCTACCCGCCTCTCCCTGAAAATTTAAATCATTATCTGTCTCAAGACACTGTAGCTGATAGCTTCCAAACTTCTCCGTTTTTCACCTCAATAGAAACTGTTCTTTCCACAAACTAATTAAATTTTTGCAAATTTACTCTGTGCTCTTCCTTATGCCCGACCATCTTAATACTTCTTAGATTTGCCATTAAACTTGGTTGCTCATCAGCTGTTACTTCCTTCCTCATAATTTTTTTTGTTACACAGATGAAATATTCCCTACTGGCCCAAAGACTCCAGAAATACACAGAGTAACTATATATGATTACATAGAGAATAATAACATTACTAATTTACATAACAATTTCTCATTTCATGTTTACACACACAAAACTATAACATAAATAAATGAAATTTAAAAGATTAAAAGTAAAATAATATACAGTACACAATTATACAATGCATTTTTATAAAATATTACATTGGTGGGGAGGCTGTTGCATAGACATTGAAAGGGCTAAAATTTACCCATCACATTATCATTATTGCGGTTTATCATTGCATGCTACTGCTGCTTGCATCATCAATCTAAATCTCATGGCTGCCTTGCAAATATGGATTCAGTGGGTTCAAGAGGACCATACTAAATGCCATGCAGGTGCTCCATGGTCCTCTGCAGTAGGACTAGAGAGGACAGCATATGTTCACTCATGCATATGCATGTATCCTGAGTCAGGAATAGGCCTGTTTTCAGTATCCAGATGGGCTACACAATGATGCCTGGAGCACAACAGACTGTCAGTAAGATGACTATTGTTGCACCATGAAAAGTCTGTTGTGTACATTTTGTTGTACTAATTTTCAATGACAACTGAAGAAATTCAAAACTGCTTTCTCTTTGTCAGTCAAGGAAAATTCCAGGCTGATTCCTGTGAAAGACCGCACCTAGTTACCTTCCTCATTCTTTCCCAATCCCAGCATATGCTCTCTGTCTATTGATCTCATTGTTGGTGGGATGTTAAACCCAGCTCTTCTTTCTTTTCCCTGAAGTTCAAGATTGCATTCTCAGTCTAGGTGTAGGTATGTATTAACATGTAGGCTGATATTTTGAATGCTAATTTTTCATTGTATTCTTTCCAGTTCTCTCACTTTTATTACTGATACCAAAACAATTACTTCTCATACTTCTAATATTTAAGTACTGTGTTAGTATTGATAAGATTTCTACAAATATATGCTTTTTTGAAAAATGACTTTAAGTGTACGTGATAGAGAATGCAGAACTTTTCTCTTCTAGGTAGTGAGGAGTTGCTGAAAGATGTTGCGGAATTTCTTTGCAATCATTTTGCTGACCCACGAATAGTAAATGCTGGTTCAAAAGACACATTAATACAAGCTCTGGCAAGCTTCGTTTCCCATTCACACACGTTGCACTGTCTGGAGTTAGTACCAGAAAGCAGGTACGTTTGTCACATTGATGTCAGAAAGTGATGATGCATTTTGGTAAATGAGAAGTTTTGTGCTTGCTGTTGAAGGCTGATTTGTGCTTCAGTGCAAACTTGATAGGATGTTGCTCACTGTATTTAAAGAGTTGAAAATTAATGCTGACACAGCAAGGAGTTTTCATCAATGTTGTATAAAGGGAGGAGCTGAAGAAATGTGAAGAGCTTAAGGAAGCTTCTTCCTTGAACCAGCATAGTTCAGTCAAGATACTGGGTATTTTCTAATTCCAATGCTCTCATGGTAGTGGTAGGTACATATTGCTGGCAGCAAGCTTTGTTATTATTCAGATGAAGTAATAGTGTAGCCCATTAATTTTGACAGTTTTGAAAACTACTGTTTATTAACATTTCATTATAAATAGGCCTCCATCCTTACAATGTGTATGTCTACATCTATATCTATATCTATATCTATACTCTGCAAACCACCATGAAGTGCATAGCAGGGGTAGGGCACAACATTCCAGTTGTACCTATTACCTTTGTTAGTCACTAGTGTAGTTACATAAATAGCAAGCCAGCAGCAGTATATTAACAACTACTACTTAGCATAACTTAGAAAGCAGTAATCTTTGTCAGTGAAGTGTGTTTCCAAATCGTTATGTTCTTTTATAATCTGTGCAAGTACTAATAACTAACACAGCATAAAGAACTACATTCTAAGTGCTGTTTCTGCCTGTTAATACAGCTTGGCTTGACCTACATCACTAAAGGTCCTCCTTCAAAGTAGAACATATAGAACAGAATGAATGAAAAATGGAGGAATTAATGAACTGTGGTGCAGTTAGATACTGTGCTTTGCATTAATGTGTTGTTTTCAGGAACATATTACTGCTGTGCTATGTGTTTGTCTTACATCAAAATTCTAAATATTTTGCACTATTCATATGATTTTTTTTATTCTTCTTCTGATATGCTTGTCACATAAGCTATTTCGTATACCTTTAATTGTGGGTTTCCTAATGATATGTTGTGCATTAGCTTTGCTTTCTACTGTGATTTTAGTTTTGATATGTCCTTCACCTGTATCATGTTCAAGAGAAATACAGTTTCATTTGGATTCCGTCCTTCATTCCAAACTTATTGAAAATGAAAGAAGAGACAAACTTAGGATGATTTTCTATTGGCAATCAGTTATTAAAGATTTTTATGAGATCATGGTACTTCGTGTTATCTATTAGAATGGAATACAATTAATGTGAGAAGTTATGGAAACATAACTATTCAACCTTTCTAGGTTTCACATGACGTGTTATTGCGTGACATGGACAAATGTAGAAAAAAAATTGGAGTTTTGTTGATTTCAGGGCGTCAATCACTGTACCACAATGATTCTTTTTTTTTTTCGCATAATAAGGAAAAAAAAGCAGCTCCTCATTTGCAATGTAATTGCAAACTACAGTCTTTTCCACAGTTGTCCATATTTCTGAAATTTCTTGTGCACAAATTAGATTTCTTTACAACAAAAAACCACAAGCACTGTGAACATTTGAGTTGGAGTGTAACAGTAGTGGTTGCATCTAAAGGTGGTAAACATGTCCTAACACAAATCTGGAGCAGAATTAGCCATCTAATGAAATTATTTCATTTATAACATGATTTCAGTGCAACTTTGAGTAGTGCTATGCAGATATCCTAAGACCTGTATCCTAAAGATCAGACTGTCCAGAATATTCTGGATCATAATCTCAAAAATAGGGGAAACTTGCAGCATTGCTTTAAAACATTTTCTATATTTTAGCCACTATCATCCCATAATTTTTTTATTTACACTAAAAACTCCATTGCTGGCTTTGCTAACACCATTCCACCAAAAAAATCTAGTAATGGAAAGTCCAGTGTGGGATAACAACAGTACTATGAAAAAGACAGATTGCTGCTCACCACATAGAGGAGGCATTGAGTTGCAGATTGGTGCAATGAAAAGATTACTAAACATTTAAGCTCTCAGACAAAAGAAGTTAATCTTTGAAAATGGGACACTCTCTCTCTCTCTCTCTCTCTCTCTCTCTCTCTCTATCACTCACACACACACACACACACACACACACACACACACACACACACACACACACACACACAAAAACGTGGCCACTGTGGCGACAGCAACCAGAAACAATAGCTTTGTGTGTGTGAGTAGTGTTCTGTGAATATGTGTGTATGCTTTCTATTTCCAAAGGACTTTTTCTGCCGAAAGCTTAAATGTTTAGCTGTAATTTCATTGTTCCTGTCTATGACTCAACACCACCTCTATGTGGTGAGTAGAAGTCTATCCTTTTCGTAATACTGGTGTTAAAAAGCCAACAGCGTGTTTATGTTGTTTTGAGAGTGCTTTAATCTATAACTAAAATCTGTTCAAAAAATATTTCTGATTCACCATACCATCCTTCAGTGCTATATGTAGGAGATATTTCAAGAACAAAAGATGTAAAACTTGCAATTTTATCACTTTCTTGTGATCAGATTGTTGCTAATATTTTTGATCAAACATTTTGAAGGATATTATTCCATACATCCTTTTCCATGTTGCTTTTTGTCAGTGTTCTCCGTATCACATTTTATATGGTTCACACTGGTTTCTTTACTTTGTCGTTAAAATCTGTATTACAGGCTGCTTGAATTTGAAGACACATTTGTTTTACTTTTTCATATCTAGCCCAATAAATTTCTTGTTTATAAATTCTACAGCTCCTGTATGATTACTTTGGTACCAAAAGTGGCTTTTTTTCTGTTTAGGCAGCTGAAGAATGACATGATGTATTTTATGCACTTAAGAGCAGTCTGCATTATTATTTTTTCCTTTCTTGTGCTGTTGCTAATTATAATCTCTGGTGTACATAACATTGAGTATACTTTTAAAAATAATTTCCTGTCATAATTTATTCATGGACATTATTTTCTTTGCTGAAATTACAGATTGATTCTTTTTACTGCTTATTTTTGTCAAATGTAAACAGAATCACTTACCATTTCCATTTCAAAATACGATAGTATGTTGTTTGAATCATTACAGATTGTTTGATAGTTTTTAAAAGTGGCCTTCCTTCATACCTCTCCCTTTTTTTTACTTTGTCGTCATCTGCTGTCATGCTACACAAATAGCAGAACCCATCTATTACTACTTTTAGCATCTCATTTCCTAATGTAATTCCTTCGGCAACATACAAGTTGAATATACTCTCATTACCATCATTTTATTATTCTTGATGTTCATCCTACATTCTTTTTTAAGACTGTATCCATTTTGTTCAGATGCTCTTGAAAGTCCTTAACTGTCTCTGACTGAATTACAGTCATCAACAAACTGAAAAGTTTTTAATTTCATTTATTTCTTCTCCCTGAACTTTAATTCCTTTTCCAAATGTCTCCTTGGTTTTCTGTCCTGCGAATCCTAGCACTGTCATAGAAGTTGTAGATTAATTTTCACTTTCTGCGTTTTATCCCTGACAGCTTCAGTATTTCAAAACATAAGCTTGCTTTTTACCTAATGGGGTCAATATTGCTTAGCATGTTTTACACTTATCTGGAATCCAGCATGATCTTCTTCCAGCTCATCTTCTACCAGTCATTCAAACTTTCTGCAAATAAGTTGTGTTAGTATTTCGGAACCATGATTTAGTAACATTCACACTTGTCAACTCCTGTCTTCTTTGATGTTAGGATTACTCCCTTCTTCATGGGGTCTAAGGGTATTTTAACTGTTTCATATATTCTGCATGCTAGATGTCTTCAACTGTAATGTGGCTATAAAACAATAACCTTTTCAGACTTTTTTATACTACCATTTTGTTTGCAATATTTTGCAGCCAAGTCAAAATGGTGAAATCACTGCTGAGACCGTATGAAAATCGTGCTTGGGCTCAGAGTAATTGGGTATTACTGAGACTGTGGCATGGCCGTGGGTTTGCATTTAGGTACCAGAAGTCCCCACATCTGATACGGAAGATTGGTCCCAAAATGTTGCCATCAGACACTGGTCTCATTAGTCAAACAATGAGTAAGTACAGCAAGTAATTAATTTCAAAAATTTAACTTTAATGAAGAATATAAATGAAAAGGTTGTCTTATATAGATTATCTTGTTACTAATGCAACAAAATTATGCATATAACTAATTTGTTGGAAGAGATTAGTGGAACAGATTTTGTTTTACAAGCCTGTGACTGAGTCGATGAAGAATGAAAATATATCAGCTCATATCACTCACTGTATGTGCTTCTTAATTAATTTGAAATTATTCCTCCTTTACACCATTTACGTTGGAGTCGGCTGAGAATATGTTATGGGCACAAGATAATGCAGTTATCACCATGAGTTCTAGTTTCTCCTGTCTTCATGGTCCTTATGTATGTTGACGGCAGTGTATTTATTCAGCAGCTGCTCTCAAGCACCTGTTCTCTAAATTTTCTCAATAGTGCCTCATGAAAAGGACATCTGCTTTGCTCCAGGGATTCTCATTTGAATTCATGAAGTGAAGTGTCTCCTTAATACTTGTGTGCTAGTTGAACCTACTGGTAACAAACCTCATGACACACCTCTGAATCGCTTTGATGTCTTTCTTTAATCTGACCTTGTAGAGATACCAAATACTCGAGTGGTAATAAAGAATGGGTTGTCTTCGTGTTCCGTAAGCAATCTCCTTTATAGATGAGCTACACGTTCACAAAATTCTCCGAATGAAACAAAGTTGACCATTCGCCTTGTCTGCTACAAACCTGGCATGCTCATTCCATTTCATATTCATATTGCTTTGCATTACTCTTTGATGTGACTGTATCAAGCAGGGAGACTGGGTACTCGTGTTATCCTCATCATTTCATCACCACCATAATCATTCATGACAGTGGCTAGATTGGACTGTGGAAAAAAAAAAAAGGACTGGGTACAAATTGGTACTTTGTATGGGCACTGATGACTGTTTTAAAGTTTTTTAATGTGTCCGGACTCTGGCCTCAAGTCATAGGCTGGAGGTTTTTGTGTGTTGTATAGTGGCTGGCTCGTCGTTTTTCTTCCTACGATCAGTCAGCCATGGCCATCCACTGTGTTGTTTTAACTTCTCCAACTTTCTCCTCTGTTAGTCTTAAGTTTTAAATTTGACGTGATACCCATTTTGTGCTCCAGTGTGGGTGCACACATGGTTTACCGCAATTTTGTTACTTTCAATTTCCGTTGCTAATTCCTACTCCTGTTTACTGTATTTTTCTGCCACTTGTCTCTTACTATTTTCATCTGGGTGCTAAACGCCTTGCAGTCTTGTGCCCAGACCACCCTGTCCATCCATCCATACATACAGCCATAAATACATATCTGGGAGCTTATTCCATGTGCTCGGGTCTTCGGTAACAGTTTGCTGTGGGGCTCCCTGTCAAACACTTTTCAAAAATCTAGGAATGTGAAATCTGCCTGTTGCTCTTCATCCATGGTTTGCAGGATATCATGTGAGGAAAGAGTAAGTTGAGTTTGGCACAATCAGTGCTTTCTAAATCAGTGCTGATTAGTCTCTGTCTCAAGGAAATTTATTACCTTCAATCTCAGAAATGTGTTCAAGAAATCTGCAGCGAACTGATGTTAGAGTGTTGGTCTGCAGTTGTGCAGTTTCATTCTTTTAGCTTTCTTATAGGCAGAACTCATCTTTTTTCCAGCACTTTGCGCTGGGCAAGAGATTCATAATAAGTGCTAAGTAAAGAGCCAATGCCGCAGAGTAATTTCTTTGAAATCAAACTGAGATTCCACCTGGGCCTGGTGACTTACTTGTTTTCAACCCTGTCAGTTCCTTCTCTACAACAAGGGTGCCTATTTCTATTTTCTCCATGCAGAAGTGTGTGTGACAGTCAAATGACTGTATGTTTGTATGATCCTTCTGTGTGAATGATTTCTTACCACTGTGGCTGCCAGCAGCATTTTGGTAAATTTTTCATTTTGGCCATGACTTTTCTTCCTTCATTGTATTTTAAGAAATTGAAGCTAGTACTTCTGAGGAAATTGTTTTTAACCTGATAAACGTGGTTTGATGAAATATTATGCACATGGCCTATTTTAAACTAGGAATTTTTTTATGACCATTACACACACTCATATATTTCAGGAAGACATTATTATTGGCAAAAACTCCAACTATATGTTATATAATTGCTTTGATTTTAAAAATAAAAAAAAATTACTTTTATACATATTCGCGGGAAAAAAAAAGAAAAATTCGTGGACATTAAACTCTGAGGACAAATGAGGCGTTTCAATAACACCTACTTGCTTTGTTTGATTGCATGCTTTCACCCACCCGCTTTGGAGAGTTTCTGGTAACAGCTGTCGCAACATTGTCTCGTTGCAGTGTCGGTCAGTTTGTGATTCCTATTCATTTTTGTATCTTGAAAATGGTCAATCCCAAGTAACTTATTTGCAATGCCTCACAAAAAAACAATGATATTCATTTTTTTTTGTTTTGTAATTTGAACACACAAAGTGTGAGCATTTACAAGCGTAGTACTGAACAGTAATTCAAAGATCACTTTATGCTACCATTTCACCAACTTCTCAAGCATGAGCCATAGGTTTTTTTTTTTATCTGAACCTGGTTTTGAGTGCCACAAGCTCAGGTTTGTGTTTGGTTGTCAGAAAAATGATGTCCATCTTGTCACGTCACTTTCCAACAACCGTCTTTGTGTTGCTTTCCACAGGCGCCATTTCCCCCTTCTTTAACTTTTTTTTTATGTTAGTTTCTCAATTTCCCCTTCTTTTTGTGGAGCCAGATAAGCTGGTTGTTCCAGAAGAACATGCTCCAAGTTCACCAAAGTGTAGAAGTTATCTATGAAGAATGTCCTTCCAGAATTCAAAAGTGATTCCATTAACTCCGAAACAGTTGTTATTGTTATGTCTATAGCATTAACTTCTTTTTCACAGTACATTTTAACATTCCAAGTATATCCACCTACAGCACACACTTTGTATAATTTCAGTCCATATTTAAAATGTTTACTAGGAATGTGCTGACAAAAGTGTAACCATCCATGAAATGGAACCATTGTTTCATCAATACAAACAGCATCACCTGGAGTGAAAGTTTCCTGGAGTATTGTGTTCAGAAAATTCAAGAATTTCCTAATTTGGAACATCTTGTCCTGTTCATCTGTTTTTTCATTGTCACAAAAATTTATGCAATGGAGCAACAAATTAAACATAATTTGGGAAATAGTAGAAGACACCTGGTTTTTGTAAAGCAGATTCCAACTCCAATAATCCTGTATTCCTGGCTTATGATCAAACCCTATCCACAACATAAGTCCCATAAATTTCCTCAAATCATCAATGCTGAAATCACTCCATGAAGTCAGTCTTGATGATGATGATAATAATGTTCTTGCAGTTATTCCACTAACAATCTTTTGTTCAGCAAAACAGTTTGTTACCTTCATTATGAACTTGCACATTTCTTCATCAAGGAAAAAATTGGAAATCTCATTGGGATGAATATTTGTAGGTAGATTGTCCAAAAGTGTGTTGCCTATTCCACAGAAGAAAGCAAAATTGTTTAAATTCCCCTGCACATCAGACCACTTTATTCGTGAAGTAGGGAGCCCATCAGTACAAGATCTCTTTAGGTGACAGCTTACTTTCACTGTCTTCATCAATGGAAGATGAAACTTCTTTTGCCCCATTTGTGGATGTGTCATTTGTAACTTGCATGTGTATCTTTTGTTTCTTCAATGGAAAAATTCCATCTTCACTGCTACTCTCACCCAAGGAAGGTAGATTGTCCAAAAGTGTGTTGCCTATTCCACAGAAGAAAGCAAAATTGTTTAAATTCCCCTGCACATCAGACCACTTTATTCGTGAAGTAGGGAGCCCATCAGTACAAGATCTCTTCAGGTGACAGCTTACTTTCACTGTCTTCATCAATGGAAGATGAAACTTCTTTTGCCCCATTTGTGGATGTGTCATTTGTAACTTGCATGTGTATCTTTTGTTTCTTCAATGGAAAAATTCCATCTTCACTGCTACTCTCACCCAAGGAAGGAGCATTATAGTCTGGGTTGGAATTACGTCCACTTCAGAACAGTGATTCATCAGATAAACTTGATTCCTCCAACCTCTCCTCTTGTGAATCCATTTTTCATCAAAAAAACACAAAGACTGATTGAAAGCAAGCACTACACAATGCCACATATATAAACAAAATGCCATTGCCAGCAGGTAACATGTACTGATGCTACACTGTAACCAGACAACAGTTGCCTGTCATCCAATGTTGCCACTACAAAACCATCATCATAGGACTTTTGCCGCTGGCCCGTAGAATATGGCACCCTTTTGTTTTCAACACAGCTGTGATCATATGTGTACCACAGGTAAATGATCCCTCATGTGATCGAATATGATACACACAGCGAAAACGGGAAAACTGGTGTGCATCATATATAATGCACATGGTGGTAAAAGTGTTAAACATGAAATTTAAAACTTCAGCAGTCCTTTTTCTGTCTTCTGTTCCCACCTCACATGCCTCTACAGGTGACAGTATAGAAGCCTTCAACCCGCTTAGTGATTTTACATATGACCAGAATTCTTTCAGCTTCTCAGGAAGATTTTTCTTTAAGGTATGAGGGTGGAAGTTGTATGCTTCACACATCGATCTTGGTATGGGCACACGAATTTCTGCTAACTTTTGCCTGTCGGCATTTGTGCGTTCTTTTTTGAACTGAGAGTGCAACAATCTCTGCTTCCTGACCATTTTTCAAATTTCATTATTAAGCCAGATGTGGGTCTTTCCATTTCAAGTGGGCTGTTAAACTAATTATTCTAGCCAGTTTTTGAAATACATATTCAAAAATACGTTACATGACTGTTTGTCTGTGTCACCTACAGTGAATCCATATATGCCCCAGTCTATACTCAGTAGAGTCAAGTCACCTCCAATTAATATCGTATGATCTGAGCATCTCCGCACTATGGAGCAAATACTTTCTTTGAATAATTCTTCATCTATCAAGGTAGAATCGGTTGGTGATAAAAACATCCAATAATTAACTTAATTTGACCTAGGCCTACTACTCATGTTCAGACAACTTCACAGGCAGGCTCAATATTTACCTCAATAGGCAAAATATTTTTGTCGACAGGAATGAAATCTCCACCTCCAGTGGCATCTAATCTGTCATTTCGATATGTGTTCCATGCGTTGCTAAATATTTCAGAGCTTTCTATTTTGGATTTCATCCAGCTTTTGGTTCTGAAAATAATTTGAGTACAAGAACTTTACTGGAGGGCAGTAAGTGCAGGAACTTTATTACAATCACTTTGCCAATTTACTATTAAAATTTTGACCGTCAAAAAGTGTCTTTACTTTACATGCTATCTGATTTTTTTCTCTCTGCATATTGACTGGAAAGCACTCATCAGAGAATCTCAAATTACTTCATAGCTTGAAAAACCCCAATGTGCACTCTGCAAGTACTGTACTACCTCAATAGCTGCTTTCTGTGTGTAGTAAACCCCTGACCTATCAAAGGGAGTCCTTCAACTCTCCATCCCATAATGAAAGTCCAGAAATCTGCAGGCATGACCATCGACAGAGCCTTTGGTTGAGACCCTCCACTCGGCTCCAAACCCCAATTGACTAAGGGCACAATACTGCAAATTGTGAGCTCTGCTTGCTCCAAGTGAGCATTGCCACACTTCCGCAAGCTGCCCATAGGTACTGAGGATGGCTTCAAACCCTAAGCAACAGATATCATCGGTGCCAATATGAGCAGCAACTTGCAGACTAATGCACCATGCACTGTCAGTAGCCACAGGCAAGACCTCCTTCACCTTTCAGATGAGGATTTTCCCAGCTGAGACACCTGGTTTACATCAGATTTCTTTCCAGCTCTGGTCGCTATTTTCCTAAAGGTTCTATAATACACCTAACATTGGAGCCCCCAGTAACTAGTAAAACCCTCCCTCCATGTGCCTACACAGACCCTGATGAGGGAGTGGCTGCCTGTCTGCTCACAGAGTGAATGAATGAGGTCAGATGGGCAGCCTCAGCCCTGACTCCTTCTCGAGTGACAACACCATGTAACAAAGCTCTACTCACTCTGCAGTAAGTGCAGATCCCTGCATTGAGTACACTGGAAGGTGCCTCAAGCAGTAGAGCCTTCGGGGGAAAGCAGTGATACCTGAAGTGTCCCATGCAACACGCCAGTTTCTCTGCTTCTGCCACACCAAGAGGTAACAGCCTGCAGATGGCTGCCTGTGGCCATAAGTGTCTTCAGCTGTTCGCAAACTGTGGCCAGCTCCTTTTGCTTTTGCACATAGCACGCATACACCCTATCAATCCTGCTATTATTAATTTAAGAATTAAACTATGAAAACAGACAGAAAAGGCTAAATATGTGACTTGCTAGTCTCCTGGTGCTTCACCAATGGAGGCTGACACTGGGGTGAAAATCCAATAAAAATGTGTTAGTCGTTAGCCTACCTTATAGTCCATGGCCTGTAATTTTACGGTGCACTTTCTTGGTGTTCCCTTTCAGTCTCCCCTAAGTTTTCTTATGGTTCCCACATGATCAGGTTTCTCAGTAGTGACTGTAGTTCTGTTGTTGGTCACTAGATCGTGTGGATATGCTGGAGAAGAATTTATTTTTATATTTTCTTGCGGATATTGTCAGTGGCATATTTTTCCTGCTTGCTTAATTGTATAAATTGATACAATTAAGCATGCAGCAAAAACATGCCATTGCCAACATCCCAGTGAGTCTTTGTTTGGCCAATTAATGGATTCCTCATGAGTTTCCCTTTTGATTTTGAGTTTAGTGACTTCAATGGGACGAACAATTTTGTTTCTGCATAAATGGAATGTCTTAACATTATGTTGGAAGGATAAAGGGAATTTACACATGATAAGCACACTTCTGAGATGGTCACCTATACTGATAGAGACAGGGAGAAGTCAAGCCCAGCCTGTACGGCAGACTACAACAAACACAAGTTGGATATTGATTTGTCTGAACAGCAGATGTCCTACAGTGTGTTTGAAAATCAAACTATGAATTTGTAGAGAAAGTTGGTATTCCATGTACTTCTCATGTAAACTTCTGCATATTATAACACAAAGTATCTAGAAATGCCAAAACTTCTCAGTATATGACAACCATCGGTGGAGATCTTGCTGAGAGCAGAGGTCTCGAACAATAACTTGGTGCATGAGCGCTTTCCCAACCTTAGACTGGAAATATTTTTTTTTTCAAAAACTTGAGGCAGAATAAGGGACAGAACAAAGGAAGTGTGTAGTGTGCTCCCATAAGCGGACAGCGCCTACTCATCATTACCAATTTCGTCCATATTTATGGCACAAAGAGCGTTCAAAAAGTTTTGCACAGTTGTCTCTATTTTTTTCATTTTTTGCAGGAGGAGAATGAAATTTTTTGTGAATGTACTTGGAACATTTAGCTGTACATTGAGCCTACTCAAGGTAGCCTCCATCTGCTGTGACACATCTGGCCCAACGTTCTTTACATGATGTAAATGCACTTTGGTAAAATTCTGGGGATTGACTTTTACAGCATCGCTTGACACAAGGAATAAGGTCTTTCTCACTATCAAATGTTTTAATGCACAGGTAGTCTTTCAGATGACCAAAGAGGTAAAAATCAGATGGAGCCAAGTCCGGACTGGAGGGAGGATGAGGAACAATTTTCCAACACATTTTCCTGATTTTCTCCTGTGTCGTAAGGGCTGTATGGGGTTAGGCATTGTCATGGTGTAGTCTGAATAGCTGACCCTGAAGCTGTGGTCTGTGGGTCATGATGGCATGTTGCAGCTTGTCCAATGACAAACAGTAACAATTTTGGATGATTTGATCAGTGGTCTCCTTATTCACACCATTCATTGCCGTCAATGGTCTACTGCATCGTGGATTATCCAGTAGAGAGAAATCGCCTTCTTTAAACATCTGCAACCACTGCTGGATACTGCTGCGATCCACTGTGTCCTCCCCATAAATAGGGAGCAATTTCCTGTGAATCAATGTGGCAGAGTAGTCACCGGTCTTGAAGAGGAACTCCATCACCTACCGCAACCTGACATCTACTTCATGGTCCATTATGGCTCATCTGTAAATAAAAGAACATACTCCTATACACCAACTTATAGCAAAATGTTCCAAGTATGTTCACAAAAAAATTTCATTCTCCTCCTACAAAAAATAAAAAAGTTAGAGACGACTGCGCAAAACTTTTTGGACGCTCTTTGTACATGCAGGGCATGACCAGAAATGAAACTGTCAGAAGTGGATACGGAGTACCATATGAGCATGTGTTAAAAAAAATAGTGTTTCTGATATAGGTAGGGTGACACATGAGCCATTTATGTTAACATTGTTTTCAAGCGGTGTTTGGTGCAGCAGAAAGATTTCAGAATAGTAATTAAAGGGTCAGAGGACCAAGTCCCTATGTGGAAGCTTTCTTTATTGTCAGTTTTTTTGTTACTTACACTGCAAATAAATCTAAAGAATGCTCAGTATCTTGTATTTATTAATATTTTCATATGAGGCATGAAAGCAAAGGCAAAGGTAAATTTGGGATTGCAAATGAATTTACAGAAAGGTGCTGTAAGACATACACAAAAAAATTTGCGTACAGAATTTGATTCTGTTATGGTTTTAGAATTGATAATTTACACTCGCAGGACTGATATTCAGCATAGAAACAGGGAAACCTCTTGTTCGTGTGCAGCTGTCGAGGGGTCCTCGAAGGTCAAAATGAAACTAATGGAATACGAAATCCTGCATGCTTTAGTTACTGTCCCTTCTTGGAAAGCTATTTGCAGAGTCCTCGTGGATGCTGTAAGTACAATTCTTTCTAGGAAATTATTTGCAACACGTAAATTTCTTTTGCCTTTCCATTTCATGCCTTTTATGAAGATGTTAATAAATACAGTTTATTGTGCATTATTTCAATTTATTTGCAGTTAAATAGCTTAAAACATGTGAAATAAAAAAATGGAAAAGTTTTTCACATAGGAAATCAACCTCATGACCCTCAGATTACCAAACTAGACTCTTTCTTCTGCACCAGCTGCTGCGTGGAAACTGTGCTAACATAGTTGGCTCATGGATCATCCAACACATGCCAAAATTGCTGTTTTTGTTTTTAAAAAATGCTTGGTCAATGGAGCTTCCAAGTTCTGCATACCATAAATTTGGATGAAATCAGTGATGATGAGTAGGCGTGGACCCCTTGTCAAAGAGGCAAGGAGTTGACTAGAAAAGCATGGCACAATGATACAAACTGCAAGCATAGTGAGTGTTAACTTACATTGTGTTAATTAAAATGCTGCAGAATATATTGTAAAAAGTAGATGTATCATGAAATGTTCCCAAATGTGATTACCATACATAAACAAACTGTGTACTTTGTTATTAAATATTTTTGCGAGAGAGACTGTCGTTAGTGTGTGAAAAACTAAATATGTATGCTTGGCCAGTTTGTCCTTTTTCTCAAAAACAGTTGCATTAAAAAAATAATGTACAAAAGTACTTATTAATTCAAGAGAGAAGTATTACTTGTCACATTAAATTAGATGTCTAAAATTGTCTTTAATGTAAAACTACTAGTGTACTGCCTTCTTAAAAAGCTACTACAGCTTAAAATATTGTAAAATAGCTGGGTTTTTCAGTAGATGATTGCATGTTACAGGTAGGGACCCAATGTATTAAGCATTTGTGCTTTTTTCACTCATTCACAGTTTTGATTTTGTTTTGTTTAATATTTTAACTAGCCAATATGACGACAGTCATCAACATCTGGTTTTGGCAGCCAGAGACAGTGGTGTGTGTGCGAGTTCTATTTGCATCAGTGTGTGTGTGTGTGTGTGTGTGTGTGTGTGTGTGTGTGTGTGTGTGTGTGTGTGTAATTCGGAAGAAGGCCTTGTGCCCATGAGCTTACTTGTTTAGTAGTCTTTTTGTTGGGCCTGTCACCGACTCAACGTCTCCACTATATGGCAAGTAGCAATCTATCATTTTCATTTCATTGTCATCTGTCATCAAAAATTTCATATAAAATTAACTGCATGTTCTCAGCCTGCCTGAGAAGGAATTGTCATGTAATATTCTTTCACAATAATTGGCCATTTTAGTACAATCCGTGTTTTCCGCACTGAGGTATTAGCAAAGGTATTACCAAATTAAAGTATGTAAACTTTCTGTAAAACTGTATTTTGTTTTTTTCTTTTTTTTAAACAAAGTTCTTATAAACTCCACCATATCTTATTCAGCTGACTTCAAATAAAAATTTGAACCCAAAAGTTTGGAACTTTCACTCTGAAATATGTATAGCTCCCAAAAGCCATAATGAATACAGTGGCAAAAGTAAGTTTGTACCTTTAGAAAAAAAAAAAAAAAAAACTATTTGTTTTTGAAATACTTCATTGCACCCATAAAGTTTAAATGATTGTATCCCACCTGCAACTGCCAATTTTACTTTAGTTGTTGTACAATTTAAGTACCTGGATGTTTGTAGCCAAAACACTAGTCAAAAATCAACGGCAAATAATTACATTTGTCATAAATAATAAGCAAGGCACACTATGGCATACTAATCTCTTGCACATGTTGTATTTGAAGAGTGTCCACAGCAATTCTACTTTTGAAAATGTTATAGTTGTTATAAAAACCTGTAGCAGTAGCACAATTGACTTGGTGGCACATTAGAAATTTAAAATTACTTATATTACCAAATACTGACTTACTTGCTATGACCAGATGGTAGTTAACATGTGCTTGGCGCGCTCTTCAAATAAAACATGTCCAAGTAAATAGTTTAATAAATTCCTGCTCCTCATTTATGACAAATATAGTGTTTACAAATCTCCACGTACTCAAAAAAGTTGTGAAGCCAAAACTGAACAATAGCACAACAAAAAAAAAAAAGTAAATTTTTGTCCACTGTTAAGTGTTGTTGCCGTGCATGTATTTTTATTGTGGAAATAGTAGGAAAGTGAACTATCTTCAATCACTAATAGTGGTTTTATTTCACGCAGTGCATTTCAAGCCATGGGGTTCGTCTTAAGGTGCTTGGCATCAGTTTACATTATTATTTGGAAATGAGTCACCACTGGTTGCAAAGAGAAAGATTGTCTGAAAACATTCTAAACCAACAAACAACGTTTGACAGCCCTTGGCTTATCAGCAGTTTCAAAATTTAATTTTTTCCACGAAGGAGCCAGAATTTAACAGAACCATTTTATAATCCACAGTCACATCTGATATCTGCAGGAAAATTTGTTTTGCAAGCAATAGAAAAATGTAACATCTTACATTCAGATATTCTTTGACTAGTTTAAATTTGGTACAAATGTGCTGTGGAACGAAAGGTGTTTGTATTCATGTATATATGTCTACAGATGCTGTATGTAAAAACTGTATAACAGTTATTGCAAACAGTACATCATTCTCCTTTTTGTATTACTTTGGTAAAAAAAAAAAAAAGAAGAAGAAGAAGAAGAAGGAAAAAATGTAGCTGCATTAGAACATGGCATATCGCATTGTAATATGCCTGTGAACACACAAACTGTTTCCAAACGATGTTGTAAACTGAAACTTCCTGACAGATTAAAACTGTGTGCCAGACCGCGACTCACACTCAGGACCTTTGCCTTTTGGGGGCAAGTGCTCTACCACAGTTTTAATCTACCAGGAAGTTTCATATGAGCACACACTCCGCTGCAGAGTGAAAATCTCATTCTGATGTTGTAAAATGTTGCCACCCACCTGAATATGAGCCCCCATGGTTTGGAATGTATCGTGCATTGAAATAAAATTACAGTTGTTGACTACAGGTAGTTTATTTATTTCCGGTTTTGTGAAAACTGACAACGGCAGGCAGGATACAATTACCTGCGCAGTTTGTCAATGAAAAAGCTTCCATCAAGATCTGGTCCAATTTTGTGAAGTGAAAACAGTTTCTAGGGGCCATGGCAGTATGGAGTTTGCTGGAATTTTTCAGAAGTGAGCCTGACAGTTCTGGTAAATGGTATTTCATAGCTACAAGATAAGTTATTCACATTAATCAGAAATCAGTAGAATGATCATGGTTTGTTGATGCAATATTTTCATGTCCTTCAAAGAAGATTTCTTGATACATCATCATTCTACTGCTTCTTCTTTTTCTGACAAAGTACTATACCATAACTCTGGTTTCATCTCTGCTGATAGTGGACCTCAGATCCTTTTCTTCTTTTCATTTATTTCATTTTTTAATTATTTATTTATTCATCATTCAATACAACAGCATTGAACATGTCAGGGGGACATTACAGAAGTTCTATAAACATATATAAAACATTAAAAAAGTATGGTAGGATTAGGCAAGGATGGGGCAGGAAGCCGGCTGTGGGCTACTGAAGAAACCATCCCAGTGTTCATCTTAGTGACTAGGGATAAACATGGAAAAACCAAGTCAGGATGGCTGCTCCTCCCAAATGCGAGTTCAGTGCATTAAGACTGACATAGCCATCTCACTCCGTGTATGATTGGAAGGAAATCACAAATACATAGTCTACATTGTAATTACAGCATGCACAAGAAGTAAACCAGTTATATAATTAAAACATGAAACAGTGTCACAGAACACCTCTGGAAAAATAAAAAAAAAACACACACACACACACACACACATGATAGAACAGTACTGAAAAGTATAACACATGAACACATTGAAAGCCTGCTTGACACTGTCCATCAAAGCTATAATCTAGCACCAGATTCCTTCACAGAGGAGGTGTATCACATTGCACAAGCAGGAAACCAACACCAGGAACATTCTTTTGCAAAGACAAACACAGCATAGATGGTACATCAGTTACTAAAATCAAAAGAATTTGAATGAATGGGAGCCTAGTATTCCTGCATGCTAACATGTTTACTTACATTTTACAAACGGTTCTCAACAAGAAATGATTTTAACTCTACCCTAAAAGTCATTTCCTCCTCCAACCTATTTATGTAAGTTCTCTTTATGTAAGTTGACAGTGGATTGTAAAGAACAACGCCCCAGTGGCTCACATGCCTGAGTACAGGTTGTTGTAACTTAAACAACAGAAAATCTAGGATGGAATGTTGACAATATTTTGAAAAATTCACCATGTAGAGGAGATGTTGAGTTGCAGACAGGCACAACAAAAAGAGTGATACATGTGTGAGCTTTTGGCCAAAAGGCCTTCTAGTAAAGTAGACAATACACATGTTTCAGAGACGTGGTCATGTAAATGTGAGTTGTGCTTGCATTAATGTGTGTGTGTTGCCTTCTTCAGAAGAAGGCCTCTTTTGGCAAAAGGCTCACATATTTAGCAGTCTTTTTGTTGTGCCTGTCTGGGACTTGACATCTCCTGTATGGTGAGTAGCAATCTACCCTTTTCATAATACCAAATGGCTCTGAGCACTATGGGACTCAACATCTTAGGTCATAAGTCCCCTTCATAATACCGTCAGCTGTTCTAACTTATTCTGTATGGAGGGACCCCCAGTTACTAATAATATAACTGTGGTAATCAGAGTTGGTTTGCAAATCACAAAGTCTTGCACTTGCCATCAACACACATTTGTGTATATATAGGAAGGGTACAATAAGGAGAGCTGTCTGACAAAATTGGAATAGCCATTTTCTGTAATGTAAAAAGTTTTATTTAATGGACTGTTAATTTTATGCCAGAAAATCATTCCATAAGCCAAAAGGGACTGGAAGCAGTTAAAATAAGCCATACGAGCACTATCTCTGGAGTCAGAAGCAAACTTTAGAAATAATTCTCAGAGCAAAATATGCGGAACTAAGTCTCTGGGAGAGCGTAGTTACATGGTCTTTGCGGTTATAGGCTTGATCCTAAAAGTTTTGTGCATCGTAATCTTTCTAATTCATTTCTGCCTAGTAGCAGTTGGAGATCTTGATTTTGATCCATCTTTCCAAATTGAATATAATTTGTTTTCTTCACATTAAGGAACTTAACGATGTCAGCTTGTTCCAACTGAACCTGCAAGGACATGAATTCTTGATCAATTGTTGTAGACAGAGATTCCTTAGCATCACCCACTATTACGTAGTATCATCTCAAAAAGACATGATCTTGGCTGCAGTTTCTGAGGTTTGTGTGTTGTTTATATAAATAAGGAGCAGGAGGGGACCTAACACACTACCGTGGAGTACACCTTTTTTTTATTTTTTTGCATCGGATACTAATCTGATTTCATGATTAGAATGAGCTCATGTGAGCTCCACAACCTGATCTGTTTTGCAAATATGATTCTGAAACCACTTGTTTTCGATTCCGCTATCTTGCCTCCAACTTATCTAAAGACATTTCGTGACTAACAGCATCTAAAGCTTTAGAAAAATCTAAATTGACTCCTACAACACTGTTGTCGCTATCCAAGTTTCAAACTACTTCACGAAGGTAATCCATTATTGCTGTTTCTGTATCCTATCAGTTTGAAAGCCATGCTGATTATTATTCTGTCAATTGTGGTCGTTTAAGTTCTTGCTTATTCATTGTTTCATTAATCTCTCAGTTATTTTAGAGAATGCTGAGAGGAATGAAATAGGTCAATAGTTTTCAACTTTATTACTGTTGGCATTCTCGAATAAAGGTATCACATTTGGTATTCTTATCTATGGGGGACACTCTCTCAGTGAATGATAAATTAATAATGTGAGCCAAGGGCTTTGCAATTTGTGTAGCAGTACAAATTATAAGTGACACTGGTATATCATCTCCATCTGCCAGCATTTGAGGATTTTAATCACATGTACTACTTCATATTCATTAGTTGGAACTAATGTCATGCTGTATGCAGTTATATGACACCTAAGTGTGAAATTTAAGCTAAGTGTTTGGGAAGCATGTTTAAAGCAATCACTTATGTAGTTTGGCCGGTCCTTTTTTTTCCAATATTGATGTCATCAGCATTTGTAAGTGTAATTTCCTTCTCATCCTGTACCTACCCTGTTTTGCTTTTTACAATCCATACAGATTTTGATTTGTTGCATGACATTCTTATTATTTTTTTAATTTCTAAGTATCTTTGCCTTTGCATTTACCTGTTGGTGTATTTTCTTATAAGTCTTAATGTGTTCTATAAACTGTGGTCCTTTTCATTTGAGATCTGAGCCTTTTGTAATTTCCTACACGAAATCCTAATGTCTGATGTAATCCAGGAACTAGATTTGATGATCTGTCATGAATGGACTCTAACCAGTTTCTTAGGAAATTATGTTTCAAAATTTGATGTGTATTTTGAATAGAAAGCATTATAAGCATTGTTAGTACTTGATAGTGAAAGCACTTTTAACCAGGATTTATTTCTTAGACTACCACCAAAACTAGTACTGCTTTCTGCAGGAAAAATTCTTCACACAGTTCTAAAATTTATCATGCCCATTATAGTCAAGACAGCATAAGAAGACCCCTGACAGCTCGCAATGCTGTTGCGAGATTTTAACTGCAAGCCACTAACAGCTGCATGCACAGACAGTAGCCATCTAGAGAGCTGTGACAACTCAGAGACACTGCTATAGAGACATTTACATTATTGTACAGATTGTATACCGATTAGGTTCCTTTCAGATTACGCTGATACAATAGCTCCCTACTTAGCAATCATATACAACCACTCACTCACCGATAGATCTGTACCTACAGACTGGAAAATTGCGCAGGTCGCACCAGTGTTTAAGAAGGGTAGTAGGAGTAATCCATCCAACTACAGACCTATATCATTGACGTTGGTTTGCAGTAGGGTTCTGGAGCATATACTGTATTCAAACATTATGAATCACCTCGAAGGGAACGATCTAGTGATACGTAATCAGCATGGTTTCAGAAAACATCGTTCTTGTGCAACGCAGCTAGCTCTTTATTCGCACGAAGTAATGGCCGCTATCGACAGCGGATCTCAAGTTGATTCCGTATTTCTAGATTTCAGGAAAGCATTTGATACCGTTCCTCACAAGCGACTTCTAATCAAGCTGCGGGCCTATGGGGTATCATCTCACTTGTGCAACTGGATTCGTGATTTCCTGTCAGGAAGGTCGCAATTCGTAGTAATAAACGGCAAATCATCGAGTAAAACTGAAGTGATATTAGGTGTTCCCCAGGGAAGCGTCCTGGGACCTCTGCTGTTCCTGATCTATATAAATGACTTGGGTGACAATCTGAGCAATTCTCTTAGGTTGTTCGCAGATGATGCTGTAATTTACCGTCTAGTAAGGTCATCCGAAAACCAGTATCAGTTGCTAAGCGATTTAGAAAAGATTGCTGTATGGTGTGGCAGGTGGCAGTTGACGCTAAATAACGAAAAGTGTGAGGCGATTCACATGAGTTCCAAAAGAAATCTGTTGGAATTCGATTACTCGATAAATAGTACAGTTCTCAAGGCTGTCAATTCAACTAAGTACCTGGGTGTTTAATAGATAATATTGTGGGGAAGGTGAGCCAAAGGTTGTGTTTCATTGGCAGGACACTTAGAACATGCAACAAGTCCACTAAAGACACAGCTTACACTACACTCGTTCGTCCTCTGTTCGAATATTGCTGCGCGGTGTGGGATCCTTACCAGGTGGGACTGACGGAGGACATCGAAAGGGTGCATAAAAGGGCAGCTCGTTTTGTATTATCACGTAATAGGGGAGAGAGTGTGGCAGATATGATACGCGAGTTGGGATGGAAGTCGTTAAAGCAAAGACGTCTTTTGTCGCGGCGAGATCTATTTACGAAATTTCAGTCACCAACTTTCTCTTCCGAATGTGAAAATATTTTGTTGAGCCCAACCTACAAAGGTAGGAATGATCATCTAAATAAAATAAGAGAAATCAGAGCTCGAACAGAAAGGTTTAGGTGTTCGTTTTTCCCGCGCGTTGTTCGGGAGTGGAATGGTAGAGAGATAGTAAGATTGTGGTTCGATGAACCCTCTGCCAAGCACTTAAATGTGAATTGCAGAGTATTCATGTAGATGTAGATGTAGATGTAGATGTAGATGTAGATGTAGATGTAGATGTGGAATATGATACCTGTGGCTAAATGTGTAAAGTGCATTATGTTGTCCAGAATACTGTGTACACCAATATTCAACCAAAGAATACTAAGGCAACAAAATCTATCTCATAATATGAATAATTCTTGCCACACTCAGAGTAATCATGTAGATGTAGATTGGTTGAGGTAGCTGCAACTATGAAGTATTAACTTACCCCTATAGGCATGTTATTTTGTCCCAACTGAGGAGCACAGTTTGTGCTCATGTTAAGTACTTGAAATGTCCCAGCGATGTGTTCATGTGGAATGAGAATGTTTTGTGGGGAGAAGAAGGAGCCAGTTCTGAAAGAAAGAAGTTTATTGGCCGTTGAGTAATACAGCCTTACTTTTCTGCACATGAATGAGATGCATTCATTAAAAATGTTTTGAACCTTTCTATGTACCTTGTAAAATTCGCCCACTCTCTGTAACTATATGTTTCAATGTGTTACAGAACCATGCCCATCCGAGGTGTTTCAGAGATGTCTACGGAATGTCATGCTATCGGAAGAACAAACTTCTGTAGCATTCCTCAATTCTCTCTTAAATCAGCTGAACTGGGTATTCTCAGAATTCATAGGCATGCTTCAGGAGGTAAGTCCGTCTATTGTGTTAAGAGTTATCATTACTATTCATCAAGTATTCATATGCAAGCAGCTATTACGTCTTTGTGTATTTTTTCCAGATACAGAACCTTTCAAACCGTCCACAGAGAGTATATATTGAATCTAGGCAGTTGAGGATATGTGCAACACATTTTGATTTAGCTTTGTCACTTCTCAGGGTGCTTGAAATGGTTGCATCTGTAGCGAGAGAGATATTTAGTAATCCAGAGAGCGAATCTTCAGAATCACTGTTATCAAGGCTGTGTCAGGTTAGAACATGTGTTGTTGAGTAAAATAAACACTGAACAACAGATATTCCATGAATTGTTTATCGTCTTTTGTTTCTTTCAGCTGCTGTGCCAGGTATTGAACAGAATCAGCTCTCCAGCTGGTTGCTTCCAGCATGTGGTCATTCTGGAAATACCTGACCTAGAGACTATTGACCATTTTCCCATTTTGGCAGCAGTCATTGGTATATTGTTGGCCCTTCTTGAAGCAGACATGATCAATTTCAGTGGCAAGTATTAAATCATGCATAATTAAAAACAGAGGAGCTTCATAAACAAGTTGTTTATAGGAAGTAGAAGCCACAAAAACATGCACAAAAAAATTGCAATTGGATGTCACAATACATACCCCGCTGTTGAGGTTTTGATGGTGGTAATCAATCAGTAATAGATTGATGCTGTTGAAATGCTAAATTTTATAGCTAGATACACTGGCAGAAAAAAAGTTGCAACATCAAGGAGGAGTTGTGGGACGTAAACAAAAGTTGGTAGGTATGTTTCGACATCTGAAAGATGATGCCTCTTTACATTACGTGCCAGTTGCATAAGAGCAGCACTACTAGAGCCACTATCAGGATGCAAATCAGGTTTGCTTTAAATACACGCTTTGACGATCATGAGCGTTAGTTTTGACGTGGGAAGTTGATGTTAGTCAAGGATGACTTTAAGGTGACAAAGATTCCATTATCACCACCTCACTGAGTTTGAATGAGGTTAATAAGGCTACGAGAGGCTGGATGTTTTTTCTGCATTTTTGTGGAAAGACTTGGCGGGAATGTAGCCACAGTTCATGGATGCTGGCAGCAGTGGTCACAAGAATGTGTGGTCGCAAGATGATCAGGCCCCGGATGGCCACATGGCACTACTGAGAGGGAAAACATCATGTTCAACATATGGTTCTGGTGCATCGTATCACATTTGCATCACATTGGCCCCTGATGGCCACATGGCACTACTGAGAGGGAAAACCATCCTGTTCAACATATGGTTCTGGTGCATCGTATCACATTTGCAGCAGCAATTTGAGCAGCAGTTGGCACTACAGAGTCACAACAAACTGTTACATACTACAGGACGCCTCTGAACCAGATGCCCTGTAGTGTGCATTCCACGGGCCCCAAACCACCTCCATTTGGGACTTCAGTGATGTCAAATGAGAGCTCATTGGAGGGTGGAGTATAGGTCTGTTGTGTTTTCTGATGAAAAGTTTTTCTGCTTTGGTGCTAGTGATAGTCATGTGTTGGTTTGAATTAGGTCAGTTGAGGACCTGCACCCAACCTGTGTGCATCATCCTATACACAGTGGACCTACATCTGGAGCTCTGGTCTGGGGGGCAATTTCGTATGACAGCAGGAGTGCTCTTATTGTTACCCATGCACCCCAACTGCAAAACTGTACATCAGTCTGGTGATCCGACGTTTTGTGCTGTCATTCTTGAAGAGCATTCCAGGATTTTTTTTCCAACAGTATAACACTCACCCACATACTGGGTGTAACTCAACATGCTATGCAGAGTGTCGACATGTTGAGCCAGCCGTTGTGGTCAAGCGGTTCTAGGCACTTCAGTCCGGAACCACGCGGCTGCTACAGTTGCAGGTTTGATCCTGCATAGGGCATGAATGTGTTAGATGTCCTTAGGTCAGTTAGGTTTAAGCAGTTCTAAGTCTAGGGGACTGATGACCTCAGATGTTAAGTCCCATAGTGCTTAGAGCCCTTTTGTCAACATGTTGCCTAGGCCTGCTGGATCATCAGATTTGTCTCCAATCAAGCACGTATGGGACATCATCGGACGACAACTCCAGCACCATCCACGAACAGCTTTACCCTTCTCTGCATTGACTGACCAAGTGCAACTGACATCCAGCACCTGTACAACATGATTTATGCACATTTGCATGCTTGCATTCTACATTCTGGTGTTTTCACTGGTTATCAATGTACCCACAAACATTAACCTGTGATCTTGCAATGTTAATCACCTAAATAGGCTACCTAGACAAATGTGTTCTCAAAATTTCATTGCCCTACGTTATTTACTTTTTGGTGTTGTCTTTTTTTCCCGCCAGTGCAGTTTGACACATTCTGAGCTAAAGTATGGATTAGCATCATAGTTATGACATATGTGCTAAAAGTTATTTGCGTTAGTTTGATGAGTAATGTTGAAAATACAATAGTAACATCGTTCTATCTGGAGACTAGATATTTATTTTATTGGAATGACAGAATTCTCTCTGTTTTATTGTGACATGACAAAACTTTCCAGACTTTTTGATGTCCCTGGTAACTAATTAATACACTCTTAATATACCACCAGCTCTGCTTTCACTTACAGCAATGTGTCTCATGTTTAGAAAGAAGTATTGAGCTCCCTTTCCTTAGAAGACTTCAGTCCTTGTTTAATATAACCATTACCTGTACAAGTATACCTTTGGTAGTTGTGCCTCCATCAAGCCTGGCTGAAAAGTTGGTGATGGGGACAGTTTACTACTAATAATGTGGTCCACACTGGATTTGTGCTTTGCACGCTTTAATTGCATTTAGATGTTGGCTGAACAACTGCTTATGGTCAGATCCAGTCTCATCTATATAAATTATGTACAGATACATGGTTACCCACATAATACACTCATTTGATGTTCTATTATGTGATTGTGCCACTGCAGTAACCTAACACTGAAATTACACAATAGTTCACATGTAGCAAACAAATAATTAACACTGTCACATTGTAATAGTCTTAAAACACTGTCTTTCAGATCTAACAGTCAAATTGAAATGTAAACGATGTACACAGTAACTGTCATTTAGAAATAATACAGTTCCAAGTCATACTATTGTCACAGTTTGCATTAGTTATTATTGCAGTTAAACACTGTCGATGAGAATAGTTGTAAGTTCACAGAAAGTCATTAAAAACAGTCATTGAATCATGGAGTGAACCCCCAGACATGAAATTTAATAAATCGCCATACCGTTACCAACTTGAAAACTCTTCTACATTTTCTTTGGTACATTGTCCAGTATTTTTGGTCACAGATCTTGCCCATTTCATAACCTTCCATAGACTGACAAAAATGACTTCCTTCTTTTATAAGATTACAGCAATTAGAACTTAAGGTAGCTGTTGTTGTACACTAGTTTTCCACACATTACAATTAAATATTTATGTTACTGAGTAACTGAATAGGGGAGAAAATTTGTTTGAATAAACAACAGTTTATCTGCAAATCCAGTGTGGACCACGTTATTAGTAGTTAACTGTTCCCACCACCAACTTTTCAGCCAGGTCCGAATGAGGCGCAGCTACCGAAGGCTTATTTGAACAGGTAACTGTTACATTATGCTTGTATGTACCTAGAGTGATTTTGTTTTGTTTATGAGGTGATAGTGTAAAGCTGGTCTTTCAGATGTCAAGAAACACAGCATCAACTTGGCCTCCACTGCCTACAGCCTGTTGGAGTTTGTGAACAAAAAGGCAAAGCTAGTTATGCATATCTGGTGCTACTGCTTCTTCCTGAGGAGACATTGTGTACCACACCTATTTTCCTGGGGGTGCTAAACAGAGCTAATACACAGACTTAACCATTGTATTTTGAGCCTTTAGAGCTCTGACTATGTTTGTCAGTACAAGGAAGAGAAATGTGGGAAATAGAAACAAAAGCTAAAATGAGTAGGTAACATAGCAAAGAGAATGCCCCTTGGAAGCATGGATTCAAAGAGATACAAGCAATAAGGACAGGACCAGACTGTAAAGATTACATTTAGGGCATTGAGTTTCAAAACCCCAAAAAGCCTAAGGGCTTTTGGAAGCCATTAAATTCTATGCAGGACCATATTAGCCCAACCACCAGTCAGGGGAATATGATCTGATGTATGTGTTTCTCATTTTTCTCAGTGGTACTGAAAAATTCCTGTGCTACATAAAGGTTATGCTATCTATCTGCATCATCGTTAGAAGTAATATCCTTCCTTTACTCGTTTAGCAAGTGAGACTGGTGAGAGCAATGGACTTAACAGTAGGAGTGATATTTAAATTACAGTCTAGCTATCCAAATGCACATTTCTGTTTTTCTTGTAGTTCTCACAATACAAAAAGAACCAATACTGCTCACTGTATATTATATACCATATTTACTTGAATCTAAGCCGCACCTGAAAAATGAGACTCAAAATCAAGGAAAAAAACATTTCCCGAACCTCAGCCGCACCAGAAATTTGAGTCTCGAAATTCAAGGGGAGAGAAAAGTTTTAGGCCACACCACCAAATCGAAACAAAGTTGGTCCATTGTAATATGAGACACAATTTAGGCCGAATGAATGACAATACTGCTACAGTAGTTTGGTTCGAGTCGTAAGCTTAGCAGTTAAGCTTTACCAGGTAGCCATTGCTATGCGTCGGGCATTCCGTCCGTATTTATATGGGTACCCTTCCTTTTTCACGTGCTTCATCTGGTTTGAATTGCCTGCTTATTTTTATTTGATCTGATAAGTGCCGTTCTCTTTGTTATAGGTGTTTACATCACTCTAAGCTGAAAATGCATTACTGTAATGTGTCGTGCATTGTTTGTCGCCTTCTGTTAATGAGTTCAAATGGCTCTGAGCACTGTGGGACTTAACTTCTGAGGTCATCAGTCCTCTAGAACTTAGAACTACTTAAACCTAACTAACCTAAGGACATCACACACATCCATGCCCGAGGCAGGATTCGAACCTGCGACCATAGCGGTCGCGCAGCTCCAGACTATAGATCCTAAAACCACTTGGCCAGTCCAGCTGGCTTCTGATAATGAGTGTTTACAGCCTGTCACCACTCGTGGCATGGCTTGCTTTTGTGCACGCTACCACCGCTTACAATTAAAGAAGAGAGAGAGAGAGAGGAATCGTCTCATTAGTGAAACAATGGCAAGAGACTGCTATTAGTTGTTACTTAGACTGCTGCTTTCTTTGATAATGATCAACAAGAACCAAATAATAGACTGCGTATGGTAGAAGATGTTCTGAACGAGAGTTTAGCGAAAATTTTTCTCCATTTGAAAATCTTTGCAGATGCCTCTTTAGTACATTACATTCTGCACAGAAATTAGAGTCCTCTTAGATTTATAAATCTAGTCAATTTCCGTGCTTCATTTCTGACTGTATCACTATTAGGCATACGAATATAAATGTGACATGATATGTATATTCTTCCGCATTTGCTGTTGTCTCACTCTAGTTTCGTAGTTTATTAGGCAGACAGGATTTAAATGAGATAGCAGCAAACATGAAAGATACATGGCAAAATGTTTATATTTGTATTATTCTTATGGTGAAGAGAATACTCCGTATGATTCACAATTCATAAAAGTTCCTATTAGCAACCACCTCTTCTCACAGGTAGGAAAAAATTCAGAAAAATTGACAAACATCCCAAACAGTCCTGTTAGTTGGATTTTCGTAGTACATTGAAATGCTGCTACATTCGAAGATGAACAATACGGAATTTGTATTTACTTCGTTGGATAATGTATAAAAATGCATCCATCTTCTTCCTCCCCCCCCCCCCCCCCAATTTATTTACTGACGCAGAGGTTTTGGTGCCAGTATTTATCTTTGTGCCTGCAAAGCATGCCTGTGTAGCGCTACATATATTCGATGGCAGAAGTTAGTTGTGGTGGCACCTACCAACATTTTTCAGAACTTCCACTTACTTTGCACTCGATTCTAAGCCGCAGGTGGTTTTTTGGATTACAAAAACTGGAAAAAAGGTGTGGCTTAGATTCGAGTAAACACAGTATATTGTATGGCATTAACATATACTACAAACAATAGTGGACCTATGATTCTGCCATGGGGAACCCCATATGTGATTTCTCCCCAATCAGAAGACTCTCCCTGATTACATTGGTTGAATTGTTAAGTAATCTCTATGCGCTCTCAAAGCCCCAAGAGCTCTAGCTCACTTCAGGCAGATAATGGGTTGGATAGGCTGTGATTAATTCCCTTCTTAGCCATTGTCCAGTCTGCCTTAAGGAAACCAGTAACAGTCATGTTAGTTAGGCAGGCAGAAAGGTAAGGTAGTAGTTAGGACCATTTTAAATAAGGCCACAATCCTGCCACTGAGCCTGAACTTTACTGACAATAACCATTTTGTTGACAGGACTTTAAACACTAGCATACCTCCCTGCTCTCTCATTACCTTTTATCTCCTTTTTCTTTGCAGGAAATGTATCTTTGCCATAATTTTATGTGAATAGTGTCCATTCTCTCTTCTTATTGTTGTTAATTTAACAAATTGTTTCTTCCAAATTGAAATGATTTGCAATTGTTTTAGATAAAGGAGAAACTGTGCCCAAGGTGTCAAAATGTTTGCTATCAGAGCCAAGTTTTCAGATGAGTTCCTTACATTTTGTTCTTGGTAATGCTGAGAAGAGCCGCCAGAAGTTGGATCCTAAACCATTTTCATTCAGGAATTGTAAGTGACATTTTCTGTAATTTCAAATCCATTCTTATCTTTAATTTTACATTAATTCATGGTTTAGTATTTTTTTTACATACTACTTCCATTTATAAGTTCACATGATTTAAAACAGAAAACATGATGTGTGATGAAAAAGCATAAGTGTGCAGTAAAGGCTTTTATTTCATATTTCATTTTAACCGCAGGTAACCCCGAGATCTCCATAATTTCAGTCATTAAAGCTATGTGGTCCACTGTCTTAATAAAGTTTGTTGTCAAGATTATCATTTTTACGTCCATTGTCATAAGTTGTTGCTGCCCTTGGTTTAGTATTTGTGTAACTTTGTCTTGAGCACTTTGTGTAGCATGTCGGTGTTGACAGAGTTGTTAAATTTGTGGTGAGTGTTGTGGAACATGTGCAAAAGAAGAAAGCTTAGCGTCTGTTTTCAAAATTACAAGTAGACTGAATGGTTAGCCAGTACATTTCCTTCACGAGGCAAAATTCCAAGTAGTGTGGATAGATATTTTTTAAATCAGATAAAGTTTATCCCTTCCTGTGGCAGAAAAGATAGATGTGTTGGAGAGTCTTAGAAATGAGAGGTAAGTCACTCAGATCCAGGTTGAGATGGATCCATCTGATGTGGTACAAGGTGATGTATGTATGTATGAGACAAAAAGGATGAGACAGATGTTAGAGAACCAGTAGGAGATCACAGGTAGTATACTGGCAGCTTAAGTCCAAAGATGACACAAGGACAGAGTAAGAGGTGAAGATGGACTAAGAGGAACTAGCAGGAAAGTGAAAAAGGAGATGGAAAGAAACCAAAAAGTGAGAAACTTGAAGGGAAAAAAATAACAGAATAAGTTCTGACCAAATAAATACTACTCAGATAGAAATGGGGAAAAAGGGGATGTATGCTGATGGAAGCTAGATTCAGAACTGTGGCAGGTTGCAAGGATATGTTGAAGGGATAGTTCCCAACTACAGAGTTCATGGAAACTAGTAGTGTGCTAGAGGATCCATATGGCCTATTTAATATAACAGGCATTCTGTCTTCTTGTAATTTTGTAGGTTTTGAGTGAATTTTCCTTTTGGTACAATTAACGTCTGTATTCTTTATTCTCAGATCCCGAGGCTGTGACAGAAGAAGAAATTAGTCATGTAGTGTATATGATACGAATGTTGGAAAGTTACCAGCGAAGAATTTCTGAAGTAAAAATTGCTTCAGAGGATGACTTGTGTACAATATGTTATGCTTTTCCAATAAGTGCTACTTTTAAACCATGCAACCACCAGTCTTGCAGGTAAGAAACAAGGTGATGCCTCTGTCTGTCTGCAGTCATTATACTACTTTTCTCTTTTATCCTCTGTCCATCCCTCCACGTACACATACACAAAAACACACACACACACGTGTTTGTGCGCTCACCTAACCTCAAACCAGCTGCAGATGAGGGTTTGTCTTTGCTCACTTTTTCACTTGTGTTTATTATTTTACCGTCTTTATGTTCTAGACTTCTTGCAGTGTATACCTGTGCCGTCGAAACATTGCATTTGGCAGCTTGCATTATGTCAAATTAGGTTGGCTATACTACAATAGCAATGTTGCAGCAGCAGTGTCAATAGACATAGCAGATAATACCGTTTTCTTTTCCATCTCTTAAGCAATTGTTATTGAGCAATAACAATGTAAGAATTAGTTTTAGAGTTGCTATCACAGTGACAGCAAATAAACAATCATATAATAATGTAGACCTAAGCCTGACAAAATACATGTTTTTTGACAATGGAGCAAATAAATACAGGAAATAATCATTTGATGATGACTTGCATCTTGAAAACATAGTATGCAAAATAAATACTAAGCAAGATTGTAACTTCTGGCTGTTCATTTTATAATGACAGTGATGCAATAAATAACTGTTATTCATAGCTTACCACATGCCAATTTGTGGTGACAGTAGCGCAATTGCACCCAGCTTCCCATTGTCACTATTGCTAGAGTCAGCGCCAAAACCATCGTTGTCGTCATCATTGCCAAGACATATCATTAATTGTTGATGGTCACTGATGATACCTTCCCATGTCTGTGCTGCTTGGATAAGTTTTTCAACTTGCTCGACTTTCATCCTCCGCAAGGATGCATCCACAGCTGTAAGAGCTTCACCACGTCTTTCCACCCCTGTTGTTGTAAAGGACTTCTTATTTTTCCTTATTTTTGTCTTCACATCACTTCATAATACCTCAGTAGGGTTGAAATGGCAGTGATATGGCAGCAGTCTGGTCCTTGGTGATTTTTTCTACTACAGTTGTAGACATTGTAAGCTTATTTTCTTTAACAAGTGAATATAATGCAACCCTGCACCATAACTTTTTTTCAATTATCTGTGATTGGAGCTTCATTCAGAGGCACTGAATGATATGGAGCATAATACATTACAGTTATTATAGGTACAGGAAAGTGTTTTAAAAGTTTTCTAAGCCACTCAACAAATCATGTATGGTCCATGCTTTCATGGTAATCATCTGTCTCTTTGGATTCAAAAACTAAAAGTGCATCAGGAACGAAACCACTGGAAGAGCCTGCATGGACCACAAGTAATCTAGCTCTCCTTCTGGTCGGTTGATGACCACTACTGCTTGGAGTGTCATCCGTCCAGCATTATTGACAGCTTCCCCAGCTTAACTCACACTTTGTCAAGCCTTATTATCAAATAAATGCCTTGGCCCACAATTTTGTACAAGAATATACTTCGAGCCATAACAGTATGTGCATTTTCTAACAGGACTTTGCATCCGTTTAGTGCTTTGTAAAGGAAATCCATCCTTTCCAGCACAGTTTTTAGTGACATTTTCTCACCTCTGAGAAGACCGCTTTCTTTTAATGACACTAGTAACTTTGCCACTTTGTCTGACAATTGCATTAGTCTGGAAAGAATCTTATTCAGTGATAGACTGAGCCTGCTTTATCTTCTTTCTGGGAGTTGCTAAAAGTATATATATGTTATCCAGACGGCTCGGAATCATTACAGCTCACTTTCTTACTTACTACTGTTCTTGCACTAATTCCAAGAATTTTTTATGTTTGTTCCTGAACTTTATTGGCAGGAATTAATGGCTGTCCATGAATATGTACTTCTACTTTCTCCTGCTCATAAAACTTGCAAGTTGTCCACAGTAACTCCGGCGTCCAGCTGTTTAATGGCACACCTCCATGCAAAGAATTATCCTAGTCTTTTTGGTGACATTTTCCAAGTATCAGAATTTTCTAAACCACAATGAAGCAAAGCACAGTATAGTGCAAACACACAGTAGATTCCATACACAATGCACATTGTTTATGTCCACACAAACAAAGATGGTAACACGGGAGCTTCGACATCACAACAAGCAGTGATTACTGCACTGGCATTGGCTTGTGCCCTGTGCTTAGTGCCTCATGATTCTCATTCTGCACTGCCAACTTGAAATGTGTATGTGAAGTACAAAGTTTCAGTGGCCTGGGTATAAGTTAGCTCTGTGGACGGTACTGTTAAAGTTGTTTCAGTTATCATTGGAGTCTTTTGTAATCACATTTTGACATTTCTTTAATGAAAAACACAAAATAAATATATTTCTCTTAGTCTCTTATTACTCATTTTTTAAAGTCTGTGGAAACCTACTGATTAGCATATTCATTGACAATTGTTTAAAATTTTGAAATGTCTCTGTTGTCGTCAGGTGACTCTCCCACTCCAATAAAACCAGCAACAATTATAGTACTGTGATTTTATTATATATGAAGTAGTAAAATAGTACTTAGCTGTAAAAATAAAGATATGTACACAACAGGGGGAAGTTTGGGGATGGGGGAGAAGCTCCTTAGCTGTTTTATGTTTAATTTCCTTCTCTTTTCTCAATGTTCTGAAGAGTGATAAATCAGATATATGGGGTATAAAGTTACTTTAATAACTGATTGCCGTTGTACTATTATTCAACCTCTGTAACGAAACTTTACTGCAGAAAGCATATTGAGATCTATGGGCCTTTTTAGATCTTCCAGACCCGCATCAAGCAGTAAGGGATCCTGGTACAATTACAGATGATTATCTTGCTTTCCAAATTTTGATTTTTTTTTTTTTTGGTTCCCAAAAACAGTCCATTTGGTAAGACCCATATATTGTTTTTGCTATTCACATTAAAATAAGCTCATGTTTCATTTCTAAAGATCATTGTATTGACAGAAAAGAAGGGGGAGGGGAATAGTCTTTAATAACACAAAATCATTCCACAGCTAAGGTAATTAACTTAGTGAGTGTCCACGTTGTTATCATTGTTTTATGTGGTAGGTGAGCTGTGACTTTTCTGAGCATATTATGTAGCATATTATTTCTACCAGCAATATGCATTTTTGTTGTCAATACTTTTGAGTATATAAGTATAATTATCACAGTTACTCTATTATTAGAGAGAAATTAGTTGATTATGAAATGTGAATCTTCATACCAATACCTTTTTTATTCTTCAGTGGTTGAATAATGTCATTGTAGAAATTACAGTTCTTATTTTTTAATTATTGTAAATATTTCATTTCCGTACTAAAATTATGTGAATTATTTCTGGACAACAGTTTGCTCTACATTTCAGATCATGCATTGCTCACCATCTGATGAATGCCAAAGACTGCTTCTTTTGCAAAACCCCCATACAAACTGTTATTGGCCCTGATGGCCAAATTCTACATGATTGTACTACAGAAGTAGACTGAATGTACAAGATAATTAATACTTCTGTTGATGTGACATTTGTGTAAGACATGGTTTTCAGTGTGCCATCTTTCCAGTTCATAATACCGATTGTAACAAAACTGCAAAACTGGTACCATCTCATTACAATAACAAGACCATAAAAAATATAGTCTGTTGGTATTCAGCAAAATTATTTAATTTCATTTATTTACAAATTTTTGTCATTGTGTTTACATTTTGAATCTGATTTCGTTTTGTGTGCTTTTTTCCCATCTTTTGAAATCCTTGTTGATTGTTACTATGCTATCTAAACTGGATAAAATTTCAATGGTGAAACTAAAGTTTCTGACTGTTTTTAAGTAATTGGCACTCTTGGTTTTAATGTCTACAGAAGTTGTTTAAAGAATTTACGTATCAAGCTTTTTTAAATTATATTGTACATAAATATTATTAATTTATTTCTCTGTTTATAATTGTTTAATATGATACATCCTTTCAGTTCTGTGAAGACTGAAATGATTTGCATAATTATAAAATATCACTGTTCTCTCTTTTGACAGAAAATGTAATGAGATTGTATGAAAAAGAATGTGGTTTCAGTTTATTTTCATCCCTTTGGAAAAAAATAGACAGCTAAACATTTATATTTATGTAGACTTTTGTCGCAATATTCTAAATTGTTTAGGCAGGAGGTTCATCCTGCCATTATTAAACACTTCTGTCTGTATATGTATTCCCTAAGGCATGTTATAATGTGTGACAGAAACTACAGGGTGTGCCAGACTCCCCCCCCCCCCCCTCTCCCCCCCACCAACCATCTCTGCCTGTTTGGAAAGGATGATTTTGGATTCCCCATTGTAGGAAATTGAATTTCTCTAATTTTCAAATCATCCTTATATAGTCATTCTACTAGTTAGAAGTTTCAAAAAGTGCTATGTTTTTATTGGAATTAGAATTTTTGCAGCTTTGGCAATGCAGAGAATTTACTTAATAATTCAACCAGCGTAATCAGGGGAGAGTCTTCTGATTGGTGAGCAATCACATACAGGGTTCCCCAAGACAGAATCGTAGATCTGCTGTTGTTCCTAGTATATGTTAACGATATACAAAATATATAATATACAACAAGCAATATTACTTCATTTTGCGGTTGACACTACTGTAGCATTCAGTCCAAGTATACGTACAGAAGGGTTGAAGGGAAAAGGACTGGAGAGATCTAGGAAAAGGGGTAGACTTTGGGAAAATCGACCAGAACAGTGGGTCATGGGAAACTTGCTGCACAGGATGAAAAGGAAAGACTGATTCAATCTTTCCTTCTCATCCCGTGCAGCAAGTCTCCCCTAACCCACAGTTCTGTGTGACTTTCACAAAGTCTGCCCCTTTTCCTAGACCTCTCCAGTTGTTTTCCTTCACCCCTCTTCCTTCCCTTTCAACCCCTCTGTCTGAAGAAGGAGCCACTGGCTCCCAAACCTTGCCTAATTACAATTCTCTTTTATGTGTGTGTTCTGCCGCTGCTTTGTGAGTAGATTTTTTTATCTATCTAGTTAAATTATTTTGTCAAGCGTATATACAGCAACAGAAGAAATGCTAAACAATGTTCTTAAAGTATCATTGACCCCTCAATTTCAAAGGACATAAAATATTCACCTCTGTACATTCACAGCAGTGATAAGTGTCACAAAAAAACCTTTCAACCAGTAAGGCCTTCATCAAAAATAGACGACACACAACTCACATACACATGACTACAGTCTCAGGCAACTGAAGCCACACAGTTCAGTTGCTTCAGTGGCTTCAGTTGCCTGAGACTGCAGTCAAGTGTATGTGAGTTGCGTTTGCGCATGTGTGTGTGTGGGGGGGGGGGGGGGGGGGTCCATTTTTGACAAAGGCCTTACTGGCCAAAAGCTTTATGTGTGACAGTCTTTTTGTTGTTCCTATCTGTGACTCAGCATCTCCCCTATGCAGAGAGACAGATCAGTTAAGTTGGTAAATTTTACATATTTTCTGTCAGTTATATCATGTGTAGTAATGTTCTGGGGTAACTCGTCTGTAAGAAAGAAAGTTATCATTGCAAAACAAGTATGCTGTAAGAATAATATGTGCTCATTTGTGATCATCCTGTAGATATCTGTTTAAGGAGTTAGGCATTAATGATCACATGCATTAAGGTATTTACCCACTGGAACATGAGTAAATTAATTTCTGTTTGATAGAATTCGGTCGGCTGCTAACAGATCCACAATTGCACCCATTCTTGCACTTCTCCATCCAGGTGAAACTGACATCTACGCGTGTCTTTCTTTAGGTCACCAAAAATGTGAAAGAGTGAATGAGCCAGGGTGTACGGAGCATGTTGCAGTGTTTCCCAACCAAATCACTAAAGCATAGTCTTCATTGGATTGGCAGTGTGGTGCAGGTGTTATACAAAAGGATGATTCCATCCAACAGCATTCCTGGGCATTTTGACTTTATGTTGTGCTGCAGTTTCTGCAAAGTATCTTCATAGTGCTGCGTATTGATTGTGGTTTCGCACCTGAGAATCTTGACAAGCAGAGGGCCCCTGCAGTTGAAGGAGGAGTTCACCGAGACCATACTGGAATCTGTGGGAATAGCTTTGAGTATCTTTGGCAGGAGGGTATGGGATGTTTTCATATTGGCTTTGCTGTTTGCCCTCAGACTCAAAATGATGGTACCACATAAGGTCATAATGGGCCCCTCCTTCAACTGCATGGTCCCCCTGCTCATCAAATTCCACAAGTGTGGTACCATAATCGGTGTGCAGCACTATGAAGACTCTTTGCAGAAACTGTGATGCGTTATACAGTTGAAATGCTGTCGGAGGGAATCATCATGTTTCATGATAATGCCGGCCCCCACACTGCCAATTGGACGAAGGCTATGTTTCAGTGATTTGATTGGGAAACACTGCAACATCCTCCTTGCAGCCCGCATTGTTCACCATGGGATTTTTACATCTCTAGCTACCTGAAGAAAGACATGCACGGATGTTGGTTGCATTCAGATGAGGAAGCACAAGAGGGGGTGCAGTTGGGGAACCATTAGCGGCTGACCACATTGTATGAAACAGTAATATATTATTTCATCTCCTAGTGGTATAAATTTCTTAATGCATTTGGTGATTACTTTTGAATGGAGCAATTTGATGATCATGTTGTGGTGAGTGTTTGGTTTTCATTTGACTGCTGCTCATAAAATATCTTGACAAGCAGCCAAGTACAATTTGAAAACTAAATGAGGTTCCTCATTGACAGTTCCATATATTCTGTTGAAGAATTCCTATTATTGTAATGTCCAAAAGGTCATGGGGAAGACAAAAATTGCCAACTCAAGCATGTAGATGTATTTACAAATTTGTTTCTTATTTTGAGTGTGATATGACTTGGTTCATATCATTTCAATTTATTGTGCAAATGATCCGTGGAATGTGAGACTAATTAACTTGCTGAGGTTTATGCTTTCCATATTACACAGTGCTTGTTTTCTAATGTCTGTTGAGCATTTTTGTAACATTTGCAGTGACTAGTTACTAAAGAAATCCTGTGACCAAAGCACACGGCTATTTTTGAATCCTCCATTTATTATTTTATGTCACATTGTCCTAAAAGTTGCACTGTGTATCCACAGAATTATTCCAAGAAATCAGTAAGTTCCACTTGCCCTTCCTACATATGATCATTCCGAATATATCTTGTTTTCCATCGTGAAATAAATTCTGAGAACTTTATTATTTAATGTGTGTCAGTAATTCTTCATTTGTTCTCATTTTTGATGACTGCTAAATAGATGCTCTTATTTTTTCATATGTTCTGTTAAGGTATTTTCACTCTTGCATCAGTAGTGCCACTATTTTTTTATAAGTTTTGGTGTATCGAAAAGAATCATCCAATTTGGCACATCTATATTTCTGAAACTAATAAACAATGAATTCTGTGGACAAATGTTGATGGTGTTGAGACCAACCAGCCACAAATTTATTTTCAGTTCCTTTATTCAAAAGGTACCATTACCGGTTTCAAATCATTACGATTCATCTTCAGACGATTTTTGTGCTTTCATTAGAACATGTGGTGCGTGGTTGCCCCCCCCCCCCCCCCAGATTAATTGTCGAATTGTCGTAAAATGCCAGTTTGGCGTATGCAGTTCTTATTGTTGCACCCGAAAAATTTTTCTCGCTGAAAACTTTAGATTTGTCACAGAATAGATTTCTAACATGCACCACATGTTTTGATAGATACTAAGAAATTATCAAATACAGTCAGGTCCAGTGACCTTGGAGGCCAGTAATATAAGAATGAATCATTTGGTCTAGTGTGACCTATCCATCATTCAGTAACCCTTGATTTAAAAAGTCCGTCACTTCCAGATGCCAATGTGGGGGTGCCCCATACTGTTGGTAAATGAAGTCATTTAAATCAGTCTCCAGCTGTGGGAAAAGAAAGATTTGTGCTTCCTGTAATAGTGTTCTTGACAAAGAAAAATGGACCATACACCTTTTCCTGTGAAACTGCACAAAACACATTAAATTTTGGAGGGTCCTTCTCATGTTGAACGACTTCATGTGGTTGTTCTGTACCCCGTATTCTCACATTATGATGATTCCCCTTTCCATTTAAATGGAATGTTGCCTTGTCAATAAATACTAAGCTTGGAAGAAAGCTGTCATCCTCCATCTTGCCAAGGACAGAATTACAGAACTCCACACATTTTTGTTTGTCACTTTCACAAAGAGCTTGCAGTAGCTGAGTTTTGTATAGTTTCATGTGTAAACATCAACACAACACATTCCAGATGGACATTGGGGGCATGTTCAGCTGTCCAGCTGCACAGCGAATGGATTTCTGCAGACTCCTTGTGAAACCATGGCACACTTGAGCACACCAGACACCCGGGGACAGTCCAGGGATTTGCCTTTACACAAACAACCTGTTTTTCGGAGTTGTTCATGCCTATTCTAATGCTCTGTGCTGTAGGATGATCCACACTGTATCTAGTACAAAAGTCACACTGAACAGTTATTACTGACCCTCACTGCACAAAACATAGAACGCAAAATGCTTTCTGCTGTCCTGACACCATTTTTTACTAGAACTGTGATTTTTTTTTAAATCAGATGATTCGATATACCTTGTACATTTACTTCAAGGTTTTTGTAAAAACTGTAAATTTTTATTTTTTTGTTGAACTGGAGAGCGCATTAATATCACCCTTAAAGTAACTTGTTTTCGGTTAAAATCTCACTGTCTCACCCCTTTTATATGTATGGTGTGCTCAAGTGCGCCATTGTTTCCATTTGCCATATACTGACTGTTCAGCTTCATTTGTGATTTTGCGCACTATTTTCCAGGTCTGTTCAGAATCACTCTATACTAAACTTTTTAGTGCCTAATATGAAAGTGAAATTACAACCCAATGTAATTAGAAAAATGTTTACATCCCAAACAGTTAAATGGTAACACAAAAAAGATACCAAAGTTATTGGCATCTGACTTCCTATTTCTTGAAGAAGAGCGTAGGATTTGTAGATAAAAAAAAAGGAAGATTTTTAAACATCACAGAAGAAAAGTTATTCAGAATTTTAAGTTGGCACTAAATATGAAATGTCAACAACGTACTAAAATTAGATATTAAATTTAAAATTTTATTGTGTTTCAGTACACATTTGTGTCAAATTTGCCACATGATAACAAACTTAAGTTTGTAGTTACATTACATTTACCCATCACATAAGGTGTTAGGAGGAATTCCTAAATGCTGATCAATCTGTTACTGTACAAAGAAAATATAAAGTAACATAACTGAAAAAGTTATATTTAGTTTGAATAAATATTACTGCTTCTGCTTCACAATACTGAATTAACCACAGTGCTTTTTAGACTCGTACTGATTCATTTACATGAGAGCAATTCAAATTAACCAGATACATTAAGGAGTCTGTAAGTTTCAGTGTATCAGAATGGAAAACTATGAAGTCACCCAGAATGGTGATCTTGCAAAATCGGCTTTACTTCAATAACAGCCACTCACCTGGCAACTTCTCTGTGATCATCATATATTTAGTCTTGATAATTCAACAAGGAAAGTTCTGGCAGAATATAAATAATTTAGAAATAATTTAGGAGTAAAGGAGACCACTCACCAAACACCATACATGAAAGTGAAAGGAGAAAGAAAGGAAAAAAATAAATAAAAGCTAGCTTCCAGAATAAATCATTTGTCGAGCTGAGTACACACACACACACACACACACACACACACACACACACACACACACACACACACACACAAAAGTGAAAGGGGAAAGAAAGAAAAAATAATAAAAGCTAGCTTCCAGAATAAATCATTTGTCGAGCTGAGTACACACACACACACACACACACACTCACACACACAGTGCTCTTATATTGTGCCGATTGGACATGCAGTGCTGGGATTTCATATCGGCATGTGAACTAGGCTGGGGTGGGTGTTGTGTTGGGTGGGGTAGGTAGAGGGGGAGAGAGGCAGAAGGCAGGAAGAAATGTTGAGTTGAGGGTAGCTAGTGGCTTGGAGGGTGGCAGCAGGTTTTCTGGCTAGGAATGCCGTAGGGATGGGTGGCTGTTGCACAAGCTAGGTATGTGATACAAGGACAACAGGGCTGATATGGTGTGGTGCTCAGTGAATGTGATGTGGAAGCATGGAAATGGGAGGGAATGACAAGACAGAGGAAGGGGAAAAACATAATAAAAACTTTACAATGATGCAGCTGAGTAGGTTTATGACATGGCTGCTTTCATAGGTGGTCTGCCTCTGATTGAATAGAACAAGTGCGCGACAGGACTGGAGCAGGAAGTGTGTGAAGCATTTGCGCTACTGAAGGCATAAACCACTCTCCCACTTGGTCAAGTCTGCATATCATATTGTGTACAAGTTCTCAGGCCGCAAGACCATATGCAAGGGTACAGCTTTTTCACTGAATTCTAAGGTAGGCTACTGGAGCTTTGCAGTTCAATGTTTGCATTTTATTTATGGACAAGCTTAGTGCCCACTGCTTCACTCGCATAGACGTTGTGGCCTGCACAGATTTTCTTGTTTATCTGTAATGAATTTTCACATCATTCACAAATTGCAACATCATCTAAACTTTTCATACCAATTAAGGCATGGTCTCTTCCAAATGTACTTCTGACTGAAAAGCGATTATTGTAGCAGGAGTCAGAGGTTTTCCTAATCCTGACTATTGAGTTCTTGTGGTGGTATTTCCGTAGAAACTATCATCCCATAACACATGTTTCCTTAAAAGTCCAATATCAATTTTCGTAGCTCTTGCTTTAAAAATTTTTGATATCCCTTAGGGGCTTGAATTTCCTAAACACAGTGGAACATGGTCTTTTTTTAAAAAAAATGAGAAGCCAAGTATGAATTTTCTGATATTTGGCTTTGAAAATGCTTTCATAATGAAATATTTTCATACAGATGTTCATGCCCTATTTCACCCTTGAAATCCAGAACTACCGAAATTTTAATTTTTAATGTATATGTCAAATATCAGTTTTCATAATTGATATGGATATAATAGAGGGAAACATTCCACGTGGGAAAAATATATCTAAAAACAAAGATGATGTGACTTACCAAACAAAACCGCTGGCAGGTCGATAGACACACAAACAAACACAAACATACACACAAAATTCAAGCTTTCACAACCAACGGTTGCTTCATCAGGAAAGAGGGAAGTAGGGGGAAAGACGAAAGGATGTGGGTTTTAAGGGAGAGGGTAAGGAGTCATTCCAATCCCGGGAGCGGAAAGACTTACCTTAGGGGGAAAAAAGGACAGATATACACTCGCACACACACCCATATGGGTGTGTGTGCGAGTGTATACCTGTCCTTTTTTCCCCCTAAGGTAAGTCTTTCCGCTCCCGGGATTGGAATGACTCCTTACCCTCTCCCTTAAAACCCACATCCTTTCGTCTTTCCCCCTCCTTCCCTCTTTCCTGATGAAGCAACCGTTGGTTGCTAAAGCTTGAATTTTGTGTGTATGTTTGTGTTTGTTTGTGTGTCTATCGACCTGCCAGCGGTTTCGTTTGGTAAGTCACATCATCTTTGTTTTTAGATATAGTTTTCATAATTGTATCTTTAAAAATCTATTAGCAGTTCTTTAACTATGATTTACTCTAAAAATGAATTATTTTAATTAGTTAATCATTAATAGTCATTTACTCTACTGGCCATTAAAATTGACACACCTTGAAGATGATGTGCTACAGATGCGAAATTTACCCAACGGGAAGAAGATGCTGTGAAATGCAAATGATTAGCTTTTCAGAGCATTCACACAAGGTTGGCATCAGTGGTGACACCTACAAAATGCTGACATGAGGAAAGTTTCCAATCGATTTCTCATACACAAACAGCAGGTGACTGGCATTGCATGGTGAGACGTTGTTGTGATGCCTCGTGTAAGGAGGAAAAATTCTTACCAACACGTTTCCGACTTTGATAAAGGTCGGATTGTATCCTATCGCGATTGCGGTTTATCATATCGCGACATTGCTGCTCACATTGGTTGAAATCCAATGACTGTTAGCAAAATATGGAATCGGTGGGTTCAGGAGGGTAATACAGAACGCCGTACTGGATCCCAACGGCCTCGTATTGGATCCCAATGGCCTCGTATCACTAGCAGTTGAGATGACAGGCATATTATCCGCATGGCTGTAGTGGATCATGCAGCCACGTCTCGATCCCTGAGTCAACAGATGGGGACATTTGCAAGACAACAACCATCTGCACGAACAGTTCAACGACATTTGCAGCAGCATGGACTATCAAATCGGAGACCATGGCTGTGGTTACCCTTGACGCTGCATCACAGACAGGAGTGCCTGCGATGGTGTACTCAATGACAAACCTGGGTGCACGAAAGGCAAAATGTCATTTTTTTGGATGAATCCAGCTTCCGTTTACAGCATCATGATGGTCGCATCTGTGTTTGGTGACATTGTGGTGAACGCTTATTGGAAGCATGTATTCGTCGTTGCCATACTGGCGTATCACCCGGCGTGATGGTATGGGGTGCCATTGGTTACACATATCGATCACCTCTTGTTCGCATTGACGGCACTTTGAACAGTGGACGTTACTTTTCAGATGTGTTATGACCCTTGGCTCTACCCTTCATTCGATCCCTATGAAACCCTACATTTCAGCAGGATAATGCATGACTGCATGTTGCATGTCCTGTACAGGCCTTTCTGGATACAGAAAATGTTCGACTGATGCCCTGGCCAGCACATTCTCCAGACCTCTCACTAATTGAAAACTTCTGGTCAATGGTGGCCGAGCGACTGGCTCATCCCAATATGCCAGTCACTACTCTTGATGAACTGTGGTATCGTGTTGAAGCTACACGAGCAGCTGTACCTGTACACGCCATCCAAGCTCTGTTTGACTCAATGCCCAGGCATATCAAGGCTGTTATTACAGCCAGAGGTGGTTGTTCTGGGTACTGATTTCTCAGGATCTGTGCACCCAAATTGCATGAAAACGTAATCACGTGTCAGTTCTAGTATAACATATTTGTCCAATGAATACCCGTTTATCATCTGCATTTCTTCTTGGTGTTGCAATTTTAATGGCGAGTAGTGTATTTTCAATAAAGCTTCCACCCTCTATTTTACTCCCTTAGTAGCTGAATTTCCGAAAATGTTGAGGCATGTATTTTTTCAATTTTTGACTAAGAAACCAAATACCAATGTTCTTAGTTAGAGTTTCAAAATTGCCTTAATAGTGACATATTTTCAAAAATCATTTCATCCCCTTAGGGGTGGAATTTAAAAAAAAATCAGTTCTTAATAATCTCCTGAAGAGGGGCAGCAGCCTTTTCAGTAGTTGCAGGGGCAACAGTCTGGATGATTGACTGATCTGGTCTTGTAACACTAACCAAAACGGCCTTGCTGTGCTGGTACTGTGAACGGCTGAAAGCAAGGGGAAACTGCAGCCGTAATTGTTCCCGAGGGCATGCAGCTTTACTGTATGGTTAAATGATGGCTTCCTCTTGGGTAAAATATTCCGGATGTAAAATAGTTCCCCATTTGGATCTCCGGGCGGGGACTTCTCAAGAGGACGACGGTATCAGGAGAAAGCAAACTGGCGTTCTACGGATCGGAGCGTGGAATGTCAGAACCCTTAATCGGGCAGGGAGGTTAGAAAATATAAAAAGGTAATTGGATAGGTTAAAGTTAGATATAGTGGGAATTAGTGAAGTTCGGTGGCAGGAGCAACAAGACTTTTGGTCAGGTGAATACAGGGTTATAAATACAAAATCAAATACGGGTAATGCAGGAGTAGACTTAATAATGAATAAAAAAATAGGAGTGTGGGTAAGCAGGAGAGAATAACAGTTGGATGAGTGGCTCGATTGAGAGAGGATAGGTCAGAAACAGAGTTCACACCAGTATCTGAGTGCCTTGTGTGTGCCTTCATTAGACACTTAGGAAAAAACAAATCTCCCTGGTTGTGACAAGGTCTGTGTCCCACACCTGCTGTACCTATCTCCTACTGCACTCACTTACCTCGTTACCATTATGTGAGGGTTCTGTCCTTCTTGATACAATCTTCTTACTCGTTTCAGAGGAACCCCACCTTCCACCAGACTTCTCCTGTGAAATGACTACTATTATGTAGTAACATGCGCTGGTAGGTTTATTGTTGCAGTTACAAATTGGTTTAACTTCTGACTGACAATATCTTCTTAAAATTCATAACAAGTTCAGTCCAGTTCTGTGTTTTCTGCAAGTTTCAGTAGTTAACAAGTCCCATTATCACATAATTTGGCCATGGATGGAGCTCCATGGCATGCCACACTGCTCTGCAGATTCTGAGTCCTGACATACACAATTTTGCATTCTCAATTCAGCAGTAAAGGCGCATATCACCAAATCCCATTGACCACCATGCGCATTTCCACCCTTACATCTGCCACCCCCTCAAGTTTGCATGATTGTATCTGCTTACACATATCTTAATAGTAACTGAGGGCATCCCGCAACTTAGATAATTGTTGTTATTGTTGTTGTGGTCTTCAGTCCAGAGACTGGCTTGATGCAGTTATCCATGCTACTCTATCCTATGGAAGCCTCTTAATCTCCAAGTTAGTACCGCAACATACATCCTTCTGAATGTGTTTGGTGTATTCATCACTACGGTTTTTACACTTCACGCTTCCCTCCATACTAAATTGGTGATCCCTCTATGCCCCAGAATGTATCCTTCCAACCAATCCCTTCTTCTAGTCAAGTTGTGCCACAAGTTTCTCTTCTGCCCAATTCTATTCAGTACCTACTCATTTGTTACGTGATCTACCTATCTAATCTTCAGCATTCTTCTGTAACACCATATTTCAAAAGCTTCTATTTTCTTCTTGTGTAAACTGTTTGTTGTTCATGTTTCACTTCCATACGTGGCTACACTACAAACAAATATGAGGGTTGTACCAAAAGTACGGTTCCCATATTTTTTACAAATAGAAAACATTGTTTATTGTTATTAATTTATACATAATTGAAAAGCTTATATTTTTGTCTATTTTTCAACATAGTCTCCATTTTTTTCAACACACTTTTGAAGACGGTGCTCCCACTTTTGTACTCCTAAGTCGAAGGAGTCTGCTGCCAACCCGTTGAGGGAGTGTGTGACCTCTGCTCGGACTTCATCATTGCTCTTGAAGCGTTTGCCACCTAAGTTTTCCTTCAGATTGAGGAAGAGGCGATAATCGCTGGGGACTAAGTCTGGGCTGTACGGGGGTTAGGGCATAACAGTCCACCCAAGTTTCTTCCAAAGCTCCTGTGTTTGACGAGCAACATGGGATCGAGCATTGTCGTGAAGAAGCACTACTCCCTCCATCAGTCATCCTCTCCAGCGATCCTGGATTGCTAGCCTGAGTTTGGTCAATGTTGCACAACATCTGTCTGAATTTTTTGTCATCCCAGGTTCCATGAAATCGATGAGGAGTACCCCCTTCTGATCTCAAAACAGAGTTGCCATAACCTTTCCTGCTGACTGTTTTTGTTTGAATTTCTTTGGTGATGGTGAACCGGAGTGACACCACGGACGAAATTGCTGTTTTGTTTCAGGGGTGTAATGAAACACACACGTTTCATCTCCCGTGACAATAGAGTACAACAACTTCTCCTTGTTGCCTCCCCCCCCTCACATTGTTGAAGAAACTTGCGAGCACAGTCAAGGCGTTGCTCCTTGTGTCCGTCAGTCAGCATCTGGGGACCCAGCGAGCACACACCTTGCAATAACCTAACATTTCTGTTAAATTTCTTTCAATTTTGCTGTCGGAAACTTCAAGAATGCATTCAACAAGTTCACTGACAGTGACTCTCCAATCTTTGAGCAGCTCCCTGTTGATCTTCTGGACAGTTGCATCCAAAATCAGTGGCCTTCACTCCGTTCTTCATTGTAAACATCCATACGACCCTCAGCAAAAGCCCTGCACCATTTGCGGACGTGCTGTATGAACATGCACTCTTCACCGTAAACCTCAGTTCCTGATGAATCTCTACAAGCGGTAACTTCCTTGCATGGAGAAACCAGCTTACTGCTTGAACCTCGCACTTGGCGGAAGCGGCGATCAACACTGCCATCTCAGATGGCTGCCAAGCCAACACTGAGCGAGGTATCGAATCGCATACAGGTGGCCTACTGAGGCCATGGACCTTAAAAATCCATCATGTAACCCATAAGGTATTACAGGATCAAGTAAGCTGTGTAGTTTTGTTATCTGTATTTTCACCTTCTGACATGCCTCACACTACTGTGAAACTTTTTTTAACTCACCAGTGCATGTGATAATACTTTTTAATGTGTACAATACATTTCATAGGGGCAAACTGACCATAGCCTAGATATATGTACTGTTATTAATTCAATACAGCTGAAAGGAATACAGAGCAACCAGTTACTCGAAGTGTAACTTTTGTGGCATAGTATCCCTTTTGAAGCTTCCATCTATTGTTGAACTACTCACCCCTATTTGCTAACTGTTGAACACGTTTAAGTGGTGTTTGATCTACATCTATATCGATACTCTGCAAATTACATTTAAGCACCTGGCAGAGGGTTCATCGAACCACTTTCACAATTCTATATTATTATAATTTCGTATAGTGCGCAGAAAGAACGAACACCTATATCTTTCTGTACGAGCTCTGATTTCCCTTAGTTTATCGTGGTGATCATTTCTTCCTATGTAGGTCGGTGTCAACAGTATATTTTCGCATTCAGAGGAGAAAGTTGATGATTGGAATTTCGTGAGAAGATTCCATCGCAACAAAAAACACCTTTCTTTTAATGATGTCCAGCCCAAATCCTGTATCATTTCAATGATACTCTCTCCCATATTTTGTGATAATACAAAATGTGGTGCTCTTCTTTGAACTTTTTCGATGTACTCCATCAGTCCTGTCTGGTAAGGATCCCACTCTGCGCCCTCTGTGTTGCTCTGTTTGCAAGTTATGACAGAAATTTATAACATCCTTATCTAAACTGTCTGTTGCCACACACTGCTTGGTGGCTAGTGGAGTATATATATGTAGATGTAAAAAAATATATTGCAAAAGTGCCACATTCTCTGAGATCTTCTTGTTGCCGTAAAACTATTGGAAGCCTGGACGATGCACCTGGTACTCTGTTTTTGTTGGCTTTGATATAACTTGTAGAAAAACTGAAGTGCTGCAAGAACATAGCACAACTAGTGGGTCTACAGTGTAAAAACTTACTTTTTGAGAGTAGCGTTAATGATGTGTGATCACTAGGGGCGATAATCTCATGTCCTTCTAATAGGCATTTGAACTTTTTAAAAGCCTGTACTACTGCTAATGTATCTTTTTCCATTATGCCATAATTTCTTTCAGAATATATGATGGCTTACAAAACCTATATGTTTGGGTTCAACTACAACACCTCACCTCATCATGTTTCTTGGTACAGTCTGGCCCTGAGGCCATAATCTGAGGCACCTGTTGCAAAATGGAATGGTTGACTGAAATCAGGATGCACCAGTAATGCTGCTGACACTAAACTGTGTTTGATAACTAAGAACTCAGCTGTGGATTCTTGTGTCCATCACCACACTGAATATCATTTCAGTAACTTTGTCATATGTGGTGCATTTGGGACTGATTTGATTGGTTCAAAAACTTTATGTGAAATCCTCCCATCCCTAAATATGCTCGCAGCTTTTTTTTTTTTTTTTTTGTGTGATGATTGCAGGCATTTACTAATCACTCCTTGCTTATGAGAGTCTTGTCTTATTCCTACTCTATTTATCATGTGTCCTAAAAATGGCAATATGCCGTTAAACTCATGTCCCAAGTATTCAGTAGATCGACACCAAGTTACTACTATACTATCATATTAAAACTTGACTTTAAAAGAACTTTAGAGATTGGAGGTTGACTGTCAGTCACTGATTGCTAATTCTGCACTGAATTCATTCAGTACAACATATCTATCATTATACAAACAAACAAACATATCTCGTTTTTGACCCACTTATATTTAAGCTCGAAAGGTAAATGTTGATGTACACTCTTAACTTATGCACTTCACTGCTGCAAGGTATTGATGTGAGAGGCTGGAACGTGTACCAGCATTCAGCGACTCTTTGTAGTTATAAATTGGCATGCTAGAAATGTCCTGAAGTATTCCAGAATGAGATTTTCACTCTGCAGCGGAGTGTGCTCTGATATGAAACTTCCTGGCAGATTAAAACTGTGTGCTGGACCGAGACTCGAACTCGGGATCTTTGCCTTTCGCGGGCAAGTTTCGTCCTGAAGTATTGTTTGATTCATATTTAGTGTTCCATAGATGCAAACGAGCCACAGTCTGTGATATTGTCAATGAATAAACTCATTACCGGTTGTTTATATGTGTGGCAACATGTTATTGATTCTTGTTACTACGGTTAAATTGTTCTTCAGAGATGCTGTAGAAATACAAAAACACCCGAACAGTTTCAACAAGAAAGAGGAAAGCCTTATGGTAAACGGATCCTGGCTTACCGTACTGCAGCGAACAACCATCGCAGGTAGCAAGAGGGGAACCGCACTGGAAATGACCTAGGAGAAACCCTCAGATGTTGGCGCGCCAGGTACATATAGTTTGCGGCTGCTAGCTCAGCTCCAGTTCACCACCGGCAATGGAGGGTGAAGCTTTGACAATGCCAGCCACTCATGCTGGCGAAACATCAGTAAAATCATTAGATGAATGCCGTTCGAAGAACCTGAGACAGAAGCCAATAGGCAGTTTGTCAACAAGTGGCCACGAAAGCCTTAACAATTTTGTATTACGCCTCTACGGATTTGCATATTGTACCGACGCCTTGACCAATGACGGTAGAAGAAAGCGCGGTTGATGTCCTCTCTCGCCTTTCTGTCATGGTGCCGAGATGAAGGTGCTACACCGAAGTTCTTGAAATGTAAGCGCCTATTCAGCACCCCCAAGCACATCGCATCTACGAGAGAATGGAACGAACTTTTCTTCGTGAGCGAATTCATACAACACGGAGAGACTTGGCAAGAACGGATCAGTGTGTTTGGACATTTTCTATCAACTAAGTAGCAGAATGCATCAAGATGACTGGGACAATATCGACAGCTTCACTCACAGGAGCATGCAGAACGAACACGAGTGCTGCACCGAGTGGCAAAAGAAAAAGTTTGAAAGATACCGGAAGCAGACCGACAAGATGATTCCTGATATGTCACACACAGTGGTCAACCTCACTGAATGACAAATGACCAAAGAGGAAGTGTCTGTTCTTCAAAAAGGAGGGAATTTCGCTATCCTCCTGAGAACTGTACCTATGGGCGACATCATTGCCAGTACCGAAGCGCCCATTCGGACCCTTCCTTGTGAAAGGGCAGAGGAAATATGCACTGAAACAGCCAGGATACTGCGCCGAGCAAAACCACCAGCTTGCAACCTGAAGAAAGAAGAGCTACAAGCCATTAAGAATCTCAGTGCTGACAAGAGAATATTGGTACTGCCTGCTGATAAAGGGAATGCGACCGTCGTAATGAAGACCGAAGATTATGAGCAAGAGATCTGAGACCTATTAGATCCGATGACGTACTGAAAACTAAGTGCCGATCCGACGGAGCGTATCACACGGAATACGAATCAATTAATCAAAGCATCTTCTCTGCTGGCGGACATGCAGAGAAACCTGCGCAACACAGAAGCCCTACCACCTTGCCTGTATAGATTACCCAAGATCCACAAGAACAACGTTCTACTAAGACTGATTGTTAGTGCTCCTGGCTCACCGATGTATAAACTGGCAAAACACTTGGCCTCTCTGCTCCAACCACATGAAGAACTGCAACTTGCACCAAAAGACATCTTGGTCAGCTTCGCTGTTGTTTCTTTGTTTATGAAAATGCTACTGAGTGACGCTCTGGAGCACATCGGTTCCATTTTCCCGCAAGACATCACAAAGCTCTTCCATGCATGTCTCACCACGAGCTGTTTCACGTGGAATGGCGATTTCTACGAATAGCTGGAAGGTGTCGCCATGGGTAGTCGTCTTAGTCCAGTGGTGGCCAACTTCTTCATGGAACAATTCGAAGCACAGGCACTGGACTTGGCGACTTGCAAACCTAAGGTGTGGTACAGGTACGTCGATGATACTTTTGTGGTGTGGAGCCATGGTGAAGAACAGCTCGGTGACTTCCTAAGACACTTGAACAGCCTCCATGCCAACATAAAATTTACCATGGAAATAGAAAAGGACAAAAAGCTGCCATTTCTAGATGTGTTGGTCACAAGGGATGGTGAAAACCTGGGACACAGTGTGTATCGAAAGCTGACACACACAGACCAATACCTGCACAAACTATCAAACCACCACCCGAGCCAGAAAAGAGGCATGATTAATACGCTTGTAATGCGAGCAGGACGAATATGTGAGGCGCAGCACCTCAGATGGGAAATGCAACACCTGGAAAGTGTTCTGAGGAGCAACGGGTACTCCACAAGTTATATTAGAAGTGTAACAGAGCCAAACATTCGGCGAAGTAAGGAATCAGAAAAAGAAATGTTGGGTATGGCCTTTCTGCCATACATTCCAAGAGTGATGGACAGAATCGGCCGTATATTGCGCAAACAAGGCGTAAAGATGATTTTCAAACCGACAAGGAAGATCAAAGTGTGTCTTAGATCGGCAAAGGAGAAAAGGGGGCCATTTGCAGTGTCGGGAATATACCGTATTCCATGCACATGTGGAAAAGTTTATGTCGGAATGACTGGACGATCAATTAACACCAGGATCAAAGAGCATAAGCGACATTGCAGGTTGGGCAGGTGGAGAAATCGGCCGTGGCAAAGGAAGCACTGAGTGAGACAGTCCACGTAGTAAAATTTGCCGACACAGAAGTTCTGGCTGTAGAGAAGCATTATCACACGCGCTTGTTCAGAGAAGCTGTAGAAATACAAAAACACGCGAACAGTTTGAACAAGAAAGAGGAAAGCCTTAAGGTCAACGGATCCTGGCTTCCCGTACTGCAGCGAACGACCGTCGTAGGTAGCAAGAGGAGAACCGCACCGGAAATGACCGCGGAGAATCCCTCGGACGTTGGCTAGCCGGGTACATATAGCCTGCGGCCGCGAGGTCGGCTCCTGTTCACCACCGGCTATGGAGGGTGAAGCTTGACAATGGCAGCCACTCATGCTGGCGAAACGTCAGTAAAATCATTAGATGAATGCCAGCCAAAGAACCCGAGACAGAAGCCAAGAGGCAGTTTGTCAACAAGCGGCCATGAAAGCCTGAACAATTTTGTAGTTTTGGTAATCACAGTTCATTGACAACAATCATATATACAACCCATCATCCAGAGTTATGACAACCTCTATTTCCACATCCTTTATGCCATGCTAGAAGTCATATGGGGAATGTCCTGTGGTGCTTCATAGGATAAAACACAGACAGACGAAGCAATCAATAGTCATTTCTGTGTGAGAACTGGAGTAGTAATGGATATATGTATCTGTGAACAGTGAGTGAGAGAGAGAGAGAGAGAGAGAGAGAGAGAGAGAGAGAGAGAGAGTCGTGTAGTGTAGTGTAATGTTCAGAAATATTATTTTTATGGGTCAGGATCTTGTGAAATACTTGTACATTTGTGGCTAACACTTAGAAAATCCATGGCTATTTAGTGGTGTAGACTTAAGATTTCAGCAAGTTAGCAAGATGAAATGGTTTGAACTCTTAACATTTTTGTAAGATTTCAGTCAATTTGGACTTGTGATTAACACTGGTTTGCTAGTGGTGAAATCTCAAGTTTGAACACACACAGTTGAACGTAGAACAGTTTTCAGTAATTTATCGGTACTACTCATTGGTTGATGAGGTGTACTGCTGTGGTTTATTCCTTAACAATCTTTAGTTGCTGCCTTTACATTGACGTAGCTAAGAGGAAGAATCAATAAACTTTGAATATACACTCTAAGACGACAAAAAGAAAGGAGTATTGGAATAGAATGGAAATCGGTAGATGTGAAGTATATGTACAGACAAACAAATTATTACAGTTTCAGAAAAAATGGATAATTTATTCAAGAGAAAGTCAATAACACGTTGGTCCATCTCTGAACCTTATGCAAGCAGTTATTCGACTTAGCATTGATTGACAGAGTTGTTGGATGTCCTACTGAGATTAGATTAGATTAGGTTAATTATTCATTCCATAGACCCACAAAAGATGGGATCCTCTTGTGTGTGGAACATGTCAAACACATTACAAAAGTGTAATTAGAAAAAATAAAAGAAATTATTCAGATAGTGAAGGGAGACGAAAATTTAATAGTCATGGGTGACTGGAATTCGAGTGTAGGAAAAGGGAGAAAAGGAAACATAGTAGGTGAATATGGATTGGAGGTAAGAAATGAAAGAGGAAGCAGTCTGTTAGAATTTTGCACAGAGCATAACTTAATCATAGCCAACACTTGGTTCAAGAATCATAAAAGAAGGTTGTATACATGGAAGAATCCCGGAGATACTAAAAGGTATCAGATAGATTATATAATGGTAAGACAGAGATTTAGGAACCAGGTTTTAAATTGTAAGACATTTCCAGGGGCAGATGTGAATTCTGACCACAATCTATTGGTTATGAACTGCAGATTAAAATTGAAGAAACTGCAAAAAGGTGGGAATTTAAGGAGATGGGACCTGGATAAACTGACTAAACCAGAGGTTGTGCAGAGTTGCAGGGAGAGCATAAGGGAACAATTGACAGCAGTGGGGGAAAGAAGTACAGTAGAAGAAGAATAGGTAGCTCTCAGGGATGAAGTAGTGAAGGCAGCAGAGGATCAAGTAGGTAAAAAGACGAGGGCTAGTAGAAATCCTTGGGTAACAGAAGAAATATTGAATTTAATTGATGAAAGGAGGAAACATAAAAACGCAGTAAATGAAGCAGGCAAAAAGGAATACAAACGTCTCAAAAATGAGATTGACAGGAAGTGCAAAATGGCTAAGCAGGGATGGCTTGAGGACATATGTAACGATGTAGAGGCTTATCTCACTAGGGGTAAGACAGATACTGCTACAGGAAAATTAAAGAGACCTGTGGAGAAAAGAGAACCACTTGTATGAATATCAAGAGCTCAGATGGAAACCCAGTTCTAACCAAAGAAGGCAAAGCAGAAAGGTGGAAGGAGTATATAGAGGGTCTATACAAGGGCGATGTACTCGAGGACAATATTATAGAAATGGAAGAGAATGTAGATGAAGATGAAATGGGAGATACGATACTGTGTGAAGAGTTTGACAGAGCACTGAAAGGCCTGAGCTGAAACAAGGCCCCGGGAGTAGACAACATTCCATTAGAACTACTGATGGCCTTGGGAGAGCCAGTCCTGACAAAACTCTACCATCTGGTGAGCAAGATGTATGAGACAGGCGAAGTACCCTCAGACTTCAAGAAGAATATAATAATTCCAATCCCAAAGAAAGCAGGTGTTCACAGATGTGAAAATTACCGAACTATCAGTTTAATAAGTCACAGCTGCAAAATACTAACGCGAATTGTTTACAGACGAATGGAAAAACTGGTAGAAGCAGATCTCGTGGAAGATCAGTTTGTATTCCGTAGAAATATTGGAACACATGAGGCAATACTGACCTTACGGCTTATCTTAGAAGAAAGATTAAGAAAAGGCAAACCTATGTTCCTAGCATTTGTAGACTTAGAGAAAGCTTTTGTCAATGTGGACTGGAATACTCTCTTTCAAATTCTAAAGGTGGCAGGGGTAAAATACAGGGAGCAAAAGGCTACAATTTGTACAGAAACCAGATGGCAGTTATAAGAGTCAAGGGGCATGAAAGGGAAGCAGTGGTCAGGAAGGGAGTGAGACAGGGTTGTAGCCTTTCCCCAATGTTATTCAATCTGTATATTGAGCAAGCAGTAAAGGAAACAAAAGAAAAATTCTGAGTAGGTATTAAAATCCATGGAGAAGAAATAAAAACTTTGAGGTTCGCCGATGACATTGTAATTCTGTCAGAGACAGCAAAGGACTTGGAAGAGCAGTTGAACGGAATGGACAGTGTCTTGAAAGGAGGATATAAGATGAACATCAACAAAAGCAAAACGAGAATAATGGAATGTAGTTGAATTAAGTTGGGTGATGCTGAGGGAATTAGATTAGGAAATGAGACACTTAAAGTAGTAAAGGAGTTTTGTTATTTGGGGAGCAAAATAACTGATGATAGTCGAAGTAGAGAAGATATAAAATGTAGACTGGCAATGGCAAGGAAAGCGTTTCTGAAGAAGAAAAATTTGTTAACATCGAGTATAGATTTAAGTGTCAGGAAGTCATTTCTGAAAGTATTTGTATGGAGTGTAGCCATGTATGGAAGTGAAACATGGACAATAAATAGTTTGGACAAGAAGAGAATAGAAGCTTTCGAAATGTGGTGCTACAGAAGAATGCTGAAGATTAGATGGGTAGATCACATAACTAATGAGGAGGTACTGAATAGAATTGGGGAGAAGAGGAGTTTGTGGCACAACTTGACAAGAAGAAGGGACCGGTTGGTAGGACATGTTCTGAGGCATCAAGGGATCACACATTTAGCATTGGAGGGCAGCGTGGAGGGTAAAAATCGTAGAGGGAGATCAAGAGATGAATACACTAAGCAGATTCAGAAGGATGTAGGTTGCGGTAGGTACTGGGAGATGAAGAAACTTGCACAGGATAGGGTAGCATGGAGAGCTGCATCAAACCTTTCTCAGGACTGAAGACCACAACAACAACAACGACAACAACAACAATTAGAAAAACTTGAGTTTCATTAATTTTAATAATCCTCAGTCATTAAACAGTAAAATTATGTAGTACGTGGATTGAAATTAAACAGGTTTAATACTTACATCTGCTTTCATTAAATCCATCATTCACATAATAGCTAGTTACTTGGCTATTACTACCAAGTATTGTCAAAAATTAAAGAAAATTATTCATTTCAGTGATCCTCAGTTAAGAACAGTCAAATTATGTACAAGATTCAAAAATTAAACTTCCACTATTTACAGACTTAAGACTTACATCTGTTTTACATACATCCATCATTCACACAGTAGGTAGTTACTTGGCTGTTACAACCAAGTCTTGCCAAAAATTAAAGTATACTAAATTTTCATTAAAGTGGTCTACTGCACTTGTTGAGAAATTCATGGATGGAATAGGAGGAGTTGGCCACCAAAAATTCTTTTAAATTATGTTTAAATTGTGCCTTGTCTGAAAATATGCATTGCTGAATACTGGACTCCTTTCTGGGCAAGAGTTAGTGATTTTAAGTCTTTATTTCTATTGTTCTTATTCCTAGTATTGATGCTGTGAACTAAGCAGTTAGTTGGAAAAAGAGATGTATTATTTACAACAAACTTCATTAAGGAATAAATATACTGAGAAGCTGTGGTTAGTATGCCCAATACTTTGAATAGGTTTTGACATCATGTTCTTGTATTTACACTACACATTACTCTTATTATACACTTCTGAAGTCTAAAATTTTTTTCTCAGTTTGTGGAGTTAACCCACAATCACGATATGATATCATAATATGATGACATTATGGAGTGAAAATAAGCAAAATATGCCAGTTTTTTTAAATATTTATATCTCCTATGTCGGACATCATTCGCATTGCAAACATAGACTTGTTTAGGCGCTTCAGCAGTTTGTTAGTATATCGCTCCCAACTGAATTTATTATCAAGTTGTAATCCCAAGAATTTTACACTCCCAACTTCTCCTATTTCCATGTCATCATATTTTATACACACCTTAGAAGGAAATCTCTTGGAAGTTCTGAACTGCATATAATGGGCCTTTTCAAAGTTTAATGACAGTGAATTGGCTGTGAACCACTTATTAATGTCAGTAAAAATTTGATTAGCTGCCCTTTCCAAATGTATATTTGATTTACTATTTATTACAATGTTTGTATCATCTGCAAATAAGACAAACTTGGCATCTGGTAATGTGACAGATGACAGGTCATTAACGTACACAAGAAACAGTGGTGGGCCTAGTATGGAACCTTGGGGAATGCCACATGTAATTTCTTCCCTGTCAGATGATGTCTGATTGCCTATTACTGAAGTGTTATGTAATGACACCCTTTGTTTTCTGTTAGTAAGATAAGACTGAAACCACTTTGCAGCTCTACCAGTGATGCCATAATATTTTAATTTTGTTAAAAGAATGCTGTGATTCACACAGTCAAAAGCCTTTGACAGGTCACAGAATATGCCAGTTGCCTCTAATTTGTTGTCTAATGAATTAAGGACATTTTCACTGTAAGTGTAAATAGCCTTCTCAATATCAGAAACTTTAAGAAACTCAAACTGTGACTTTGACAGTATGTTATTTCCACTGAGGTGCTTAAGTAGACACTTGAACATAACCTTTTCAAAGATTTTTTAAAAAGCTGGCAAAAGTGAGATCGGTCAGTAATTTGATGGCATTTCTTTGTCCTCTTTCTTGTGGAGAGGTATAACTTCAGCATATTTAAGCCAGTCTGGGAATTTTCCTGTGATAAGTGATTGATTACACAAACAGCTTAAGATATGACTAAGCTCACATGAACACTCTTATTAACTTTGTTGATATGTTATCATAACCACTAGAATGCTTTGATTTCAAGGACTTTACGATGGATTCTATTTCTTTGGGTGAAAATTTTCCTGTGATAAGTGATTGATTACACAAACAGCTTAAGATATGACTAAGCTCACATGAACAGTCTTATTAACTTTGTTGATATGTTATCATAACCACTAGAATGCTTTGATTTCAAGGACTTTACGATGGATTCTATTTCTTTGGGTGAAGTAAGTATTAATTCCATTTTAATGAGATTGCAAACCTGACAACCCCATGCTATCAGTAACAGAGACAAAACACTTGTTTAAATGGTTTGCAACACAACGTGTGTTTGTTACCAGGGTTTCATTTATTTTTAGAGCTATTTGTTCCTCCTCGTTTCTGGTCCTACCTGTCTCTGACTTAACTATATCCCATTGTTTTTGTTTTATTGTTGGTTGTATTTATCTTCTTTCAAAATGCAGGTGAACAACCTCCTTCAATATTTTGCAGTAATTTTTGTAATGAGCTATAATGCTAGTATCAAAGGTGTCCCTACATATCAGATAGAGTTTCCTTTTTGTCCCACATGATATCTTTATACCTTGTGTGATCCATGGTTTCTTATTAGACTTCTGCTTAATTTGAATTACCTTCATTGAGCAATCTCCTAAATTTCTCAGTTTTTGACTGTTTTATTGGCCTTCTGTACTCAGTTCTGCTAGATGTTTTACCCTGGCAATTTTCAAAATTTAATGTTAGGTGTTGCGTGTCATGGTCATATAGCCCATTTACTACTGGTTTTGCAATGTGGCTTAGTTGCCTAGAATTGTCTATAAAGATATTATCAATGGCAGTCTTAGAACAGTTGTATACTCTAGTTGGGAAATTTACAGTAGAAATTAAATTGAATGACAGTGTAACTGATTTCAGTAACTGTTCACTTACACTGTTTTTCAGGACATCTATATTAAAATCACCAGCAACCACTAGCTCTTTGTTTTTTAATTTTAGATGAGATAATAAATCTTCAAGACTGTTTATAAACAGGTTGAAATTTCCTGAAGGTGCTCTGTATATGGGTACTATTATAAAGGACCTATTATGAAATTCTATCTCTGTTGCACATGCTTCTAAGTGCTGTTCTAAGAAAAAATTATTAATGTCGATATTCTTAAATTTAAAACTGTTTTTAACAAATGTGGTAACTCCTCCTTTCTTCATATTTTGTCTACAGAAGTAAGAGGCAAACTTAAATTCTGTAAGGTTTAACATATGTATACCAGTGGTCACATGATGTTCAGAGAGGCAGATTATATCAACTGGGTTTGATGACTCTGATTCATCAATTCACATAAGTAGTTCATTAACTTTACTTCTAAGCCCTTGAATATTTTGATGCACTAAAGATAGTTGGCATCTCACATTTACTAAGATGCAATAAAATTTCTGCTGATTGCTTTAAATTTCTAACCAACAGCTGTGTTCGCTGAGGGATATCGAGCCAAATTCTTTCCAGCTGGTGCATCACATCATCAAAATCTCGAGATAGTTGGAGAGCTTTGCCCATAATTCTCCAAACATTCTCAATTGGGGAGAGATCCAGCGATGTTGCTGGCCAAGGTAGGATTTAGCAAGCACAAAGACAAGCAGTAGAAACGCTCACCATGTGCAGGGCATTATCTTACTGGAATGTAAGCCCAGGATGGCTTATCATGAACGGCATCGAAATGGGATGTAGAATATCATCAATGTACAGCTTTGCTGTAAGGGTGCTGCAGATGACAACTGAAAGGATCCTGCTATGAAAATAAATGGTGCTTCACACCATCATTCCTGGTTGTCAGACTGTATGGTGGGTGACAGTGAGGTTGGTATCTCACCACTGCCTGGGGAATCTCCAGACAGGTCTTTGGCCTGGGGATCTCATTTACTGGAGTAGAATTATCTTCAGTGATGAGTACCACTTTGAACTTAGCACTGATGACACATGAAGACGTGTCTGGAGGCACCCTGGGCAGCAGTGGGATAGCAACCTGACTGTCACCCACCGTACAGCCTGACAACCAGGAGTGATGGTCTGTAGTGATATTTCTTTCCATAGTAGGATCCCTTTGGCTGTCATCCATGGCACAATTACAACATAGTGGTAGACTGACGATATTCTACACCCTGTTTTGTTGTTCTTCATGGCAAGCCATCATGGGCTTACATTTCACTAAGAAATTGCCTGCTTACACACTGTGAGGGTTTCTACTGCTTGTCTTTGTGCTTGCCAAACCATACATTTGGCAGCAAGGTCACTGGATCTCTCCCAATTGACTGTGTTTGGAGCCTTATGGGCAGGGCCTTCCAACCAGCTTGGGATTTTGACAAACAAACACACCAGTTGGACAATTTGTCACAATATCCCTCAGGAAGACATCCAGCAACGCTGTCAGCCAATGTCAGGCCAAATAACTGCTTGCATAAGATGACCAATGATTCACTTTTTTGGTCAGTTTGTCTGTCTGTATATGTACATCACATCTACTGATTTCTGTCCCATTCATTTCTGTGGTGCTTTCTTTTTTTTATTTAAATCAAAACTTTAGTGAGCTGTGAACATTATTTTTCACCACACAGTAAAAACCTGCCTGCATTTTATTAACTTATTTAACAGTTGAATTAATTATCAAGAGATTGTGACAAGTGTGTTGGTTGATCCTGGGATTTTAAATGTACCCAAATAATTAAAAGCAACCATGCATTCAGCAACTCAGGAAATATTTATTTATTTTATTATTACATTTTTTTAAATTTCACACTGTTAAATCACACTGTTCATCACCAATTTCTCTGTGACAAGTTACTTATGCTATTGGACAATGTTACTCTTGCAGAAAGACAGCAGATGTGGCTAACACATGGTGTGGCACCACCCTATTTTCTGAATTTTCAATAGTACCTAACACAAACAATGTGTGCTGGCTATAATCCAGTTATCTGCTCCATGTGAAAATATCTTTCTGCACCTAGAACAACTCATTGTGGAGATTTTCTTGTTGAAACTCACTCATTTCAATTTACTGGGAGGGCTGGAATAAATTCTGCTAACAGATTTATAGTGATGGCTTTCAACAAGAAATCAACAGTTACCTAGCAAGGTGGCAATGCAGAAATTGACAAGGGAAGAGCAAATAAAAAGAGTCAGAACATTGAGAAAATATTTTTATTATTATTTCAGCTCAGTACAACAACGCTATTCTCGGTACACGTCTAATGGAAAAGAGCAAATATATTTGTCAGTCTGGTGCAGACATCAGTCAAATTTTTGAATCAGCCATGAAATGTGATGATTTCAATGTTATAGCTAACATGGTGTGAATAAGAGGATGGATCATATTCACCAGACAGACATGGCAGCAGACTGGATGCAAAAATGAGACAGAAAAATACTAAGATATTGGATACAGTTTTTCCCCCTATCAGAGCTTATAACTTGCTGTCTCTTGCAGAATTATTATGTCATCAGCAAATCTTAAAGCTTTTATTTCTTCTCTCTGAACTTTAATTCCTATTCTAAATTTCTCCTTGGTTTCCTTTACTGTTCGCTCACGGTATGGCCTGAATAAGATTGCGGGGATAAGCATCAATCCTGTCTCACTCATTCTCAATTACTGCTTTTCTTTCATGCCCTGGAACTCTTAAAACAACAGTCTGGTTTCTCTGTAAGATTTAAATAATCTTTTGTTCCCTGTGTTTCATTGCCATGGAACCCTTAAAAAAGGCAGTCTGGTTTCTCTATAAGTTGTAAATAATCTTTTGCTCCCTGTATTTCATTCTTGTTACCTTCAGAATTTCAAAAAAAGACTATGTTGCATGAGATTAGCATACATTACTTAAATTTTTGCAAATTGTGTTTCCATTTGGTTTCGAAATGGTTATGATGCCCAGAAAATGAAGGGATTTGGCAGTGTTTTGATGTTTCTTACCCAATACAGTAATGAGGGAAATGAACTGTTAAACAGAATTGTGACCAGGCAGACAGGTTTTTTAGGTTAAAGCCAAAGTACAGACAGACAATAATCAAGAAAAATATAATAAAAGAAGTTTTGTGTACAATAGATAGGGATAAAACTGAGGGTAGTATTAATTTACTTCATCAAAATATCAGGGGAATAAAAAATAAAGTAGATGAGCTGTTAGTGTGTTTAGATGACCTCAAAAATATGAATGAGACTTATATACTTCGTCTGTCTGAACACCGTGTAGCTGTGGGGATGGAAAGTGTCAGTTTAAATGTATATAAATTAGCATCTTACACTTGCAGCTCTAGCATGGATAAAGGAGGAATTGCCATTTACACAAAACAATGGTATTGTTTGACTTTCTATTATGCTGTCTGTCAGACAAAAAGAACTTCCTAAGCAATTCTGATAGGGAAAGTGAACTAGAAGTGCTATTAATGACTTATAACTTAGAATCAGTCATCAATTTCACTACACGTGTAGCTCAAGACAGTAGAAACTTACAAAACTTAGCAAGGTGTACAGTTCAGAAACCGTTAAGTAAAAGTGTAAGGCTGGTCAACCCGGTATCTCTAGAGCACATCAGAGAAAGTTTAAGTAATGTTAACTGGGGCAAGACATGTTAATTCAACAATAAAATCAAATCAGTATGGAATGTTGTTAGAAGAGGGACAGGAAAAGTAACCACTGGAGTAGGTAGTATTACTATTAAAGAAAATGTGACCATTTTAACCAACAGTACACAAGTAGCTAATGTATTTAACAACCATTTCTTAAGTGTAGGTGAAAAAATTGGTGAGAATAGTTCAAAAGAAAAAGCCAAGCAGCACATGGAAGAGTCAGTTTTGAGCAATCCTTGCCAGATTAATTTTTATCTAACAACCTCTTGTGAAATAAGGAAAATCATTAAATCTTTGAAAAATAAATGTTCTGTCGGAGTAGATGACATCTCTAACAAGATATTAAAACAATGTGGAGTAGTTACAGCTGATGTTCTGAGTCATATCTGTAATGCATTTTCCGAGACAGGTTAAAATATGTCATCAAGCCTCTCTACAAGAAAGGGGACACCACAGATGTCAATAATTACCGGCCAGTATCCTTGCTCTTAGCATTTTCAAAAATTGTCAAGAAAGTAATGTACTCAAGAGTGGTTAGCCATCTCAGCAGTAATTGGATACTTAGTAAATCACAGTTTGGATTTCAAAAATGCTCTTCCACTGAGACAGCAATATACAATTTCACTGCCCACAGAGTGGTCTTTAAATAGTAGAATGTCACCAATGGAATTTTCTGTGACTTATCCAAAGCATTTTATTGTGTGAACCATAACATTATGTTACAGAAATTACAATTCTATGGTATAAATGGAACAGCATACGAGTGTTTAAGTCATATCTACATAACAGGAAGCAAAAAGTTTCTTTATATGGTTTAAGTGATTTAAGGAAGTTTCCCACTTCATATAACTGGGGTGAAATTACATTGAGTGTTCCATAGGGTTCGATCATGGGCCCCTTCTGTTCTTGATATATTTGAATGGCCTCCCTTCTTATCTGAAATAAGAAGCTAAACTGACACTGTTAGCTGATGACAGAAGCATCATTATTAATCCAGTAAAAGAAACTTCAATAGAAAATGACAAATAATGTCTTTGGAAAAGTTATTGATTGGTTTTCTGTGACTGGGCTTGCTCTGAACTTTGGACAGAAAAAAAAACACACACACACACACACAGTACATCCAATTTTCTACTGCAAAGAGTATACAGTTCCTTCAATAAATATAACACATCAAGAGAAGTCAGTAGCCGGGGTAGAGCATAGTAAGTTTTTGGGTGTACATATAGATGAGAATTTTAAATGGGAAATTCATATTTTGGATCTCCTAAAGCGACCAGGTTCAGCAACTTTCGCAATCAGAATTGCTAATTTTGAGGATGTAGAAATTAGCAAGCTAACATAGTTTGCGTACTTTCACTCTCTCATGTCATGTGGAATAATATTTTGAGGGGCTCATAGTCGCACATCTTGTAGGCATCTGTTTAAAAGGTTAGGAATTCTTACAACAGCCTTACAGTACATTTACTCAGTAATGAAATTTGTTCTCAACAACATGGACCAGTTTAAAAACAACAGTGCATTCATGGATTATAATACCAGAAGAAAGAAAGAAAGACTTACACTATCCTCTACTTAACCTATCTTTGGCACAGAAAGGGGTGAAATATGCTTCTGTAAAACTTCGATAAATTGCCAGATGAAATAAAATGTCTGACAGACAGCAGTAATAGTTTTAAAAATAAACTGAAATCGTATCTCCTTGACAAGTCCTTCTATACCATAAGTGAATTCTTGAATAGGAATAAATGACTCTTTATGTATAATATAAGCATTTTGTGACATTTAAGGGAATGGGGTAGATGATAAAAATTAAAAACACGTTGATTCATGTGTGCATTTCTTATGCATTTGACACGCTCCACATCATAACGCTTAACAAGAGATTGATCAATGGAACACATAACTAACTAACTAACTGGTGATGAAACGTGGGTTTGTCGTGTCACTCCATAATCGAAATAACAGTCCATGGAGTGGAGGCACTCGCAATCGCCAATAATCCCCCCCCCCCCCCCCCCTACACACACACACACACACACACACACACAAAAACCATTGTCAGCACAAAAAATCATATGAACTGTGATCTGGGACAGACAGAGCGTTCTGCTTGCTGAGTCCCTTCTTAGATCTGAAACCATCAATGCCATATGATACTGTGAAACATGGAGAAAATTTCAGAGTGTAAATCAGAACAAAAGGGATGAAAAGCACTGTGTTGCTTCATGATAACACATACATTCTGCTGATGTGACTCAAAACATTATTCAACAATTCAGTTGGGAGCAGTGTGATCACCCGCCATACAACCCCGATCACACACTTCTTGAGTATCACTTGTTCTTAAACTTGAAACACAGTTTTGGAGAAAGGTACTTTGACAGCAACGATGACACAAAAAAAATGGTATTCAGCAGTTACTGTCTTCATTAGCAGCATCTTCCTATGAAGAGGGCATAGGAAAATTGGGTTTCTGCTATGACAAATCTTTGAATCATGTTGGAAACTATGTGGAAAAATAGTTTAAGAAATGCTCTTTCCCATAAAAATAAATTCTCATTTGAAAAAAAAAAAAATGTTTTTATGAAGGTTTTTTTTCCAAAATGTTGCCAACAGTGTGACATGTTCACATACAAGGCCTGCTGCTGTGGCTCCATCCCTGAAATCCAACATAACCTGCAGTCCCAAATAGTCTCTCTCTCTCTCTCTCTCTCTCTCTCTCTCTCTCTCTCTCTCTCTGTGTGTGTGTGTGTGTGTGTGTGTGTGTGTTCAGAACTTTTCCACGTTTTTTTCGTGTCTTATCTGTTGCCCAATGCCATTTCTACTTGGTGCATAGCAGTCTATCCTCCTGTATGTATTATATTTTCCATCATTATTGCATAACTAACTCACTGACAATTTTAAGAATTGCTGTATTAATATTTGCAGTACTGCAATCAAATTACTTATTTAAATACGTATTCTTTCAAAAATGAGAAGAGGAGAAAGAAACACCTGTTTTTTAATAATAATAAGGGACAGTACTATGGTATGATACAGTAGGTAACAGAGAACTGTATTTGCATCATTGGACTGTATGACATGAAATATTTGCGATCTTACAGTTATAACATGTGATGTACAGAAATACCTATAGCTATTTTCAAAAATAATGTATGTGTGTTCCACATACACATAATTTGTCAAGAAACAATTTTTCTTTAACTGCCCCTTTCCCTATATCAACAAACTGTCCATTCGCATGAAGAGACACAGGCAGACAGTGTTTGTTGTAATGAGGATCACCCTGTGGCTAAACATGCCTTGGTGCACGGCCAGCACACCTTGGCACAGTGTTACACCGTCCCGGTTATCTGGATACTTCCCACTGACACCAACTTATCAGAACTTCGGAGATGGGAACTTGCCCTTCAATATATTCTCTCTCTTCCCGTTACCCACCAGGCCTCAACCTCCGCTAATTTCAAGTTGCCGCCCCTCATACCTCACCTGTCATTCAACAACATCTTTGCCTTTGTACTTCCGCCTCAACTGACATCTCTGCCCAACCTCTTAGCATTTAAATATGTCTGCCTGTGTCTGTATATGTGCGGATGTATGTATGTGTGTGCGAGTGTATACCTGTCCTTTTTTTCCCCCTAAGGTAAGTCTTTTCACTCACAGGATTGGAATGACTCCTTACCCTCTCCCTTAAAACCTGCACCACATCCTTTCGTCTTCCCCTCTCCTTCCCTCTTTCCTGATGAAGCAATCTGGGGTTGCGAAAGCTTGAATATTTGTGTGTGTGTTTGTGTGTTTTTTATTGTGTCTATCAACATACCAGTGCTTTCTCGTTTGGTAAGTTAAAGTACATACATGTATACTACTCAAACACAATGTAAGAAAAAGCTCATCAGAAACTTTAAAAAATAGTTTATTTCTCAATTTCACTGTATGTCATGACCATACAAAAGAAAACCATCAGCTGGAAAGTGCACCACACATTCTGATGACCTGAGAAATGTTGCAAAATAGGGTTCTCATTTTTTTAATCACATACAAAATTGTTAATGCATGCATGTAATAAATGCATGTAAGAGTCTTCACTGGTATTTATTGACATCTTTGTTAATTGTGTGTCATTATGAAAGGTGGACAGATGACCTTTGATGTAAGACACAGTTGATGCAGGCTGAAATGTCAGTGTATAGGCATTCAGCTTTTAAGTTGGTAACAGCTATCAACTTCCTACTTGAACACCATACACAATCTTAAAATCTACATTAAACAGTAATTCTGGTGTGATGTACTGAACCTTGTACTACATACAAACTATAGCCATTTTTATCAGCACCAACCATATCCCCCCGGCCCTTGTCTGTCTTTACATGCTTTCAAACCTCACACTTTACTACCCATCACTGCTACTGGTAATGATTTGTCACACTATTCGCCCCCTCCCATGAACATTCAATGTCTGTAAGCATGTAAGATGTCCTCTCTCTTTTTAGTTGCTTACTGGTATTAAAAAGTTTTGACTTCACTTGAATTCATCAACAATACACCCAGAACAAGTCTTAAAATTATCCCATATACATATCTCTGGTTCAGAATTCAGTTTTAATATGTTACTGTTAACTAATGTGGAATGCAAAGATTGTCCAACTGATTGTTGAGTAGCATGTGTTTGCCTTGAAAAATTTAGTTAACCCCACCAGAGGCAGGAACCTGCCACACATTTGTCTCATCAGCCAAAGTTGAAGTGATATTTAAAATAATGATTATGTGAGGACACATTACAAAAATCTCAGTAAAAATTGTCTGTACTTGAAAGACCTTGTACTGTCATAAAACATACACAAACATGGACAGCTGCTTGACTGTCTTCCACTCATACTGACTCACGTTCCACAGTATCTCCTCCCCCTTCACTTTCTGAAATATCAAGCCTCACTTTTCTCTTCTGACATTTGGTCTATTACTTGTTCCTAGAAATTATTTTCCTCTTGTCTTATTGGTTTGTCCTCCTTTCTGCTTTCATTTGTGTCACTGATGTTTACTCCTTCCACTGTAACCCCCCTCCCCCCCCCCTCCCCCCATTTTTCTCCATAAGTTATTCTTTCCATTTCCTCTTGAGTCTCTGCAGCAAGAAGTGTTGTTCATATGTAGTTTATTTACTTCATACCATTCATCACTAATTTTTTTGTAAGAATAAGTATTCCACTTTGCTGAATATTTTTTGTCACTTTTTTGTCCATATATCTTTGCATCTGTAATATCTTACCACCATTATGAACAGCTTATCATTACATTCATACTCCATGCTGTCTTCGCAACTCCTAATTTATTTCATTAGAGTCAAAGAAGAAACTTGTGATATTATGAAATCATGTCCCTTATGCTAGCCTGCACTTTCTCTGTTGGTTGAAATACATGTCTTCATAGTATGTAGCATTTACCTTTAAGTCCTTATTTATGTCAGGGGTAGATACCTGATTAGTCTTAACTTCTCAAACATGAATCATGTACCATGATTTATCATGGTTCTCCTGTCGCTGGCACCTGTAACAAATAAAGAAAGAATAAAAGTAGAAATAATATACTTCAAATATAATTAACGAGATATTGAAAGCATATTCGTTCAGGCTACACTCATGAGCAATTTAGTTGAGATAGCTGTTATTAAGAGAATGAGTTCCTTTCACTGTAGTGAATGGAATAGGTGGGCATATTGTCAGACCTTATACGGACCTTCGGTGTGACAGACAATGCAGGATAGGCAGTTGCACTGACTTGTATCTTAGCCTTTACAGATTGTGGCTGCCCAAAGCATGGAATTCTCCACCTATGATGCCATGCAGGTGCTTGGCTTTTTTATCACCACAGTGTGTACCAGAAGGATTTGAATTAGGGGAAAACTACCACCAGCAAAGTCAACTGCCTTAGGCAGCAGTGTGTTGAAAATATTGACTATTGCAGGTTGTAATAGATGATACACAGAAGTCAGTGCACCCACGTGTAACTTTTTCTCTAAAAAAGACACAGTACACGAATATTAGCATGGTCACAGGATCATTACCATTGGCCACTCAAAGCATGAGAATGAAAAATGTTGCCTGCACTCACTGGAACACACTGATGGGAATATACAAATACATCAAAAAACCGTATGAGATGATGCATCCGATTTACCAGTAGGGTATCATTTAGGCAGTGGTGGTGGTGGTGGTGGTGGTGGTGGTCTTCTTTGTGTAAGGGATGTTTACAGAGGATGAATCAAGTCCCTGATAGGTCTGCTACTGCCTCTCACCATCAAACAATACAGAATCCTTCCGGCCAGCATAAGAATCTGTTGGTGCTCCTATAGCTGAGCAGTAACTTTATTAAGAAAATGCACTTCTCCATCATTCTGAAATTGTGCCAGAATGGTTTGAAGAACACTTTATGAAATAAGTCCTGTTGAGCAAGTCTTCGTCACCATCAAGCGAGTTGTTTTCATAACTTACAGGAATGAAGACTGGTACCATCATCGACAATCACCATTATTTCTACAGGTGAAAACTCCATCATTTTCAAGGTACAAATAAAACATGAAATCACTGTGCATGACAACCTCCATTGGTGGACCTACTTCAATCGGGAAGCAAAAAAATGACATGCAGAAAGACAACATGCACTGTAAACTAGCACCACCACATAACCAAAGATGACCAATGCCAGATGTTGCCAACAGTGAAATATTAATTAACAGCAGGTGAGCAATCAATGTTAATTCTGTCCCGCTGTTGTTTGACTTGGAAAAGTGTGAGGTACAAGGCACAACTGAAGCAAAAACTCCCTCTTTGATTTATTTCCTTGTCTGGCAGTGCACAGTGAACAAGTGTCAGTGACAGTCCCATTGTAATAGTTTGTGATTTTTAAGAAGTTTGGTAACCCAAATCCATGACTGAAACACAACAGCTCATCTTGTACATATTGTTTTTAGTTTTTTAGCTCATAGCTTTTGTAGTGTAGCTTGGTGCCACCTCCAACGCTACAGTTGCATAGTAGTGTAACCACGTGTAGCCGCATTTGCTTATTGGTTAGCATGCAGATAACTAGTGACAGTAGCAGCCTCATTATTTTCCAGTAGCTTGTGTTTGTGCTTTTAAGAATTTGGTAAAGCAAATTGATGAAAATAGGGCTCATCTGTATTGATCCTTTTCATTCAAATTTTAGTGTTAAGATGGAAAAGGACCCCCTCATGAACGATGGACCTTGCCGTTGGTGGGGAGGCTTGAGTGCCTCAATGATACTGATATACATACCGTAGGTGCAACCACAACGGAAGGGTATCTGTTGAGAGGCCAGACAAATATGTGGTTCCTGAAGAGGGGCAGCAGCCTTTTCAGTAGTTGCAGGGGCAACCAAAACGGCCTTGCTGTTGTGGTACTACGAACGACTGAAAGCAAGTGGAAACTACAGCCGTAATTTTTCCCAAGGGCATGCAGCTTTACTGTATGATTAAATGATGATGGCATCCTCTTGGGTAAAATATTCCGGAGGTAAAATAGTCCCCCATTCGGATCTCCGGGTGGGGACTACTCAGGACATCGTTATCAGGAGAAAAAAAACTGGCATTCTACGGATCGGAGTGTGGAATGTCAGATCCCTTAATTGCACGGGTAGATCAGAAAATCTAAAAAGGGAAATGGATAGGTTAAAGTTTGATATAGTGGGAATTAGTGAAGTTTGGTAGCAGGAGGAACAAGACTTTTGGTCAGGTGAATACAGGGTTATAAATACAAAATCAAATAGGGGCAATGCAGGAGTAGCTTTAATAATGAATAGGAAAATAGGAGTGCGGGTAAGCTACTAGAAACAGCATAGTGAACGCATTATTGTGGCCAAGATAGACTCGAAGCCCACACCTACTACAGTAGTACAAGTTTATATGCCAACTAGCTCTGCAGATGATGAAGAAATTGATGAAATGTATGATGAGATAAAAGAAATTATTCAGGTAGCGAAGGGAGACGAAAATTTAATAGTCATGGGCGACTGGAATTCGACAGTAGGAAAAGGAAGAGAAGGAAACGTAGTAGGTGAATATGGATTGGGGCTAAGAAATGAAAGAGGAAGCCGCCTGGTAGAATTTTGCACAGACCATAACTTAATCATAGCTAACACTTGGTTCAAGAATCATGGAGGAAGGTTGTATACATGGAAGAACCCTGGAGATACTAGAAGGTTTCAGATAGATTATATAATGGTAAGACAGAGATTTAGGAACCAGGTTTTAAATTGTAAGACATTTCCAGAGCAGATGTGGACTCTGACCACAATCTATTTGTTATGAACTGTAGATTAAAACTGAAGAAACTGCAAAAAGGTGGGAATTTAAGGAGATGGGACCTGGATAAACTGACTACTGTATTTACTCGAATCTAAGCCGCACCTGAAAAATGAGACTCGACATAAAGGAAAAAAAATTCCTGAATCTAAGCTGCACGTGAAATTTGAGACTCGAAATTCAAGGGGAGAGAAAAGTTTCAGGCCGCACCTCCAAATCAAAAAAAGGTTGGTCCATTGTAATACGAGACACAATTTAGGTCGAATGAATGACGATATAGCTATAGTAGTTTGGTTCGAGTTGTAAGCTTGGCAGTTAAGCTTTACCAGGTAGCCATTGCTATGCGTCAGGCCCTCCGTCCGTATTTATACGGGTACCCTTCCTTTTTCACGTGCTTCGTCTGGTTTGAATCGATTGCTTATTTTGCTTTGATCTGATCAGTGCCGTTCTCTTTGTTATATGTGTTTACATCACTCTAAGCTGAATATGCATTACTGTACTGTGTCACGCATTGTTTGTTGCATTCTGATAGTGCGTGTTTACGGCCTGTCGTCGCTCGCGGCATGGCTTGCTTTTGTGCGCGCCACCGCCGCTTACAATTAAAAAAAAAAGAGAGAGGAATCGTCTCATTAGCGAAACAATGGTGAGAGACTGCTATTTGTTGTTACTTACACTGCTGCTTTCTTTGATAGTTATTAACAAGAACCAAATAATAGACTGCGTATGATAGTACATGTTCTGAACGAGAGTTAGGCGAAAATTTTTTTCCGTTTGAAAATCTTTGCGGCCGCTTCTTTAGTACATCAAACTCTGCACAGAAATTAGAGTCATCTTAAGATTTAAAAATCTAGTCAGTTGCCGTGCTTCATTTCTGACTGTATCACTATTAGGCGTAAGAATAATACGAATATAAACATGACACGATATGTATATTCTTCCGCGTTTGCTGTTGTCTCACTCTAGTTTCGTAGTTTATTAGGCAGACAGGATTTAAATGAGATAGCAGTAAACATGAAAGAATACATGGCAAAATGTTTCTTTCCTTTCTTATGGTGAAGAGAATACTGCATGTGATTCACATTTTGTCAGGTTCCTATTAGCAACCATCTCTTCTCACAGGTGGAAAAAAATTCAGAACATAGAGTTGGCCATATTGACAAACATCCCAAACAGTCTTGCCAGTCGTATTTTCGTAGTACATTGAAATTCTGCTACATTCGAAGATGAACAATACAGAATTTGTATTTACTTCGATGGATAATGTATGAAAATGCAGTGGTCGAAACTCAGGGCGGAGAAAAAAAGCTCGTCTTCCACCTTTTTTTTAATTTATTTACTGACGCAGAGGTTTTGGCGTCAGTATTTATCTTTGTCCCTACAAAGCATGCCTGTGTAGCGCTACATATTTTCGACGGCAGAAGTTAGTTGTGGCGGCACCTACCAACATTTTTCAGAACTTCCGCTTGCTTTGCACTCGATTCTAAGCCACAGGCGGTTTTTTGGATTACAAAAACCGGAAGAAAAGTGTGGCTTAGGTTCGAGTAAATACGGTAAACCAGAGGTTGTACAGAGTTTCAGGGAGAGCATAAGGGAACATTTGACAGGAATGGGGGAAAGAAATACAGTAGAAGAAGAATGGGTAGCTTTGAGGGATGAAATAGTGAAGGCAGCAGAGGATCAAGTAGGTAAAAAGACAAGGGCTAGTAGAAATCCTTGGGTAACAGAAGAGATACTGAATTTAATTGATGAAAGGAGAAAATATAAAAATGCAGTAAATGAAGCAAGCAAAAAGAAATACAAACGTCTCAGAAATGAGATCGGCAGGAAGTGCAAAATGTCTAAGCAGGGATGGCTAGAAGACAAATGTAAGGATGTAGTGGCTTATCTCATTAGGGGTAAGATGGATACTGCCTACAGGAAAATTAAAGAGACCTTTGGAGAAAAGAGAACCACTTGCATGAATATCAAGAGCTCAGATGGAAACCCAGTTCTAAGCATAGAAGGGAAAGCAGAAAGGTGGAAGGAGTATATAGAGGGCCTATACAGGGGCGATGTTCTTGAGGACAATATTATGGAAATGGAAGAGAATGTAGATGAAGATGAAATGGGAGATATGATACTGCGTGAAGAGTTTGACAGAGCACTGAAAGACCTAAGTCGAAACAAGGCCCCGGGAGTAGACAACATTCCATTAGAACTACTGGCAGCCTTGGGAGAGCCAGTCCTGGCAAAACTACCATCTGGTGAGCAAGATGTATGAGGCACGCAAAATTCCCTCAGACTTCAAGAAGAATATAATAATTCCAATCCCAAAGAAAACAGGTGTTGACAGATGTGAAAATTACCGAACTATCAGTTTAATAAGTCACAGCTGCAAAATACTAACAAGAATTCTTTACAGTCGAATGGAAAAACTGGTAGAAGCCGACCTCGGAGAAGATCAGTTTGGATTCTGTAGAAATGTTGGAACACGTGAGGCAATACTGACCGTACGACTTATCTTAGAAGAAAGATTAAGGAAAGGCAAACCTACATTTCTAGCATTTGTAGACTTAGAGAAACCTTTTGACAATGTTGACTGGAATACTTTCTTTCAAATTCTGAAGGCGGCAGGGGTAAAATACAGGGAGTGAAAGGCTATTTACAGTTTGTACTGAAAGCAGATGGCAGTTATAAGAGTCGAGGGACATGAAAGGGAAGCAGTGGTTGGGAAGGGAGTGAGACAGGGTTGTAGCCTTTGGCCTGCCCGATGCTATTCAATCTGTATATTTAGCAAGCAGTAAAGGAAACAAAAGAAAAGTTCGGAGTAGGTATTAAAATCCATGGAGAAGAAATAAAAACTTTGAGGTTCGCCGATGACATTATAATTCTGTCAGAGACAGCAAAGGACTTGGAAGAGCAGTTGAACGGAGTGGACAGTGTCTTGAAAGGAGGATATAAGATGAACATCAACAAAAGCAAAACGAGGATAATGGAATGAAGTTGAATTAAGTCAGGTGATGCTGAGGGAATTAGATTAGGAAATGAGACACTTAAAGTAGTAAAGGAGGTTTGCTTTTTAGGGAGCAAAATAACTGATGATGGTCGAAGTATAGAGGATATAAAATGTAGACTGGCAATGGCAAGGAAAGCGTTTCTAAAGAATAGAAATTTGTTAACATCGAGTATTAATTTAAGTGTCAGGATGTCGTTTCTGAAAGTATTTGTATGGAGTGTAGCCATGTATGGAAGTGAAACATGGACGATAAATAGTTTGGACAAGAAGAGAATACAAGCTTCCGAAATGTGGTGCTACAGAAGAATGCTGAAGATTAGATGGGTAGATCACATAACTAATGAGGAGGTATTGAATAGAATTGGGGCGAAGAGGAGTTTGTGGCACAACTAGACTAGAAGAAGGGACCAGTTAGTAGGACATGTTCTGAGGCATCAAGAGATCACAAATTTAGCATTGGAGGGCAGCGTGGAGAGTAAAATTCGTAGAGGGAGACCAAGAGATGAATACACTAAGCAGATTCAGAAGGATGTAGGCTGCAGTAGGTACTGGGAGATGAAGGAGCTTGCACAGGATAGAGTAGCATGGGGAGCTGCATCAAACCAGTCTCAGGACTGAAGACCACAACAACAACAACATGGAAAAGGAGTAGGCTTGCTGTGTGGGGAAGCAGGAAGAGTTGCCACAAATCACAAACAGCTGAAAATAATATTGGCCATGTTACCCATGTGCAGGCTGCTGCCTTGGGATGTAGTGTCAGAGGAGAAATGGGGGCATTGCATAGGCCACTTTAAGAGTTGTTCATTTTGCTCATGGTCTCCGCTACTGAGGCACCTTCCAGTGTACCCAGCACAGGAAACTGATCACCTTGGTTTGAGGGGCAGGTTGTAACATAATTGCATTGCTCACTGTGAAGTGTGAATGTGGGTACTGGCCACCTGGCCTCTTACATTCGCCCTAAGACTGGACGCTCCTTTAGCAGGGTGCAAGCAGGTGCATGGATGGAGGGATTTTCTATTTATCAATAGTTCCAATGTTAGGCGTGTTATGGAGCCATGTGGAATGTGCATATTTTTGGCCTTGTATCTACAAACTAGTGAGACTTAATTTACAGTGTTAGTATAAAGACAAGATTAGCAGTTGCAATATCGTTGTAGCTACTGAAGTTAATAAATCCATCAAGAAGGCTAGGAGAGCTCTAAACTGGAAAGAGCAGATAAGCAGTTGTTAGAGATCAATGAATGAAGCATACAACTTCCACTACTATACGAGCATCAGATCTTGTCAAGAAATGGAGAAAACCCTGGTCCTATATACAATCGCTAAACAAATCAAAGGCTTTTCAATCACTCATCAACTATTTTGGTGTGGAAATAGAAGTCAGCAAAAGGAAAGCTGAAGTTTTAAATTCAACATTAAAAAATTCTTCACTTCAGAGGGTGATGCAGACATACCACAGTTTTGCCACCTAACAAACACCTATATTTTGACAAAAGAAATAGGTAGCCCTTGCACTGAAAAGTGGATGAAAGAGTTGAAAATAAATATGTTTCCATGTTCAGATGAAAGTCCAGTTTGGCATTGGCCCTCTCACCCACTGCAAAGTCCCAAACAACCAGAAAATGTGCAGGTGACTCCCGTGTGTAAGAAAAGTAAAAGCTCGTTTACCCTTCTTATACATAGTAGTCACAAAATTACATACCAATATCCTTAATCTCAGTTTGCTATGGAATTCTTGAGCATCATTCATGCCAAACTTAGCTTGACTTTTTCTCCTATGGCACCGTGTGAGTTATGAATAAAGAGAAAGACAGATTTAATATTGCTAGAGTTTTGGAAAGCATTTGACACTGTGCAACACTGCAGATAACTTTTAACGAAGGACAAAGCATATGGAATAACTTCTCAGGTATATAATTTGAAGACTTTTTAAGTAGTAGAACCCAATACCCACCATAGTAGTAGAAGTTTATATGCCATCTAGTTCCATAGTTGATGGAGAGATTGAAAGAATGTATAGTATGATGAGATAAAGTAAATTATTCAGATAGTTAGGGGGGGGGGGGGGGGGAGGATTTAACTGTGATGATGGGTAGCTGGAATTATATTGTATGAAAATTTAAAAGAACACGGGCTGAAGGAAAGGAATGAAAGACATAACCGTCTAAGAGAATTTTGTGCAGACCATGATTTAGTTTGACTAAATCCATGCCCAACTGTTTGGAGACGGTGTGTATGTGAAATGGCCAGCATGATGCCTGGGACATTTGCAGTACAAGCCGACATGCTATAGCTTTGTAGTATAATATCTTAAACAATACTTCAAAAAATAAATATAAATATAGCTTTGTAGTATAACATCTTAAACAATACTTCAAAAAATAAATATAAGTTTTTACACAGAAACAATAGCTTAATAGAAATTATAATATTTCCTTCAGAAGGAGTGTAATTACATGACACCTAAACGTAGATATTGTCAATAAAAATATAATTACAAGAATAAATGCTCCATTTTAACAAATTTCTGATAGGAAAATACCTACAACTCTAAAATTTAGTAGTTTCGAAAGCATTGTGGTAGATGCATTGCCACTTTACACTCCACGCATTACCACATGATTTTGCTTCACTCTTTGTGTTTCGTGCAAACTTTACAAGTTCTTGTAGGATCTTTTGCACTGAGTTGACATAGTTTTGGAAACGAGCCCAATATTTCCTATGAAGTTGAATAGGTGTTTCTCCTAATGATGATTTTTTTTTTTTTTTTTAACTCCAGAAATAGACATTTTTTTAACATTACCTTTGCTATTCAAAGTAATCATCAAATATTTCTTTCCTCTAACTATAAATTGTTTTTTGGATAATGTACATGTTTAATAGAACCATATTTGGCAATATAAAAAAAGTTGGGCCCAACTTTTTTCCCCACATGTGTGACTCTTGATGTTTACATTTGGTTCAAATTTATTTGCACGAGTCAGACTTGTCAAAGTACAGCATGGGGTTTGAGAATCATAATGGAAGGTTGTGTACATGGAAGAGACATGGGGACACTGGAAGGTTTCATGTTGATTATATGATGGTTAGACACAGATTTGGAAATAAGACATTTCCAGTGGTAGATGTGGACCCTGACCACAATTTGTTGGTTATGAACTGCAGATTGAAACTGCAGAAATTGAAAAAATTAGGAAATTGAGGAGGTGGGACTTGTTTCAATTGAAGGAACCAGGGGTTATTGAGAATTTGAGAGGGAACTTTAGGCACCATCAGATTGAAGTAGTGGAAAGAGAATAAAAGGTGAATGGGTAGCTTTGAGTGATGGAATGGGAAAGGCAGGTGGGGAGGTAAAATGAGAAGGCATTGTAGAAATCCTTGGATTACACAGGAGATATTGACTTTTAATTCATGAAAGGAGAAAATATAAAAATGCAGCAAATTAAGAATTCAAAAGGGAATACAGACTTTTCAAAAATGAGATAGACAGAAAGTGTAAAATGGCTAGAGGACAACTGCAAGGCTGTAGAAGCTTGCATAATGAGAGGAAAGATAAATGTTGCCAATAGGATAAGAGAAGCAGCTGAATGAGCATCAAGTGCTAAGGTGGCACACCATTATTAAGCAGAGAAGGAAAAATTGAAAGGTGGAAGATATATATGGAGAGTCTATGTAAGCAAAACAAATTAGCAATATTACGGAAAGTTTCTGAAGAAGAGAAATTTGTTAACGTTGAGTATAGATTTAAGTGTCAGGAAGTCATTTCTGAAAGTATTTGTATGGAGTGTAGCCATGTATGGTATTGAAACATGGACAATAAATAGTTTGGACAAGAAGAGAATAGAAGCTTTTGAAATGTGGTGCTACAGAAGAATGCTGAAGATTAGATGGGTAGATCACATAACTAATGAGGAGGTATTGAATAGAATTGGGGAGAAGAGGAGTTTGTGGCACAACTAGACTAGAAGAAGGGACCAGTTAGTAGGACATGTTCTGAGGCATCAAGGGATCACAAATTTAGCATTGGAGGGCAGCATGGGGGTAAACATCGTAGAGGGAGACCAAGGGATGAATACACTAAGCAGATTCAGAAGGATGTAGGTTGCAGTAAGTACTGGGAGATGAAGAAGCTTGCACAGGATAGAGTAGCATGGAGAGCTGCATCAAACCAGTCTCAGGACTGAAGACCACAACAACAACAATTACAGAAAGAGGAGCAGAAGTAGGTGAATGTGAGAATGAGGATATGATGCTACAAGAAGAATTTGATCAAATTACTTAAGTGGAAACAGAATTGGATCAGAATTATTGAGATTCTTTGGGGAGCCAGCATAAAAAAATTATTCCGCCACTTGAGAAAAGAGAGAGGTGAAATATCCTTATCTTTCAGGGAGAATGTGTTAATTCCAATTCCAAAGAAGACAGGTGCTAATAAGTGTGAATATTACCGAACCATCAGTTTGATGAGTCATAGTCGCAAAATATTGACATGAATTATTTATAGATGAATGGAAAAACTTACAGAAGCTGACCTCATAGAAAATAGTTCAGAGAAACTTAGGAATGTGTGAGGTCATACTGACAATATGCTTATCCTAGAAGGGAAGCAAATCTAAGCCTACAGCATATGTATGTTTAAAGAAATTCTGAATGCAGCAGGGTTAATGTACAGGCAACAAAGGGTTAGACTACAGTTGTCAGTGTCAAAGATCATAAAAGGGACGCCATAATTGAGGAATGTGTTCCCACTGTTATTCAATTTGTACATTGAGAAAGCTGTGAAGGATACCAAGGAGAAATTTGGAAAGGATATTAATGATGAGGGAGAAGAAATAAAAATCATAATGACACTAAAAGTAGTACATAATATTTGCTATTTGGGCAGCAAAATAACTGATGATGATGGCCAAAGTGGAGAGTGTGTAAAAAGCAGATTGGAAATAGCAAGAAAAGTGTTTTTGAAAAGTAGAAATTTGTTAGTATCTAATATCAATCTAAGTCATATAAAGTCTTTCCTGAAAGTATCTGTCTGAAGAATACATACATAGAGAAGTGAAATATACACGAGAATAGAAGTTTTTGAAATTTAGTGCTATAGAAGAATGCTCAGGATTGTATAGGTAGCCCGAATAACTAACAAGGAGATAATGAACAGAATTGGGGAAAAAAGAAGTTTATTGCACAATGAGATTAAAAAAAAGAGATCAGTTTGTAGGATACACCCTAAGGCATCAAAGAGTTGTCAATTTGGTAATGGAAGGAAGTGTGGGAGTTAAAAATTGTGGAGAAAGGCCAAGGGATGAATACAAAGAGCAGGTTCAAATGAATGTAGGTCACAGTAGTAGTGTGGGGATGAAGAGGTCTGCACAGAATCGACTGGTATGGGGATCTGCACCAAAACATTCTTCAGAGGGAAGATGATAACAACAACAACAACATGTCTTGCGGATGCTGAGTGCTCATTGGAGACAAAGATATCATCAGGAGGAAGACATTGAAGCAATCCAGATGCATGGTGCTAGATTTGTGAGCAGTTGGTTTAATGAACAGAGGAATATTACGGAAATGTTCTGTGAACTTAAATGGAAATACCTGCAGGGAGGGGGGGGGGGGGGGGGTGGGGGGGGGGGGGGGGGGAGAGAAGACATTCTTTTTGCAAAAAAATATTGAGAAACTTTAAAGAAGTGACCATCATTAGAAACTGAAGAAAAATTCTACTGCCATCAATGTACATATCATACAACAACTGCAAAAGAGCTCATATGGAAGCATGCAGCCTATAATTTCTCCCTCGTCCATTTGTGAGTGGAACAGTAAAGGGAAAGATTAGCTGCATGATGCTTGAAAACTCTGTTATGTAGAGGCAGATGAAGTTACTTGTTAATTTAATCTCCTTGATAACACTATCCCAAATGGAAGGGTACACCAGAATCTCTTTGTTGTTGTACTCCATCAGATGACAATGCAATGTTCTGCAATTGCAGATTTGCTCATCTGTTGTACATGTATGATGCTTATGTTCTATATAATGGGACCTCCATGGTGCTGATCATCTGACCAATGCATGGCATACCACAACTTCGTAGGAGATGGCATACACCTTGTTAAGTCGACCAACATGATTTTTGTAGTCACTTTTCCATCACCTCTTTAGCAACACATCAGTTTTAGTTGTAAAGCTGAAAATCTTAATGAGTGCTGGATTGTGCTTGCTCAACAAATGTACAAAATACCACAATTTTGGTTTCACTTTTTGACGGTTTCATAATCCTCAGAGTCCTATTGTTGGTACGATGACCTGTTTCTTAACTTCATAAGATAAGCCAGGTTGGTACTTGGCAGAATTCATCAGATAAATTGTAAAGTAGTTCAAGCACAACTGTTCAGAGATATGCATGAAGACTCAACACCTGGCATAACAAGTTCTCAAGACAAAATGATTACTTGTGGAACAGTACATTGTTCGTATTAAGACCAAACATCACAAAAAAATACTGTCTTGCAGAATTTTCTCAAAGGAAGTCCCACAGAAGTCCCACAACAATATTTCACTCAGCACACTCATTAACGAAGATCAATGTGTCCAACAATCAACTGTTCCAGTGGCAATGAAGGTTCAACATCCCTCCAAACCACAACAAAATTTAGTCAAATATTCATCAACCTGAATTAAAGAAAACACTTGTAAGTTCCTAGGCATCGAAACTACTGATTTTTCATGGACTCTGATAGGCGTATTTTCACAGACATGTTACACATAACCATTTCATGAGTAATTACCAGGAGCAAACCTGACATCAATGTTAATCGTTTATTCACTACTGGAACTTTCACACAGATAGCATGAAGTTACTTGCTGGTCACAGATTGACTATTTTGGGTGATGTCTGACTATTTAAAGACTGGTGTATGAATAAATTATTATTCAGGAACTGTATGATGACTTGAAAAATTGATAGGGTGGATTTTACTATTCAGGATGGACTACAAGTATTGATAAAAATTTTGTTTTTTGAAATATGTGGTGGTATAGACAATTAGAAAAGTTCATGAAACCATTTTGCATGTCCACATTAAAAATATCCTGTTTATGAGTAAAAATACAATACTGAAAATATGGTAAATTGTGCAAAAATCTGAACTTATGGGTTACTGTAATTGATTAATGAAGTATGCCACCTTGTGCAGAAAAATTAGTATAATGGCAAAGAGTGGAATCTAACAAGCACAAGGGCAAAATATGCAATGGAAAATGGGCCTACTTCTGAAATTTGATGTTAGTTATTTTGTAAGTTAATTATTGTCCCAGGATTTTAACTATGTTACTGAAAAGTCGTAATGCCAGTCTTTACAATGAGTGGTGTCATCATTATCCAATCAATTTATTAGCTCAAAATGTTATGTACTATTATAGATTCTCTAATTAACCACAATTTCTGGTAAACATGGTTTGGAATAATATAATTAATTTTGTTTGAATCAGATAATCTGAGAGGACAGTTGTAATAATGAGATCTGATGTAAATAACAAACGGATAGACTCGTGCCTACATCATGCATGCATATTACAGAAAACTGGAACCAAATAACACTTAGAAATAGAAAAGAAGAAAAATAATTATTAGTAGTAGTACAGTTGTAACTAAAACAGATGGGAGATGCCAGCCTGATTTTCTCAGCCTATCTTAAGCAAACCAAGATCATTCTTCACAACCCCTAAAAGGGCTCTAATCCTAGATGGTGGTGTGGAAACACTTTACACTGTGTTCTCTCAGAAAATGTACATCCTTTTGGAAGCCACATGTTGTTATCATCTCTCACCTGGAGCTCTGCCGTGCAGAACTTGCATTTTGTTTATGGATCAGCGATTTTCATACTGAGAAGAAAAATAATTATTAGTAGTAGTACACTTGTAACTAAAACAGATGGGAGATGCCGGCCTGATTTTCTCAGCCTATCTTAAGCAAACCAAGATCATTCTTCACAACCCCTAAAAGGGCTCTAATCCTAGATGATGGTCTGGAAACACTTTACACTGTGTTCTCTCAGAAAATGTACAGTCCTTTTGGAAGCCACATGTTATCATCATCTCTCACTTGGAGCTCTGCCGTGCAGAACTTGCATTTTGTTTATGGATCAGCGATTTTCATACTGAGTGGGGTAATACATTACCACAATAACCATGTGCATGCATTGTCGTGACAATTCATAGGGCAACAGACATTTGGTTTGTCTTTCACTATAACCCCTCTGGTGAAAGGCAACTGCAAGAGGGGTATAATAATAACTACACTTAGCTCAACAGCCTGGTGCAAGTCTTTGGATTGTGTGCTACTTTGGTAACCTGCATTTCTTTCACTTACCTCAGTAGGCCTAGCAAGGAAAGGGGACCTATTGTTTAACATGGAAACTGATCCATGTGCCAATCGTGGAAAATATTCATATCATTGAGAGGTGAAGGCTGGGTTAAAGTCAAAAGCGGAATATTCTGTCAACCAACCAGGACACTTCAGTTACTAGGCATGTGCTTTATGATTAGACCCCCAAGCCTGACAGACAAGGTGTGAAGTATGCCTTTATGCTGAGATAGAGCCAACTATTACCTTGAATATACAAGTCAGTGAGAGTTGGTTTTCTGCAAACAGCGTGTCTCAGTTTACCATCATTCTTCCTCTTGACCAAGACATAAAAGAAGGGAAGGCAACCATCCCTTTCACCTCCTTAGTAATTCAAAAGTTTAGTTGTATTGAAGTGAGATGTTATAAACAGCTGTGGAAATTCTTATTGCTACAAGTCCAAATAATAAAAGCCCAGAACTTCATGGCAGATCAAATCTGTGTGCCAGACCAAGATTCAGAGTAGGGAGATCTGAGTTCGAGTTCGAGCACGAGTCTTGGTCCAGCGCACAGTTCTAATATGCCAGGAAGTTTCATATTAGTGCACATGCAGAGTGAAAATTTCATTCTGGAAACAAAAGTACCATCTACATGTCTAAAAAAGCATGCAGGTTTCAATCCCACTGACTCCAGAACACATTACTTGAAATCTTCCGTGAGAAACACAACAATAGCTAATAAAGGGTTCCTCTTCAGAACTATATCTGACTGCTCATAGAAACTGTATCTGAGTAAAACAAAATTGGAAATCAACACATGTCAAAATAGGTTAGTTAATTCAACATAAAATGAAACCCCAATTAACCATAATGAATCCAACAAGAGTTTGAGTGAAGAGAAACAGAGACCACATCAAAACTTACAAATAAATTACAGTTAGTCAAAATCAGTCCCTGTAATCACTCTGAAATGTACCAAATTATTTATGGGGCATATACACTGCCCTACTAGTGAGCTCAATAGAGTAACAAGGTGTGCTACATGATATGTCTGAATTCCTATATTACTGACAATAGCCCTATTCTTTCCTTATGAATCTTCAGAAGGCCATATAATTTAGAAGGGGCAGCATAATATTAATTCTGACTTTTGATAACACACACACACACACACACACACACACACACACACACACACACACTTATGCTTTATAGGGTAGTGGGTGGTCAAACAATGCCAGTGCTGCATTTTGTCAGGTGGACTAAGTTGGGATGGGGGTTGTGTTGGGTGGAGTGGGTAGAGGGACTGAGGATGGTAGCTAGCAACTGGGAAGCAGGAAGCCAATTTGCTGGCTAGAAATGTGAGAGGGTGGGGTGACAGGTACAAAGGCTAGGCATACGATGCACAGATGTTGGAGTCAGTGGGGAGCAGTGCCCACTGAATGTGACGTGAAGATGTGAATTGGGTGACGTTGGCAGAACAGAGGCAGGGAAAAGGTTGAGTGGAAGACTTGGAGACAGTGGGCTATGTGAGAGCTCTCTCCAAGCCACTAACTGCCCACACTCAATCCCCATACCCACTTCACCCGATGAAATACTGACCACAGCCAAGTCCACCTGCCAAAAATGCAGCACCGGCACAGTTCGTCCAGTCGGCACCGTGTAGGGACATGGGTGTGCCCTCTCTGGTGTGTGTGTGTGTGTGTGTGTGTGTGTGTGTGTGTGTGTGTGTGTGTGTGTGTGTGTGGCACAGTTGGTCCAGTCAGCACCATATAGGGACATGGGTGTGCCCTCTCTGCTGTGTGTGTGTGTGTGTGTGTGTGTGTGTGTGTGTGTGTGTGTGTGTTTTTTTTATTCTATCTTGGAAAAAGGATTACTCCAGAAGTGAGCAAGTTTTCTTCTTTTTGTGTGTGCCTACCAATGACTCAATGCTTCTGCTTTTTGTTGAGTTGTCTCCTGTAACCTGTAAGTTATTTGAACATTTGATATGCCATTATAGGGTCAAGTTTTACATCAGGTGAGTTGTGTGCACCATGGGTCCAGCGTAAGCAATCTTTGAATTGGGGCCCAATGACCAGGATGAGTGTGTGAGAAGAAGTTGAATATTATGTGTCTTGTGGTTATTCATATCACAGCATGTTGCTCCAATTGCCAGGGTCAGAGTAAGTGTTACACACTACTTGGTGGGTGTCTCTCATTTAATTTATAAGGAGAATACATGTTGTAACATGAGAGTAAAAGTAAAGAACAAAAATGTACTCATAATGGACAGCTATTTAACATGGGGAAACCATGTCCTTTTCTTTGTACGTAAGTTAAGATTCTTTAGATAATGACATGAGGGCACAGGGTTTTTTTTCATAATTTTGGTATTTTTTATATATGCTTTAGAAAATCAGACAGCTGATTCTTCTGACCAAAATTATAATCCAAAACTTAATGCAGTTTTTATCTTAAAGTAATGTGAATCCTAATTAAAATAATGTAGCACATGTAATGCTGAACAAATATATTTTTGTGTGCAAAAGTGCTGTAGGGTATATGGCATAAATATGCTCTAAGACAGTAAGAGGGCTGAGAAAAAGCAAATTTGAGAAGAGAGAGAGAGGGGTTGGGGGGGGGGGGGGGAGGGGGTGGATGGCCAGAAGGAACCATGAAAGTTATGGTTAAAGAGACTACAAACTTCTGTGCTGCTTTATGGGAACTGAGTATATAAATGGTTATGTTAAAAAGAAACATCTGTGTGAAGCCTGTTGTTCAAATTCAGGAAACTTGTTCTGGGAAAGGGATGGTCTAAGTACTTGCACAGTTGTATGAAAGGTGAAGGCCATCATTTAGATAAAATATGAATCTAATGCATTTCATGGAAAAACTACACATGCTTATTACTCTACAAGAAGGAAGAGATTACTAGGAAGAGAGTCAACTTATAATCTATAAAATCGGTTTCAGCAGTTACCAGAAGTGTACAGGCTGAAAAAGTATCCAGCAACAAAAAATCCTAATAAATAATGCATATTTTATACATAATCTTTGAAATTTTATTAATAACAAATTAAAATCATCTAGTTGATAACCTGCAGGACATTGTAAAACTGAGAATGTACACGTTTGTAGAAACAAACCTTGACTACCTGCTGTGAGATGATATTTGTCTGTCACTGTGTTCCGCAGTAAACTGATGGGGCATTGGTCTTCTTTGAAAATGGGGTGATGTTTCATTTGATTCAGTGCTGGAGTCAACCCTGTATATCTCTGCAAAAGTTGGAGAACACATTAGTATCCAGGAGTTTCTTGATCTATTGGAACTAAAAAGACAGCAAAGTTTACATAATTTCTATTAACTTCTGAAAATCTGGCATGGAATACAGTTATGGTATGTTTATTATGGCAAATCAGCAAATAGAAGATGCATTGAACAGCAGATTGGCAGATTGCGCACAGAAAAGGATATCCAGATATCCTCCCCTCCCCCTCTCTCTGCCCCCCCCTCCCCTTCACACACACACACACACACACACACACACACACACACACACACACACAAACTCAAAACAGCAATAGCATCTCCAGAGAACATATCTTATCCTTATAACATAGAGGACCCCTTATGTGTTTTGGATGTACTGATGTCAGCTTCATATTCTAGACTCATGGCAAGGAAAGCATTTCATCATTGTAGGAGTACCTCAACACTCAAATGTTACTCACCCAAGTCCTTCTCAGCTTAATGCCCAATCAATCACTGCTGCTCACCCCACTCCAGCAGCTCCATGAAACCTTCCTCCATATCAAACGCACCACTACTAGCTTTGTATTCACCACTGTCCCAAATTCTATTTCAAGACAGTCCTCCTCCTACAGTTTTGGTACCCATGGGTGCCTTAATGGAAGTGAGTAGCATAAGTTATTTGAATATGCTGAGATCTTACCAAGGAATAGATTTATTCACTAATTAAATGAATGTGATCATTTATATCAGCTGGAATCCATGAAGTCAACTGTGAAGTGTGTAAACCAAAGATACATATTTTACTGTCAGTAATTAGGAGGCCAGTGCCAAAGAGAAGGTGATATTAAAGCAGTAGGTTTTGACCAGAGGGATGGGGGTGGTAAATGATAATACCAAAAGTACAAAGAAATCTAAATTTTAGTTAAAAAAAAGAAAAGAAAAGAAAAAGGAAAACTGTGTGATGATCACTGCAGCTTAAAAGAAGATAAATGTACTCAAGAGCAATTACGATTTTATAACAATAAAGAAATATGAGTAGAGCAAATAGTACACTTAGTTTAACATGCTGAAGGACAGAAAAAAATTGTATTAGAAAAGGATTTAAAACCATGTTTGACTTTATCACTCTGCCTGAAGACAAACAATTAATCAAGAGTAGCAAATAAGTGAGTATCAACCCCAAAATTCAAAACTGTGGAACTTTGAGTAATTTGAAACAGCTCTGGCATATGGATTCAGAAGAAATAGGGTTCATATCCTATCAGGTCCCTTGACCTATGTTTTACGCGGTTTGCCTGAAGTGATTAAGATATATGCCATGATGGCTTCTTTAAAAAGTACTTGGCTAATTTCCTTCCCAGCTTATATTACTCACCTAATGACATCATCATCGATAAGAAACTAAACCCAGATCTTCCTTTTTTTAATACTTGAAAATTCATTTCTTTACTCATTGTGTTACATAGATTCCATCAAGAGGGATAACACTCAATGACGTGCAAAGAGTGAAAATGTACATTACCTCAGACATGCAGCAATGATAATTTTGTAACAATTATTAAAGGTTGTCAGCTTATTTTTTATTTCAATATCACTGACTACATTCTTCTTCACACTAAAGAAAGTGACAAATTAGTATGTCACAGAAATAGCTTAAAAGATTACTTTCAAAACACAAAATTGGTCTTGATTTCTGCATCACAGTCTGTTGCAAGTGGGGAAAATTTCCTTCAATAAATTATATAACTTATACTAAACTATGATTTAGTACATATAGGTTATTAGTGCACTAATTATCAAATAGAAGATGTTCCGAACATTAGATAGAAAAACAACAGGCATAAAATTATAGTGACATAAGGCATGAAATCTCATTATAGATCAACAATCATTTTGTTCAGCACTTAAATAATCATGATAAGATCTTGATTGCACAGTTGTTTTATTTGACATAGCTTCACACATAAGTGTGTTCACTGTTACTGGATTCTGTGATACAGTGAAGTAACAAAAAATAAGGACTATAAACCAGAAATATTAATTTGAATAAACAAAGAAATTTCCCTGAGTTGAAGAAATTAACGCCTTGCTTCTGGGTATCACACTACACTAAAGCAGACAGCACTTGCATTGGGAAACAATTATTATTACAGAAGCATACATATAGGATTTGAAGGACTAAATAAATAAATAAATAAATAAATAAAGCAGATGAAATTCATGTCCCCCCCTCCCCACAATCTTCCCAAGGCCTCGATATGTTGTGATTGATTTGATTTGATTTGATTTATTTCGTGTTCCATAGGTCAACTGTGTTGAATACACAAGGACGTGGAACGAATCAGTTTTTTACAAATACAGTCTGATAATCTTATAGCATATACAGAAATTTGAGTACATAATTATATAAAAACTTATACAGTAAATTCTTTGGGTAGCAATATAGAAAAAGAAAATACATATTTTCTTAGAATTATTAAAACACTACAGAAAACAGATACGGAGCACACACAGATGCAGATCTCAGGTTAAATAAAATTCGTAGTGGCATTATGTCAACTTGTATTATATAATATTAAAATATTACAATTTATTTAGTTAAAAATTCATCTAGACTGTAAAAAGCTTTTTCTAGCAGAAATATTTTTAGTGCTTTCTTAAACTCGCTATTGTTATGAATCTTTGTCTTTATTTCGGGAGGAAGAGCATTGAAGAGTTTTGCTCCAGTGTAATGGACACCCTTTTGTGCCAAGCTCAAATTTCTGAGTTCACTGTGTATGTCATTCTTCCTCCGTGTGTTATGCTCATGATAATTACTATTTGGTTGAAATATATCTATATTTTTACAAACAAAACACATGAGAGAAAAAATATATTGGCATGTAGTTGTGTATATTTTAAGATTACGAAAACTATTTCTACAAGAGTCTCTTGGGCGCAATCTACATATAATTCTTAAAGCTCGCTTCTGTGCAATGAACACTTTCCTTGCTAATGGCTGGTTGCCCCAAAAAATAATTCCGTACTCAATGAGACAATGAAAATAGCCATAATAGGCCACTTTTGCAGTGTTAGGTTCAACACATGTAGTGACAACCCGTAAAGCATAGGTAGCAGAGCTAAGCCTCTTACAGAGATCAATAATATGTGAAGACCAGTTCATTTTCTTGTCAATGTGCACTCCAAGAAATTTTGTTGTTTCCATTCTGACTATTGGTTGATTACCACATGTCACACTTATCTCTCTCTCTTTTTCTGTTTTTGTACAGAATTGAATAAAGCTGGTCTTACTGGAATTTAATGAGAGACCATTCACCTTGAACCAATTAACCATGTCTGAGAGTATGTGATTACTGAGTTCCTCAAGATTGTTGACTGTTCTACTGCTCATAAAAATTGTGGTATCATCAGCAAATAATGTAAATTTACACGGCAGGCTTGTACATGATGGTAGATCATTTATAAAAATCAGGAATAATAGTGGCCCAAGAATTGAGCCCTGTGGCACTCCACATGTAATGGAACTCCATTCAGAATCTGAGGAAGTGTCACATACTCCACCCGAGCTATTCAACACAACTTTTTGTTTTCTGTCTTGGAGGTACGACTGTAGCCAATTGCCTGCAACACCACTTATTCCTACTAATTTTGCTTTTTGCAAGAGAATCTGGTGATCAACACAGTCAAACGCTTTGGATAAATCGCAGAAGACACCAAGTGCTAGCATTTTTTCATTAAGGGTTTCTAGAACTTCATTTGCAAGTGCGTAGACTGCGTCTTCTGTTGAACGGCCCTTTTGAAAGCCAAACTGGCTTTTGCTGAGAACTCCATTCTTCATGAGATGATCAGTAATTCTTACATGTATTAGCTTTTCTAGAATTTTGGAGAAAGCTGTCAGCAAAGAAATAGGTCGATAGTTAGTTAGTTCAGCTTTATCCTCCTTTTTGTACAGGGGCTTCACAATGGCATACTTAAGTCTACTGGGAACAACACCTTTCTGAAGGGAAGCATTGAAAATATGACAGAGAATGTCCCTTATCCACACACAAGAATATTTCAATAAATTACTAGATATATTATCAACCCCTGCAGAATTCGTACTTTTTAGAGACATGATGATTTTTTGAATTTCTTCTACAGTGACAGGATTAAGGTGCATTTCTGAAATTGTGTTAGAATATACAGCTTGACAAAGAGTTACAGCTTCATCAACATCGGGCTTGCAACCAATCTGTTGAGATACTGATAGGAAGTGTTTATTAAAAATCTCAGCCACCCTTTTGGGGTTATCTATTAGGATACCTTCATATCTGATATTATTTATATCTTCTTTACTTGTTGCATCTCTTCCTGTTTCTTTTTTTACAATGCTCCAAATTGCTTTTATTTTATTATTAGAATTATCTATTTTCTTCTCATAATAAAGGGCTTTTGATTTCTGTATTAGTTTCTTCAAAATTTTACAGTATATTCTATAGTGTTCCCATTTTTCTACATCTTTACAGAATCTTATTGCAGCATAAGTTTCCCTTTTGGTTTTACATGACTGTTTTATACCTTTTGTAATCCAAGGCTTGGTTACAGAATTGGAAGCACTGTTTCTGACCCATTTCTTGGGAAATATTTCTTCAAAAAGAGCACAGAATTCATTTATAAAACAGTTAAATTTAGTATCAACATCATCATGGCTATATACTAAAGACCAATCCATTTGCTGCAACCTGTGGTTGAAGGTTCCTTTCGCCTTTTCATTAATTACTCTTATGACTTTCCATCGAGGAAATTCTTTTTTGAACAGATTAACGTCATAAATAGTGAGAATTTGTCCATCATGATCTGAAAGCCCACTTATAACCTGCCTGACAATATAGTTCTGATGTCTATTTACATCTAAAAAAACGTTGTCTATCATAGTTTGGCACTCGGATGTAATTCTTGTTGGGAAATTTATTACTGAAGTCAGATTGAGTAAGTTCATCACAATCTCAAAGTCTATTTTATTCTTATTCTCTGTCAAAAAGTTTATATTAAAATCACCTAATACTACAATATCCTTCGCTTTTGAAAGTAACCATGACAGAAGGAGTTCCATTGAATGCAGAAAAGTTTTTATGTCACCTGAAGGAGCCCTGTAGACAGCCAACACTATTATTGGATAGAATTTAGTTGTTATTTCTGTGGCACATGCCTCAAATTGTTGTTCCACACAATATTTCTTAATATCTATAGCTTTGTATGCTACACTATCCTTAACATAAATTGCTACTCCACCTTTATCTTTACTTTCCCTACAGTAGTATGTTACTAAAGTATAACTTGCTATAGATGGCAAGGCACATTTATCAGTAACATGGTGCTCAGTTAAGCACAAAATCTGGGCATTATTTATACTGTCCTTTTCACTGATGTTAATAAGGAGTTGATCTATTTTGTTTAAGAGGCCCCTTATATTTTGATGAAAGAAAGAGATGCCTTCCTCTTGCTTTTTCATTCTATTAGTGCTGTTACCTGACTGAGAATCCATTGGAGTCTGCCTTGAGACAGGAGAGAGGAGACACCTGACACTACCTACTGTTGTCCCTTCTTTTTCTTCGGGCCCACACACAAAAAATCGTTGAGATGAGAAGGAGGCTCAGCATTTCTTCTGTCCAACAGCCTTCTATTTGTTGTTGTTGATGGTGGTGCTGTTTCTGACACTTCAAATGTTGGTTCTACCACTACTGCTGTGTTTCCTTGTGAACTTGGAGTCTTCTCGTTTTTGTTATTTTCGTCTAAAATAATACTTGGCTGATGAGGAACAGTAGTTCTTTTGTTGTTGAAATCGATGTCCACTGTTCTTTCTGTTAAAATTTGGTCTTTTTTTACATGTTTTGCTGCTGCTGATGAAGTTTCTAATGAATTTTTTTGAAGTGTTTTCGTAATGGAGTCAGGCGATGGCAATGCAATTATCGTTTTGGTTTTGAATTTGTTTTGGTGGTTTTTTATTACCCTGGTTATCAGGCTTGTCAGATATTCTTTCCCCAAGCCATTCAGGTGAAGTCCGTGTTGCGTGTGGAATCTACGTCCAATACTGCTTATATCAACGCATTTCACGTTTTTAAAATGTTTGCAGATTTTTGCAAACTGACTGTTGGCACTTTCTATTTCCCTGTTAACACATGACCATCTTACAAGATCATAGCGATGCGGAATATTGACAAGTATTACGTTAGTGTGAGTGAGGTTCCTCAGACACTGTTTAAGATCGCGCGTTGCACTCAATGTTTCATTTTGGTAGACATCGTTTGCGCTTCCCATAAGTACAACGAAGTCTTTATCATGCAGATTTTTTGCCTCTGCGGATTCGGTCATTTTTTTAATTTCGCTAAGTGGGGCTCCCGGTTTCACTATACCACACGAAAATGTTTCAGTTGTTTCTTTTAGTTTACTAGGAAGTCCACGACCATGGCTGTCTGAAAACACAAACAGTTTCCTGTTATTGGAGTTCACAATTTGCGAATCGTTTTGTATTGTTTTACCACACACTTCGACACAATTTTTGGTCGGCACATTTATATTGACCTCCTTCACAGTTGTTTGCGTCAGTAAATTTTCTTCTCTTACCTTATTCCCCAAAGTGCCATTTTGCTTTTCCCAACGTTCATGCGAACTGTAAGTTGCATTTTCACTATCGGCGATCGAAAGTACTTGAAATGTGTTTTCGTGTACAAAGCTTGCGTAACTTTCGCAGGTTTTCCGAATTTGCACTTTGGACTTGCTGTTTTTGCACTTTACATTTGACCACTTTTCCGTAACGGACGAACTATCTCGCACAAGTTTTAGCGTGTTCAGTTCACTATTTTCTTGTTGTATTTTCGAAATGTCCATTTTCAAACTGCCGATTATGAACTGTAAGCTCGTTATGCGTTCATTCAGTTTCTTGATTTCGTCTTTACAATTTTCACACGATTTCTTTTTTACGGCAAAATTTAAGTTTTTATGGAAGGACACTTGCTTAACTTTTACTGTAGCCGCCATCTTGGTACTCCTTGACTTGCCTTCAAAGCCATTCCACCTCTCTAAGAGTCTGAGATCTGCTGCTTTGTGCATATAAGGGTACCTCACAGTCAGTAGCTTTAACTTCTGAAAGTGATGGCAGTGACAGCTGTTGAATTCTCAAAAATTTTAACTCAGTTGGCTTGGCCTTACAGCTAGGAGGTTTGTATTCAGTCAAGCTTCTGTAGGAGTCTCTGAAGAAACACAAACATTAATCTTTTTCACAGATGGTAATCAGAGGATGCACAAGAATTATTTTGTTCTATAAAATTTTTATTTTGCCTTTGATATTCTTGTTTTGACTTTCTTGTATCTCATATTGGTGCGTATTTAAAATCACAGGCACATCTGACTTCCTATTTCATATCTCTTTTGCACTATTCACATTTATCTTTATTTTTTCCACTGGTAAACCACACTCACTTTGCCTTTTTAACATTTGTCATCATACTGTATTGTTCACAGATGTTCTTTAGTTTCTCCAAACTATTGTCAATTGTCTTCTCATCTTAAACTAATAATTGGCAAATTGTATACTCCATTATTTCCATTTCTCATTTTTATTTGGTGTGCTGTGAAGCTAAAATTGTATTCTTTGATCATAGTGCTGTACAAAAATGAGAGACAGACAACAAGTAAAATTGGAAAGAGGGAACTTGATCAGTTTGGAATGCAGTGCCATAAAAGGATGTTCAACATTAAAGATGAGAATAAACTGTGTGATCTGGAGCATTTTAAGGAGATTAGGGAAGCAAATAAGAAGGCCCAAGCTGTTGCAGTATGTATTAAGGCTCCAGAAGCTGCTAGCTAACCTGATAACATAGGAAGTTGTAGGATGATGAGAACTGCAGGAGGAGACAAAGACTGGTCTTTTTCTTACATCCATCTTCTGATGGGTATTGTGTCAGCAGCTGTATATTTATGGCAATACTGATAATACATTCAGCTTTGTGTATTAGTTTTTATTTGTTTGTAACCAGTTTCGATGGTACAATCCACTGTCTTTGGGCACCTCTACAACTCATGATGATCATGTTTTCAATAAGAGAACACTGTCATCCTTCTAGTAAAGTGTGCTAAGACATTCATGTATGTAGATTATTAGATATACTTCTGAAGTGTATTGTCAGATACAGTGACTGTGTTAGAGGTTTGTTGGCCAGCACAAGACTGTATGACCTATGATATAAGCCAGATCATAATAACAGGCATAAAATTATAGTGACATAAGGCATGAAATCTCATTATAGACCAACAATCATTTTGTTCAGCACTTAAATAATCATGATAAGATCTTGATTGCACAGTTGTTTTATTTGACATTGCTTCACACATTTAAGTGTGTTCACTGTTTACTATTAATATATAATCTCTATTTGAGTCTTAAATGGTCAGTGTGCACCTTAGTAATGCTAACAAGCCCCACAATTTCAACAGTGTTAGGCTACATGCAGTCAATTACTATTATTAGTACTTGTATTCCTAGAGTGGTTCTAAGTTCTTGTGTTTTGAGTGTATTCCAGGCACAGATCCAAATTTCCAAAAATAATAACACTTGATGAACAGTTAGTGATAGTTTTTTGTTTAAAAAGGGGGTGGTAGGCATAATATGTGGGGCCTCTTACAAGAAGTGTTATGGTGTTTTCTCATTGAAAATGTGATCACCATGAGTTGTCTAGGGGCCTGAACATGGCAGATCCTATCACTAAAATCAGTCACAAATAAATAAAAACTAAATCATACAGCTGAAGGTATTCTCAATAAAGCTGTAAAGACTAGCATGTCTGTGTAGTTTATTTACGACTTTGAATGTAGAAGTTACACATAAAAGACTGTTGTGATTGGCAAACTTTTGGAGCCAGTGGCTCCTTCTTCATGCAGAAGGGTTGAAGGGGAAGGAAGAAGGGTGAAGAAAAAGGACTGGAGAGGGCTAGGAAAAGGGGTAGAGTTCGAGAAAGTCACCCAGAACAGCGGGTCAGGGGAGACTTACTGCATGAGATGGAAAGACTGATTAAATGTAGAAGATATGTCAAGATCCTTAGCAGAGGTTAAGATGCAATTCAGAACAGCATTAAATCAATTTATTGCTGATGACTACTCTTAATTGCAACTCCTTGTTTATCATAAATTAAATGTTTTTGTAAAAAGATAATAAGTAGTTGAACAATATCTGGCATTCATTCTGTTGAAATAGGTTTTATCAGTCATGAGGATTAGGATGAGATTTGAAATGGATATGTTACTATAAGAACCGAGTACTGTACTCATATGGCTGAAAGTTTCATGTCTGACCATAACTAAAACAACATGTGAGTAGTCTTACTTTGATACATTATGTGCTGAGGGATAAGACACTAAAGTGGAAAAAATATTGTGTTCCAAGTTGAAGGGATGACTGCTGTGATGTCACATGTACTGTTTTTTGTCGGCAGATTTAGCGTAAAGTGTAAAAATGGTTGTCAAGGGGATGGAGTGGACATGAAGCACATGCATGGGATTCAGAAATGAGAATTTGGCATGGGTAAAGGTAGTAAGCATTTCAATAACAATTGACATTTGAACATTATTTTGAATCCATATAGTGAAAATATCATAATTCTATGGATTGGAGCATGAAATGTCAGATCCCTTAATTGGGCAGATAGGTTAGAAAATTTAAGGAAATGGATAGGTTAAAGTTAGATATAGTGGAAATTAGTGAAGTTCGGAGACAGGAGGAACAAGACTTCTGGTCAGGTGAATACAGGGTTATAAACACAAAATCAAATAGGGGTAGTGCAGGAGTAGGTTTAATAATGAATAGGAAAATGGAGGAAGGTTGTATACATGGAAGAACCCTGGAGATACTAGAAGGTTTCAGATAGATTATATAATGGTAAGACAGAGATTTAGGAACCAGGTTTTAAATTGTAAGACATTTCTAGGGGCAGATGTGGACTCTGACCACGATCTATTTGTTGTGAACTGTAGATTAAAACTGAAGAAACGGCAAAAAGGTGGGAATTTAAGGAGATGGGACCTGGATAAACTGAAAGAACCAGAGATTGTACAGAGTTTCAGGGAGATCATAAAGGAACAATTGACAGGAATGGGGGAAAGAAATAAGTAGAAGAAGAATGGGTAGCTTTGAGGGATGAAATAGTGAAGGCAGCAGAAGATCAAATAGGTAAAAAGAAGAGGGCTAGTAGAAACCCTTGGGTAACAGAAGAAATATTGAATTTAATTGATGAAAGGAGAAAATATAAAAATGCAGTAAATGAAGCAGGCAAAAAGGAATACAAATGTCTCAAAAATGATATCGACAGGAAGTACAAAATGGCTAAGCAGGGCTGGCTAGAGGACAAATGTAAGGATGTAGAGGCTTGTCTCACTAGGGGTAAGATAGATACTGCCTACAGGAAAATTAAAGAGACCTTTGGAGAAAGGAGAACCACTTGCATGAATATCAAGAGCTTTGATGGAAACCCAGTTCTAAGCAAAGAAGGGAAAGCGGAAAGGTGGAAGGAGTATATAGAAGGCCTATACAAGGGCGATGTACGTGGGGACAATATTATGGAAATGGAAGAGGATGTAGATGAAGGTGAAATGCGAGATATGATATTGCGTGAAGAGTTTGACAGAGCACTGAAAGACCTGAGTCGAAACAAGGCCCCCGGAGTAGACAACATTCCATTGGAACTACTGACAAACTTGGGAGAGCCAGTCCTGACAAAACTGTACCATCTGTTGAGCGAGATGTATGAGACAGGCGAAATACCCTCAGACTTCAAGAAGAATATAATAATCCCAATCCCAAAGAAAGCAGGTGTTGACAGATGTGAAAATTACCGAACTATCAGTTTAATAAGTCACAGCTGCAAAATACTAACACGAATTCTTTACAGACGAATGGAAAAACTGATAGAAGCCTACCTCGGGGAAGATCAGTTTGGATTCCATAGAAATGTTGGAACATGTGAGGCAATACTGACCCTACGACTTATCTTAGAAGAAAGATTAAGGAAAGGCAAACCTACGTTTCTAGCATTTGTAGACTTAGAGGAAACTTTTGACAATGTTGATTGGAATACTATCTTTCAAATTCTGAAAGTGGCAGGGGTAAAATACAGAGAGCAAAAGGCTATTTACAATTTGTACAGAAAGCAGATGGCAGTTATAAGAGTCGAGGGACATGAAAGGGAAGCAGTGGTTGGGAAGGGAGTGAGACAGGGTTGTAGTCTCTCCCTTATGTTATTCAATCTGTATATTAAGCAAGCAATATAGGAAACAAAAGAAAAGTTCGGAGTAGGTATTAAAATCCATGGAGAAGAAGTAAAAACTTTGAGGTTCGCCGATGACATTGTAGTTCTGTCAGAGACAGCAAAGAAGAAAAATGTATTAACATCGAGTATAGATTTAAACGTCAGGAAGTCGTTTCTGAAAGTATTTGTATGGAGTGTAGCCATGTATGGAAGTGAAACGTGGACGATAAATAGTTTGGACAAGAAGAGGATAGAAGCTTTCGAAATGTGGTGCTACAGAAGAATGCTGAAGATTAGATGGGTTGATCGCATAACTAATGAGGAGGTATTGAATAGAATTGGGGAGAAGAGGAGCTTGTATCACAACTTGACTAGAAGAAGAGATCGGTTGGTAGGACATGTTCCGAGACATCGAGGGATCACCAATTTAGTATTGGAGGGCAGCATGGAGGGTAAATATCGTAGAGGGAGACCAAGAGATGAATACACTAAGCAGATTCAGAAGGATGTGGGCTGCAGTAGGTACTGGGAGATGAAGAAGCTTGCACAGGATAGAGTAGCACGGAGAGCTTCATCAAACCAGTCTCAGGACTGAAGACCACAACAACAACATAATAATTGTGGTCTATGTGTGATCTAACTACTGCATGTTGCCATCTGTACAGAGCATGTGGAGTTTGTTAGCAAAAACTGACAATAGTATGAGGGAGATAGGAAGAATAAAACAATGGAAAGTACAGGAAGGAAAAACAATAGTATTATGAAAGACAGTGGTCACGTGTGTGTGTTTGTGGGGGGGGGGGGGGGGGGGGGCTTTTTTTTTTGCCCTGTGTGCGACTTAATGTGTACTATGTATGATGAGTAGCAATCTATCTTTTCATACAAAGTGTACAACTTTGCTTCTGACATTTGCCAATAGGTGGCGACAGTGGTAAGTATCAGTGAAAAGAAACAGATCGCAGACATCAGGCAGTTAGCTTGGACCTCAGTCAACATAACCTCATCTAAACATTAGTCGATTTGTGTATGAATCATAAAGTTATTCTTGATTGAAAATGTCAGTTTATGAGCCTAATTCTCGTCATTTGTGGGAGGTGATACTGTTTTGTTTCAGTATGAAGAGCACAGCAGCTAAGTCTCATCGAATGCTCTCAGGTACGTATGGTAAGGATGCTATTAGTGAAAGAACATGTTGTGGGTGGTTTCAACACTTCAAGAACGGTGATTTTAATATTGTAGACCAGTATAGCGGTGGAAGAGAGAATGTTTTCGAAGATGCAGAATTGGAGACATTGCTGAGTAAGACTCGCATCAAACTCAAGAAGATTTGGCACGATTAGTGGGACAGACACAACAAGCCATTTCAAAACATCTCAAGGCTATGGGCATGATTCAGAAAGAAGGAACTTGGGTCCCGTGTGAGCTGAAACCAAGAGACATTGAACGCCGTTTGTGTGTTTGTGAACCGTTGCGTCAGAGGCAAAAACAGAAGAGCTTTCTGCATTGATTGTGACTGGGGATGAAAAATGGGTTCATTACGATAACCCTAAACACAAAAAGTCATGGGGATGTCCCACCCATGCTTCCACATCAACGGCCAAACTAAATATTCACGGCTCCAGATCATGCTCTGCATTTGGTGGGACCAGCTTGGCGTCGTGTACTATGTGGTATTAAAATCAAGTGAAAAAACCACAGGTGCTCATTATTGAATGTGATTAATGTGTTTGAGCAGAGCATTAAAAGACAAACGGCCACAATACAGTGAGAGGCACGATAAAGTGATTTTGCAGCAAGACACCACTCGACCCCACATTGCAAAAGAGGTCAAAACGTACTTGGAAACGTTAAAATGGGAAGTCCTACCCCACCCGCCATATTCTCCAGACATTGCTCCCTCTGACTATTGCCTGTTTAGATCAATGGCGCATGGCCTGGCAGACCAACACTTGCGATCTCATGAAGAAGTCACAAATTGGATTGATTCGTGGATCGCTTCAAAAGATGAACAATTTTTTTGACGCAGGATTCTTACACTGCCTGAAAGATGGGAGAAAGTAGTGGCCAGCGATGGAAAATACTTTGAATGATACATGTGTAACCAATTTGTTTCATTAAAGCCTCAAATGCTGGGGAAAAAACTGTGGAAGCAAAGTTGTACACCTTGTAATATTGTTTGATATTACCAGGAGAATGTTGAAAGGCAGTGCTACGCTTGTTACAGGACAGTGAGAAATACTATCCAGCTTACCTAGACTTCTTCCAACAGGCTGTTTGATCGGCACTCTGTAGCTGCTTACTACAGATGGACTTCCACTTGAGTCAGACTCAGAATTCTGTCTTATTTCACCTTTGGTGTGCTGTTGCTTAATACTGCCATGTCTGTGGAGAGCTGACTGCCTCTCACTGTCTACTGAAAAGATGACATGCACACTGATTACATTTTGCATAATGATGTAAAACATATTGTACTAAGACCATAAAGAACAAAAGCTCAGAAATATTAGATTTAGGATTATGGGTTGTTTATTTAACAAAAAGAGGAAAGGATGAAAGGTAATGGGATTACAGAGTGATTAGGCAATAAACTCACTAGAACACTGCTCAGAAAAACTATGATGGCGTGGATCAGGAAATAAATCAACAAGGAAGTGACAGAAATTGATGAGATGTTAAATGTGGCAAGGAGTCAGGTCAAGGAATGTAAGTGAAAATGGGACAGAGGTAGTGACAGAGAAGAAGAAAATCAATGGAAGAGACTATGAAGACAAGTCGCAAAGCAACTATGGGGCCTATGGCTACATGAATAAGAAACTGAGTCACAAATTCTGTGGAACATGAAATCATGTACAATGCTTACTTGTAAATAACATTGACTGGATAGTAGAAAAAAGTATTATGGCAGGAATAAATGTCACATCAAATGTGTTTGCCTCAAATTCCAAGTTAAAAGGTTCCAAAGGAGGACAAATATTGTGTCACAAGAATGTTTAGGACATATTGCCATAAGCAGGCCACTAGTGAGATAAAGCACAAAAGAAGATAGTATCAGATTCAGCTCCGTCGAATGGTTCTAACAAATTTAGCAGTTTAGTTTCACAAGGTCTCCAAATAGCTGTTACAAAAATTTAAGGAACTGTTACTAACTAGTTTTAAGGATAGTCCTCTCTCGAACCAAATCATTCCAACACTGTCAGAAGACACTGATAACCTGATATCTATATCTGCATCTTTTATGTGGGTAGATAAAAAAGTCCACTCGCCAAGTGGCGGCAGGAGAACACATTTACAAAAAGGTTTGTGTGTTACTTTTCTGAACTCTCCCAATTTCTTAGACCTCATCAGCCCTTTCCTTCACCCCTCTTCCTTCCCCTTCAATCCTTCTGCCAAAAGAAGGACACACTGACTCCAAAAGCTTGCAAATTTCAATAACTCTTTATATGTGAATTCTCCTACCGCTGCTAGGTGAGTAGATTTTTATCAATGCAATGACATTATATATTTCAAAAATAAATTATTTGCATTGATTATTTTATAAGTATGTTTGTGTGTGTGTGTGTACCAGTAAGAGTGGAATAATTATTGGTAGGTATAAGGAGAGAGGAGGCTATAGGTTTGCATTAGGCAAGTGCTGGCTGAAGAAAATTTCAAGTGCAAATGAGTGATAGGCCCTTACACGAGAAAGGTGTGGCATGACATTGGGATAGCAACGTATTTCATGCAGTCAGAAAATGTTTTTAATATATGAATGATGCAAATATTGATCTACCAAAAGTAGCAACAATGTGAAAACAAGTATGGTTCAATTCATGATTAGAGTAGATAAGATACACTGTTCATTCCATAGACTCTAATGAGGAGATTGTTGAGGAAGTGGAACTTGTCAGAAAAACAAAATTACATTACAAATTTTTGCAAAAGAATTAATATATCAGTAATATTTCCACAGATTGTAAGTTGGTCCTTAAGGATGTGGGAAAAGTACAAAAATGTGTACTTTTTAAATTTACACATTAATTATAAAGCTTACCACAAACACTTGAAAGTATAATACTTTAAGTGCATATGATAATTATAAAGCTATTGTAGCTAAGCATCATCAAAAACTAAAATATTGATTGCATTACTGTAGTACCAAAATCTTGTAATACATAGCATTCATGTTTCATGACATAATTAATAAGTACATCAACTGATTTCGTAAGAAATTCATCAATGGAGTAGAAGGATTTGGCCATCAAAAAATCCTTTAGGTGCCTCTTAAACTGTTCTTTATTAGTAGCTAAATATTTTATGGTTGCAGGAAAGCTATGGAGTTTGTTTGTTCCAGAATAATGGATACAGTGTCTTTGCAAGCCAGTATGAGTTAAGAAGACAAAATTTAGGTAGACTAAGAATCTGTTTTAGCTTCTGATATGAACTCTTGAGAGTGGACAAAAGTGTTCAACACTTACATAGGTGTCCTTAAGCCTGTCTGTGATATGCTTCTGATAAATGAATGTAAATCTAAGTTTAACATTGCAGGGAAAACCATCCACAAATGATTAGGTAAGAAAAGTTGTTTTGTAGAGTGAAAGGAGTTGAAAGGAGATATCATTTGTATTTGTTTTCAGAATTATCTTTATTGTCTGTCAGACTGCTGAGATTGCTTGGTAAGATGTCATAAAGTTTTTATGGCTGCATATCTCACTCTTTTCTTCAACATGACAAGGCTGAGAAGTGTTCCTGTTTAGTGTTATGTTTTTGAAAGTTGCTGCTGTATCTAACTGCAAGTAATTAACACTTATGGAAGAATAAAACCGTTTACTGGCTTGAATGCGCAGACTGCTGCTGCTTATTGACAGTTGCTCTATATGAGCACACATAAGATTGCTTTTACACTTTTCTTGCAACTAACACCATTTTGTACCTTCCAAGCTACAAACAGACTCACCTGGTATGTTGCTGAAGATACACCTCCAGAAGAAAAGATAAAATGGAGTGTTTGACTTATCCACAGTCTTGGGGATGTTAACGAGGCGACATTCCACTCCTTTGTGCAGTATATGCTGTGATGATCAGCTAGTATGGCATTATAGTAAGATGCAAGTTCTGTGTCCAGTTTTGCAAGGGAATCAATACCAAGTAGGCAGGCTCCAGTCACCATAAAGTTATGGAAAAACAAAAACCTTTCAAAGTAACATTAATGACCAACTGACCTAATCACGTACTCACTTTTCCTTTATGTTAATAATCCAATTTACTATTGAAGTCTTGGATGCTGGAGAAATTAATCCTGAATTTTTTGTGATGAAATGCTCTTGCATTTATTGGACTATGTGATCTCACAGAACAACACTGGAGTTCTGAAACTTGTTATCAGTTGCATTGAGAGCTTCAGCATTAAGTGAAAATCAGGAATGTGGTGTGCAGTTAGTGCAATACGAATTATTGGACTTACTTTTTTTGACCAATCTATAACTTCTGAAAGGTACATGAACAATGCATTGCCATCTTTTACAGAAAACTAGAAACTAATGAAAAGGTCTACAGGTTTCTCATGCAGAACAAGGCAAGACCATACACTACCAATTTGTCTATGACAGTATTAGGTTATTTGATTACAGTTATTATCAACTTGAGTTCACTCAAGCTCTGTTAGCAGATGTTACTGAATCATCAGCTTGAAGTGCTAAATGTTGCAACCATTTTTGTGAACTTCTTCCCGAGGCCACTCCTAAATCATACAGTTAGGCTGAAACCGATATTCCACATGCCAAGGTCTGAGGAATGGGCCAAAGTATATGCAGTGATAGGAGCCTGCCACCCTAGTAATGGGTCCTGAGCAACACTGGACACAATGCTTGTGCCATACATTAAGCACCCTCTATTCCTCAGCAGTGAGTGCTTTATCCTCAATAAAAAAACGCTCCCAGAATAATATGCAGCAAAATATTAATGAATGAAAACAAGTACCTTTTTATAATTTTTATTCTTTCATCTCAAAAGTTTTACACTGTCTTTAATGTATAGTGACCCAACTTGGATATTTGAGAAGACCTGTAATGACACCACACACATGGTAAAGGCAAACTCCACCAAACAAATTTTGGGGGTTTTTCAGGGATATTTTCTCAGTATTTTCATACAAGGGACCCTTGGTCTCTGGTGACTTGTTACAGAATGCGAGAATGCAGGGCTTGGACAATAATATAGAAACACCACAAGAAATGCATGCCTGAAAATAGATGAAAGAACTAGCCAAGCCTGTAGAATGCGCTGTTGTATTTGACCATGAATGGAACCGATGCAATGTCCTCAACACATTGTAAATAATAGTCATGGTCAGAACAGTGTTCTATGTACTTACGAGTGCATTATGTTAGAGCTAGGTGTATTCAAACATGAGCAAATGTTGGTGTTCATGTGGTGGGTGCTTCTGTAATCAAGATAGCCAAAGAAATTAGTGTTTCAAGAGGCACAATATCGAAAATTTATACCACATGTAAAGAAAGTGGGAAAATGTTGTATGCTAAGTTACAATGTGTACTAAAGTGTGAGTGATCATTACAGGGAGTCACTGAAGAGGATTGTTACAAAAAACAAGAGGACAACGGCTGCAAGTGTTACTGCATAACTGAATGTCACACTCGTGAATGCTGTGAGTGGCAAGGGAACTCCATAAGCAGGAATTGCAGAGCAAACAAGAATTCCAAAACCACTCATCAGTGATACAAATGCATGTAACAGGAAAACATGATGCCAAAGCTGTAAAAGATGGATTGTGGAGCAATATAAGAAAGTTATTTGCTTGGATGAGTCTTACTGCACACAGTTTTCAATTTGTAGCATCTTTTACATCCCAGGAATGAAATATGATGGGGGTTAGATAGTGATGTGGGCTAGTGGTATTCTGTGGGCACCATAGTTACTCTGCAATGTCACATTACTGCCAAAGATTACATGACCATTTTGGCTGAACAGGTCCATCCCTTGGCACAGTGTTTGTTCCACAGTAGTGGTGCCGTGTTCCAAGATGACAGGACCCCTGTTTACACACCACATCATTCAGTAATGTTTTTGTGATGGGGAGGGTGAATTTTCGCACCTCACCTGGTCACCACAGTCATCAAAGCCTGTGTGGTGTGCCTTGGAGAGAAGAGTACTTGATCAGTATCCACATCCATCATTAATTACCTGAAATTGCCAGTATTTTGCAGGAAGAATGGTATAAAGTTCCACTGTAAACCATACAGAATAAGTATTTATCCATTTTGACATATCTGGCAGTTGTTTCGAATGCCATTGGTTTCCCTACACTGTATTATGCATGTTAATGCATTATGTGTTTGATATTTCCATATTTTTGCCCTCCCTCTGAACCCTCACTTCCCAACAGTGGAAAAGTGCAGTGATAAAACACAGAAGGATTCAGTTTCTTATAGGAAACTATGTACAGATATAAAAGTAGTTTATAATTTTTGTTTATTTGTGACACAGTCACTCTTTTTTTTATGAAACAATCATTATGATTATGTCAAAAGAAGTATTAAAAGTCAGTCACTATCTTCTCAAATAAAATGTCGATTTCTCCACAAAAGTACTCTGATCTGACATTTTCCCAGTACAAGTGACTCACACTGCCAAAGACTTGCCCTCCACTGCTGTCCACCAACAGCAATGGAGAGAGGATCTTTGACATTTCCAATGACGCATGCTGCTGATAGTCAGAAAACTTATTACACTAATTATTAGTGAGCTTCTGGGTGTCCTGCCAAGTTGTTGTTTCCATTTTAAGCACAGTATTTTGATGACCAATCCAGTATTCTTCTTCAGGTGCTGCAACTTTTGCTTAAACAAATTAACAGTGAGCTTCTGGGAGTCTGCTGAATTGTTGTTTCATTTTAAGAAAAATATTTTGATGACTGATCCAGCAGTCTTCTTCAGGTGCTGGAAGTTTTGCTGTTATGTGTCCTTTCTGCCTGGACGTGAAACCAGTCAGGGTGGAGAATTATGCATAAGATGGAAACAACTCAACACAACATCTTGAAGCACACTAGTATTCAATTGCACTGAGAGAACCTGAGTGCTCACATCAACATCAGCCAAAGATCCCAAGGCAAAAGCCAGCAGATAAGACATGAATGTATTAAGTATCATCTATGTTTAGTGCCAATCAGTTTGCAGAGAAACAGTTGGTAATATCTAGGAAAATTTTGTGGATGTATAATAGAACTGACATATTTCCTTTAAACTTGATTATAATCCTCTAATTACCAAGAAAAACTATTTCAGCTTTTAGAATGGCGTAATGGAAATTTTATATATTTCTAGTACTGTCACAATACCTTCATTCTACACTCCTGGAAATGGAAAAAAGAACACATTGACACCGGTGTGTCAGACCCACCATACTTGCTCCGGACACTGCGAGAGGGCTGTACAAGCAATGATCACACGCACGGCACAGCGGACACACCAGGAACCGCGGTGTTGGCCGTCGAATGGCGCTAGCTGCGCAGCATTTGTGCACCGCCGCCGTCAGTGTCAGCCAGTTTGCCGTGGCATACGGAGCTCCATCGCAGTCTTTAACACTGGTAGCATGCCGCGACAGCGTGGACGTGAACCGTATGTGCAGTTGACGGACTTTGAGCGAGGGCGTATAGTGGGCATGCGGGAGGCCGGGTGGACGTACCGCCGAATTGCTCAACACGTGGGGCGTGAGGTCTCCACAGTACATCGATGTTGTCGCCAGTGGTCGGCGGAAGGTGCACGTGCCCGTCGACCTGGGACCGGACCGCAGCGACGCACGGATGCACGCCAAGACCGTAGGATCCTACGCAGTGCCGTAGGGGACCGCACCGCCACTTCCCAGCAAATTAGGGACACTGTTGCTCCTGGGGTATCGGCGAGGACCATTCGCAACCGTCTCCATGAAGCTGGGCTACGGTCCCGCACACCGTTAGGCCGTCTTCCGCTCACGCCCCAACATCGTGCAGCCTGCCTCCAGTGGTGTCGCGACAGGCGTGAATGGAGGGACGAATGGAGACGTGTCGTCTTCAGCGATGAGAGTCGCTTCTGCCTTGGTGCCAATGATGGTCGTATGCGTGTTTGGCGCCGTGCAGGTGAGCGCCACAATCAGGACTGCATACGACCGAGGCACACAGGGCCAACACCCGGCATCATGGTGTGGGGAACGATCTCCTACACTGGCCGTACACCACTGGTGATCGTCGAGGGGACACCGAATAGTGCACGGTACATCCAAACCGTCATCGAACCCATCGTTCTACCATTCCTAGACCGGCAAGGGAACTTGCTGTTCCAACAGAACAATGCACGTCCGCATGTATCCCGTGCCACCCAACGTGCTCTAGAAGGTGTAAGTCAACTACCCTGGCCAGCAAGATCTCCGGATCTGTCCCCCATTGAGCATGTTTGGGACTGGATGAAGCGTCGTCTCACGCGGTCTGCACGTCCAGCACAAACGCTGGTCCAACTGAGGCGCCAGGTGGAAATGGCATGGCAAGCCGTTCCACAGGACTACATCCAGCATCTCTACGATCGTCTCCATGGGAGAATAGCAGCCTGCATTGCTGCGAAAGGTGGATATACACTGTACTAGTGCCGACATTGTGCATGCTCTGTTGCCTGTGTCTATGTCCCTGTGGTTCTGTCAGTGTGATCATGTGATGTATCTGACCCCAGGAATGTGTCAATAAAGTTTCCCCTTCCTGGGACAATGAATTCACGGTGTTCTTATTTCAATTTCCAGGAGTGTATTTTCACCAGTCAATTGTAAGAACACCCACACCAAACAGTGTATAATCAAATGTCATAACTGTATTAATTACAGGGAGAAACATTTAAAATTTACACTATAGTAATTCTTTCCGTTAATATCTTAGAGCTCCAAAGATGAATTCAATCAATTTTCACCCTCTGAAATCCAGTAAATAGTTTGAGAGACTTTAGTATGGTTAGATGTGAGGATTTGTCTTTTTTGAGCATCAAACCAATTGGTATCTTGTGCAAAAGTTTACAATTTCATACACAAATAAGGAAACTTGCCACATTTGATAAGGAGGAAACAGTGTTGCACCACCGTGATACTAGTATAAAAAGGGGCACAGAGGAAATGTATATTTCTGTTCTATCTATGAAATGCACTTGTATCAAGTGCTGGTTACTTTTGGGGGAAAAGTATTTTACAGACCAAGATAGATAAGAGATTCTATTTAGTTATATACTATACAGAAGGAATATGAAGGGAGCAGTTTAGTGTCCTGGTAACCCAACAAACAATATCCAACAAGAATGGCAATTCAGAGAACGTGCAAAAAAATGCTATTGGAAGAGCACTTCATACACAGAGGGTAAGGGGTGAGCCAGCAGTGAGTGAACCTGATGTTCTGGTACCTGGAGAAACTGCAACTGCCTTATGACATGTAATTGTGTCACTCAGTTCTGGTGTGATGACAGGATAATAAATTTTATCAGTCAAAGAGTCATCTTTACCAATGAAACACCCTGTAAAATTCAGGGAATGCTGAATGTTATAAATCTGTATTATTCAGTTCAACATCAGTTTGGTGTGGTATCATTGGAGAGTATGCAATCTGTTCTTACTTCACAGAAATGTTAACTGGTAACATATGTATACGTTAACATTTCAGTGAAGTAAGAACAAATTGCCAACAGAGAGGTATCTGTTGAGAGACCAGACAAACATGTGGTTCCTGAAGAGGGGCAGCAGCCTTTTCAGTAGTTGCAGGGGCAAAAGTCTGGATGATTGACTGATCTGACCTTTTAACATTAACCAAAATGGCCTTGCTGTGCTGGTACTATGAATGGCTGAAAGCAAAGGTAAACTACAGCCATAATTTTTCCTGAGGGCATGCAGCTTTACTGTATGGTTAAAGGATGATGGTGTCCTCTTGGGTAAAATATTCCGAAGGTAAAATAGTCCCCCATTCGGATCTCCGGACGGAGACTACTCAGGAGGATGTCGTTATCAGGAGAAATAAAACTGATGTTCTATCGATCGGAGCATGGAATGTCAGATCCCTTAATTGCACGGGTAGATCAGAAAATCTAAAAAGGGAAATGGATAGGTTAAAGTTAGATACAGTCAGAATTAGTGAAGTTTGGAGACAGGAGGAACAAAACTTTTGGTCAGGTGAATACAGAGTTATAAATACAAAATCAAATAGGGGTTTGATAATGAATAAAAAAACAGGAGCACAGGTAAGCTACTATGAACAGCATAGTGAACCCATTATTGTAGCCAAGATAGACATGAAGCCAATGCTTACCACAGTAGTACAAGTTTATATGCCAACTAGCTCTGCAGATGACGAAGAGGTTGAATAAATGTATGATGAGATAAAAGAAATCATTCAGATAGTGAGGGGAGATGAAAATTTAATCACCATGGTGGACTGGAATTCGATAGTAGGAAAAGGAAGAGAAGAAAAAGTAGTAGGTGAATATGGAATGGGGGTAAGGAATGAAAGAGGAAGCTGCCTGGCAGAATTTTGTACAGAGCATAACTTAATCATAGCTACCACTTGGTTTAAGAATCATGCAAGAAGGCTGTATACATGGAAGAGGCCTGGAGACATTGGAAGGTTTCAGATAGATTATATAATGGTAAGACAGAAGTTTAGGAACCAGGTTTTAAATTGTAGACTCTGACCACAATTTATTGATTATGAACTGTAGACTAAAACTGAAGAAACTGCAGAAAGGTAGGAATTTAAGGAGATGGGATCTGGATAAAATGAAAGAACCAGAGGTTGTAGAGAGTTTCAGAGAGAGCATTAGGGAACAATTGACAAAGACAGGGGAAAGAAATACAGTAGCAGAAGAATGGGTAGCTTTGAGAGATGAAATAGTGAAGTCAGCAGAGGATCAAGTAGGTAAAAAGATACGGGCTAGTAGAAATCCTTGGGTAACAGAAGAGATATTGAATTTAATTGATGAAAGGGGAAAATATGAAAATGCAGTAAATGAAACAGGCAAAAAGGAATACAAATGTCTCAAAAATGAGATTGACAGGAAGTGCAAAATGGCTAAGCAGGGATGGCTAGAAGATAAATGTAAGGATGTAGTGGCATATATCACTAGGGGTAATACAGATACTGCCCACAGGAAAATTAAAGAGACCTTTGGAGAAAAGAGAACCACTTGTATGAATATCAAGTGCTCCGATGGAAAACCAGTTCTAAGCAAAGAAGGGAAAGCAGAAAGCTGGAAGGAGTACATAGAGGGTCTATACAAGGGCAATGTACTGGAGGGCAATATTATAGAATTGGAAGAGGATGTAGATGAAGATGAACTGGGAGATATGATACTGTGTGAAGAGTTTGACAGAGCACTGAAAGACCTAAGTCGAAACAAGGTCCTGGGAGTAGACAACATTCTATTAGAACTACTAATAGCTTTGGGAGAGCCAGCCCTGACAAAACTCTTCCATCTAGTGAGCAAGATGTATGAGACAAGCGAAATACCTTCAGACTTAAAGAAGAATATAGTAATTACAATCTCAAAGAAAGCAAGTATTGATAGGTGTGAAAATTATCGAACTATCAGTTTAATAAGTGACAGCTGCAAAATACTAACATGAATTCTTTACAGATGAATGGAAAAATTGGCAGAAGCAGACCGTGGGGAAGATCAGTTTGGCTTCCGTAGAAATGTTGGAACACGTGAGGCAATACTGACCCTACGACTAGATTAGATTACATTAGTTCTCATTCCATAGATCCATGCTGAGAAGATCCTCGTGGATGTGGAACATGTAAATTTTTTTTAAGCTGAAATAACAATACTAATAGTATGAATATATACATCATTTGTTTCTATCAAAAAATTCGTCAGTGGAGTAGAAAGAGTTGGCCACTAGTAAGTCTTTTAGGCTCCTTTTAAACTGATCTTTATTTGTAAATAAATTTTTTATGTTTACTGGCAAATTATTGAAGATGAGTGGAGTAGTGGACCCCTTTTTGAACTAAAGTAAGTGCTTTTAAGTCCTTGTGCAGATCATTTTTGTTCCTGGTATTGTGTGTATGAACTGAGCTGTTTGTTGGAAAAAGAGATATATTATTTAGGACAAATTTCATTAATGAGTAAATATACTGAGAGGCAGTAGTTAGTATACCCAGTTCTTTGAAGAGGTTTCTACAGGACGTCCGTGAATTTACTCCACAAATAATACGTATTACACGCTTTTGGACTCTGAAAACTTTTGTTTGACTTGAAGAGTTACCCCAAAATATTATACCATATGACATTATGGAATGAAAGTAGGCAAAGTATGCAAGCTTTTTCATTTTTATGTCGCCTATGTCTGCTAACACTCGAATTGCAAATACAGATTTGTTAAGGCGTTTCTGCAGTTCTGTGGTGTGCTCTTCCCAACTGAATTTATTATAAAGTTGTAATCCCAGGAATTTAAGACTGTCAACTTCTTCTATCTGCTCTTCTTTGTATTTTATGCATATGCTGGGTGGAAACCTCTTACAGGTTCTGAATTGCATATAGTGAGTCTTTTCGAAGTTTAATGTCAGTGAGTTGGCTTTAAACCATTTATTAATATACATGAAAATATCATTAGCAGATCTTTCTAGAACTGCACTTGACATACTATTTATTGCAGTACTTGTGTCATCTGCAAACAAAACGAACTCTGCTTCTGGCAGTGTAACTGATGAGAGATCATTAATGTACACAAGAAAAAGCAATGGCCCTAAGATGGATCCCTGTGGGACACCACATGTAATTTCTTCCCATTCTGATGATGACTGATGACTTAATTCACTAGTCCCTTGCACTGACACCCTTTGTTTCCTGTTAGTGAGGTATGACTTGAACCATTTTGCAGCACTGCCCGTGACACTATAGAATTCTAATTTACTTAAAAGGATGTTGTGGTTCACACAATCAAATGCCTTTGACAAATCACAGAAAATACCTGCTGCTTGTAATTTGTTATTTAATGAATTAAGTACATTTTCACTGTAGGTGTAAATAGCCTTCTCAATATCAGAACCCTTCAGAAATCCAAACTGTGTTCTTGATAATAAGTTCTTTGCGGTCAGATGGTTGAGCAGCTGCCTGTACATTACTTTTTCTAAAATTTTTGAGAATGCTGGCAAAAGTGAAATCGGTCTGTAGTTTGATGGTATCTCCTTATCCCCTTTCCTGAATAAAGGCTTAACATCTGCACATTTTAGCCAGTCAGGAAATGTTCCAGTTATAATTGACTGGTTACACAAGTAACTTAGAATTGTACTAAACTCACAAGAACATGCCTTAATTAACTTTGTTGATATTTCATCGTACCCACTAGAATGCTTTGTTTTTAAAGATTTTATTATGGACGTTATTTCTTTTGGTGAAGTGAGTGATATATTCATGTACTTGAAGTTATTAGTGAAGGCTAGTTTCAGATATTCAAGGGCATTATTTACTGATCCTGAAAGTCCCATTCTATCAGTAACGGATATAAAGTACTTTTTAAATAGATTTGCCACACTATGCCTATTAGTTACTAATGTGTCATCTACCCTTAGTGCTATCTGCTCCTGTTCCTTTCTGGTTCTACCAGTCTGCTCTTTCACTATATCCCATATTGTTTTTATTTTGTTCCTGACATTGCTATCATCTTCTCGTTGTGCATTTGTTTTGACGTCTGAATTACTTTTTTTAATGTTTTACAGTATTCCTTGTATTTAGCTAAATCATCAGCATTGGAGCTATTCTTGGTCGACAGATACATTTTCCTTTTTGTCTTACAGGAAATCTTTATTCCTTGTGTAATCCATGGTTTTATTATAGACTTCTGTTTAATTTGAGTAACTTTTAGAGGAAAACAGTTTTCAAACATGGTACTGACATTGTTCATGAATGTGTTATTTTTCATTCATGTCATGAGCACTATAAACATCTTTCCAGTTCATATCTTTGAGCAGTTTTCTAAAACACTCAATTTTTGGTTGATTGACTACTCTCCTGTACTCAGATTTAGCAGTCTTGATAATCTGCTTAGAATTTACATCTAAAACAAGGAGCTGCATGTCACGATCTGATAGTCCATTTATAACAGGTTTTATGATATGATTTTGTTCCTTTGATTTGTCTATAAAAATGTTATCAATGGCTGTCCTTGAGGATTTAGTGATCCTAGTTGGAAAGTTTACAGTGTGAGTTAGATTGAAAGACAACATTACTTACTGCAGTGAATGTTTACTGGAAGATTGCATTAGAAAATCTGTATTAAAGTCATCAGCAATCAAAATGTCTTTGTTTCTTCCTGTTAAATAACCCAAAAGAGCTTCTAGATGATCTAAGAATAGATTATAATTTCCTGCAGGTGCTCGGTAAATAGTTATTATTATATAGGATCTGTTATGGAACTCTACTTCTGTTGCACATGCTTCTAGATGCTGCTCTAAACAGAATTTATTAATGTCAATGTTCTTGAATTTATGGCAGTTTTTGATAAATGTGGCAACTCCTCCTCCATCCACATCTACTTTGGAGTAGTAGGAAGCTAGCTTAAATCCTGAAATGTCTAACATATCTTTATCAGTGGTCACTTGATGTTCAGAGAGGCAGATTATGTCAATTTGGTTAGATGAATTCATTTCATCGATACAAATGAGTAGTTCATCAACTTTATTTCTAAGTCCCGGAATGTTCTGGTGTAATAAAGATAACTGATACTGCATACTAATGGGATTGTAACTGCTTTGGCGAAGGTGAACTGGCAGTTTCTGATTACTTTCTGTTAAACACTGTTTAAATGGAGGCTGTATGATAAAATCTGACTCCTGTTCGTCTGTTTTCTCAAACTGAGTGTGTCTGCCAATCTCTCTTAAAACTCGTTTTCTTTCCCCCTTCCCTATCCTAAAAAAGGCATCCCTCTAACACCTGTGACCACTGGTATTTTACCACTTGCACCAGTGTCCCCCCTTAAGTTTTCTGCAATCAACCCAGACAGTTTTCCCTTCCCTTTCCTATTGAGGTGAAGGCCATGCCCAGTGTAGTCCCACCTATTGATAGCATCCACAGGAATCAAACCAATATGGGACCCTATATCCGTCCTAAGCAGCCACTCCAACTCCAAGTTCACCCTCCCTACGGAAGAGTTCAAATGAGACCGATCATGGCGTCTCAACACAGACACAAATCCCACACTCGTATGCTTCGTTGCTGATGCTATCTTCACCAGGTCACTCTCTATGGAATATTCAGAGTCTGTGCCAGTGCTATTTCCCGGACCACCCACTATAACCACAGCATCCTCCTTTGTGAAATCCTTGCATTAACCACCTACATCCTCTGTTACCTGACCCAGATCTGCAGTAGGCTTGAAAAAGTTTGTGACCTGGTACTCTGGACCTAGATTTTCTTGCAGTAGTTGGCCAACACCTCTACCATGGGAACTACCTAACAACAGAACTTTCTTTCTCTTTACAAATTTCCCTACCTTTTTCAAGTCCTTGAAAGCTTGTTGTGCCCTTTCTACAGCTTCAGCTACATGAGGCTCATCCGATTCTGACTGAGGCAGCAGGTCAAATCTATTTTCAAGATTTATGACAAAGCTGTCTGATGCTCTCCTTTGCCTGTTCTCCCTATTACCTGTTGCCACTTCCCACCTCTGTTCACCCTTCTCCCTCTTTAACCTGTCCAGATCCTCCCTTGCCTTGTCTAGGTCAGCTTGAAGAGCTGCAATTTTCCCTTCCTGTTCCAGTATTTTCCTATCCCTACTACAGATCCTACAATACCACTGGTGAGCCTCATTTATATCCCCATTTCCCATGCCCCAATGAAAGAAACTACAGCACCCATCACACCATACCCCGGAACTAACGATCCTACGGCATGTCACACACTTCACACTCATGGTAAAAACAGAAATCGTATAAACTGATTTAAGTAGTGACTAAAGCGTAAATAAAGGACCCTAGAAACTATTCAGGCAGATATAAATAAATTGAAAGAGTACTGAATAAAAAAACTGGTGGTTACATATAACTCACTGTTTACTTACGATACGCGCGCGTGAAATTAAGCCTAAAATCCGTGCTATAGGCGCGAGAAGGAAAATAAACTTCTTACCCTGTTTAATCTTCTTTAACACTTCACTAACACTTCCACTAATGTAACAACACTTATATTATATTTATACCAACTGGAAACGTTTATCTATAAGTTTAATTCACTGCTTACTTACGATTCGCGCGCGTGAAATTAGGCCTAGGATTCGTGCTGCAGGTGCGAGAAGAAAAATACGCTTCTTACCCTGTTTAATCTTATTTTATACTTCACTAACACTTCCACTAATTCAACAACACTTATATTATATTTATAACACCTGTACACGTTTAAAAATAGCTTAATAACAAAGCTTTTTATAATTATTTAGTGCAGCAAATACTCGAAGAGTCCGCGTCAGCGCAGTTATGCCAACTTATCTTACAAAATAGATTAAGGAAAGGCAGACCTACATTTCTAGCATTTGTAGACTTAGAGAAAGCTTTTGACAATGATGACTGGAATACTCTCTTTCAAATTCTGAAGGAGGTAGGGGTCAAATACAGGGAATGAAAGGCTATTTACAATACCTCTGGCGTGCCACAGGGGAGTGTTATGGGACCATTGCTTTTCACAATATATATAAATGACCTAGTAGATAGTGTCGGAAGTTCCATGCAGCTTTTTGCGGATGATACTGTAGTATACAGAGAAGTTGCAGCATTAGAAAATTGTAGTGAAATGCAGGAAGATCTGCAGTGGATAGGCACTTGGTGCAGGGAGTGGCAACTGACCTTTGACATAGACAAATGTAATGTATTGCGAATACATAGAAGGAAGGATCCTTTATTGTATGATTATATGATAGCGGAACAAACACTGGTAGCAGTTACTTCTGTTAAATATCTGGGAATATGCGTGCGGAACGATTTGAAGTAGAATGATCATATATAATTAATTGTTGGTAAGGCGGGTACCAGGTTGAGATTCATTGGGAGAGTCCTTAGAAAATGTAGTCCATCAACAAAGGAGGTGGCTTACAAAACACTCGTTTGACCTATACTTGAGTATTGCTCATCAGTGTGGGATCCGTACCAGATCGGGTCGACAGAGGAGATAGAGAAGATCCAAAGAAAAGTGGCGCATTTCGTCACAGGGTTATTTGGTAAGCGTGATAGCGTTACGGAGATGTTTAACAAACTCAAGTGGCAGACTCTGAAAGAGAGGCGCTCTGAATTGCGGTGTAGCTTGCTGTCCAGGTTTCGAGAGGGTGAGTTTCTGGATGAGGTATCGAATGCTTCCCCCTACTTATACCTCCCGAGGAGATCATGAATGTAAAATTAGAGAGATTCAAGCGCACACGGAGGCTTTCCGGCAGTCGTTCTTCCTGTGAACCATATGTGACTGGGACGTAAAGTGCCCTCCGCCATGCACCGTTGGGTGGCTTGCAGAGTATAAATGTAGATGTAGATGTAGATGTAGAACCAGCTGGCAGTTATAAGAGTTGAGGGGCACGAAAGGGAAGCAATAATTGAGAAGGGAGTGAGACAGGGTTGTAGCCTATCTCCAATGTCATTCACTTTGTATATTGAGCAAGCAGTAAAGGAAACAAAAGCAAAATTAGGAGTAGGAATTAAAATCCATGGAGAAGAAATTAAAACTTCGAGGTTTGTCGATGTCATTGTAATTCTGTCAGAGACAGCAAAGGACCTGGAAGAACAATTGAATGGAATGGACAGTGCCTTGAAAGGAGGATATAAGATGAACATCTACAAAAACAAACCAAGGATAATGGAATTTAGTCAAATTAAATCAGGTGATACTGAGGGAATTAGATTAGGAAATGAGCCACTTAAAGTAGTAATTTTGCTATTTGGGGAGCAAAATAACTGGTGATGGTCGAAGTAGAGAAGGTATAAAATGTAGACTGGCAATGACAAGGAAAGCGTTTCTGAAGAAGAGAAATTTGTTAACATCAAGTATAGATTTAAGTGTCAGGAAGTCTTTTCTGAAAATATTTTTATGGAGTGTAGCCATCCATGTATGGAAGTGAAACATGGACGATAAGTAGTTTAGACAAGAACAGAATAGAGGCTTTTGAAATGTGGTGCTACAAAAGAATGCTGAAGATTAGATGGATAGAACATGTAACTAATGAGGAGGTACTGAACAGAATTGGCGAGAAGTGGAATTTGTGGCACAACTTGACTACAAGAAGGGATCGGTTGGTAGGACACGCTCTGAGGCATCAAGGGATTACCAATTTAGTATTGGAGGGCAGTATGGAGGGTAAAAATCATTAAGGGAGACCAAGAGATGAATACACTAAGCAGATTCAGAAGGATGTAGGTTGCAGTAGGTACATCAATATGAAGAAGCTTGCACAGGATAGGGTAGCACGGAGAGTTGCATCAAACCAGTCTAACAACAACATATGTACACAATTTCTTATTAAATTGGTACTGGCTCCAGGATTAAGTACCACTCGAAATATGTACAGGTACGTGGTATCAGTGTGATAGGTGCACAGCTAAAAATTGGCTTTTGGCTAGGAAAGTGGTCTTTTCTGGTCACGGGATAGGGTTTGTAGGTGTCATCAGTCAGCCTGCGGATGCACCTCATTTGATGCCCCTAGAATTTTTTCTCTGGTGTAATACAAAAAATCAAGTCTATAACCAAATTCTGATAATCCAAAAGGAATTTAAACATCACTTTGATGTAGCATGTGAAACATTATTGAAAGAATTTTCAGTGTGTGCAGAAGTCCTTGCACCAATCACTGTAAAAGTGTATTGCTATGAATATAATAGAGGAAAACATTCCACATGGGAAAAATATATCTAAAAACAAAGAAGATGTGACTTACCAAACGAAAGCGCTGGCAGGTTGATAGACACTCCACCAAGAGTGTCCTTCCGTTATCCACCTAACCTTCGTAACCTCTTAGTTCATCCCTATGAAATCCCCAAACCACCTTCCCTACCCTCTGGCAACTACCCTTGTAACTGCCCCCGGTGTAAAACCTGTCCCATGCACTCTCCCACCACCACCTACTGCAGTCCTGTAACCCGGAAGGTGTACACGATCAAAGGCAGAGCCACGTGTGAAAGCACCCACGTGATTTACCAACTGACCTGCCTACACTGTGAAGCTTTCTATGTGGGAATGACCAGCAACAAACTGTCCATTCGCATGAATGGACACAGGTAGACAGTGCTTGTTGGTAATGAGGATCACCCTGTGGCTAAACATGCCTTGGTGCACGGCCAGCACATCTTGGCACAGTGTTACACCATCCGGGTTATCTGGATACTTCCCACTAACACCAACCTGTCAGAACTCCGGAGATGGGAACTTGCCCTTCAGTATATCCTCTCTTCTCGTTACCCGCCAGACCTCAACCTCCGCTAATTTCAAGTTGCCGCCGCTCATACCTCACCTGTCATTCAACAACATCTTTGCCTACCGTATTTACTCGAATCTAAGCCGCACTTTTTTTCCTGTTTTTGTAATCCAAAAAACCGCCTGCGGCTTAGAATCGAGTGCAAAGCAAGCGGAAGTTCTGAAAAATGTTAGTAGGTGCCGCCTCAACTAACTTCTGCCGTCGAATATATGTAGCATGCTTTGTAGACACAAAGATAAATACTGGCGCCAAAACCTCTGCGTCAATAAATAAATTTTTAAAAAAGGTGGAAGACGAACTTTTTTTCTCCGTCCCGAGTTTCGACCATTTTCATACATTATCCAACGAAGTAAATACAAATTCCGTATTGTAGCAGAATTTCAATGTACTACGAAAATACGACTGGCAAGACTGTTTGGGATGTTTGTCAATATGGCTAACTCTACGTTCTGAATTTTTTCCTACCTGTGAGAAGAGATGGTTGCTAATAGGAACCTGATGAAATGTGAATCACATCCACTATTCTCTTCACCATAAGAATAATACGAATATAAACATTTTGCCATGTATTCTTTCATGTTTGCTGCTATCTCATTTAAATCCTGTCTGCCTAATAAACTGCGAAACTAGAGCGAGACAACAGCAAACGCGGAAGAATATACGTATCGTGCCATGTTTAAATTCGTATTATTTTTATGCCTAATAGTGATACAGTCAGAAATGAAGCACGGCAACTGACTAGATTTTTAAATCTAAGATGACTAATTTCTGTGCAGAATTTGATGTACTAAAGAAGCGGCCGCAAAGATTTTCAAACGGAGAAAAATTTTCGCCTAACTCTCGTTCAGAACATGTTCTATCATACGCAGTCTATTATTTGGTTCTTGTTGATCATTATCAAAGGAAGCAGCAGCAATAAATAGCAGTCTCTTGCCATTGTTTCGCTAATGAGACGATTCCTCTCTCTTTTTTTTTGTAAGCGGCGGTGGCGCGCACAAAAGCAAGCCATGCCGCGAGCGGCGACAGGCCGTAAACACGCACTATCAGAATGCGACAAACAGTGCATGACACAGTACAGTAATGCATTTTCAGCTTACAGTGGCGTAAACACCTATAACAAAGAAAACAGCACTTATCAGATCAAAGCAAAATAAGCAATCGATTCAAACCAGACGAAGCACGTGAAAAAGGAAGGGTACCCGTATAAATACTGACGGAGCGCCTGACACATAGCAATGGCTACCCGGTAAAGCTTAACTGCTAAGCTTATGACTCGAACCAAACTACTGTAGCTGTATCGTCATTCATTCGACCTAAATTGTGTCTCATATTACAATGGACCAACTTTGTTTCGATTTGGAGGTGCGGCCTAAAACTTTTCTCTCCCCTTGAATTTCGAGTCTCAAATTTCAGGTGCGACTTAGATTCGGGAAATTTTTTTTTCCTTTATTTCGAGTCTCATTTTTCAGGTGCGGCTTAGATTCGAGTGCGGCTTAGATTCGAATAAATACGGTATGTACTTCCGCCTTGACTGACATCTCTGCCCAAACTCTTTGCCTTTACAAGTGTTTGCTTGTGTCTGTGTATGTGCGGATGGATATGTGTGTGTATGCGAGTGTATACCTGTCCTTTTTTCCCCCTAAGGTAAGTCTTTCCATTCCCGGGATTGGAAAGACTCCTTACCCTCTCCCTTAAAACCCACATCCTTTTGTCTTTCCCTCTCCTTCCCTCTTTCCTGATGAAGCAACCGTTGGTTGCGGAAGCTAGAATTATGTGTGTATGTCTGTATTTGTTTGTGTGTCTATCAACCTGCCAGTGCTTTCATTTGGTAAGTCACATCTTCTTTGTTTTTAGATATAAAAGTGTATTGCATTAGACAGTAGGCATTTCAAATACTTGGTGACATAAATGGAGTATTCTGAAAATGTTTATGACTGCTTCTTTTTGTGGTTTCCTTTTTGTTTGTGTTACTAATGTTGTAATATTACAATGTAGGTGCGAATCTCTGTATTTGCATGTGGTATCTTGTAACACTAACCAAAACGGCCTTGCTGTACTGGTACTGCGAACGGCTGAAAGCAAGGGGAAACTACGGCCATAATTTTTCCCAAGGGCATGCTGCTTTACTATATGGTTAAATGATGATGGCATCCTCTTGGGTAAAACGTTCCGGAGGTAAAATAGTCCCCCATTCGGATCTCCGGGCAGGGTCTACTCAAGAGTTTGTTGTTATCAGGAGAAAGAAAACTGGAGTTCTATGGATCAGAGTGTGGAATGTCAGATCCCTTAATCGGCAGGTAGGTTAGAAAATTTAAAAAGGGAAATGGCTAGGTTAAAGTTAGATATAGTGGGAATTAGTGAAGTTCGGTGGCAGGAGGAACGAGACTTCTGGTCAGGTGACTACAGGGTTATAAACACAAAATCAAATAGGGGTAATGCAGGAGTAGGTTTAATAATGAATAGGAAAATAGGAATGCGGGTAAGCTACTACAAACAGCATAGGGAACGCATTATTGTGGCCAAGATAGACACCAAGCCCACGCCTACCACAGTAGTACAAGTTTATATGCCAACTAGCTCTGCAGATGATGAAGAAATTGAAGAAATGTATGACGAAATAAAAGAAATTATTCAGATAGTGAAGGGAGACGAAAATTTAATAGTCATGGGTGACTGGAATTCGTCAGTGAGAAAAGGGAGAGAAGGAAACATATTAGGTGAATATGGATTGGGGGTAAGAAATGAAAGAGGAAGCCGCCTGGTAGAATTTTGCACAGAGCACAACCTAATCATAGCTAACACTTGGTTCAAGAAGTAAGACATTTCCAGGGGCAGATGTGGACTCTGACCACAATCTATTGGTTATGAACTGTAGATTAAAACTGAAGAAACTGCAAAAAGGTGGGACTTTAAGGAGATGGGACCTGGGTAAACTGACTAAACCAGAGGTTGTACAGAGTTTCAGGGAGAGCATAAGGGAACAATTGGCAAGAATGGGAGAAAGAAATACAGTAGAAGAAGAATGGGTAGCTTTGAGGGATGAAATGGTGAAGGCAGCAGAGGATCAAGTAGGTAAATAGACAAGGGCTAGTAGAAATCCTTGGTTAACAGAAGAAATATTGAATTTAATTGATGAAAGGAGAAAATATAGAAATGCAGTAAATGAAGCAGGCAAAAAGGAATACAAACGTCTCAAAAATGAGATCGACAGGAAGTGCAAAATGGCTAAGCATGGATGGCTAGAGGACAAATGTAAGGATGTAGAGACATATATCACTAGGGGTAAGATAGATACTGCCTACACGAAAATTAAAGAGACCTTTGGAGAAAAGAGAGCCACTTGTATGAATATTAAGAGCTCAGATGGAAACCCAGTTCTAAGCAAAGAAGGTGGAAGGAGTATATAGAGGGTCTATACAGGGGCGATGTTCTTGAGAACAATATTATGGAAATGGAAGAGGATGTAGATGAAGATGAAATGCAAGATATGATACTGCGTGAAGAGTTTGACAGAGCACTGAAAGACCTGAGTCGCAACAAAGCTCCGGGAGTAGACAACATTCCATTATAACTACTGACAGCCTTGGGAGAGCCAGTCCTGACAAAACTCTACCATCTGGTGAGCAAGATGTATGAGACAGGCGAAATACCCTCAGACTTCAAGAAGAATATAATAATTTCAATCCCAAAGAAAGCAGGTGTTGACCATAAAAGATATATAGAGGAAAAGAAGAAGTGCAAAGAAATAGTGGAAACAGCAAAGAAAAAGGCATGGGAAGAGTTGACAAAAAAACTTGAAGAAGATGTGAAGAGCAATAAGAAAATGTTCTATAAAACGATGAAAAATAAAAGGAAGGCTTCTGAAGTACCAGTAAAGATGGAAACAGAGTACGACACCATTATTGAAGATCCAGGGAATATAAAAGATCTCTGGAAAGAACATTTTAAGAAGCTATTAAACGCTGAGGAGTAGGTACAAATAATGGAGAAATTGAGAGAAGTTGGGAAGCAGAATTAGGACAAATTACAGGGGAAGAAATGGAAAAAAAAGCTGTGAAGAAGATGAATGGGGGGAAAGCCCCAGTACCTGATGAAGTATCAGTGGACATGATAAGAGCAGCAGGTCCAGTGGGAATGCAGTGGCTGTATAGAGTGCTATCAAGCGTGTGGAGAAATAGTACAATACCTGACGACTGGAGAACAGGAGACATTGTTCCCATCTTCAAGAAAGGCAATAAAAGACTTTGTAAAAACTACAGAGGAATAACCCTTATGAGTCATACAGCCAAGATTTTTGAAAGAATTTTACTAAATCGAATAAGAGAAAAGATAGAAAAGGAGCTGAGTGAAGAACAGCATGGGTTTAGGAAAGAAAGAAGCACAATTGACCTGATATTTTCTATCCGTCAACTGATGGAAAAAAGTTGGGAGTATAACAAAAGGGTGATAATGGTTTTTATTGACATAGAAAAGGCATATGACTCAGTTGACAGGGAAAGACTCTGGGAAGAAATGAAGAAGATAGATATAGAAGATGGATACATTAATGTTATAAAGACAGTGTACAGAGGCCACAATTGTAGAATTAGAACACCATTGGGGAACTCTGAATACTTTGAAATAAGACAAGGACTTAAGCAAGGAAGTATTCTATCTCCTTCACTTTTTAATGTTGTGATGGAAGGAATGAATAGGGGAGTTAAAGATATAGTAAAAGAAAAAGACAAAAAGATGATTCTTGCAGATGGTATGGTAATATGGGGTGATGAAGAAGTAGATGTACAGTTACAGCTTGATGCGTGGAAGGAAATAATGAAAAGGTATGGATTAAAAATAAATAAAGATAAGAGTGAAGTAATGGTATTTGGAAGAGAGAAAGGAATCAATGGAAATATTACCTTGAATGGAGAACCCCTCAAAGTGGTAGAAAGTTTTACTTATTTAGGGAGTGAAATATCTAGGGATGGAAGAATAACTAACAAAATTAATAGGAGGTTACAGAAGGGAGGCAATTTCTACCAAACAATAAAACACCTGATTTGGAATAATGATGTTTCAGAAAGAGCAAAACTCCTTATGTATAAGAATTATTACATCCCTATTGTCACCTATGGTGGAGAAAAATGGATAATGACAGAAAGGGACTGGAGCAGACTGCAAGCAGGGGAAATGAAATTTCTCAGAGCAGTTAAGGGAAAAACAAGAATGGACAGAGTAAGGAATGTAGAGATTCGAAAGGACCTCAAACAAGGAAGTATGAGAGAGGAAATGGAAAGAAAGAGATTAAGATGGTATGGGCATGTTAAGAGGATGCATGGACAGAGACTCCCCAAAATTATGGAAGAACTAAAGATGGATGGGAAAAGACCTAGAGGGCACCCAAGAACACGGTGGAAAATGGGAGTGAGAATATATGTAGAAAGGAGAGGTGTGACCTGGCAGCAAGTGGAGGAAGAAAAGTGGTGGGAGGACCGAGCCAAATGGAGAGGACTCATTAGCACCCAGACCAGGCAGTAGCTGGAGCGAGATTCGGATATAGATAGATATAGTAAAGGAAACAAAAGAAAAATTCGGAGTAGGTATTAAAATCCATGGAGAAGAAATAACTTTAAGGTTCGCCAATGACATTGTAATTCTGTCAGAGACAGCAAAGGACTTGGAAGAGCAGTTGAACGGAATGGATAGTGTCTTGAAAGGAGGATATAAGATGAACATCAACAAAAGCAAAACAAGGATAATGGAATGTAGTCGAATTAAGTCAGGTGATGCTGAGGGAATTAGATTAGGAAATGAGACACTTAAAGTAGTAAAGGAGTTTTGCTATTTGGGGAGCAAAATAACTGATGATGGTCAAAGTAGAGAGGATATAAAATGTAGACTGGCAATGGCAAGGAAAGCATTTCTGAAGAAGAGAAATTTGTTAACATCGAGAATTGGTTTAAGTGTCGGGAAGTCGTTTCTGAAAATATTTGTATGGAGTGTAGCCATGTATGGAAGTGAAACATGGACAATAAATAGTTTGGACAAGAAGAGAATAGAAGCTTTCGAAATGTGGTGCTACAGAATAATGCTGAAGATTAGATGGGTAGATCACATAACTAATGAGGAAGTATTGAAGATGATTGGGGAAAAGAGAAGTTTGTAGCACAACTTCACTAGAAGAAGGGATCGGTTGGTAGGACATGTTCTGAGGCATCAAGAGATCACCAGTTTAGTATTGGAGGGCAGCGTGGAGGGTAAAAATCGTAGAGGGAGACCAAGAGATGAATACACTAAGCAGATTCTGAAGGATGTAGGCTGCAGTAGGTACTGGGAGATGAAGAAGCTTGCACAGGATAGAGTAGCGTGGAGAGCATCAAACCAGTCTCAGGACTGAAGACCACAACAACAGCAACATTTTGCAAATGGTAGATGCAGGTGGATATGTATATTACATTTTCCGAGATTTCCAAAAGGCATTCAACGCTGTTTCAAACTGCTGGCTAGTAACCACAATACAATCAAATGATGTATCTTCACAAACATGCCCTTGGTTCAATGCTTTTTTGACTTAACAGAACCCAGTACATTATAGTGGAAGATGAATGTTCAACCAAAACTAAAGTGACATCAAGTGTATTACAGGGAATTGTAATAGAACCTGTAATGCTCTTAATACGGTAAAAAATTTCTCATATAAGACCAGCAGTTTTGTCAGATTGTTACCTGATGAAGCTGTTTTCTATTGGAAGAGAGAGTTTGTACAAAAATTCAGAAAGACTTTGACAGAATTCCCACTTGGTGTGGTAAATGCCAGTGCTCTTTAACTGTGGAGCTGCTTCTTCTTTTTCCTGGCCTTTATCCCATATCTTCAAGGATGTAGCTCATTAGATACTGGATTTGGAATGTTAATGGCAGAGGGTTGCTGGATGCCCTTCCTGTCTCCCTCCATTCCTTTACCCCTATGGAATTTGTGTATCCCAACAGCCTGTGTCAAATGTTATCCCATGAGACAGTCTGTGGACATTTTCTAAATATTTGCAAATCCTGTAACTGAGGCAGGATTCGGGTACCAGCCCAGTATTCACCTAATCTGATGTGAGGGAAAATCACCTAAAAACTACACCCAGGCTGACTGGCGCACCAACCCTCATTGTTAATCTGCCAGGTGGATTTGATCCAGAGTGGTATACCTCCACAAATCACGAAAGCAGCTTGCTAATGTACATGGCTGTCTGGGCAGACCAATCACTTTGACTGAGAAAATGCAAGATAGTACCTACCAAAAACAGAAATATGGCACTGGAAGAAAGATGACACTGTTCTCACAAAGCCTGTTGAGCAAATTTAGAGAATAGATATCTAAGGAAAACTGAGATAATTATTCCATCGCTGTGTATATCATCTAGCTACCTTGAGAATAAGAAAAGAGAGATTAGGGCACAGAGAGAGGTGTACAGAAAGTCAAGACCCTGGACCAGGTTAATAAAAGGTCTGAAGGCACTAATCTGTTAAAGTTAAATATTAAAATTTTTCTTACAGCCTGTATGTGACTGGAAGAGAACAGAAATACACTAATATTGGTGCAAAGTACATTCTATGATGCACTCTACTGTGGCTTGTATGGTATAAATGTATATTCAAATGTAAAAGAAGGAAGATAATCTTTATTATGAGTGCTGGTAGACCAGAAATGTCTGAAAACATAAGATAATTTGTAGTTGGAGTGGCTAATAAGAAATGTTTTTAATTTTCCTTACAATTATTTACTTTGGAAATGTAGGCAGATACTTTAAAACAACTTACAATAAATTCATTTTTGTGTCTTTTTTTATTGAAGATGTGTAAATTGAAGTTTGTCAGAAATAGTGGAAGATGCAGTAACAAATCTGCTTTTGTTTTATTTTATGCATTTATTTCACTAGCTAACATTAGAGTCACCAGATCATATCGTAAATCTAACCAGACATTTGTAGTACGTCCACAAGCAATATATAATGATGGTGCTGGTGGTGGTGATGAAGATAATACTACTTATTAATAATAATGACAATATATGCAGTAATAAATTATGAAATAGGAATGCTGGCCAGTAAAAGGGATACACTTCACAGCTTTCAGAAGTAACAATTCCTTCCTTAGGAGAAGGAGAGTCTGACAAGTGGAGAAGGTTAAAAAGGAAGGACAGGTCACTCAGACAGCAAGATCAGAGGGATTAACCTGTAATGAGGATGAGGGTAAGCAAAGTGGGCCTGAGTGACCTCTTTAACCTTCTCCCACCTGTTCCTCTCTCCTTTCTCCTTGAAGAAGGAACTGTTAGTTCCAAAATCTTAAAAGATTATCAATTTTATGTGTAGATAATGTGAAGGACAGTCAAGCAGTTTAAAATCAGATATGGTAAAATAGTCTATATTAAAACTGAGTGAAAACCCAAATCCACAATAGCTGTTAATTGTGTTTTTACTGTATGATAACAAGTTTCATACCATGAAGGTACATCTTCAGTTCAAGTAAAACTAATTCTTCATTTGCCACGAAATCCTAGGTACAAGTGCATGTAAAAACATGTCACTCCTTGGCAAAACCTCGTATGAAATGGCAGGTGGGCATCCAATCCAAACTATGCATAATCAGTAATAAATTTCCAAAACATAGTCAAAAGATGAGCATGGACAGCACATGACAGTCCATATATCATAGGATAAAACTATTGTCAAAATCTGCAGGAGAAACAAAGAATTAAAATACACACAATCCTTGGAAGTCATCAATATACTAAAATATATTGGCATGCTTCAAATAGAACTACATGTTACAGCACTAGCCAGACACTGAATACCTGGGCTCATCTTTTGACTGCATCTTGGAGATGTATTATTGATCATGCATGACTCAGATGGATGCCCATCTGCTGTATCATCCAAGGTTTTACTGAAAGTGACATGTTTTTATGCAGACTTGTACCTAGGAATTTTTGGCGCATTAAGTATTAGTTTTATTTGACCTTAAGATCCACGGTATGAAACTGGTTGTCATACAGTGAAAACACAGTAAACAACTATTGCAGATTTGGACTTTCACTTGGTTTTAATATAGAGTATTTTACCACCTCTGATTTTAAATTGTTTGATTGTCTTCCCCATTATCTACACATTTTTTAGCTGTGGTTGCCCAACCTATAAGATTATTTGTACTTTTTTATGTGCCTGTGTGCAGTTATATTTATATGTGTCTATGGCAGTACGATAGTTTCACAACCTGAAGGAAATTCTGGCCAGAAATTATGTCTAGTAAGAACATGCATTATTTAAGAAAAGATAGTCTTATTAAGATTGTGTTAAGCAATTTCCTCATCGCAGCCTTGTAAATGTAGCAATGTCTGACAGAAGCATATGGCAGCAGTACAGAAGTAAATGAAATGATCGTATGGCATTTATTGGCTGGGACATCCCCTTCAGGGTTCGGTCACTGTATTGCAAGTCATTTTAGTTGACGCCAATTCAATGACTTGCATGTCGATGATGAAAATGATGATGAAGGACACACAATACCCAGTCCCCTGCCGGGAACTGAACCTGAGCCCCATTGCGTGGTAGGTGATAATGCTACCGCTGTGCTACAGAGGCGGACAATACAGAAGTTATCAGTTTGGACGAGAAGCTGCCTGGTCAGGGGAAGAAAGAAATAATAGGGAAAGATTACCTGATGAGATGGTAAGAGGAATATAAAATTAGAAAGGGACAAGAGAAACGTGGACAATTTACACTGTGACAAAGATACAGGTTCCCTGTTGGGCAGAAAGAAAATAGCTTAAATGTCTTGAGAGGGAATCTATACCAAAGATAACAACTAAAGCTGTAGTCTCCTCTTAAATGTAGAATGGTTTTGGATAAGACACAGATTACAGGATAGTTTGTTTCACAGTTGTATGGCTGAAGTGGAGTGTCTCTATACAGAGGAAGAATATAACAGCAGTGTAAAGTGCACAGGACACACCCATGGACAAAGAGCAAAAATTGGGGCAGATTGAAGGAGGGACAAAATACATTCAGGTTGAACTGAAAGGAGGTGGGAGCAACTAGTGTGTAGACATGCAAGAACAAGCTGAGGGTTAGGCTAGTGTCTGCAAATTTCTTGCATATATGTAAGACCCTGTGTGTGTGTGTGTGTGTGTGTGTGTGTGTGTGTGTGTGTGTGTGTGTGTGTGTGTGTATTTATTTCTAAGCGGGAGATGGGGGGGGGGGGGGGGGGGGGAGGTATCTCAATCACAGTATGAGAAGCATATCAGGGACATAAAAGGTGTATTAGTTTGAGTATTCATTGCCTTATGACCTCTGGACCACATTCCAAGCCTTATTTTTATTTAAGTTACTGTGCTAACCAAAGACTTGTTCGGAAAAACTTCTTTTACTCATATCAACCAACAGGAATTTTATGAAACATTTTAATAATAGTCTCCTCACTCTCCTAGCAACTTGGATGAACTGTGATTATGAGTGCCATAACACTTGAATGGCTAGTCCTTCTGTGAAGTTAACTTACGATAACAAGAAAATCCGCTCATCTGAATGTGTATCTTATTAATAAATGAGAAAATAAAATTTCGTGGTTTTGGGGAAGAAAGTTATGAGTCTTGGAGGTATCTTAAAATCAGACTCTCCCAATAGAAACCTTCAGTTACTAATACGTCATCATACTTCAAAATGATCCAATTTAAGAAGGCTGCAGAATCTCTTAAACATAAGTTGTTGTGTGATGCAGGAATATTAAGGAAATTAATTCCAATGTGATGGACAAAAAGGCTGTTAGAGATTTTAAGCTATTGAAAAATAGAAGATTTTAGTTGTTTCATTTTGCCATTTGTGCACATATTAAAGTAGAATTTTTCAATGATGGTACCTTTTAAAAAGCATTCAGTCAATTTCCTTCCCTCCCCTGTCCAATATGAGCTCGTGTCACCATCTCTAATGACCTCATCACTGATGGCATGTCATAGCCTAACCTTCCTCCCTCCTGCAAGCAGCAGCTGCCCCAACCTGGTCCAAGTATGAGTGTTGACCCTCAAGGCCAGATCTTGTTGATGAAAATATATCTTTCAAAAGTTTAAAACCATGATGAATTGTGTGTACTTTCCTGAACAATGTGGTGTTGTGCATATCCATTTTCACATGCGCCACCTGTCTGCTGAGACAGATAGGCTAGCACCGAGCAGATGACACAGCAACCAGCACACACAGCATCACGGATTGTGCAAAGCATCAAGTAGTAGTATACCTTGTTCTCACCACATTGCCTAACAATGGGTCCCCAGAAAGCCGCGCAGCAGCAGGCATACAGCTTGACGACCCTTACTGCAGAGATGCCTAGTAATGCGCACACTGGGACACACACTGCCGAGTTTTGTAAGTGGTTGTAAAAATAAGTTCATTCATGTGATATTGGACATTTTATGGCTTGCCATGTGATTAGTTTAGGTTCAAGCCATAAGATGACTAGTGGGTAAGAAGGCAACATAGCAGTGGACAGAATTGGCCTATGGATAGTTGGCAGTAGGTAAACAAAGGGCTCTAGGTGATTTCATGTATCCAGAAAAATGCTCACCATGGACTAAAGGTTATGTGCATGAAGCATCTGATTATTGGAGTCTGTGGAACTGAACTGAACTGAACTGATAGTGCACATCACATTCTAAACCTCGTCCCCTCTATGAACACACCGGACCTTAATAATATTAGAAATTTAAGGACTACTTAAACCTAACTAACCTAAGTACATCACACACGTTCATGCTCAAGGCAGGATTTGAACCTGTGACTGTAGCAGTCGCGCAGTTCCAGACTGAAGTGCCTAGAACCACTCCATTGCAGCTGGCTAGGATTAATTACTAACTAAGTGATGTGTTGGGCATGAATCACTGAACAATATTATTCTTCGAAATTTTTTTTATAATTTGTGTGTTAAGGTCAATTAACTACATTGATCTGGAAAACAAAGAGATCAGTCACAATAAACATTGCAAGAAACAATTGTCCAACACATGTAGTCCTAGGCATTATTAATATTTTTCATTTTAGCTTGAGACTTGGCTGTTCCATGCCAGGGTTGATTTCAGAAGTAATGAAATTTTCAAGTTATGTATCACTGCCTATACAACACCAAATATTTGCTTACTCAGAATTAAGTGTGGATTATTATCATCAGCGAAAAAGTGACCACTGTAACTTCTTTCTTTTGAATGGATAATTTTTTTGTTTTAGTTTTTTGTGATTTGTACTAAGTTGTTACATGTGACATACGTCCTGGGCCATTTTGTCCTGTCTGTTCCTATGTAACATTTATTTGGAGCAGATTAGTTGGAGGAATGTACTACCATTCCCATAACACCATTCAGAACAGTCATTATGATGACATTTCATTCTTTATAATTAATTTTCAACAGCCACTGGAATATGTTGTGCAGTCCTCATAAAAAGGTGTAAAACTTGTAACTTACATAGTAAATACAAATTCACATTACCATGAGTGGGTGCACATTTGTGTTTCTTGTTAACTGTGTGTGAGCATTCATGTTGGACACCACTGTAATTTTCTGAGTGTCCAAAGGTTTTGAATTGCAATGTGTAGTCCAGAGTTGGAGCACTCATCAGCCTTGGAGGATCCGGTGAAACAGCAAATGTTGCGTATGGGCTCATCTCATATATTTCTGAAAGAGAAAAACTTGTCATTTACATAGTGACTTACTCTTCAAAAATGGTATGCAATAAACTGATATTAGAAAAAAGGGGTAGGGGCAGGTAATTGAACTGAGGTGTAAAACATAGACTTTTCTTTCAGTCATTAAAAAAGTAAATAACTTCAATAATTTTCCAATTGTTTGAAGACACACCAATCATAACAGAGAAGGTTACAGTCCATATTCAGAATTCAGGTCCATCTAATTCCTTGTGCATTTCTATTAATGTGGAACCTTTATGTACATATCTTCATTTCACTGCCTTCCCTGACTTACTACACATTTCTCCTTCTATCTTTTCATTTCTTTGCCGTCTCTTCATTTTTATATATTCTATTGAATATCCATCATGCTGACTCTTTAAACATGCAATGTATCAGCTGCTTTGTAGAAATAACAAACTTTGTCCATGGAGAAAATAGTGGCTTGCTAATCATTTACTTGAGTGTTTATTATCCTTAATTCAAGGTTTCAGTTTATTTACTATTATTCTTCTTGTAAAAAAAAGAAAAATTCTCAGTGCACAATGTCACAAAAAAATCCAAAGCATGGGGAGCAAGTCAACGGCACAAGTGACAAAAATGAAAACAAACAACTGTATTGTGTCAACATCCACAAATAAAAGTGTCACCAAAATGAAACTGGAATAAAGAAAAACAGAAGGAAACAATGAATCAGTTCAGCATTGCATATTCTCATTACCAGATTTCAGCAGAAAATTACAAAAACAATATCTCACAGAAGCAGTAGGCTTCAAAAAAAGATGTTTTTCATAAAGAAGAGGCCCTCTATTTCGAAAATTTATTAGTCTACCACTAAATGACTGAAATTTTGTGCAAAAAACAGAACGGATTTTTTAACTTAATTTCCTTTTATATCATTTCACTTCATCCATCATTTTTGCAATGAGTAATTGCTTCTCTGAAGTCCATTTTTGTAAATTATGCAAAATACTTGTGTACAGGACATTAAAATGTTTCCAGTTATGTTTGAAAAATATGGAAATAGATGGAAGTCAGAGGATACAAATACAGTAAACATGAGTGACATTACAACAATTTACACTTAAAATCCACAGTATTCTCACAACTGAAACATCTTTGTGGACAGATCTATTTTCCCAATAAAAGGTGACATTAACACATGTCTCATTTATCCTCATGTATTTTTCATTTCAATAGTCCAAAAGACTTGCATTGTATTTTCAAGTTATTGTAATGAGTAAGAAATATCCCTTTTGCATAACAGAACACTGGTTATAATCTTTTCTGGAGATGAAACTGACAGTAGCTCATTTCTATCAGCTGCTTTTATTCCAGTTACAATGTTAAGAAGTTCAATTTTGCATTTAGTTTTGCATAACATGCAACAAATATGCCACCCAACTTACAAAAAACATTCTCTTAGTTAAATCTTCATGTAGGTTGTACTGTACTCTTTCTTCTGACAGATCTACACTGGCATGATAAAAGTCTTGGGATAGATATATGCAGATAGTGGTAGCATTGTGTACACAAGGTATAAAAGGGTAGAGTATTGGTGAAGCTGCCATTTATACTCAGGTGATTCATATGAACAGGTTTCCAACTTTATTATGGCCACACTATGGGAATTAACAGACTTTAAATGCGGAACTGTAGTTCGAGGTAGATGTGTGGGACATTCCATTACAGAAATTGTTAGGAAATTCAGTGTTCTGAGATTCATAATGTCAAGAGAGTGCTGAGAATACCAAATTTTAGGCATTACCTCACACCACAGACAACGCAGTGGCTGATGGCCTTTATGTAGTGGCAGAACAGCGGTGTTGTCAGTGCTAATCGACAAGCAACATTGCGTGAAGTAATTGCAAAAATCAGTGTGGGATGTTTGACAAACATATCCATTGGGACAGTGTGGTGAAATTTGGCTTTAATAGCCATGGCCACAGGTGACCAACATGAGTGTCCTTGCTAACAGCATGACATCACCTGCAGTGCCTCTCATGGGCACACGACCATACTGGTTGGACTGTATGCGCGACTGGAAAACTGTGGCCTGGTCAGATGAGTCTCGATTTCCGTTAGTATGAGTTGATGGTCGGTTCAAGTGTGGTTCACACTCCACAAAACCATTGACCCAAGTTGTTCTCAAGGCACTGTGCAAGCTGGTGATGACTGCATTATGGTGTGGGCTGTGTTTACATGGAATGAACTGGGTCCTCTGGTCCAACTGAAAAGATCATTGATTGGAAATGGTTATATTCAGCTACTTGGAGACTATTTGCTGCAGCCATTCATGGACTTCATGTTCCCAAACAACAATGGAATTTTATGGCTGACAATGCACCGTGTCACTGGGCAACAGCTGCTAGCGATCGGTTTGAAGAACATTCTGCAGAATTCAAGTGAATTGTTTGGTCACCCAGGTTGCCCAACATGAATCCCATCAAACATTTATGGGACATAATCGAGAGGTTAGTTTGTGCACAAAATCCTGCATTGGCAACACTTTTGAAATTATGGATGGTTGCAGAGGTAGCATGGCTCAATATTTCTGCAGGGTAGTTCGAATGATTTGTTGGGTCCATGCTGTGTCAAGATGCTCCACTATGTCAAGCAAAAGGAGTTACAACATGATATTATGAGGTATCCCTTGACATTTGTCACCTCGGTGTATGTCATCAGCTGATTTGTACACCTACACTCTTGGCCTTGTATTACATCATGCAATATCTAGGAGTTTTTCTCTGTGGATACTGTCTTAGAGACTGTTCCACATGTAGTTCATTTTTAACAGAAGTATAGTTACATTTGAAAGAGCAAATTCTTTGTAAGTACTTGTAAACATAATAAATATTATGTGCATTACATCCACAGGCCCCAGTGGGCCCAACGCTACTGACTGACTGCCGTATCATTTTCGGCCAATGGCATCACTGGATATACAGGGATGTGGGTCAGCACACCACTCTCCCAGCCATTGTTAGTGACCTGTAGCTCCTCAGTCAGCATCATGAGGCTGAGTGCACCCCATTCCAGTCCTCCCACTAAGGAAAAATTCCTGGCAGCACTGGAAATTGAACCCAGGTCTTCCATCTGATAGTCAGACAGGCTAAACACTCAGCAACAGAGGCAAACCCTTACCAGTAATCACTAAATTAAAATTAATTTCTTCTGGTGGTAAGCAGCCAAAATAATAATAATAATAATAATAATAATAATAATAATCTTCTTTCCTTTCTCAGATGTTATGTCTGGTTAAAAATGGAAAGTCATGGACCTTGATCAAGCATGACTTCCTTTTAACTGTACAGTATATGTTACATTGCATTTAGGAACTTTTGGGTAGTTGAACATGTATCAATAATTACAGATTTCTGTAGTTGTATATGGTGGATATTTGTGTGGTATGACTCCTGTAGTTGATAGTATAATCGGTATAATTTCAACTTTATCCTGATGCCATATGCCCTCGACTTCCTCTGCCAGTTGCATGTATTTTTCAATTTTTTCTCCTGTTTTCTTCTGTATATTTGTTGTATTGGGTATGGATATTTCGATCAGTTGTGTTAATTTCTTCTTTTTATTGGTGAGTATGATGTCAGGTTTGTTATGTGGTGTTGTTTTATCTGTTATAATGGTTCTGTTCCAGTATAATTTGTATTCATCATTCTCCAGTACATTTTGTGGTGCATACTTGTATGTGGGAACATGTTGTTTTATTAGTTTATGTTATATGGCAAGTTGTTGATGTATTATTTTTGCTACATTGTCATGTATTCTGGTGTATCCTGTATTTGCTAGTATTGTACATCCTCTTGTGATGTGATCTACTGTTTCTATTTGTTGTTTGCAAAGTCTGCATTTATCTGTTGTGGTATTGGGATCTTTAATAATATGCTTGCTGTAATATCTGGTGTTTATTGTTTGATCCTGTATTACAATCATGAATCCTTCTGTCTCACTGTATATATTGCCTTTTCTTAGCCATGTGTTGGATGCGTCTTGATCGATGTGTGGCTGTGTTAGATGATACAGGTGCTTGCCATGTAGTGTTTTCTTTTTTCCAATTTACTTTCTTCGTACCTGTTGATGTTATGTGATCTAAAGGGTTGTAGAAGCGGTTATGAAATTGCAATGGTGTAGCCGATGTATTTATATGAGTGATTGCTTTGTGTATTTTGCTAGTTTCTGCTCGTTCTATAAAGAATTTTCTTAAATTGTCTACCTGTCCATAATGTAGGTTTTTTATGTCGATAAATGCCCTTCCTCCTTCCATTCTGCTTAATGTGAATCTTTCTGTTGCTGAATGTATGTGATGTATTCTATATTTGTGGCATTGTGATCTTGTAAGTGTATTGAGCGCTTCTAGGCCTGTGTTACTCCATTTCACTACTCCAAATGAGTAGGTCAATATTGGTATAGCATAAGTATTTTCTTCTTTCTTGCTGTAAATTCTGTTTTCAGTATTTTTGTTAGTCTTTGTCTGTATTTTTTTTTAGTTCTTCTTTAATATTTGTATTATCTATTCCTATTTTTTGTCTGTATCCTAGATATTTATTGGCATCTGTTTTTTCCATCCCTTCTATGCAGTCGCTGTGGTTATCCAATATGTAATCTTCTTGTTTAGTGTGTTTTCCCTTGACTATGCTATTTTTCTTACATTTGTCTGTTCCAAAAGCCATATTTATATCATTGTTGAATACTTCTGTTATCTTTAGTAATTGGTTGAGTTGTTGATTCATTGCTGCCAGTAGTTTTAGATCACCCATGTATAGCAAATGTGTGATTTTGTGTTGGTATGTTCCAGTAATATTATATCCATAATTTGTATTATTTAGCATGTTGGATAGTGGGTTCAGAGCAAGGCAGAACCAGAAAGGACTTAATGAGTCTCCTTGGCATATTCCACACTTAATCTTTATTGGCTGTGATGTGATATTATTTGAATTTGTTTGGATATTAAGTGTTGTTTTCCAATTTTTCATTGCTATGTTTAGGAACTGTATCAATTTAGGATCTACTTTGTATATTTCCAATATCTGTAGTAACCATAAGTGGGGTACACTATCAAAAGATTTTTGGTAATCGATGTATGCGTAGTGTAGCGACCTTTGTTTAGTTTTAGCTTGATATGTCACCTCTGCATCTATTATCAGTTGCTCTTTACATCCTCATGCTCCTTTGCAGCAGCCTTTTTGTTCTTCATTTATAATTTTGTTCTGTGTTGTATGTGTCATTAATTTCTGTGTAATGACTGAAGTTAATATTTTGTATATTGTTGGTAGGCACGTTATGGGGTGATATTTTGCTGGGTTTGCTGCGTCTGCTTGATCTTTAGGTTTCAGATAAGTTATTCCTTGTGTAAGTGTATCAGGGACTGTGTATGGGTCTGCAATGTAACTGTTAAATAATTTAATATAATGGAAGGAAACATTCCACGTGGGAAAAATTATATATAAAAACAAAGATGAGGTGACTTACCGAACAAAAGCGCTGGCAGGTCGATAGACACACAAACAAACACAAACATACACACAAAATTCGAGCTTTCGCAACAAACTGTTGCCTCATCAGGAAAGAGGGAAGGAGAGGGGAAGACGAAAGGAAGTGGGTTTTAAGGGAGAGGGTAAGGAGTCATTCCAATCCCGGGAGCGGAAAGACTTACCTTAGGGGGAAAAAAGGACAGGTATACACTCGCACACACGCACATATCCATCCACACATACAGACACAAGCCTCTTTCCTGATGAGGCAACAGTTTGTTGCGAAAGCTCGAATTTTGTGCGTATGTTTGTGTTTGTTTGTGTGTCTATCGACCTGCCAGCGCTTTCGTTCGGTAAGTCACCTCATCTTTGTTTTTATATATAATTTTTCCCACGTGGAATGTTTCCCTGTATTATAATTATATGATACTCTAATACATACCCATTATCATATTTAAGTGGTATGAAATTATTGTTATTGTGAGTATTAATGTGGAACTGTGTGCATAAAATGTACATAAAGGGTGTAACAAAATGATACTGACAAATTTTATGGGGTTGTAGAGAGTGCCTCAAGGAATAAATACTGAATAGGAATCCATGTCTGGAAAAACAATCCAATGATTCCACAGAGTACTAAAACTATAGGGGCCAATATCTACTGCAAGTCTATCACTTTGGCAGCAAACAGGAGTTTTACGAGGTGCATTCAAGTTCTAAGGCCTCCGATTTTTTTTCTAATTAACTACTCACCCAAAATCGATGAAACTGGCATTACTTCTCAACGTAATCGCCCTGCAGACGTACACATTTTTCACAATGCTGATGCCATGATTCCATGGCAGTGGCGAAGGCTTCTTTAGGAGTCTGTTTTGACCACTGGAAAATCGCTGAGGCAATAGCAGCACGGCTGGTGAATGTGCGGCCATGGAGAGTGTCTTTCATTGTTGGAAAAAGCCAAAAGTCACTAGGAGCCAGGTCAGGTGAGTAGGGAGCATGAGCAATCACTTCAAAGTTGTTATCATGAAGAAACTGTTGCGTAACGTTAGCTCAATGTGCGGGTGCGTTGTCTTGGTGAAACAGCACACACACTCAGCCCTTCCCGGACGTTTTTGTTGCAGTGCAGGAAGGAATTTGTTCTTCAAAACATTTTCTTAGGATGCACCTGTTACCGTAGTGTCCTTTGGAACGCAATGGGTAAGGATTATGCCCTCGCTGTCCCAGAACATGGACACCATCATTTTTTCAGCACTGGCAGTTACCCGAAATTTTTTTGGTGGCGGTGAATCTGTGTGCTTCCATTGAGCTGACTGGCGCTTTGTTTCTGGATTGAAAAATGGCTTCCACGTCTCATCCATTGTCACAACCGACGAAAAGAAAGTCCCATTCATGCTGTCGTTGCGTGTCAACATTGTTGGCAACATGCCACACGGCCAGCCATGTGGTCGTCCGTCAGCATTCGTGCCACCCACCTGGATGACAGTTTTCGCATTTTCAGGTCATCATGCAGCATCTCTCCACTTTCTCGATCATGTCGTCAGACCAGCTTGTGTGAGCCCGAGGTTGTTTCGGTTTGTTGTCACACGATGTTCTGCCTTCATTAAACTGTCGCACCCACGAACGCACTTTCGACACATCCATAACTCCATCACCACATGTCTCCTTCAACTGTCGATGAATTTCAATTGGTTTCACACCACGCAAATTCAGAAAACGAATGATTGCACGCTGTTCAAGTAAGGAAAACGTCGCCATTTTAAGTATTTAAAACAGTTCTCATTCTCGCCGCTGGCGGTAAAATTCCATCTGCCATACGGTGTTGCCATCTCTGGGACGTATTGACAATGAATGCGGCCTCATTTTAAAACAATGCGCATGTTTCTATCTCTTTCCAGTCCGGAGAAAAAAAATCGGAGGCCTTAGAACTTGAATGCACCTCGTATACACTGATTCACTGCAAGCAAAATTTCTTGTTATGGCCCTGATGTCATTCAGAACATTAAGTGTCATCAAATACACTCCTGGAAATTGAAATAAGAACACCATGAATTCATTGTCCCAGGAAGGGGAAACTTTATTGACACATTCCTGGGGTCAGATACATCACATGATCACACTGACAGAACCACAGGCACATAGACACAGGCAACAGAGCATGCACAATGTCGGCACTAGTACAGTGTATATCCACCTTTCGCAGCAATGCAGGCTGCTATTCTCCCATGGAGATGATCGTAGAGATGCTGGATGTAGTCCTGTGGAACGGCTTGCCATGCCATTTCCACCTGGCGCCTCAGTTGGACCAGCGTTCGTGCTGGACGTGCAGACCGCGTGAGACGACGCTTCATCCAGTCCCAAACATGCTCAATGGGGGACAGATCCGGAGATCTTGCTGGCCAGGGTAGTTGACTTACACCTTCTAGAGCACGTTGGGTGGCACGGGATACATGCGGACGTGCATTGTCCTGTTGGAACAGCCGGTCTAGGAATGGTATAACGATGGGTTCGATGACGGTTTGGATGTACCGTGCACTATTCAGTGTCCCCTCGACGATCACCAGTGGTGGACGGCCAGTGTAGGAGATCGCTCCCCACACCATGATGCCGGGTGTTGGCCCTGTGTGCCTCGGTCGTATGCAGTCCTGATTGTGGCGCTCACCTGCACGGCGCCAAACACGCATACGACCATCATTGCCACCAAGGCAGAAGCGACTCTCATCGCTGAAGACGACACGTCTCCATTCGTCCCTCCATTCACGCCTGTCGCGACACCACTGGAGGCGGGCTGCACGATGTTGGGGCGTGAGCGGAAGACGGCCTAACGGTGTGCGGGACCGTAGCCCAGCTTCATGGAGACGGTTGCGAATGGTCCTCGCCGATACCCCAGGAGCAACAGTGTCCCTAATTTGCTGGGAAGTGGCGGTGCGGTCCCCTACGGCACTGCGTAGGATCCTACGGTCTTGGCGTGCATCCGTGCGTCGCTGCGGTCCGGTCCCAGGTCGACGGGCACGTGCACCTTCCGCCGACCACTGGCGACAACATCGATGTACTGTGGAGACCTCACGCCCCACGTGTTGAGCAATTCGGCGGTACGTCCACCCGGCCTCCCGCATGGCCATTATACGCCCTTGCTCAAAGTCCGTCAACTGCACATACGGTTCACGTCCACGCTGTCGCGGCATGCTACCAGTGTTAAAGACTGCGATGGAGCTCCGTATGCCACGGCAAACTGGCTGACACTGACGGCGGCGGTGCACAAATGCTGCGCAGCTAGCGCCATTCGACGGCCAACACCGCGGTTCCTGGTGTGTCCGCTGTGCCGTGCGTGTGATCATTGCTTGTACAGCCCTCTCGCAGTGTCCGGAGCAAGTATGGTGGGTCTGACACACCGGTGTCAATGTGTTCTTTTTCCCATTTCCAGGAGTGTATGTCCCTGCTTATAGGAGCAACACTTTATCAACCATTCAGTGCAGTAGCACTGTAAAATCTCTCACTTACTGCCGAAGGGGTGTCCTAGAGACTGACATTAGTCCCAATAAATTTGATGCTCTGTAGCATTGTTGGGTGGCATTTTCCAACATATGTTCATCTCCTCTAGTTATGCCACTCAATGTTTGCCAGTATTGTTTTGTAACATCCTGTATATTATCCCCAGATCTGTAGACAAGTAGGTGATATAATTTTTCTCACAATATTTTAACAGATTTCTTAGTTACCATTCTCAGCACTGAGTCGAGCAGAGATCTGTGTTGCTTACTGTTTCAACTCCAGTCAAGCTATGAGCTAGATAGACTGTACTTGTGGCATGTGGCCTCTCCGTTCACTGTCTTTTTTAGGAGTCCAAACAGTAAGCAACCAATCTTCTTGACTCACATGAGTAAGGCACCTACGGAAGTTGATGAAATATTATGAGAAAGCCAAAGTGCAATCTCAAGAATTTGATCCACAAACTTACCAGAAGATTTTTCTGTGGCTTTGTGGTGCCCATCAGATTTGGTTGGTGATGATGAATATATTTGTTGAAAATTCTTCTTATTGTCCATTTCAGCAGCTTCCTTGCTAATGCTTAAGCTCTCAGGTACACCTAGGCTATTTTTCCGTTCTGCACTTTGCAGACAGTGTCTGGAAAGATGAAATGAGAAAGCTCTGCCTTTACAGAAACATGGAGAATGTATCTGCTGATTAACAATACATCCAGTAACTTACTTTCTGTGTATGGCCACATAGAAAAATATCCCTGCAGACAGCATGAGGATACTTGAGCAGACAATAGGTACCATTAAATAAACATCCTCATAGAAGTGTAAGGTATTTTTCAGATTTTGTCTCTCACTCACTGGAGCAACTGTTGCTATTAAAGTGATCAGAAATGCTAGTTTATATTTTCATGAAGATACACTGTAAAATTTATATCCTAGATCATATAAAAAGTGCAATGCCTGAGGTTAAATGAAAGATGTGTCACTTACCTCCCAAAACTGTTGTTGTGGCACTTGTGAAATGTGCTGTTGTTGACCCAGCACTATTGTGAGCTGTAATTCGGAGCTCATACCAAGTGGCTGGCTGAAGATCTCTTATTAAGAAGTTTCTTGAAGGTGCACTATTGTTGATCAAAATCCATTTGGCATTGCTTTTCAAAATTCGATATTCAACAACGAAGTACAAAATTGGGCATCCACCATCTGGCCAAGTTTGCAGATGTAAGGAGAGAGAAGTAGCATTTGATGTGACCATGCTTTTGTAGTTTGGGATCTTTGGTCCTGTAAAGAAGTTTCAATGATTTTCATTAGCTCTGCATTATTTGGTTGCTCATAATATAATAGAAATTTCATCCTTTTCATAAAATTATTAACAGAAATTAGAATGAATTAAATTTTTCTTGGTTGTTAAGAGACCTCAGCACAATAAAATCTGACTATGCTGCTTAACACTATTTGCAGTTACACTACTTACATTTAACCTAGTAAATTAGGCGGAAAGTTGATATTTGAATAATAGCTGTTGCTTCATAAGTTGTATTAAATATCTTCTGTTTATTTCATGTTGGAAGCTTCTATTTGCATGAATTCATTGATATTTTTCCAAGAAAGGCAAGCCAGAGGCATATTTACAACACACTACTGTGTGTCACACATCTTTACAATGAACATTTTTATTTGTCATGTACTTAACAGTCGTTTTTCAGTCCCAGATTTTAGATAATCAGGTAAGTTGTAGAAAGAGTAGTTACTGAGGTCTTTTCCTTTTAATTGGAAGGAGTTTGTAATTTCTTGTTTTATATGGCATGGAATGTTGTTGGAAAAAATTTGCATCAGAGTGCATAACTCAACTCTGAATCCAAGACAAAGATTTTTTTGTCTTGTACTGTAATTGTGAAAAATACAGTTCAGCTAAAACTCATTATTTGATAAGCAGTAAATACCATTATGTAGTAAATGTACTTCACATTGAGTACAAGAATTATAAGATCTTTAAGGGTGTGTTTGCAAGATATGCAGTAGGGTGGCTTTTATCTGGTACTTTTTAGTTTTTTACAATTTTTCTTTGTCTATCCTTCAGTAAAAAAATATGAGCTGTGTGGAATTTGGGCTCAGTAGGACAAGGGTAACAGTTGCTCCTGTGTCTTCAAAACTGGAAAATTCCTAACGATTAAACTATCAATGTTGCAAAATATTATTTCTGCATGACAAATTCATCTAATAACAAATACAGGCAGTTTTGTTTACTTTAGTCTCCTTAATGGAATGCATTCTCATGTCACACATTGCATAGGTTGTGTGATGTGACATGTGAATGACCGCAGACAGGTAGAGAGAGAGAAAGAGAGAGAGCACACTGAGCAGAACCATTCATTTTAAGACCCAACACTGACCACCCCAGCAGTCTTCCACTTTTGAGGGAAGGCAACAGTTGTAGCAAGGACAATGTCTTCATTTGTCAGTTTGTTTATGGAAGAAAATGTATTTACTCTAGTATTACTCCCATGTAATAACTGAAAGCAAACTGTCATCTGTCAAAAAAACATTAAAGGTTTTCGCCTACAATCTGTGGTTCTGTAAATTAACTGTGCATCAAAGTTGCATACTATCTGTACAGGAAGTGATGATTTATTGCAAATTGGCATAAATTCTGACAGAAGCTGAGAAACTTTGTACCAAAATTAGAAGTTTCATGTGAACAGTGTTGGCAACTACAAAAACAAAGTGGAAGGTCATTGGACAATAATAAACCAAAAGAAACAAATTTTGCTAAAATTTCGATGACATTTTTGATCAATAACAGTCTAAAGGACAGCCGTGGTGTATGGAATTGACTAACAGATACTTGAGAAAGACAGAGGAGCCTCTAAGAAAGCATAGACAGTTGGAAGTGGTGAGAGCAAAGCGAACATGAAATTCATCAATTCACTAAATCAATTATTTATGCATTTATCACATGACTGTTATAAATGAATACACTTGAAAGTAAAAGAAGAGAAAACTCTCAACTCATTAAATGTTGTTAATTTTACTTGTATTTCAGTTGTCTGACTTACATGGAAGATGGCGGCGCGTGTAGACGTACTAATAAACCGATCCGCGGAAAATTACGAGTTTTTAAATCCTGTGTGTGTAAAATGCAGTAAGAAGGTGAAATATGGTGTTAAATTATGTTCGTGGTCACAGAAATGGATCCATCGTCAATGTTTAAATGTCTTAGAGGAAAAAAACATGACCTGTGACTGTGGAAATGTGCACTGTAACTATCGTCATATCGTGTGTTTACAAACGGAATGTGAAGAAGAATGCACGACTTCTTCATTAAAATATGATCTTATGTTAGCTAAACTATATGTGGAGAAGCTTGAATCAGTGATAGATAGTGTACAGAAGCTGGAAGAAGTGATAGACCATTCAAAGGGTAGTGAAACGGTTGTAAACGAACAAAACGGTAACTTTATTAGGCCTAAAAAGTTTTGTCGTGTTAATCGTAACGGAAACAACTTTCGTCTCCCACAAGCAAATAAGTTTGAATTTTTAACGTGTGATGAATATGAAATATGTGAAAAGAGCCAAAGAAAGGAAGTATTTTCATCAAATGCAGCGACCACAAATCATTTCAGTAGGCCTACGAAGTCCTGTAATAACAAGAAAGGAAATACCATAAAATACATGGAACATACTTATCGTGCAAACAAGATATCTACCAATACAGGTAAGAAGAAAAAAGAAGATATTTTCATACTTTCAGACAGTCATGGAAAGGGCTTAGCCGACATTTTGTGTAACATGCAAACTATATTCAAGGTTAGTGGAATAACGAAACCGGGGGCCCCCTTGCGCGAAGTTTTAAAAGACTGTGAACATTCTTTGAAGCTTGAAAGCAACTGTCTAATAATAGGAGGTGCTAATGATGTTTATAGGAACGAGGGCAAACTCGCCACAAGAGCTCTAAGAAGTACATTACAGAAAATTACAGATGTTAACTTCTTCATTGCCAGTATCCCACAAAGACATGATCTTATAGAAGAATCCTGTGTCAACAAAGAAATCACAGTTACTAATAGGAAATTTGAGAAAATCTGCCGAAGCCTCCCAAATGCCACATATGTGGACGTACCATCCACAGAGAGAAGTCATTTTACAAGGCATGGGCTTCACAGAAATAAACTCGGAAAATCATTCATTAGTCGAGAAATCCTTAATGCAGTGAAGGCAGTTAAGGACAAGAATAGCACGACCATACCACTTCCACCACCAAACACAGCAACTGAAAATTTCCAACAAGAAAATGAAACTGAATCACTGACAGCAGGTCCAGCACTAGAATCTCCACTTTCGTCACAAACAGCTGAGATAAATGAGTCAACTAGGACAGAAGTTTCCAAAGCAGCTTCAGCAGAAGCAGCTACATACTACGCAACTGCATCATTAACAAGAAAAAAAACGCCTGATGTGCCAACAGCCAATGACCTTTCATCAGTATTGGCCGCTCCGCAGTCTTCAACAGTGAAAGACTTTTCACCAGCTTCACCATCATCATCAGTAACAGAAGCAAACAGAAGAAGCACAAGAACCAGGAAACTTTCAACTCTGCAGGATTTTTGGTACCCGGCCTCAGTTACAAGACTAACATAAGGCAGATACCCTCAGATACACCAACTTCCAAGTCAAACCGGCAACAGACTCACCTCCACTGTCATCAACAGAAGAATAACCATGCCACCAGCTCATCTGAAGGATTTTTTAGCATCAGGTCTAAAGGGAAAGGTGCCACCAAGATAAGTGAAAACAAATACCTAACAGTGTTTCACCAAAACATTCAAGCCATAAAGAACAAAGCACAACAGCTAGAAGTAGAATTGGAAAAATTTGATAGCCAAATTTTGTGTATCACTGAACACTGGTGCAAAGGGAAGCAAATTGAACACATTGCATTAGCCTCATTTGACCTTGCATGTTACTATAGCAGAATCTCAATGAATGGTGGAGGTTCATGTATCTATGTAAAAAAAGGTATGTCATTTAAAGTAAGATATGATCTTTTAGATCTAGGTGAGGACAAACATTTCGAACTTTCCGCTGTTGAAATAATAGGACCTGGCATAGCAAAAAAATTAGTCATATTTTGTGTGTACCGCTCTCCTAGTGGAGACATTGATATATTCTTCTCAAAACTGAATCAAAGCTTAGACAGGGTTTCTGGACCAAAAGCAAATGTAATTATCTGTGGTGACTTAAACATTAATATGATGAAGCCTGATAAGGCTAGCAACATATATGTGAATATTCTAAGCTGTTACGGAATATCCTCTCTTGTTAATTGTCCAACTAGAATAATGAAAGAATCCTCCTCATCTATAGATCATGTAGCTACAGATATTGATAGTAAAAAATGTCATATTGTTGTCCAAAACCTGGGCCTAGCAGACCACCTCTGCCAGATCTTAAAAACTAACATTCGTGTAGAAACTCCTCCTAAACTTTGTACATACAAAAGAATGTTTTCCAAATCAGCCCTGCATCAGTTTAAATCCCAGCTAGAATATGAAGATTGGAGGGAAGTCTATGCAGAAACCAACGCAAATCAGAAATTTATCAAGTTCATGTCAATTTTTAAACTCAGATTTGAAGAGATGTTTCCCAAAACTCTTTATCAAATTAAAACTACAAAGAGAAATCAGTGGGTGACTACAGGTATCAAAAAATCCTCAGAAACTCTTAGATATCTCAACTCCATAAAAAATAATCAGTCTAACCCAGAAGTTCTGCAATCCTACAAAAAGTACAGGAAAATTTACAGAAAGGTGTTGCTAGCCGCAAAAAAACTTTCAAACAACAAAATATTACTTGAAGCTGAAAACAAGAGCAAAGCAGCCTGGAACATCGTCAAACAGGAAACATCTAACTCTGCTAAAAAGGACCTCAATTCACATATTAAAAACAAAGATGTACCAGTAGGTAACCCTAAAAAATTAGCTGATTTTGTAAACTCATATTTCAGTAGTATTGCAAAAAAATTACAGCAGAAATTTCCAGATACGTATGATTTACCTACTCAGAACCAGCCAACAAACTCAATGGTGCTCTTGCCAACTACAGAAAGGGAAGTGGCACTAGTAGTACACCAACTAAAAAATAAAACTTCAGTAGGACTTGATGAAATTCCAGTCTGCGTAATTAAAGATTGTATAGACTCCATAAAGGGCCCATTAACAGACATAATTAATGAATCTTTCGAGTCTGGATACTTTCCGGAGTACCTAAAACAAGCAAAAGTTATACCTATCCTTAAAAACGGAGATGTGGAAAATGTAGAGAACTACAGGCCGATCTCTATACTGTCTATCATTTCTAAAATAATAGAAATACTAGTCAAAAAGAGACTGCTAAATTACCTGAATAAATATAATCTTCTTTCCAATGACCAATTTGGTTTTAGGCCCGGAAAAGGCACACAATATGCTATAGCACAGTTCACTAAAGCAATTTTAGAAGCACTGGACAAAGGTGAAAATGTAAGTGGTATCTTTTTAGACTTGTCCAAGGCCTTTGATACAGCTGACCACAAAATCTTACTTCATAAATTAGGGCAAATAGGAATAAGAGGTGTGACAAAGAAGTGGTTCAAATCATACTTGGAAAACAGAGTTCAACGAGTTGAGATATCACAAGTTTCAAACAATTCCCTTATAAAACACCTGTCTGACCCAGAAAATGTGAATATAGGCGTCCCACAGGGAAGTGTATTAGGCCCAATATTGTTTCTTATATACATTAACGACTTCCCACAAAGTATCAGACATGGCGAAAAAATACTTTTTGCTGATGATAGCAACATAGTAATAACAGGTGAAAATCCAACACAACTGTCAGAAAGAGCAAACGAGGCTCTCAATGATTTCCACAACTGGTCATTAAAAAATAAAGTAACCCTAAATGTAAAGAAAACTAACTATATTAACTTCCAATTGAACAAAAAACACAATGCCACTAGAATAAAAGTTAATAATAATGAATTAGAATGTGTAACAAGTACCAAATTCTTAGGGATGAATGTAGACAGCCAACTGAAATGGACAAACCATGTCGACATTTTGGCAAAGAAATTATCCACAGCATGCTATGCTCTTAGAATCCTTGCACCGGTATGCAATAATACCTGTCTTAAAATAACATATTACGGATATCTACACTCAGTCCTCAGCTATGGGATCATGTTTTGGGGAACAAGTGCCAGTAACATACAAACTGTATTCAAAGTACAAAAAAGAGCCATAAGGATAATAACAAATAGCAACAACAGGGCCCACTGTCTAGAATTATTTAGAAAGCTAGGAATTCTAACTGTTTCTTGTGAGTATATCTTTCAGAACATAATGTTCATTAAGAAAAACCTTAACATGTACAACACAAACAGCCTAATACATGACCATGAAACAAGAGCTTGTCACCACATCCATCTAGATAGAAAGAACAAGGCAAAGACACAAAAAAGTATATTTTACAATGGGATAAAACTGTACAACAAAGTACCACAAGAAATAAAAGAAATAAATGAGCCCCTCGCTTTCAGGCAAAAGCTTAAAACCTTTTTAGTAAGTAAAAGTTTTTATACTGTAAAAGAATATTTAACATAGATGTAGATTATTAGCAACATATGACATTATCACCAAAATATTATGTAATTATAAATATGTGTATGACTAGTTATAAAAACTACACAAAATATGAGAAACCTGTTTAATTGTAAATGTAAATGTGTGCTCATGTGTTGTAATCTGACGACATCCATACAATATTTATTGTTCCACGGATGAATAAATAAATAAATAAATAAATAAATTCAAAGCTTTCTTACCATTTTCTCTGACTGAATAGCCACATTGCTGGCTTGATGCCACTAATGGTGAATTGGAGTTACTTGATTTTGAGATAGTGTCAGGAATATCAAATGAAAATACTGTCTCAAAACTTCCATCACCACAAGTGAAAAAGGAGAGGAGGAAGTCAAGCAGTGATGACTCTCAAATATATTTATTTGTTCCAGGGGCTATCCATTGCACAAGTTGGCTGACAAAAGCCATTTATTAGTAGAAAAAATTTGTGTTCTGTGCTAGATTTGAGTGATCACCTCAAAAAGGAAGCAATTTGTACCTTCCTTCTCAGTGTGTATGTCAAAGCGTGGTTCTCAGCCCCTGCTGCAGTCGAAGCACTTTACACAGAGTTCACCACTCTCTTGAAATTTTATAAATATCAGATTGTTGATTGTGATATATCTCTTGTGACTCTACACAAACAACAAGATTATTTATTGTTAGGCCTAGCTACCTTTTTAATTTGTCACCTTGTATTTTTTTATCCTAATTTGGCTTGTGATTCAAAACTGTTAATGGTAAAAGCACTGAATCATAAGACGGAACCACTAGCTGGAAATATCAAAAGGGTTTAAGAAGGAATCATCAATAATGGGATTGAACACTTAGTTGAATAACACAAGACTATTTTGTATTAGATTGGACTTAAGTGATAAGTTTCTTAACACAGATAATAATACTCGCTCATACACAAGATTATATGTCACTTGATCTGTTATTTTACAAAAAGTTCATTGTTATCATGTTACTATAGATTTGTTTAGGCAATCAGACTGAAGGTATATATTCTTCCCCAAAATGTACCATAGTCACTACCCAAAATAAGGCAGATTGTAAAGTATTTCTGCTAGGTAACAGGTCACACTAAACTGTACTTACAAATTATAGCAAGACAAAATTATGGTCACCAGTGAATTTCAGACATACTTTTTAAAGAGTAAAGAAACTGCAATAATTGAACCCAAAATTTCACTAATTAACTGTCTGCATTAACTATTTCACTGCGCTATTGATCCAAATTTTACATATAATATTAATGATATTCGAACATTGAACATGAATTCTGTCTTAGAAACTGGAAAACTAAGACAACAATTTCTATTTTGGTATTAAAGCAAACACAGTTCACAGATAACAACACTATGGAATTCTAGAACTATCCCAGCTTTTAAGGAAGAGTAGGAAATAGTTACAACTGAGGTATTCCATGTCTAGGAATGGCATTTCCCATCAACTGTAATGTGATGGACTCTACTACAAATTTTTATTATCCATCAGAATGACTGTCCCTTCTAACATGCAGTATGGAAAAAAAATGAAATGCTGATTACTGTCATGCTCCTATAAATGAAGACGACAGCAAGAACTCAGAAGTGGAATATGTTTTGGAAACCTTAGATAATGCACTGCCCTTGTCTGGCAAGAGTGCCTGCTGTGGGAAATCTGACAATATCACAGACCAGTCACAGGAACTTCTGTAGCAGGCAAATATGAGGTCGACTAGCAGCAGATCCACTCTCAGTTGCTATTATCTGACTTGCCTCAAAAAGTGAATTATGACCATCACTGCTTCTTACCTGGACCGGTATAGCCTTGTATTGGATAGTTAGCACATGGATGAGCATGTGGTTTCCACCACTGCGTAACTTAAGTTGTGCCTGAGATGCTGAAGTTGGCAGTCATTCGTGCCTGAGGTGAACCTGCTTATGTGTGTGAATAGTATGTGTCTTTCTTTATGGATGAAGGCTGTGGCCAAAAAGTTTATGTAAGTGTCTTGTAATTGTACCTGTCTGCAACCTGACATGTCTTCTTTACGATAAGTAGCAAACTATCTTTTCCTACATTGCTAACATTATTAATACGAGGGTAATCCCAAAAGTAAGCTCCTACTTTTTTATAAGTACATAGATCTGTTTATTTCTACAATGATTTACATAAGTTTACAGCTTGAACATTTAGCTATTTTTTGACATAATCATCATTCCTCCTGATGCATTTTTGTAGACACTGAGGCAGTTTTTGTATGCCCATGTCATACCGGCTCACCGCCATGCTGTTCAGAAAGTTATGAACCTCTCCTTCCACCTCATCGTCGGAGCTGAATCGCTTTCCGGTCAAATGTTCTTTTAACCTAGGAAACAGGTGATAGTCACTGGGCACCAAGTCAGGGCTATAGGGTGAGTAGGTGATTATGTTCCACTGAAACTGTTGCAGGAGAGCAACGGTTTGCCGAGCAATGTGTGGGCGAACGTTGTCATGGAGAATGTGTACGCCCTTTCTCAATATTCCTCTTATCTGGTTCTGAATTGTCCGTTTGAGTTTTTTCAGAGTCTCACAGTACCTGTCAGCATTAATTGTGGTCCCAGTGATTCAGCTCCGACAACGAGGTGAAAGAAGAGGTTCATAACTTGTTGAACAGCATGGCGGCGAGCTGGTATGACATGGGCATACAAAAACTGCCACAGTGTCTACAAAAACGTATCAACAGAGATGGTGATTATGTGGAAAAATAGCTAAATGTTCAAGCTGTAAACTGATGTAAACCATTGTAGAAGTAAACAGGTCTATGTACTTATAAAAAAAAGGAGACCTTACTTTTGGGATTACCCTCGTAGACAGAGTACAAAACTGCCACACTTAAAAATCTGCTAACTCTGTTCAGTACAAAATATAGGCAAAAGCATCCAGTTAGCAAATTCTGGGATATGGTGGATAACAACATGAAACTGTGAAGTATGACATATCACTATCATGGCTGGGTGTAAACATGAACAAAAAAAAGGAAAAAATGTAAAAATGTTGCAGACAGAACAAAGTAAACAGCACAGACAACAAGTCCTATATAATTCTGGACCATGTATGAGGCCAGAAGCAAACAGTTTCTTTAACAGCTAACAGATCTGGTAAGGTCCCAACACAGGTATTTGGTCTCACAAGAAAGACACATTGAACTATTCTACATCACTGGCAGATTCCCTCCACACACAGTATGTTTGTCTTTCAGGGTGGACTTTCAAGACCACTCTGACTGACCTGAGAAACAAGCACTCTCAAGGAGTACAGATAAAGCTCAGGGAATGATAGCTACCATCTGGTCTAAGAGGTATAAAATTCTGAAATGTATTTTGTACAAAAAAAGTTATGAAAATCTGTCTGAAGTAATTATCTTACAACAAATGTAACCAAAGTTTTATTAGTTATATCTTATAAAATTTGTTTGACTAAATGATGGTAAATCAGACAATTCACAAAGAATTATTCACTAAACAGTAAAATGAATGGTACCATGAACAACTTACTGGTGCCTTTGGTTATAACAGTGACTGTAGGACTTGGATGACTACTTCCCACATTATTATGTGCTGTGATGTAAGCCTGGTATGTGCCACCACAACGCAAGTTTTTCAGAATGTGAGAGGTCCTTTCAGCTTCCAAGAGTACTTCTTCCCAACTTCCATGCTCATGTTTGTAGTTCAGCACATAGCCTGGAAGCATGCAGTGACATTTAGTTTTACGACACATCTACCAATTCTATCAAAAGCAGACAGTAAACACCAAGTAATGACAGAGTATACTTCCTCAGACAGACTTAAGAATTTACTAAAAGGATCATCAATTTTAAATAATGTATCTAACATTGTCCTTGAATTCTTGGCATGGACACAAACCAAATGCTTTTGGACAAATCTTTTATGCAGGGGGCATTGTTCCACTATACAAAGTTGGCAGTAATGATTATGCAGTTTACTACAAGAGGCAGCCATAAGCGACTACTTCCTCCAACTGCTGAGAGCCTGAGGCACATGACCCTTAGATTGGTGCAACTACCACCACACACCATGTCAACGGAGGCCACCACTAGCAGTCTTCATCACTCAGGATACAACAATAGGAATATGGAAATGAGAGGCAGTAGATGTATGGGATTGGGATGCATTGCTAGCCACTGGAGCTGGTGAAAGGGAGGGGATCCAGGACAGAGGAAAGGGAGATGAAGGTAGAGGGTGTGGAGTCAGTGGGCTAGCGGAAATTGAGGCCAGGAGAATTACGGCAGTGAAGGATGTTTTTCAAGGATAACTCTCATTTACGTAGTTCAGAAAAGCTGGTGGTTGGTGCTGGAGGGGGGGAGGGGCTGGGGGAGAATTCGAAGCAACCACTGAACATGAGCATGTTATGGTTCTGAGTATATTCTGTCACTGGTGGTCACTCTGCTGTTGGCCACAGTTTGCTTGTGGCCATTCATTCTGATGGATGGCTGGTTAGTAGTCATGCACACATAAAATGCTGTACAGAAATTGCAGCAGAGATGTTATACGACATTGCTACTTTTACAGGTAGCCCTGCCTCTGATGGGATGCTATTATATAAACACTGTTTGGCCTTCTACATCAGCATGACTACCACCAAATTATCAATTAGGATGAATGGGCATAGGCAGAGGGTGTATACTGGCAACTCACAATATCCTGTTGCAGAGAATGCTCTACAACATGACATTTGCGACCTTGGCACCTGTTTTACCGCATGTGCCATCTGGATGCTTCCCCCAGACACCAGTTTCTAAGAATTCTGCAGGTAGGAACTAGCACTACAACATGTCCTTCATTCTCACCACCCACCTGGCCTTAATTTACATTAATCTGTCTCAGCATTTCTTCACTATAACTACTCTTTGCTTCACTCCGTTTTAGTTTTCTACATCTTTCATTGTCTTTCCCATCTATTTTCACCCCCCTCCCTACCTCTGTTGCATACAATGACTTAGCTTTTCACTCTTATTAACTCGTGCACAATGTTTTACGAATCTCTGCCTTGCATATTAACCTGTCTTCCACTTTTAAGCTCTGAGGTTTTCAAATCTCGTCTGATGCAGTCCCCAACAATCAGTCTTTCCTTCTCATCCCATACGGTATGTCTCTCCCAACCTGCGGTTCTGGGTGACTTTCCCGAAATCTACCCCTTTTCCTAGAGCTCTCCAGTCCTTTTCCTTCACCCTTCTTTCTTTGCCTTCAACCTTTCCGTCCGAAGGAGCCACTGACTCCGAAAGCTCGCCGGTTACAACAGTCTTTTATGTGTGTGTTCTACCACCACCTAATGTGGACAATAGATGGGATTAGGAAGGATGTGGGAGATGTAATAATTGATTCTCCAATGCAAATTCCCCCATCTAATTTTGGCAGTTTTATCTAACTGAACAAGTTTGTGGAAAATAAACTAACTGTATTTCCATAGCTTCTAAGACTGTCACAAATGTTAGGCACGAAACTCTGCCTTAGACCACAGCTCAATGAAAATGATATCGGAAGGATGTAAATACCGGCTACCTGCACATCATCTTCCAAGAAATAATGTTACATAATATTTTATTTTCAGCATTCATGCACCCTATCTTTAAGTATCTCGAAAATGAGGCCATATTTAATAAGCTCCATGACTGATTGAGATGTGGAAATATAAAATTTGGTAAATAATGTACAGTTACAGAGCAACTTCACTTTGGATGTTTAAAATTATAACAAGTGAAAAAAAGAAGAAAAATAAAACCACACACACACACACACACACACACACACACACACACAGAGTCACCTCAGCCCAACTCAGTTGGACATGATTAGTACACTCTTGGTCACTCACACACAAGTAATACACAAAGCCTTAACTGTAAAATAGTCTGTTTTATATAAAATGTACAGGTAGAGGACCCTTTTTTCATGAAGTTTGTGTTCAATTGATACATGATCATTACATGGTACAATAGTTAAAGGGCAACCCTGTTCAGGCAGCATATTTTCAAAAGTAAGCTATCTTGACGACAAATGGTGTTAATTAATGAAACTCATACAGACCTCTATTTACAAAACTGGTACAGTAACTTCACAACACATTTACTTATAAAATTTGTGAATGAAAACTGAAACTTGTTAAAATGGAATATCATTCATTCAGAGGAACAGTTTTCATATTGCAGGTATGTCCTTTAGTACTGTTAATATGAGTATGAAGTGATGGATGCAGTGAATAAGTTTATTGAAATGATATGCAAATCGCTAGATCAGAGGAGTACAGTTGCAGGAATCCTCTGTGATATCATGAAAGTATTTGAGTCCGTGAATCATGACTTGCTTATCTACAAATCAGACAAATATGGGATTAAGACTCACACAACACGTACACAATAAAAAACAAAGGGTAACTTATCACCTCAGATGCAGTGAATTATTGTTGTAAATGGAGTACAGCATCACAAGTGTGCCTGAAGGACCAATCCTGTTCCTGTTCTATGTAAATGGTGTACCCATAAATATAAATTCCCCATCAGTTTTAATCGAATATGATGATGCAGAAAAAATTCCAAGCTCCATCATAAGCTCACTGGATACCTTAGAAAACTGGTTCCAGTTAAATGGGTTGAAACTGAACATTGCAAAAACCTATATCGTACATTTCAAAACCAAACATTCAAAATGTATGGGACTTAAAATACATTGTTATAAGTACGATGTTAAGGATATGGCACATGTACCTGAAACTGAACAGAAGGAAAATCAACTTTCTCATTTATGTATTGATCAAAAGTTTTAGGATACCATGTTTCATTATGGTGATGTAAATGCTAATCATAAAGCAGAATTTGAGATTAGTGAGAATTTTGATGTAGTATGTGAGAGAATAGGATATAGTTGTAGGTAAACAGCTAGAATTCTCTCAGATACAGATTTATTAGCACTTCGCTTCTACACAGATACAAGTCCAGAGGCTAACTGCCGTTAGCGGCCAGCATCCTCCCAAAGCCCACTCCTCAAAGATAGCACACTTATACACTGAACAAATATCAATATTTATGGCGCTCTACGCCACATATGTACTAATGATTTCTTCTGTTGGGTTGACAAATGTATTATTGATGTATGTCAATCAGGTGATGACTGTATTGGATGTGAACTAGGTGGTATTTTTGACGTAGATGTGAATGAGGGCTGTGGAGTAACTGATGTTGTTAAGTCTGAGACTGGTGGCTTATTGCAAATGAATGTAGGTGAGGTAAGTGATTTTGATGGAGATGAGACTTGTATTGTCAGTGATGTTGTTGATGAAGTAATTTTAGAGGAATATGATGATGATGAGGATGATGATGATGAGTATCAGGTATTTGTGGAGTTCAAGAATAATGAAGTTTCAGGGTTATTTGTAAATGATGCTGACAATACAGGTAAGGTAAGTGTGTATGTGATGTTGTAAGTGAGGGTCAAGGAATACCAGTCCAGTCAAAACAGTTTTTCATTACTGTCATGCAAGGTTAAGATCCAAACAGTAAAGGTGAGGTATCTGGAGCCTGCAAAATAAAGGTGAAAACGTTTTGAACTTTGTTTGTTACCAGATTGATGATAACATAGATAAATGTGCATTCTGGAATAAGTTAGCTGTGGTTAGCTAGAATTTGTATCCCAACTGGTGGAATGAAATGAAAGAGGATCTAAGCAGTAAGTGTAATTTTGACAGTAATGTGTTTTGTGTTCCTCCTGTAACAAGTGATGTTGGTTATACCATGGAATCTATTCATTGTGTTAATGTTATGATACCTGTAAAGTTGATAAAGCCTTGTGAAGACAGTATGAATGCAGCATTTGATGAAATTGAAAGTGATCTTTTGCATGAAGTGTCTGACAACAGAGAAGATGATTTAGGTTTTGGGTGTCCTCACATTAAAAGTAAGACTGATCAGTGGGATGGTAACTGTTTGACTGATACAGGTAGCCCAATTTGTGGCATATCTCAACAATTTAGAGACAAGATCAAGTGTGTTAAGAATTTTGTGGAAATGCCCATTGTAGGTGTAAAGATAAAAGGAGCTACAGGTTAGCAAAGCAAATTGGTAAAATCTTGGGTATTTTTAACTTTTAGTATAGAAGACAAGACCTTTAAACATGGATGCTTAGTGATCCCTAATCTGTAAGAAAATATAATTGTCAGTATGGATTGGATAGTGGAAGTTGAGGTTTGTTTTCGATGGAGCGCTAAAGAATTGCTTATTTTGGAACCTAAAGATAATACTTACGTGAAAACTAATTTCTGTGTTTTAAACTTTGGGAAAAGTTGTAACTATTTGCAAAACATTGTGAATGAAGGTGAGTACCACATGTTTGATGATGATATAAATTTTGATGAGACTGAGGATCAGGATTTTGAAAGTGTAGTACATTCTAAAGTGACAGAAGCTACAAGCTAATCACCCACAAAAGGAACATCTTAGGATTTTGTTACTGGAGTTTATAAATGTATTCAGTGAAAGACCAGGGAAAGTGAAAGGCTATCAGTGCATTCTGTTGTGTCGGTAGCTGGGCCGACACCGTGAAGTTGAGATGGCTGAAAAGGCAAGCTAGACTAACGCAGACGGGCGTGAAGTACTGGAACAGGATACGTAATTAATGTTAGGAAGAAAAGTACGGAGCAGGTTTAATACTTAACTTTACTCATTGATTGAGGTACATCGATCTTGACGATACACAGGAGGCTTTAAGTACAATCACTGTATGGCTAATGGCGCCTTGCTAGTTCGTAGCCATTAACTTAGCTGATGGCTATTCTGTCTCTCGGCTAATGAGAGAGAAAGGCTTCGTACATCTGGTCGGTAGCTAGGTTCTCGTACAACTGGGGCGAGTGCTCTCTCGTATCACGAGACCTGCCTTGGTGGTGGCGCTAGGTCTGCGATTACACAGTGGCGACACGCGGGTCCGACATGTACTAAATGGACCGCGGCCGATTTAAGCTACCACCTAGCAAGTGTGGTGTCTGGCGGTGACACCACACATTCTTTACATTAGAGATCGACAACCTTTCTTTCTCAAGCCATATAATATACCATTTTCAAAAAGGAAAGATGTTGAGAAAGAAATTCAGAAAAAGGAAACATGGGAGTAATTGAGGGAAGTAGGAGTGCTTGAAATAAGCCTTTGGTTGTGGTAAGTAAGAGAAATGGTAGATTGAGAATTGTTTTGGACTCTAGACATCTTAATAAGTTCCTTATCAGAAAGAATGACCATCCTGAGAACACGGACGAGCTATTACCCAAATCTGATTACGTAAAATTCATGAGTAGTTTGGACTTGACCTCTGGATTCCACCAGATTCCACTTGAAACTAATCCTAGAAAGTATACTGCATTATGTATGGAGCTAAGTGTTTTCAGTGTTGTGTGATGCCATTTGGGCTAAATGTATCTACGTGTGAATTCGTAAGAGCTCTCGATTCTGTCTTGGGAAGTGAAGTGAGTTCAAAATTAATTGAGTATGTTGATGACATTTTGGTCGCTGAAAAGATTGGGAACAACATTTGGATCTGTTGAGAGATGTGTTTTCAAAATTGGAAGGAGGAAGTATGACTTTGAAAATAGACAAGTGTAAATTTGGTGTGGAAGAAGTAAAATTTTTAGGACATGTTATATCTGTGAAAGTAATTGCACCTGATACAGAGAAACTTGATGCTATTGCTAATTTTCCTACCCCTCGCGACAAAAAAACAGCTCAAATAATTTTTTGGGTTAACAGTAATGTATAGAAAATTTTGTAGCAGCCAAGGTTTGAATGCTTCGTGCCTGTGTGAACTTTTGAAGAAGAATACTGTTTGAGATTGGAATCAGGAATGTCAGTATGTTTTCAATGAAATCAAAGGACAGGTACGTCAAAGTCAGATATTGTTCAAACTGGATTTTTCTCTTCCTTTTTGTATTTTGAAAAGGCAGTAGTGATGGTTTCGGTCCTCATTTATTTCAGGGGGCTGAAATTGAAGGTGTTATTGAACACTGATCTCTTGCATTAGCTAGCAGAGTATCACAGAAGCATGAAAAGAGATACACGTTACAGTGCTTCTGCTTCTGAAAAAGAACTTTAGGCTGTACATTGGGTGTTCAACAAGTTTATAAATTATTTACCAGGTTACAAAGTCATCATCCATACTGATCACAAAGCATTATGTTATCTCTGGGTGTGTAAGCCATACCATAACAGAATTATTAATTGGGCCTTGTTTTTACAGCAGTTTAATTATGAAATCATATGCATTAAGGGCACAGACAATGTAGTTGCTGGTGCTTTGTCTAGGCTACTTTTCAGGAGTGAATTATCTAACAACTTTGGAGAAGGAAAGAAAGAGTTTAAAATTATGTACTTGAGAGGTGTGAAAGAGGAAACAAAGGTCTTGAAAATTTCAAAGACATCTGCAGGTATCAAAATCATGAGCAAAATTGGAAACTGGTTAAGAGCATCTTGGATAAGAAAGGAGGATAAATGACAGAAAAATATTATAGGTACACAGGGGTATTTTCTTCAGAAGACATAAGATTGACTCAGATGATTGGAAACCACATTACCGGTAACTGGAATTTACTTTAATTACTTATACACATGAGAGTTTTGGTCATTGTGGATCAACCAAATGTGCACAAAAGATTCAGGAAAATATCTACTCCTATCACGTAGGAAGGAGAGTCAAGAAGAATAATGACAGATGTCAAAGAGTGAAAATAAGTAACCAAACAATTAGAGGCCAAATGCAAAACATACTGCCCAATAAGAACCTAGATCTCATGTCGATGGACCTTTGCCTAAGTCACAGAATGGATTTTGTTATATTTTTGTGGCGGTTGATGTATTTTCGAAGTTCAAAAGACTGTTTCTTAGTAAGATAGCAACCAGTAAGCAAATGATTTCTAAGTTAGAAAACACATATTTTAATCAGGTGGGTATTCCTGAAACAATTTTATCTGACAACGGTTCTCAGTTTACATCACAAACTTGGAAAGCTTTTGTTGATCACACAAAAATAAGGTATATTCTAACCTCTGTGTACCATCTGTCAAGTAATCCTGCAGAAAGATGTATGAGAGAAATTGGAAGACTGTTTAGAACATATTGTAGTAACAATCATATAAGTTGGATAGATTATGTCAGTGATTTTGAGGATATTATGAACAGCTTGCTACATTCTTCAACAGGTTTTTCACCATTTGAAAATATGTTTAACCACACGCCAGATAACATTATTTCTGAGAATGCTGAGTTTACACCATGTAAAATTCTGTTACTGCAAGAGAGAGAAGAGCATGTCAGGGAGATGATGATAAAGCTTGGGGATAGGAGAAGGCAGAGACATGATGGTAAAGGCAGATGTTCTAAGTTTGAGGTAGGAGATCTTGTATTGATGAAAGCCAAAGAGAAATCTAAAGTGTTGACATCTGAGATAAAGAAATGTTTCGATATTTATATAGGACCTTTTGAAATTCCTAACAATCCACATCCTGATTGGTACAGATTTGTGTATCCTAAATCTAAGAAGTTGTTTGGATTACACAATATCACTGAACTGAAAGCTCATAGAATTGATCCGTAAGTATCTATTTTTTTTTCTTTCTCCTTTGTCAGGAATGTATTATGTAAGATGATGTGATTTCTTATGTTCTGTCTTATCCAATGACTCAGTTTAAATCTATGCCACACTATATTTGCAGGTTCACACAACTATATAATTCTGTTTTGTAATAGAAGTGTGCTTTAGAATTTGATAGATACATGACGTGTGACTAAATGGGTAGATCATTTTACAGTTTTGAAGTGGGACAATTCTATTAACTATCTAGTAATGAAATTTCTTATTTTTTGATTCTGTTAGTGTTAAATATTATTATTATTATTATTATTATTATTATCATCATTCCTGTGTCTTCTGCAGAGAATAATTAAATTTATTTGTCATGAACTCTTTTTGGGTAAAGTCATGGGTGTTGTGGTAAATTGAGTGAAGACTCATTTTATTCATGTGTACTGTAAACCAATATTTCAACAGCTAAAAATCCTGCCACTGCCATGCCTCTATATATTGGAACTAGCTTGTTTTACAGTACAGCACTTGGACGCCCTCGACAGAAATGCAGACCGCCACACACATGACACCAGAAACAAAACACAGTTACAAATTATAGCCAACAACACAAAATTATATGCGAATGGGGTTAAATGTATGGGCATTAAAATATACAACCACCTCCCAACAGACACAAAAACAAGCGGATACCCAAAAATAATGAGAATTAATTTAAAGGAATTGCTACTAAATCACTGTTTCTATTCCATACATGAATTTCTTGAAACAAAATTTTAATTAGCTGCAATAAGCTGTTTATTCAGTTGTAGATGTTTCTACTTAGTAAGATAATTTAATTGTTGTATCTTATCTATATTCTGTCTGTATCTCATGTACGTATTCTGCTATGTGAACTATGTACCACAATATTTTAATTACTTGTAATAAGCTGTATATTCACTTGTAGATATTTCTACTTAGCAAGATAATTTAATTATTGTTTGTTACTCATATTCTGTCTGCACCTCTTATATGTATTCTGCTATGTGCAGTATGCATGACCGTCATCTCTCGTCTCACACCACCGTTTTTATATTTTGTCTATATATGCTGTATGTATTCTGCTATGTGAGTTATGTGCCACTCCTGTCATCTCTCGTCATATACCATCCTAACATAACTTTTCAAATTGACTTGTCCTATATCATGATGTGCTTTGCTGTAGAAATTGTATGATCTACAGGACCAGTAATAAATCAAATCAAATTAAATATTAGGAATAGTATCTTAAAGTTTCATATGTGAAAACCAAACACACATATATGTTAAACAAAGAATTCTTATGTCAGTACATCTTGGACTATTGTCCACACCTCATTCTATAGGCATTTGTTGGTTGCTGCATCAGTGCAGACCAACTTGTCTTGCTTGCATACATAGTTTCTTCTAATATGCTAATTGCTAAGTAAATGTTACTTTGAGACATCTTTAGCATATCTGTGTGTTTTATCTTACTAGTTTGTTTTTTCATTGCATTTAGCTCTGTTTATTAATGTGCCATATATGTGAACACTTTTTAATGCATTCTGATGTGAACCCCGAATACTAATTTTTTCAGTATACTTAGACAAAACATATGCCATGTGATGTGGGGAAGCTATTGAACAGCATACTTAGTACACAAAACAGTGTTTCAGGATTTGATGTGAAAGCTAGACAGGAAGTTAACTATCCATTGGAGCATGGAAACTGAAAGATGTGGGTGGATCCAGTCCCACACTCCTGTGTGGCTGCACCCTTGTTGGTCCAGTCGACTTACAAGAGATCATAGGTGCTGGGTAATGTACTCACGCATCTGTCAGCTACATCAGTGTTGTGACTGAAATTTGTAAATTATTAGCCAAGAAATTATCCTACATGAAGAATTCGTGGCACTATTTGTTTAGAAAATAGTCACTGCTATGGAAAGTGCTATTCCATATAAATGTATGTTTTTTCAAATAGGGAGTTAACTTCCCAATACAGTATGTAACTTTAAATAATACTGTGGAAGGTTGGTGTTCTATGACTGATGATATATTATGTTAAACACAGAAGAGTGAAAACTTAAAAAGTTCAAGAGTACATTCTATGAACCATGTTGTAAATAATTATCATAATTTGATCAAATTAGGCAGTGTTAGATTAGTAGTCATATATTTTTCAGTGCATTTTTTTTTTATCTCAACACTCAGTATGTATTTTCTTTTTAATTAGTTGTCAATGAATTTTCTATGCTTCTATGTACAAAGGCTAGTTTGTACGAACAGTTAGCAAATAGTGTGGAACACATTTATGATTGTGATCATAAATTGAGTACAGATTGTATAACCATATGTATATATTTCTTATTTCACACACTGATTTTGATCCTCACGTTACTTGATCATGTCATCCTTCAAAGCTATTTGAGACTCTGATTACCTGTATTTATTTTGAGTGCTGCATTATTGCATCTCATTGGATCTTGAGTTTTGTGCAAACACATGCTTAACTCTGTTTTGGGTACACCAGGTCATCGTGACTGTGTTGAAACATTTCTGCTGGTGTGCCCAGTGTGGTTTGGATTCATGGGCCAATCCCCACATCTTAAGCATAATAGGCCCTAATATTTTTCATTATTTTCTCCTTTCATGAATCAACATATCCTTACATACTCTGGTTTATGTGGCTGACTGATTTCATGCTATACTCCTACTTGTGATTGAGTATATTCTTCTGGTCTATACCTGTCGTTGTGAGTTTTTCGAGTTGGCTCACTCGTCGTAGATTTAGGCTCTGAATTTTTTTTTCCCTTTTCATGATTTTGAAGGTGTGGCTTTAAAGATGTAAACAGCCAATTTGTAATTCTAATAATTTACATTGCCTCTGCACTTATTTCTAGAGTTTGGTGTTGTAGTAATGTAGTTTTGACTTTGTATCATTTGTCTCAAGTCAGATGTTCAACAGACCTGAAAATCTGAACGTCATTTCCTCATATATCTATAGATTATGACTTGCATAGTAGATATTTTTCTTACATTTTCTGTAATATGTTATGTATCAGATACTTCTATAAATCTGTATTCTATCTTTTGGCTTAATTTTGTACACTGATTGGCAAATCATATAGTAGGTCACAAAATACCGTAAACACGTTGTTTCCATGTTATGTAAGGGGGATATTGTAAAGGGACATCCTCCTCTAGCCTTACTTTTCCTCAACAGTAGTTGTTGATACCAGTACTATTTTTCGAATTTTGGACAGGTCAGTCACTATTATCTCAGCTGCTTCCCTGAAAAATTTCATTTAATTTTATACAGAATATGTTATATTTCAAGCTAAAATTTATGAAAAAGAATAACTTTATTTTTGATGTTACAATCGATAAGTACTAGCTCTGAATGTACAGTTACAATTTTTTTTTTTTTTTGGAAACATTTGAAATTATGAATTATTTGGTACATTAAAAATTTCTATTATTCATTATGCAATCTATTATTGTTTATTATGTTTATTTCTGAATTCATTTATGAAATAATAATTGAAATTGATAGAAATTCATTTGTCAAGAAAAATTGTAAACCCTTTGGAATATGGTTATTACTGCAGAGTAAAGTAGTAATAAGCATGTCTCTGATGTAATTGGAATATTTTTTTATTTTGGACGAACACTGTAATTTTGACTTTGTTATTGTGAAAATTCAAAAGGCTGTATGATACACTAAAATGTGACAAAATATACTAATGTAAAAACAAATATTCTGCAACAAGAATCCTCAAAATTATTTAGATCATTCAATCAGGAGGTCCTAAAATGTGAGAATTTCATCTTCAACAATCAGACCTCTAGACAAGAAGAACTGGAGCCAACTCTACAAGAAACGATAAGTAAACTAAAACGTTTATTGTAATCTTAGTCCTCCTACATCTTCAGAAAAGACCTTGATTATTGTGGATAATAGCTGCAACTAGGAAGGAGGGGGAGATTACAATCTGAAAGATGATAACTATTCAAATTTCACACAAGTCACATAAGAGTGATGCTAGCAGCACCACTATGAGGATGCAGATCAGGTTTGCTTTGAATCTTGAGACTGGAAATGGGGTGTTGGTGTGAGTCAAGAATACCTTTAAAGTGACATAGCTACTGTTATCAACGCCTCACTGTGTTTGAACAAGGTTGTGTAATAGCTACAAGAAACTGGATGTTCCTTCTGTGATACTGCAGTTTTCACAGGAATGTAGCCACTGACATGACTGCTAACAGCGGTGGTCATGAGAATGTGTAATCGCAAGAAGACCACGCTCTGGAGAGCCATGTGTTATTATCGAGAGGGAAGACCATCATGTTCAGCATATCGCTCTGGCGTATTACCATCTGCACTAGCAATCTGAGCAGCAGTTGGCACTACAGTGACACAACGAACTGTTAAAAATCGGTTACTTCAAGGACAGCTCTGACCCAGATGCACTGTAGCATGCATTTCTCCGACTCCAAACCAGCACCGTTCACAACTTCAGTGGTGTCAAGTGAGAGTTCACTGGAGGACAGGGTGGATGTCTGTTGTGCTGCCAGTGATGGCCATGTGTTGGTTAGGAGGAGGCCAGCCGAGAGCCTGCAATCAACTTATCTGTGTGCTAGGCACACTGGACCTACAACTGGAATTATGGTCTAGGGTGCAACTTAGTATGACAGCAAGACCATTCTCCTGATTATCCCATGCACCCTGACTGAAAATTTGTAAATCAGCCTGGTGATTTAACCTGTTGTGTTGCCACACATGTACAGCATTCCACGGGTGTTTTCCAACGGATAATGCTCACCTACATACTGCTGTTGTAACCCAACATGATCTGCAGAGTGTCAACATGTTGCCTTGGCCAGCTTGATCACCAGATCTGTCTCCAATTGAGCACATACGGGACATCAGACAACAACCACAGTGTCACTCACAGACAGCATTAACTATCCCTGTATTGATTGATCAAGATCAACAGGTATAGAACTCCATCCCACAAACTGACGCCCAGCACCTGTTCAACACAATGCATTCACGTTTGCATACATGCATTCAACATTCTGGCAATTACATCGATTGTTAATGTACCAGCATTTCACATTTGCAATGACTTATCTCATGCTTTCATTAACCTGTGATCTTGCTATGTTGATCACTTAAATATGTTTTGTAGACAAATGTATCCCCAAAATTTTATAATTCTCTGATAATTATATTTGGTGTAGCAATTTTTTCTGTCAGTGTATTTTCAAATAAAAATATAGCAGTGCCAAGCAAAGTTACAATTCAGAACTCCCAAACATCAGGAAACAAATCCACAGTGATGCTATGACACAATCAGTCATGCCTCCTGGAGCCTCATTAACAAACTGTAAAGCACATACAAATACAAAAAAGGGAAACAACAAATAAGAGACATTAAGGTCAACTTATAAAAGCAAAAAAACCTATTTGTAACATTCTCAACTAGCATTTTATCTCACCAACTGGCAACATAATTCATAATTCCTAACAGAGGTCCAATTTGTAACTTAGTACACTGCAAGGGCTTGAATCTGAGGAAGAAAAATAATGACATATAAGCAAAACACTTACACTCAACTGGTTTGGAAGGTCTTTCTAATACAGTAATTAAAAATGTATCCATTATGGTTAAATCTATTGCACCAATTGTAGCATCAGATAAGGGTTGTTCCCCAGCGGTCTGAAAAGGAGCGCTGAGAGTAATACATAAAGGGGGATCAAAGGAGAAAGCATCAAACTGAAGGCCAATGTCACTGAGTCCCACATTTAGGAATATTCTTGATTCAGTGATGCTGGAAAGCTTAGATCCATTTTTCACTAAAAGTAATCTCCACACAGAAATACAAAGCGGATTTCAAAAAAATTGCAACACCACAGAACTGTCAAAGAATTTTTGTATAAAGTCTATAGCTATCTAGATGTAGGGAAGAATATTGTGGGCATATTTTTAAATCTTACAAAGGAATTTGATCTGGTCGACCAAGCATCATTCTTGAAAAATCTGAGATCATGTAATATCAGACATGCATTACTTGGACATTACTTATTTGTTTAGTTGTTCCATGCAATCAAATATTACAGTGTGATACAGATGTTAGACAAAATATATTAATATTTACAATGGGGTGGATTATGGTTTACCTATAACACAGTGCCACAGTGCAACAGTTTTATATAAGGCTCGTTTCACTGAAAACTTCAAGGGGTACACTTAAACATAACCAGTAAGTTTTCTGTTATGAGACTGTTCTGGTACTATGTTTGTGAATTTCACTGTTTTTCTTAAGCCTGCATTTGGTTGGCAGTATGTGGTTTTTAAGAATTTGACAGTTTCAAGAATGTATGAGCAAGGCAGTGTTAAGATCTCCAGCTTCCTTTAAATTGGTTTACAAGAGTCTTTAGTTTTGTTTCCATTTTGATCCTCATGGCTCAGGATTCTAAAAGTGCTAAGGGCAGCTGGAGAATTCCCCAAAATATGAGACCATATCTTAGGTGAGCCTGTGTGTATGCTCAGTACACACTTATTACTGTTTTCTGGCTAGTAGATGCTTGCAGCACACTCAGTGCAGCCATTGCTTATTCTAACATTTCTTTATTCAGTATGCTTATTAAGTTTCAGCTGGTCAGATGAAGCACAGGCCCAGGAATTTGAATTCAATGTCAGTTTTTATTGGCTGGTTATTTACCATTACAAGTGGATGAGAGGGGCTTGTGTTTTGTGGAATTTCACTGAAACAGTCTTTTTGAATGTTGACGATTAATTTGTAGTTTGCAGCCCAGTTGGTGAGATGTCCAGTAGCCAAAGTTCACAGCTTTCTGTGCTGCCTCTATGTTGTTCCCTTTGAGGAGTATAGTTGTGTCATCTGCAAAAATAATTGTTCTGTGAGCGTTGACATTCAGGCTCAAGTCATTGACATACAGGAGGACTAGCAGAGCTCCCAGTTCTGAGCCCTTAGGCACACCTACATTGTTGTTGTTGTTGTGGTCTTCAGTCCTGAGACTGGTTTGATGCAGCTCTCCATGCTACTCTATCCTGTGCAAGCTTCTTCATCTCCCAGTACCTACTGCAATCTACATCCTTCTGAATCTGCTTAATGTATTCATCTCTTGGTCTCCCTCTACGATTTTTACCCTCCACCCTGCCCTCCAATACTAAATTGGTGATCCCTTGATGCCTCAGAACATGTCCTACCAACCGATCCCGTCTTCTGGTCAAGTTGTGCCACAAACTTCTCTTCTCCCCAATCCTATTCAATACTTCCTCATTAGTTATGTGATCTACCCATCTAATCTTCAGCATTCTTCTGTAGCACCACATTTCGAATGCTTCTATTCTCTTCTTGTCCAAACTATTTATCGTCCATGTTTCATTTCCATACATGGCTACACTCCATACAAATACTTTCAGAAATGACTTCCTGACACTTAAATCTATACTCAATGTTAACAAATTTCTCTTCTTCAGAAAAGCTTTCCTTGCCATTGCCAGTCTACATTTTATATCCTCTCTACTTCGACCATCATCAGTTATTTTGCTCCCCAAGTAGCAAAGCTCCTTTACTACTTTAAGTGTCTCATTTCCTAATCTAATTCCCTCAGCATCGCCCGACTTAATTCCATTATCTTCGTTTTGCTTTTGTTGATGTTCATCTTATATCCTCCTTTCAAGACACTGTCCATTCCATTCAACTGCTCTTCCAAGTCCTTTGCTGTCTCTGACAGAATTACAATGTCATCGGCGAACCTCAAAGTTTTTATTTCTTCTCCATGGATTTTAATACCTGCTCCGAATTTTTCTTTTGTTTCCTTTACTGCTTGCTCAATATACAGATTGAACAACATCGGGGAGAGGCTACAACCCTGTCTCACTCCCCTCCCAACCACTGTTTCCCTTTCATGTCCCTCGACTCTTATAACTGCCATCTGGTTTCTGTACAAATTGTAAATAGCCTTTCACTCCCTGTATTTTACCCCTGCCACCTTTAGAATTTGAAAGAGAGTATTCCAGTCAACATTGTCAAAAGCCTACATTAACCGTTTTATTATGAGAGATGGTTTCAGCTGTTGAGTTGAATTGTTTGTCAGAGTACTTCATACTGATCTTCTCTGTACGATTACTCAGAAACGATGCGGTCCATTTGTTTGTAAGTCCTCTGATACCATACTGTTCAATTTTTATTTCTAATATTTTGTGATCCACTGTGTCAGAAGCCTTTGACATATGAAGAAATATGCCTGTAGCAGGTCTAGAATCATATTAATGCAGTCATTTACAGTAGTTTCTATAGATTCATTGTTTCTAAACCCATGTTGAGGTATACAGTACTCAGTACAATGAGGTGAAAAAAGTCATGGGTTAGCAATAAGCACATATACAGATGGTGGCAGTATTGCGAACACGTGGTATAACAGTGCAAGTGCATTGGTGAAACTGTCACTTGTGCTCGGGTGATTCATGCGAAAAACTTCCCAACATGATTATGGCCACATGATGGGAATTAACAGACTTTAAATGGAGATTGGTAGTTGGAGCTAGATGGATGTAACATTCTATTTCAGAAATTGTGAGGGAATAGGGTATTCAATATTCTGAGATCCAGTGTCAAGAGTGTACTGAGAATATCAAATTTCAGGAATTACCTCTCAACACAGACAATCCAGTGGCCAATGGCCTTTGATTAATGACCGAGAGCAGCAGCATTTGCATTGAGTTGTCAGCACCAACAGAAAAGCAACACTGCATGAAATAACCACAGAAATCAGTCTGGGATATATGTTGAATGCATCTGTCAGGACAGTGTCGCAGAATATGGCATTAATGGGCAATGGCAGCAGACGACCAATGTGAATGCCTTTGCTAACTGCACAGCATCACCTGCAACACCTCTCTGGGGCTCATGACCATGACGGTTGGACCCCAGATGACTCGAAAACAGTGGTCTGATCAGAAGAGTCCTGATTTCAGTTGGTATTAAGAGCTGATGGTAGGGTTTGAGTGTGGTGTAGACCCCACAAAGCCATGGACCTCAGTTGTCAATAAGGCACTGTGTAAACTGATTCTGGCTCCATGACATGGGCCTTGTTTACGTGGAATGGAATGGGTCATCGGGTCCAACTGAACCAATCATTGACCATTTGCAGCCATTTGTGTACTTTGTGTTTCCAAACAGTGATGGAATTTTTATGGATGAAAATGTGCCACGTCACCAGGCCACAATTGTTGGCGACTGGTTTGAAGAACATTTTGGACAGTTTAAGTGAATGATTTGGCTGCTATGATTTGCCCAATATGAACCCCATTGAGCATGTATTAGACATAATGAAGAGGTCAATTTGTGCACAAAATCTTGCACCAGAAACACTTCTGCAGTTATGGATGGCTGTAGAGGCAGCATGGCTCAGTATTTCTGCAGGGGACTTTCAAGGACTTGGGAGTATGTGCCACATCAAGTAGCTGCACCATGCTGGGGAAAAGAAGGTCTGACGTGATATAAGGAGGTACCCCATGACTTTTGTCACCTCAGTGTATACCTTTTCGTCAATGAAGCTCATTAGTTAGTTGCACATAATGTTTTCAAATGCTATAGAGAAGCAGGATGAAATTCTGATAGGCCTAGAGTTTTTCATGTGTTTATTACCACCTTTTTTGAAAATAGGAATTAACTTCAGAGATTTTCAGTGGCTAGGAAGGCATCTGCCTGGAAACAACAGTCATGGAGATGACCTAGTGGTTCAGGAATAATGTGTGCATAATTCTGGATGACAGTTGCTAGAATTCCATCAATGCCAACTGAATAAGAATTTTTTTAACCCTCTGAGGCCTTTTACATCATCATATTTAGTGACTGTAGTAATGAATATTGACTCTGTTCACATGTGAGTTTTCTGGTTTACTGGCTGATGTTTTATGTTTGGGTCATTTTTAACCAATTCATCTGCTATGATTGTTTGTCTCAGTTAGTCAGCACAACTTCAGGATACTTGTGAAGAGTTTGTTGAAAGTGGTTACCACAACTTCAGAACTAGTTATCATCTCATTATTTTGTTTAATTTCTATGTTTCAGTGCGTTACTTTGTTTTCCCCTTTATTCCTTTTTATAATACACTGAAGAAGCAAAGAAACTGGTAGACCTGCTTAATATTGAGTAGGGCACCCACGAGCACACAGAAGTGCTGCAACATGACGTGGCATGGACCTGACTAATGTCTGAAGTAGTGCTGGATGGAATTGACACCATGAATCCTGCAGGGCTGCCCATAAATTCGTAAGAGTATCAGGGGTTGGAGCACAGTATGTTGCAAGGCATCCCAGATATGCTCAATAATATTCACATCTGGAGAGTTTGGTGGCCAGCAGAAGTGTTTAAACTCAGAAGAGTGTGCCTGGAGCTACTCTGCAGCAATTATGAACATGTGGGGTGTCACATGTCCTGCTGGAATTGCGCAAGTCCGTCAGAATGCACAATGGACATGAATGAATGCAGGGATCAGAAAGGATGCTAAGTATGTATCACCTGTCACAGCTGTATCTAGATGTATCAGGGGTCCCATATCACTCCAACTGCACACACCCCCACACCATTCAAAGCCTCCACCAGCTTGAACAGTCCCCTGATGACATGCATGGTCCATGGATTCATGAGGCTGTCTCCATAAATGTACACATTCATCCACTCAATACAATTGGAAATGAAACTCATCTGACCAGGCAACATGTTTCCAGTCATCAACAGTCCAATGTCATTGTTGACAGGCTCGTGTGAGACATAAAGCTGTGTGTTGTGCAGTCATTAAGGATACATGAGTGGGCCTTCAGCTCCGAAAGCCCATATCGATGATGTTTCCTCGAATGGTTCGCACGCTCACACCTGTTGATGGCCCAGCATTGAAATCTGCAGAAATTTGTGGAAGGGTTGCACTTCTGTAACATTGAACAATTCTGTGCAGTCATTGTTCCCATTCTTGCAGGATCTTTTTATGGCCGCAGTGATGTAGGAGATTTGATGTTTTACCAGATTCCTGATACTCACTACACTCGTGAAATGGTCATACGGGAAAATCCCCACTTCATCGCTGCCTCAGAGATACTGTGTCCCATCACTCTTGCGCCAACTATAACACCACATTCAGACTCACTTAAATCTTGATAACGTGCCATTGTAGCAGGAGTAATAAATCTAACAACTGCGCCAGACAGTTGTTGTCTTATATAGCAACTGCCAACTGCAGTGCCATGTTCTGCCTGTTTACATATCTCTGTATTTGAATACACATGTCTATACCAGTTTATTTGGTGCTTGTATTCCTTCTTGATTTTACTTTGTCATTAGATTTGTCAATGCACTCATCATTGTATACCCTTTTAGCTTGTCTTATCACTCTTTGTAGGATATATATGTTGTTTTTATAGTATTTGAGTAGTTGCAAGTTTCATTAGTTTTGTTTATGTAACTTAGGGAGTATGCAGGAGGTTTATATAGCTAATGTAACCACATTCTTGTAACCCTCACTTTTCTTTTTCTTTTTATGAAGTGCCTCTTCAGTGGGATGATGATGATTGTTATTGTTATTATTATTAATATTACTACTACTACTACTACTATTGTTAACAGTATAGTGTACATGGTCATTTTACATTCTTATATAAATGGTTAATTACACATTAAAAATGATGGGCCATTGTGTCAAGAAATTTTAGTTGACATCATTGATTGCCTATATCTTTGCCCACTTTTCTTTATTTAGGAGGCAATTTAGTTTGTTTGAGTTACTCTGGGTGTAATACCTTCATAAAGTTTTAGGTGGGATGGGGTCTGATGTAACTTTGTTTACACTGACATTTAGCATGAAAGTCTGAAGATCACTGAATCCTGCATTCCATACAGTGATCGATACTGGTACATTTCCTTTTCTTGCATGTACAACCGTCTGATACCCATGTGATTACTTTATACTCAGAACATCTCTCTGCTGTTTTTTGGTGGTGATGATAAGGAGATAACACATTTTTAACAAATAGGACATCAGAAGTGATTAAATATTTTAGCAACAAGAGCCTAAAAGTTAGTACCATAAGATCTTGTAAAATCCAAAGTGATAGGAAGAATGATACATACATGATACTTCTAGTTAGATGAAAGCAGTAACTGCACAATCATAACAAAATTTCTAATGCATATATAGGATCTGTAGTTTTAGGAAACTTCTTTGACAATGTTTATTGGGAAACACTCTACGTATTTCTGAAATAATCAGGGGTAAAAATCAAGGAACTTAAGGCTATTTATGATTTGTACAGAAAACCAGAATGCAGCTATTAGGATTGAAGGACATGAAAGGAACCAGTAATTTACAAAATAAGTCAGACACATTTGTAGCCCTATCTTCACAATGTTTTCAGTCTGTACATTGAGCAATCAATAAAGGAAACTAAGGAGAAGTTTGGAAAGCGAATTAAAATTAAGGTTGAAGAAATTAAAATTCTAAGGTTTTTTAATCACATTCTCATTCTCTCAGAGGCAGCAGAAAACGTGGAAGACAAGTTGAATTCAGAGGATAGGACTTGGAAAAAGGTTACACGATGAACATCAACATAAGTAAAAAGTAGCCAACATTGAGGGAATTTAATTAGAAAATGAGCCACTAAAAGTAGCACATATGTTTTGCTATCTGGGCAGCATAATAAGGGCTGATGGCCAAAGTAAAGAAGGTGCAAAATGCGCACTTGTAATAACAAGAAATGTGTTTATGTAAAAGAGGAATTAGTTAGCATCAAACTTCAGTTTAGGTTTTAGTCTTTTCTAAAGTACTTATATGGAGTACAACTTCCTATGGAAGTGGAACATGGGTGATAAACAGTACAGACAATAGGAGAAGAGAAGCTTTTGAAATGTGGTGTCACAGAAGAATCTTGAAGATTAGTTGGGTAGACAGAGTTACTTTTAACTAATGAAAAAACATTTGTTGAATTGGGAAGGGAAGTGCTTTCTGGCACAAACTGGCTCAAAGCAGGGTTTAGTAAACAGTACATATCCGGAGGAATCAAGGAATACATAATTTGGTAATGAGGGATAGTGTGTAGATTAAAATTGTAGAGGGAGATCAAGGCTTAACTATAATAAGCAGGTTCAGATGGATGTAGGCCACAGCAATTACACAGAAATGAACAGACTTATATAACACTGACTGGCATGGACAGCTGCATCAAACCCATCTCTCGACTGAAGGGCACAACAAGTGCTCTCTCCCTCTCAGAAAGAGAGAGAGAGAGAGAGTTAGTTAGTTTGTTTGTTGCACTCAGAAAATTCATGCATTATGATTGTCCCACAATGCATTGTGAAATAAGTTGCACATACCTTGAAGAGTAGTGCCTCCATCTTTTGGTATCATCCACTTCATTTCAAAACTATTATGATCTGAGTCAACAACTTCAAGTATTGGAGATTCAGGAGGTAGCAGCACAATAATCTGATACATAATTTGATCCTCACCAAACAAGTTCTTTGCTACACATGAGTAGTTTCCGTCATTTCTCTTTTCCAGCTCTGGACAGACAAAAGGAGTCTTATATTATCACAAATTAGATATTTTATACAAGTGTTGTTCCTGGTAACAATGATCTATCCTAGAATATTAAAAAATACTAGTAAATGCAATTACAAACTGTTATTTTCATATGTGTATCAAGCTGAACAAATTTTTGCACTGTGCTGAAAACAGCTTTTTATGTCATACGTGGAAAAAAAAAACACACATTAAATGTAGTGATGTTTGTAGTATAATGTTACTGTGGAGATTAATAAAATTTTATGCACATTCATTGTCTTTATTTGTAATTTCACATTTTAATCAGAGCAGAGCCCACACAAAAATTAGAAAACTATAAGCAAAGCAGAATACTTACTCGCAATTTTGAGTGAGTCCTGTAATATAGTAAATCCTGGACTAGATTTCATGGTTTTCTTCTTATAAAGCCAACAAAAATTAGAAAACTATAAGCAAAGCAGAATACTTACTCGCAATTTTGAGTGAGTCCTGTAATATAGTAAATCCTGGACTAGATTTCATGGTTTTCTTCTTATAAAGCCAACGGATGCTTGGAGTAGGATTTCCAACAGCAATGCAGTGCAGAACAGCATTCATCTTCAGTGGAATATATAACACCTGGGAAAAGGACGCAATACGGGCTGGAGCTGTAAGAGAAGGAAACATCAGCAATGTGTGGTGACGAAGGCTTCAAGGTATGGCAATAAACCTTTTACTTAAGCTTCTTATTCCTTCCTCTTTAGTAAAATTTCTGTGGTTTCTAGTTGTATCTAAATGGCCAGAAGAACACCTGTAGTGGAGATAAGTTACTTTACGCTAAACCCAAATGTATGTTTGTTTATAAGTATCATTTGTTGTGAACAACTTTAATTTTCAATGTTTCATGTCTTCACTACTTGGTATCAACATCCTATAACATTTTCCAAATTTAGTATCAAGAAATGCTAACAAAATTGGTACTGTTTTAGTCAGTTGGATTTTCCTTGAGCTGAATTATATAATAAATGAAAAGAATTTTTTTAATGCCCATTGAAATTTGAAAAATATAGCTCAAAATTTCTTCTGTTTTATATTGAGGAGTAAATGGTCTACTGATCTGTTGCTTTATGTTTCCAATTTGTTACTCATGCACTAGGGGGACTGGAAAAATTTAGAAAGTGAACAATAGTCATTATTTTACCTCTAGAATTTGGAGCCTGAGTAACTGGCTTTGGACTTTCTCCCTCTCCTACAGAAGTAGAGGCAGTCACCCAGAATTCGAACTGCTCCAGCTCCCTCAACCCCCGAACTTCATGGACAAATGTAGTAGCTCCCACTTGAAATTTCATAGGCTGTACAGAATTGACAATGCATCAGTATTATTAAAATGGTTCTCAATAACTACATACATACAATGTTTTTAACTCTGGTTAAGGCATAAGGTAAAAAAATGAGGAGACTGCACAGAATTGGCAAAGAAATGAATTTGCAGAAAACATTGACAAGAAGGGACAGGATGATAAGATGTGTGCTAAGATATATAGGAATAACTTCCATGGTACTTGATGGACCTATAGAGGTTAAAAGCTGCACGGACAAGACAAAGAGTGAAATATATCCAACAAATATTGAGGACACTGGGTGCATTGGGTACTCGGAAAAGTTGTGCTACTCTGATGTGAAGAGGTTGGTGCAGGAAGGGAATTTGTGACTGGCCACATGTAATTTGCAGAAATAGTGTTGGGAGGGGGGGAGTCATTTGCAAAACACTAGCTTTTTGAATTTTCAAAAAGTTTCTTTGTCAGGAAGAGAAAAAGGACAGGAGTGAATGAAAATGGAAAATAAGTGGCAATTGTTACATGTGGAAAGAAAAATATTTGCTCCAAACACTGAATCAAACAGCTAAATAAAATTAAGTCACAGTGAAAGAAAATATCTTATATATTTCTGACAGTAAAACTGTGTCATTTTACCAACAATACAAAGTATAACAACTACACAGGATTTAATTGTATCAAAAGTGAAATTCACTTAGGAAAAACAGTAAAATTATAAAGAGGCAAAATATCACTTACAAAAAGAGTGAAGGGAAAAGACTGTCTACACACCTCTGCATGAGCCATAACTTCTCATATCTTAACTTCATGATCTTGAGCAGGAGTACAATCATTTTCTAGTCAGCTTCAAATGCTGGCCTCAATAATAACTTCACCTTCCCTCCAGGCATTCCCATTTGAGTCCCTGAAGCATCTCCTTAACACTTGCATATTGTTCAGACCTATTGGTAAAAAATATAGCAGCCCACCTCCAAATTACTTCGATATTTTCCTTTATTCCAGACTGGTATGGATGCCAAACACTCAAGCAGTACTCAAGAATAGGTCACATGAGCATCGTATATGTGGTCTCCTTTACAGATAGAAAGAACTTTCACAAAATTCTCCCAATAAACTGAAGCCGATCATTCACCTTCCCTATTACAATCTTCATATGTCATTCCATTTCATTCAGTGTGCAATGTTATGCCCAGATATTTAATTGACTTGACTGTGTCAGGCAGGACAGTACTAATGCTGCATCCAAACATTATGGGTTTGTTTTTCCTACTCATCTCCATTTGCTTACATTTTTCTACATTTGAAGCTCGCACTCATTCATCACTCCAAGTAGAAATGTTGTCTAAGTCATCTTGTATCCTCCTACAGTCACTCAACTTTGACACCTTTGGTACACCACATCATCATGAGCAAACAAGTGCATCTTGCTGCCCACCCTGTCTGCCAGACTATTTATTTATACAGGGTGTTTCAAAAGTGATGGTCAATATTCAGGGATATGACAAGAATGATCATTCGAAACAATAAAGTCAAGTAAACATGGGTTATAAAATGCATACTTTAAGAGCTATGAGCTACTCTTGATCTTCAATACTGTGAAACAAATCTCTTCTAATGCAAGCTATTTCTCTCCATATTTTGGGAAGTGGTAGTATGGAACAAAGCAAGAAAACATGTCCAATAACATGTGCTCTAAAATGCATACCTTAAAAGTTATGAGCACTTGTTATTAGAAGAATTGTGTTCCAGAGTAGTGAAGATGAACAAGTGCTCATAGTTCTTAAGGTATGCATTTTAGAGCATATGTTAATGGCACTTTTTTCCTGTTTTGGTCCATACTACTACTTCCAAAAATATGGAAAGCAAAAAGCTTGCCGTAGAAGGTATTTGCTACAGTACTGAAGATTAAGAATTGTTCATTAGCTCTTAAGGTATACATTTTAGAGCCCATGTTTACTTGATTTTTTTCTTTCAAATGATCATTCCTGTCTTATGCCTGAATATTGACCATCACTCCTGAAACACCCTCTACAGTAAATAATAGCAGTCACACATTTCTGGGGCACTCCTGACGATATCCTTGTCTCTGATGAACACTTGCTCTTGAGGACAATGTGCTGGGTTCTATTACTTCAGTAATATTCGAGCCACTGACATATCTGAAAACCTGTTCCATTTGCTTGTATCTTTGTTAATAGTCTGCAATGGGGCACGGTGTCAAACGCTTTCTGGAAATCTAGAAATATGGAATCTGTTTGTTGCCTTCATCCATAGTACGCAGTATGTCACATGAGAAAAGGGCAATCTGAGTTTCAAACAAGCAATGCTTTCTAAAAACTTGTCTTAAGAAGATTTATTATTTTCAAACTGAGAACACATTCAAAGATTCTGCAGCAAATTGACTTTAGGGATATTGGTCTGTAATTTTGTGGGTCCATTCTTTTGCCCTTATACAGGAGCCACTTGCATTTCTTTCCAATCATTTGGAACTTTGCACTGGGTGACAGATTTGTGATAAATGCAAACCAGGTAAGGGCCAACACTTTAGAGTACTCTTTGTAAAATTGATTTGGGATTCAATCTGGAGCTGGCAACTTATTTGTTTTCAACTCTTTCAGTTGTTTCTCTACACTAGGGATGCTTATTACAATGTCATCCATATGGGAGTTTGCTCAGTGGTCAAATGACAGTAAGTTTGTACATTTCTCCTCTGTGAACGATTTCTTAAACGTGAAATTTAGAACTTCGGGTTTCATTTGGCTATCTCCTATTGCTACACAATGTGATCAATTCACTGGATGGAAACCTTAGACCCACTTAGTGATTTTACATAGGAGCAGAATTTTCTTAGGTTCTCTGTCACATCTTTATCTATGGTGTGACAGTGGTAGTTGTATGCTTCATGCAAAAATCTTCTCACAGATGCACCAATCTCTACTTTCCTTTGCCTGTCATCATTTGCACATTCTCTTTTGAACCAAGAGCACAACAGCATTTGCTTCCTCAGAATTTTCTAAATTTCATTGTTAAAGCATGGCAAATCTTTTCTGTCCTTAATGCACTTATTAGGGACATAGTTCTCCAGACCACAATTTATAATCTACTTAAACTTTGTCCATAATTCTTCTACATTCATCTTAATGAAACTAAGTCAAGTCAATTCACTGTCTAAGGGAGATGTCAACAACTGCTTATATATTATTTCTAGCAAAAATACTCTCCTAGCCTTCTTGACTGACTTATTAATTTTCAAATCCATAGTTGCTATAATGACATCATGGTCACTAATCCCTGTCTCTATACTGATGCTGTCGATAATGTCTGGCCTGTTTATAACTACTGGGTCTAAGATATTTCCATTGCTGCTCAAGACAGTATTCAGAAAACGTGTTCAAAAGTACTTCATATGACTGTCTATTTGTGCCCCCTGCAATGAATCCATAGACATCTCTGTCTATACTTGGTAGGTGAAAGTTGCCTCCAACTTGTATTGCATGAACAGTGCATTTAGATGCTACATTTGAATGACTTTACATCTGTCACACAGAATCAGGTGGTCAGTAAAAACATTCAGCTATCAATTTGGTTTCACCTAGACTTGTTATATGCAACCAGATAACTTCACTGTCACACTCAATTTCTACCTCAATAGAGACAATATTTTTGTCAACTCCAATGAACACTCCCCCCCCCCCCCCACCCCCTATGGCATCTAATATGTCTTTCTGATATATGTTCCATGACTTACTAAATATCTCAATTTTCCACTTTGGGTTTCAGCCAGCTCTCAGTCCCAGGAGTAATTGAGTATGAGAACTTTCCTGGATGGCAATAAATTTGGCAACTTTGTTACATATATTTCAGCAATATATAATTGAGTATGAGAACTTTCCTGGACAGCAATAAATTTGGCAACTTTATTACATATATTTCGGCAATTTACTTATAAAATTTTGACAGTCTAAGTGTTTTCATTCTGAACATGGTCTATCTTCCCTTTCTGCCTCCTGACTGGCAATTATTTGTCAGAGTGCTTCATACTACCGCCTAGCCTGAAAAACCCTCATGTGTACTCCACAAGTACTCTGCTACCTGAGTAGCAGCTTAATATATGTACTGCACCCCTGACTTATCAAGGAGAATCCTACAAATGCCAACCCATAATGTAGGTCTAGAAATCTGCAGCCAAGAGTGTCACAGAGTCAATTAAGCCTTTGGTTGAGATCCTCCACTTGACTCCAAACCAAAAGACCCTGATCAACTCTCTGAACAATGCTGCAAATTGCTGTGTGTGTGAAGCCAGCAGCGTCCACCTTTGCCAGTCACCTGTGTGAACTGAGGAGGGCCTCAGAAACCATGCAACTAGTGTTGTTGGTGCTGATGTGAGCCACAATTAACAATACAACTATCCCGTCATCTCCAATAGCTACAGACAAGGCCACCTCCACATCTCAGATGAGCCCCCCAAACTTTCCTTTTGGCCCTCCACCCCGAGTGATGCAAATGTGTTACCACCCGGAACATGGGTCCCCTCCCCCACTCCACACCCCCCCCCCCCTCCATCTCTTTTTCATGTTTTAATTGCACTTAATTTGTTTTTCATTTCTCTCCCTCTATTCATATTCAGTTCTCACTCTGCTCCTGCACTGAAGCTGGCAAGGTGTTTAACAATATGCCATCTTTGCTCTTTGATTTTTTCCTCTCAATAGATAGATCTCTCTCTTCTTGGGATCTGCCACTCCTTTATTACTGCCCTCACATTTATGTCTTTCCTCCCAGAGAAATGGACTAGTAGTTCTGAAGACTACTATTTTTTTGTTTTAATGGGTTTATGGGCACTACTGGAATTATTGCTTCCTGAAAGTAAGTAGTCCCTTTGTAATTTTATACAAGGTATGTATATATTTTAAAATGTATTGCATCTCATTTTTTTAATTTTTTGAAAATTGTTTATCTGAATAAAAACGGGGAACAGAAAAAGACTATATTCACAGGAGAATGAAACTTACACTAAATCATGGATCAGGAGAGAAAGAAGGCAAGGGGTAAGTCACAGTTCAAAGCTTTAAAAATTAATGGGAAATGTATGTGGGCAAGATGGAAGGGGGAAAGGAGCTAAAAAAAAAAAAAAAAAAAAAAAAAAAAAAAAAAAAAAAAAAAAAAAAAAAAAACCACGGTGGAAATAACAAGAAGGCACAAAGGAAAATTAACAATATTTAGGAGTACAGATTTAATCAAGTAAAACTAAAAAGAAATAGAAGACAAACAAAGGAACATGAAAATAGATGGAATCCTGATGCAGAATGTATATAGAAAGGTAGGAGAAATATCAAGATATTACATTTGACACCACATTGGGCGACCTATGTGCTGGATGGGGATGAAATGATGATGAAGACAACACAACACCCAGTCTCTGAATGGAGAAAATCTCCGACCCAGCAGGGAATCAAACCCGGGCCCTTAGAATTGACGTTCTGTCATGCTGACCACTCAGCTATCGGGGCGGACTGTTTGTGAATTAGTTTGTTTTGTGTTTCCTGGATCACTTGTACGATACATCAAAGTGATATGTATCAGGTATTTTAAATGTTACTAAATATTTAAATAATACTGCATACCAACCACTTGCAGATGAATATACATTATAGAAAAAAATAGTCAAATAGCAGAAATAAGTGTGGGGACTTCACACTCACAGAGTATCGATAGTGCACAACTATCTCATCATGACTGGTTTCTTTGAGTTGATTTTATCTTCACTGGTTAACTTAGTGTTAGTTGGTTATTTATACCTTTCTTATGAGAATGTTTTCGGCATATGTGCTTGATGAATTATGGAATGAAGTACTATAAATTGGCTCTTCTACATACAGGTGTTATTTGGATACCTGTTCATTGGGATTTTCTACATGGGTAACCAATGACATGCATGCAGAATTTTGTATCAACCTCTGAAATATACAACAGAGTACATCACAGTTACAAGGGCTCATTGCAGTGAAGACCTGTTACTTGGACCTCTCTGCCATCCCAGTGGTATCCTATTTGGCCCTCAACATGTAGTGAATTGAACAGACAATGTATGTAGAGAAATCAGAAAGTTCCTACCTTTCACCTCCTGCATGTGATAATGACCACATGAAGCAACAGTAGCACAGCCTATTCCTCTCAGTGACTTTACAAATGATACAGATCTGGTTATCCATGTACAGAACAGCATTTATGTGGATGATTCTGTTTTTCCTACAATTTCGCAGTATCACAATATCTCACATCAATTCCTTTGTCCTTCCATGCTGAGAACACTGCAGTCAAATCCATTTCTTCCACCATGTGAGCCCAGCTGGCTGGGTTACAGGAGAAAATTTCCAGGTGTTATTCCACACTGTGCACAACCAAGAAGGGTTTCATATGCCAAAAGGGCTTGGATTCCAAAACTTAACACCATAAATTTTCCAAGAAGTTTCTGCAAAATGACATTATCTACCTAATCCACCTCCATTTCAACTGTACAATCCATGTACATTGTTTGTTGTTGCAGAAACTATACACACAAGTCATGATGCTGTAGATGACACTTCAAAGTTTTCCTCTTTAATAAGTACACTGCTGGCCACCGTAAATGCAACACCAAGAAAGACAAGAGGTAGCACAACAAAATTTATTTTGTAGATAACATGTTGACCAAGTATCAAATGATTACGTTTACAGACGTCTGTGACATGTGGTTCTTGCCAGAATCAGTAGCCAGAGTAGCCGCCATCGTTGGAGATCACCACTGCCATACGTCTCGGCATTGAGTCAAAGAGACTTTGGATGTGTTCCTGGGGTACAGCAGTCCAAGCAGCTTCCACACGTTGCCAAAGATCATCTGGTGTGGCAGCTGGGGATGTAATCTGGGTCACTCATTGAGCAACCATGGACCACATGTTTTCTATCGGCGAAAGATCCGGAGAGCGAGCCGGCCAGGAAAGCAATTCAATCTGGTTATTGACGAAGAACCTTTGGACAATGCGTGCCACGTGTGGTCACGCATTATCCTGTTGAAATATGGCTGTGGCCGAGCCCTGAAGGTAAGGAAGGACAACTGGCTCCAGCACCTCGGATATGTGGCGCCGGCTATTTAAAGTACCTGCAATGCGTACTAGAGGCGTGTGAGAGTAATATCCAATACCGCCCCATACCATAATACCCAGTGCAAGACCAGTGTGGCGGTGCATAATGCAGCTGTCCAGCATTCTCTCTCCACGGTGTCTCCACACTCGAATCCGACCATCGTGGTGCTGCAGACAGAAGCGTGCCTCGTCAGTAAAGACAACGTCATTCCATTCTGCCGTCCACATCCGTCTATCATCACACCATTGGCGGCGGAGACGTCTGTGGTTCTGTGTCAGTGGTAGACGAAGCAATGGACGTCTTGCGGACAGACCACTCTGCTGTAAACGGCGTCGAATGGTACGCGCAGACACTGGATGATGCGTTACAGACGCAATGTGCTGTGCTATGGTTCGGGATGTCACTGAGCAATCCGTCACCGCCATGCGCACAATTTGCCTATCAGCACGTGCAATGGTGCATCGAGGTGAATGAGATTGACCACGTCGGTCCGTCGTACCCTCCTGCATCCAACGGTCACATTAAAGTTGTTTGGTTTCGTCCAACATGACTAGCGATTTCTCTGTATGATAATCCACAATCTCGGTAAGCCACTATCCTTCCTCTGTCAGACTCGGATACTTGATCAAACAATGTTTGCTGTTGTCTATGAGGCATAACTGATCGTCTTGTGAAACAACCACAAGGTAAACACACGTGCCGAACGTACACTCGTCGAAATCGCCAAGCCTTAAATGGCGCTATGAGGTGGCGCCACAGGCGCACGTGATGTGCGTCTGCGCTGAAATTCTAATCAGTTGGATATCTCATCGCTGCAAACCCATGGTGTAAATTTCACTTGATTCGGATGCTTCCTTCAGGGTGTTGCATTTACGGTGGCCAGCAGTGTAGTATTAGTGACAATATGTTCCTTATTAGTGATGTGATTTAGTCACCTTTTGGCACTGGCAAATCTGACACAGGAAAGTTAGTTTCCTCCAACAGTTGTATCAAAACACCTGAGCAACTGGTACAGGCACAAAGAAACTGGACAGCAGAACACCTTTCCAGTTTTGGAGACATTTACGTGAATTAACAGATCCGGTACTCATGTCGGATGACACACCCAGGATATATGGTCAAGTAAACTGCCTCTATGAATACAGTCTTCAATGATATTTCATGAATGCGATATGTGAGAAGGCAGACTGCATGTGGCTGATAGAATTTTTGCTCTCCAACAAAAACGGCATTACTACCATGGAAGTAGCAAGACCATATACAGTGGCAATGATTTGCGGAAGAGTGCCGAGCAAGTATGGAGGGAAATTACAGTGACACCACATGTAAGCAACAGACAGCTGTACCCAAGGAGAATTCCAATCAACAACTGTTCTTGACAGGAAACTCATAGCGAACAAGGACAGGACACAAATGTTCAGCACCTTGGTATCACCCAAACTCCAGGTGTGATCTCCAGTAGGCAATATATGTTGGGGCACATTTCAAGAGGTCCTGCATTCCAAATGAGTGAGCCAAACTAGTTTAGCTCAACCATCTTGGGACAACTACAGGTTATACATCCTAAACAAGAAGAGAAACCAATATTTCCTCATAGACACAGGCACGGAAGTGAGCACCATTTTGAAACTAAAAACTCAAAAGTTTCACAGTTTGTCCTGCAGCTGCAGCTGCAATCTGTGAATGACACACCCATCAAACTATATGTCCTGACTGTTTGTACATTGGATCTTGGTCTATGTGAACCTATCACAATGAAATTCACAGTAACTGAGGGCAATGAGCCATTAATGGGTGTGAATTTTTTGTGTCAGTTTCACCTTTTCCTGACTTGGCAGATGGCAAACTTTATCACACTAGTAGTGGAAAGTCAGTGCCAGGTATATTAGCAGACCACACATATTCACACATGAGCACAGCAATTTCCAGCACTATGACAGGTAGAAATTTAATGTATACTTACAGTTACTTGAAGTTGAAACTGGGTAATATGAACTAAAAGTGTGAAGGCGTGAAAGTGGAACATGCAAAATTATATGAAGAAAAATAAGTTTTACAATCAACATTGACCAACAAAAGAAGAGAGTGGGACAATACTAACAGTACCTGGTTCATCTGAAGGAAATCATAACATGTTGTGAAGAAGAATAACCAGTTCTGACTCCATACATATAGGCAATTTTAAAGGGTGTGGAAAATCTGCACTGTAATGAAAAACTTCAGTAGTTCCTCCAAGGATGACAAATGGTTTATTTATCTGGATGAGATGCTGACTAGAACCTTACTGAGGTTAAATGTAATCAACACAGAGGGCAAGGAGAATGTGAACCAAGCAAACAAGGATGCAATTCAATGTGTTCAAGTATATATCAATCAGCTGGAGTCATCAGTTGCCACCAGAGGCCTGGATAAACTCTGAAGTTTATTATGGCATCCTTCACATGAGTTTCAAGAGAAACCTTTCAGGTCAGTATCACCAATGTCAGTGCAGAACTCTAATGCCCCAGCATTACCAGTGCTCTGTTCTCCACTGCCCCTCCTTGAGCAAAGATGAGCATAAAAGACCACATAGTTCATAAAATCAGTACTAAGCCAGGAACCCCTGTTTTTCACATGGTTTGCCGACTAGCTCCAGACAAATTAGGACCACTAAGGCAGTCATTGACAGTGCAATAGCACTCAGGGATTGTGCAACTTTGGGATAGTGTTTGGGCTTCCCCCATTCATCTGGTACCAGAAAAGATAGTTCCAACAGGTTATATACAGGTATTACTAGGCTTTGAATTCTCATACAATCCCTGATAGATACCCAGTACCCAACATTCAGAATTTTGCCCATGCATTAGCCGGTGCCTCAGTTTTCAGTGTTCTCGATGTCAGAAGGCATACTTACAAATTCATATGGTTCCTGAAGAAATGGCTAAAACAGCCATTATTATGCCATTCGAACAGTATGAATTTCTTTTCATGCCATTTGGGTTGAAGAATGCTGCCCAGACATGGCAATGTTTCATTGACAGGTTTATCCATAAGTTTCTTTTCTGCTCTCACTGCTTGGATGACCTCATATTCTCATCTTCTTCTGAAGAGTATGATTATTACCACAGGTAAATCTTCAAGGCTTTGGAGCAATTTGGGAGAGTCACCAATGAAGAAAAGTGTCACAGACACAGACAAGAGATAACCTTTCTAGGTCACTTGGTAATATGTGCAGGTATTACACCAACACAAGAACACATGGACCTCATCAGGCATATGCCCCAACTTACAATTTTCCATGAACTGTGTTATTTTCTAGGCATGAAAAATGTCTATTGTCACCATAGTCCAGAGGCAGCTGCAATCCAAGTACCATTAACTAATGGTTTAGCTATGAAGAATGCTTATAGCAAGCAAGCACTGCAATGGACCAATCAGATGCAACAAGCATTCCATAAAACAAAGAATTGCCTACACCAAACCATTATCTTGGCCCACCCCCTACCATTGGTGACCTTGTGTATTACAATGGGTGCCAGCGAAACTGCCATTGTGCTGTTTCTCATCAGATTATAGCTGGTCAGCAACAATTACTCTAGTTCTTCTTGCAGAAACTCACAGTCCCGCAACAGATATGGCCCATCTATGACAGGGAGTTATTGGCACTCTATGAAGCAATGAAACACTTTTGCAAGGACATGGAAGGACTACCCCTTGCAATTTTCACAGATCATTGACCTTTGGTGCATTTAATCATCAACCCAACAAGAGACTGTACCCTCCATTGCTTCCACTACCATGACTTTGTTGGAAAATTCACAAAAGATGAATGACACATCAAGGGAACCAGCAATTTAATGGTTAACTTTCTCTCTCATGTCAATATAATGACCATCAGTACAGACTGTGATGAACTGGCTGAGGCAAGGCTGCAGGGTCCACAGATCACAGCACTTTTGCAACACAACACCACCAAAAGGACATTGGAATAGATAACAATCTCCAGTATGGGTAAGCAGTTATGGTGCGAAACCACTCAACACCGTTTATACCCAGTAAATTCACAAAGTAATTTTTGACATTCTGCACAACATCTTGCACCCCAGAGTCTGACTGGCCAGCAAGCCAGACACACAACATTTTGTGAAAGCACACTGCAGTATATTGGTACATCAGCTGCCAGAGTAACAAGATCAATTATTATGAGTTCCCCAAATATGGTAGATATACAATACCAAAAAGGACATTTCCACACGTACATGCCAACCTCATGGGACGCCTAAGTCCAGTGGCTATTATTATATACTTTTAGCAACAGACTGAGTGACTCACTGGGTAGAGACAGTGCCTTTGTTAGTTATGACAGAAGAAAGTACAGCTGAAACACTTCTAAATCATGAATAGCATGGTTTGGTTGTGTCATGTCCATTATCACAGACCAAGGTTTCCAATTTGAATCACAACTGTTTTCTGAACTGTGCAAATGATATAGTGTTCAATGCTTTAGGACAATGACTTACCATCCCCAGAGCAATGGTCTCACAGAGTAATGTGCTCCCAAAATAGCGTGAACTGCCTGAAGTATTTTATGAGCATAACATAATGTCACAGGAGTTGACGTGTATGACATAACCTGCTACTAAAAAGTCATCCATAAAATACTTGAAAATGGCCTAAGGCCAAAATTGTACAATCATGCAGGAAATAAAAGAGTACGACAGCTGAAGGATTCAAGAAATAATTCAAAAAATTCATCGCAGCTGTGGACCCTATCACATTGAAAATTATAGTCTCACGGAGTGGAGGCACTGCACCCTTAAAGCAGCACTCCAAGTGCCAGAATGACTAGTGGATGGAAGCAGTGCTTTGGGTGTTTTTAGCAGTTTGATCAGCCCACAAGGAAAACTTAAAAATCATCCTTAGAGAAATTTTATATGCTGAAAGTCTCACTCTGCCAGGAGAATTTATGGCCCCTGTTCCGCAGTCCAACAACATGGAGGTACAAGGTTTGGTCAGGCAGGTGAAACAATACATTACTCTTTGAGCTGTGGTGCTCATTACTGGCACACCAGTCTCTTGGATGTCCATTATCGATCCTTTGATGTTTCTTATCTTTGCTTGCCTTGTTGTTTTCCGCATTCATGGGGCAAGTGGCAGTTGATGTTTCCTCGGGCTACCTGCTGAGACGCCGCAAGGTATGAGGTGGAAGCAACCACGTACATGTGGAGTTGGTTGTATGCGATCTGCCAGTTCAGCATGGAGGATATGTGTTGGCTGCCTGCCTATCTGTTCTCCTGAATTTGCTCGCCGTGCCTTGCGACCACCTAGCTTGGGTTGCTGCCTGGTGTATCCTACACGAGCCATACCGGATGCCCAGCAGAAGCCAGCAGAAGTTAAGCAGTCTTGTGTTTCTTTAAAGAAAAGGAGCAAATGTATAAGACCTTTTGTAACCAATTTTGGTGGCCTCTTAAGTGTGGCCTTTGCATTTACACTGCCTTTGGGGAGAGCAAATTCTTTTAAATTTAAATAGTTGGGTTTCCCTGTCCTTTATAATCTTTTGGGGGTTTTATTTGAATTTTCTCTTTGGGGTTCCTTCCTTGTGCTTGGTTAAATGTTTACTTGTATAGCAGGAAGTGCCTCCTGGTTAAAACTCGGAGAAGGTGTTTGATGTTACTGCTGCTTTCGGCATTTGTCTTTTCAATTAAGTGTTGTCATCCCTTTGAGCGACCTGGTGCCACTCCTCATTAATTAATGCTGGTTTATGTGTACTTAATTTTGACTTGGCCATTTGAATTAATATTTTGGAGTGCAGTATAGCACTAAGGCAACCTCATTGTATACCACCTTGTGCCCCGGTCTAGTACCTTAATTTTCAGTGGCACGAGTTAGCTCCACTACCGGTTTTACTGATGTGCTCCCTTCAAAATCTTGTCTTGTATAAGTTTTCCCCATGTGTGTTTGGGAACACAGAGATGAGCTTTAGTGTGACTTCAGTGCTAGTCAGTTAATGGAATCTTCATTTTGGCTTGGCTTCCAGTGAAGAGTTTGAGTGGAGCGTAGTGTGTTTGATTTGTTATTCATTTAATTACTGTAAGTTTGATTATTTAATGGGGAGCAAGACATTTAAAGATTGTTGGTATTAACGCCCCTAGTTGCGGGGTGTTGCTAATTCGTTCCAAATGGCCTACTATTTATTCAATGGCAAGGCTGTTGATTAACTGGTTACTGTGAACACAAATTCACGCTATTTATTTGTTACCGAAATTGTTGAAGTGTCTGTGTCATGATTCGATCACTAGCTACGCGTTTGAGCTAAATTGATATAAACCTTACATTGCCTCCTTAAAATTTCTTGCAAGCAGAAACCCTTCAGACAACTAAGTTTTGTCACTGCTTATGTTAACCTTTACTGGGAGCAATATTTCATGTAGTTAAATTTTGTCTTAAAATGTGTATTTCTCTGATGTAATAAAAGAGTGATAAAAGAAAAAAGCAAAGAGGCCTGGTCCTTCCCATTGTGTCCGGTTTGTAACGCATATCACTCTTGTCTGTACACTGCCTCCACAACATCAGGCTGAACAATGCTTGTTCATTGATAAGACACTGGCAGATTGTGAACACTTGATACTTGGTTATGACGTAATCTCTGCGGCACAGCAATCTCCTTACAGTGGACTGCACAGGGTCCTTATGCACAAGAGCAGACATTCAAAATACTACTAAATGAAAAACCATTCACAGTTCCAGTACAATGCCTGTAACCAGCCTGGGTTCTACAAAACCTGGAAGGTATTAACAAGCATGTCACTCCACCAGAGATTTAGGATTTGCAAGTGAGAGTGGACATTGCTGAGTTTCAACATCAGTCTCCACCCATGGAGACAGTCAGTGTTGCACTGCCATTTACATAACAGGAAGATACAAACCATGCCCAGAACTTCCCCTGTGGGCAGATACTTAGGTCCCCACATTACCTTAGTCAGTACCTGTGGGATTAGGGTTACCATCACAGGACCAAAAACGTGAGAAATGGTCCAGCTATTATGCATGTGTGAAACCACTTTTCAAGATGGGTGTAAAAAATCATGTAACAAATGACTGCCCAGTCTATACAATGGTAGTAAATTAAATTGGTCTAACCATAACCTAGACCTGGCAAAAAGACATCATTCTGCAGCTTTCGGCTAACACATAATCACACCATCTACACACAAGGATGCTGTCAGAGCCACTTAATTTGTATATTTCTGTGCAGTTTTGCCTTAAGATATCATCTTTTAGGGTAATCAGTCCCTTGTTTAAGAAAAAATCATAGCATAGAAGAAAGTTATACATGTTACATGTGATGTGCATCCGGGACACCAAGGAACCAGTTCTGGAAACTACAGGCTTTTACAGTGACTCATTAATAAAAAACACTCTCATTTTGAAACTAATAGTGCATATTGTGGCCACAATATGAGATCAAAACAGGACTTAAATAGCAATCGGACAAACTTTCCTCTTGTGTAGAAAGGCTTAAAAGTTTACAATGCTCTGCCCAGAGACAAGAAAAGTTTTGCTCTTGAAACATTGAAATTCTACAGCAGTTTGAAAGAATTTAGCACAACTGAGCATGTATGTGTGTAGTTATTTTATAAATGAGATGTCCCATTTAGTTCAAGCATGAATATAAATTATTTATTGTTATAAAAGATATATTGATTTTCAAATATTAAGATAGTAGCAATATGACTGTCAATGTCTCCCAGTGTATGCATAAATATTAATTCTCACATCTTGTTGTATTAAACTGGTGTGCAAAACTGGTGGATGAAAGTAACTTTCACATGATGTGCCACTGCCAAGCAGCATAGCTCAATGAAACTTGAACCATACATAGAAAGAACTGCTGCTATATAATACAGAAGATAACTGAAATGTATGTAATGAGATGAATGACAATAATTACATTGAAGTCAATGCAATTCATGGTGGGGCCATGAAAATTACAGAAGGCGGGATATGGTTCTTGAAAGGGTGTATGATCATCATAGATGGCAGTGCTGGCCAGAAGGTTGGTAAGGAGTTCTTGTGGCAGTGAATTCCATTCTTGCACCAGCACATTTGACAAATGGCTGGATGGTCAGTGTGAATCAAAGCATATGCTGTAGCACATGTGACATACAGAGGCGAGCGAGTGGGCTGGGACTTACCCCAATTCACTGATAGTAGCGCCATGTCACCTTAATGTGTTTTGCGCATAGCACACAAGTATTACACCACAATTAAGTATGAAATTAAAAATCAAAATTTACGTTTAAAACTTTGTTAAAATATATTTTTGTATAATAATGTTTCAAATATCAATTCGTTATGTACCTAGACTTAATGGTTTCCATAAAAATGCCATTTTAAGAGAAAAGTAAGTGGCACAACAAGGTTACAAACTAAGAATTCAGTCAGAATGTGCATATAGAGCTTATAAATAAGGGGTGCAAGTACCAAAACCATAGAACAAAAAATTAACACCAGAATCCATGTTTCTAGGAAAAATCAAAGGCGCTAAATATTGGAATTAGAAATGTAAAAATTTGGTTTATGCTTCAAGTCACCCTAAAAATCGTAACTGAGAGACTACATTAAGCTACATCTTATACACTCATGCTCATAAATTAAGGATAATGCTGATACATGGTGAAACAATGCTCTGGTGGGCGGTTTGCAGGTTTAAATCACCTAAGGGCATGACCATGCAGTGCATTTGACCTGAGGTTGTCGCACGGTGGGGCTGGCAGCAGTCCACATACACAGAAGTGTGTTAGTGCATGTCAGAGTACGGTGCAGTGAGTAAGTGTGCAGACATTTTCAGATGTGCTAATGGTGACTGTGTGTTGAAAATGGCTCAAAGAACACATATTGATGACGTTATGAGGTGTAGAATACTAGGGTGACTGGAGGCTGATCAAACACACCAGGTAGTAACATGGGCCCTCTGTGTGCCACAAAGTGTAATCTCAAGATTATGGCAACGATTCCAGCAGACAGGAAACATGGCCAGGTACTACAGTATGGGATGTCCACAGTGTACACCACAAGGAGACCGATATCTCATCATCAGTGCCCACAGACGGCCACGGAGTACTGCAGGTAGCCTTGCTCGGGACCTTACCGCAGCCATTAGAACAGTTGTCTCCAGACACACAGTCTAAAGATGATGAACAGACATGGTTTATTCACCTGGAGACCTGCATGGTGCATTCCACTGACCCCTGGTCATAGGAGAGCACGTAAAGCCTGGTGTCAAGAACACAGTACATGGTCATTGGAACAGTAGTCCCAGGTTATGTTCATGGACGAGTTCAGGTATAGTCTGAACAGTGATTATAGCTGGGTTTTCATCTTGTGTGAACCAGGAACCAGATACCAACCCCTTAATGTCCTTGAAAGGGACCTGTATGGAGGTTATGGTTTGATGGTATGGGGTGTGATTATGATTGGTGCATGTACACACCTGCATGTCTTTGACAGAGGAACTGTAACAAGTCAGGTGTATCAGGACATCATTTTGCATAAGTATGTCCACTTTTCAGGGGTGCAGTGGGTCCCACCTTCTTCATGATGGATGATAACGCACTGCCCCACCAAGCCGCCATCGTAGAGGAGTACCTTGAAACAGAAGATATCAGGCGAATGGAGTGGCATGCCTATTCTCCAGATCTAAACCCCATCGAGCACATCTGGGATGCTCTCGGTCGACGTATTGCTGTACATCTTCAAACCCCTAGGACACTTCAGGAGCTCCGACAGGTACTGGTGCAAGAATGGGAGGCTATACCCCAGCAGCTGCTCGACCACCTGATCCAGAGTATGCCAACCCATTGATTGTGTGCCCTGTGTACGAGTGCATGGTGATCATATCCCATATTGATGTCAGGGTACATGCACAGGAAACAGTGGCGTTAAGTAAAAACCAATTTTGTAACTAAAATATACCCATTTGTAGTAGACTAAGTACCTGTAATTTTAAGAATGGAGAATTGTGGTTATGATAGATGATATAACCTACCAACTACGAAAGTGTAGAGTTGTAGTATTAATAACAGCCGATATAAGTTCTAGTAAAGGTATGGTTCAGAAGTAATGATCTACCATTAGTTCTAGTATAAAAATTCTAAAAGGCAAAGTTTTTATTGAAGCGAGTGGAAACTTTTTCTGTGCTTTCAAACAACTTATCTGAATACATGTAAAAATCAAGAAGTTTCTGTATTAACTTATAACTATGTTTTTAAATATTATGTGCCCCAGAAAGTGGTCAATAGGAGGCTGCTGAAGTATGCCGAAAGCTGTAGACAACAGATGTTCCCTCGGCCATCTGATCCAGCACCTATATAAATACAGCCCAAGAGACAGTAGGAAGGTTCACTTCGCACTCAGCCACTGTAAGATCCACATCTGTTAAACGTCGGATAGCGCTCTGCCTCAGATGACGTCAGCGCCGGACTATGTCAAAGTGCATATTTTGTGGTAAAAATGAATAGGGAACTACTGAGGACTGTACACCATCCTAGATCACTTAGAATTCACCTAGAAGTAACTGTTAGTATGCTGTCCATGAGAATTATAAATCCACATGGCAAGTGGTGACTTATTTCCACTTTTGTAGTGAGCATTAATTTTGAACATTTATTGCAAACTTTCATTTCAGTATTATTAGTCAGGACGAAAGACAGTCTAGTAGGAATGTACCGTAGAGGTCGCCTCTGAACTGCTAAATGTGCTGTTAGAACAGAAAGATTAGCTTTCAGTGGAACATAGTGAATTTCCGAGTGTTGTACGTGAGAAATTTTTATCAATATATTTGTTAAATAGAACTTTATACTTTCATTTAAAAATCATAGTCCTGATCCCACTAAGTAGAAGGAGAATAGAAACGTTTCTTTCAGTGGGCTGGACCAGAATGTGGCCAAGCAGACTGGAAACTAAGGTCAGTATGTTTCTCTTCGCTTTCTCGCTGACTGCATAATTAGTTGCCAGGCTCGCATGAGAAAGACAGTGTAATACGACAACTTAAACAATAATAATTTAACCCACCACCCTACAAGTGGTGCATGTGGATATGGTGCAATACATCTCCCCAGTGCTTCACACAATGATTGTGGGATTTAAATAAGGGGAATGGGCAGACCAATCTATCCACCAAATATCCTCTCATTCCAAGCACTCCTCCACTTGCACTGTTTGATGTGATAATGCAGTGTCATCCATAAAATTGAAGTCAGGTCCAAATGCAACCCTGAAAAGATACACAAGCAGAAAGAGCACAGTATCACAACAAAATTGTGCTGTGCTCAAAGATTTGGAGGTCAGTATGCCCATGCAACATTACACCTTCTCACAACATTACACCTAAACCATCAAAACAATCATGTTCGACAATGCTTGATGTACTCTCATATGAGAAGAGGTGGGAACATATAACATACCCAGAAACATTTCAAATGTGATCATTTTTGTGGCCTAGGTGTCATGGTGTGTGAAGACATAATGTTATAGGAGCATACTGACCTTCAAATCTTTGAATGTGGTACACTCAGTGGACAACATTATCGTGACTCTGTACTCCTACTTCACGTACGTCTTTTCAGGGTTGCATTTGGCCCCCTGACTTCATTTTTAGGGATGATACTGCATGACTACATCAAACACTGCAGATGGAGCAGCTCTTGGAATGAGAGGATATTTGGGATATGGGCTGGCCTGTTCATTCCCTCAGACCTAAATCCCAACGAACATGTATGGGATACATTGAGGAGATATACTGCAGCATGTCCACATGCATCAGTGACCATTCGGTGCTAGTGGAGGAATGGAATGCACTACCACAAGAACTCCTTAAAACCTGGTGGCCAGCATGGAGATTTCACACCCTATTAAGAACCAAGTTCTTTCTATGTTTGGTACAAGTTTCATCAAGCTATGTTACTTGGCAGTCACACTTCATGTGAAAGCTACTTATGTTCTTATGTTTTGCACACCAGTGTTTGTACCCTATTTATTTTCATGTATTATGATTTAAAATTGGTTAATATGAATATTATCATGAATCTATCATATTCTGCTCTACTATACCCATGACAGTAAATTCATAATTGTAAATGTTGTAAAAATGCTGACTTGGTCTGTATCCTGGTAACTCTAATCCTATTGGAATCAGTGGAACTCACACTGAAGTAAATAAATAAATATCACATGAGTTACAGGTTTCAGATTTGTCCGTTTCCACCTCTGACACTTTGATTGCTCTCACTGACTTCTCATGTTCTCAGATCTTACCTGCGAATCTACTTCTACAAAATTCATAGTATATGTACATTTTGTTTACCTTTATGTGGTTCAAATTTCTTTCTGAGCTATTAGCAAATTTATAGGTTTTGATAGTGTGTATATCTTGAGTGATTGAAATATTTTGTCATGGTGGAAGTCTTTACATTGTAAGCAGCATTTTTTGTTGATTTGTTTCTCGAAGAGAACTTATGAATATGATTTTTATGTTCAGACTGACAAAAAATTGTTTATGGAATCTTACTAATAAAAATACTAGTTAGTTAGTCTGTAAAATCTGTCCAAAGGCATTTTATTTTAGTCTTCAGCAGCCTTGACAGTTATATTCCATTGCTATTTCTGATTATCAGGTCCCTGACATTTCCATTGACCAAAGGTTCTGTAAACAATTCCCTCTCCTACGCATATCAATCACTTTTTTGTATTTGTGCTTCTTAATTTTTAGCTTGTATCTTTTTGTAACAATTGCCTGCAGCCTACCATTAGTGCTGTAGTGACTCCCACTATATATATTCCACAGTACAGTGATGTAGACTGTAAGACAGTTTGGAAATTTGTGTTACGTTCCTATGGAACCAAACTGCTGAGGTCATCGGTCCCTAGGCTTACATACTACTTAATCTAACTTAAGCTAACTTATGGTAAGGACAATACAGACATACCCAATACCCAAGCCCGAGGAGGACTCAAAAACCCGATGGGAGGGGGGGGGGGGGGGGGAAGCAATGCGAACCATGGCAAGGTGCCCTAGACCGTGTGGCTGTAAGAGAGTTCCATGGTTCTGTGCAGCACTGTGTTTATTCCTTGTTTTAGTTTATATAGTTTTTCCTTCTTTTGTCTCATCGACACTGAATGTCATGCAAACTGAATAGTTTTGTGTAATTAATTTATATGTGGAAATAAATCTTTTGAAGAGCTCACCAAATATAATTGGTGGTCTCAACTCAATTGAACATAACAGTACTTCCGTGTTGGCTTCAATGTTCCACACCACGTCAAAACTACAACTGTTCCTCCTGCACCAGCCATGTCAATTTCTTATTTACTACAAAGATGACTTCCTTGATAGTGCCTGCTGAGTCAGCCTCAAGTAATGGAGTTATCATCAGGTTTACAATTAAGCCACTACCTTTTTGGCAACATAACCTCTTTCTTTGGTTTGTACAATTAGAGAGACAATTCATCTTGGCACAGATTACAGCAGATGAAATGAAATATAGTTCCGTGGTACCTGCGTTAATGGAAGATATTGTTGCAGAAGTCCAAGACATTCTTGCTATGCCTCCAGAAACTAAATGATTTGCTGACATAAAGAATGCATTGAATATGTGACTGCCCCAGTCTGAATCTAAATGTCTGGAAAAGCTTTTATGGAAAGAGGAATTACGTGACAGTTCTCCATCGCAGCTGCTTCATCACCTGTGTATTCTGGCAAGTAATACTGCCAGTGATGATTTTTTCTGCAATATATGGCTGTCCTGACTACTTATGGATGCACAGATGATTTCAAAAGTATGTCCCAGAGACTTGAACACACCAGGATAAACAGCTGCAGAAATGTATCAGATGACAAATGTCATGATAATGGCTACTACACAAGGTAACACAACTTCAGCAATGTCATCACTACAGTCTAAACTAATTGAGCTTACAATGCAAGCAACTGTGCTACAAAAACTCATGAAAGGCAACACACATGTTGATGATCAAGGAGTCAAAGTCATTCGCCAGCAACACACATTTGTTTGTACCATAGAAAATTTGGTGAAGATGCATGGGAGTGTATACTACTTTGTAAAGCAAATCATGATGCCAATACAGTAGCAGCTACAACCATGTCCACTGGCAACACACGATGTTTGTTTATTACAGACCGCAAGACAAAAGTGCAATACCTGAGAGACATCGGAGTGGAAATATCAGTGTATCCCACAATGTAACCATGATGTGCTTGCCTTTATGCTGCAAATGATGCGAATATTATGACCTCCAGACATGTCATTTTACTGATCATTTTTGGACTGCATCATACATTGGTTTACTGTGGCTGACACCCCATACTGGGAGCAGACTTCCTGATGTTCTACAATCTGGTACCAGACCTATGTCAACAGCAATTAAGTGACACAACAACAAAAATGGCTGCAGTAGGTAAGGTGAACTATACTGCTCCTATGACAGTCAGGTGATTTCTGGGGACATCAAACATACGACTATTAAAAAATTTCCAGGACATCATGAGACAATCAGTTATGTTAGCACCTGTCAAACACTCAACAGTTCATCATATCCTCACTACCCCAGGCCTGTCAACTTATGCACATCCTTGATGTTTAGCACTGGATAATTTACAAATTATCAAACAAGAGTTCCATAGCCTGTTAGCTCAAGGTATTTGCCACTCTTCAAGTAGCAGCTGGCAAGCCCCTCATCTTTTGGTACCCAGAAAGAGGAATGGTTGGTGCCCCTGTGGCGATTACTGGCAATTAAATGTGAGAACTACTCCAGACAGATATCCCATGCCTCATATATGGGATTTCTCTGCTGGGATACAAGGCAAAACGATTTTTTATGCAGCATAGACTTTTCAGCAAGTCATGGATGAGATAATGTGTGATCTAGAATTTTGATATATATATATTTTCAATGATGATGTAGTTTTGGCATTGTGGAAGCAGCTGTGGACTGTCTTGCTGTAATAACTTTCTACCACTGGTTTGTGTGACATCATGCATCAATAATAGCACCATTGAATGAACTTTTGAAGGATGCACATAGGCCAAATACAGCCATTTGTTCTGCAGAAATTTTGAGCCCAGGCAATCGCTTCAGCACACAATGTAGCATATCCCGGAGACTGAGGAACCACGAAGCATGTCAAACAATGTTCCATCTGGTCCAGCATGAAAGTCAACTATAAACTGAATATCCGACAATGTGTGACCTGTCAAAACAACAAAATCACACAACATGTCAAGGCACCACTGGTTACATTTACAATATCTAACCGACAATTTTATGATCTCCACGTGGATATTGTAGGCCCACTATCAACATCCAAAGGCTGCATTTACTGCCTTACAATCATAGAGAGATACCTGAGATGACCAGAAGCAGTACCAGTGGCAGACATCATTGCGGGGACTGTGACAAAAACGTTTTTCAGAGGACAGATTGTGTAATTTGGCATACAATTAAGAATAATGTCCATTTGATACATACTTCTTTAAGGCCTTTGCCAAATTTTTAGGTGTCAAATGAATACGGACCATCACTTATCATCCCACAGCAAACAGTGTTGTGGAATGCCTGCACTGACAATTGAAATCTAACTTTCTATGTCACGCAACGGACAAGTGGACAGAAACTAGGATTGTTAACAGCTTTCAAGAATGGCTTCAAAGCCACAAGGGGCAGAATTGGTGTACAACCAATCATTATGTCTGCCTATAGAGTTCATTCACAATTTGGGAGATGAAAACATCACACCGTCAGACTTTACTACGAAGTTGTGATCCCACATATGTCAGTTTAGATTGACACCCAACATGTGCACATAGACCTGGTGGGGCCACTCCCAGATTCAAACGGATACAAGTACATCTTGTCAGCCATAGACAGGACAACTCGATGGGTGGAGGCCACACCTCTGACAGATTTATTGGCTGGTAGCAACACCCAAGTTTCATCACACTATGGATTGTTTGCTTTGGCTGCCCAGAGCCCCTGACACTGACCATGACTGGCAGTTCGAGTCGGCCCTGTTCTCTGAACTCCGCCACCTCTGCAGTTGCCACTGGTTCCACATGATGGCATACCATACTCAATCCAATCAACTTGTGGAACAATGGCACCACGCCCTCAAGATAGCACTCGTATGCTATAACCAGGAGAGGATGGAGGCCCTCCCATGGGTGCTGCTGGGCATTTGAGCTGCCTTCAAAGAAGATAGGGATGCCTCGCTGACAGAGGTGCTCTACAGAAAACTGATCACCCTCTCAGCAGAATTCATATCACAAACCACAGACTCCAAGAACATCAATCTGTTGGACATAGTAAAAGTGTCAGAGACCATATCCAGGCTCCTCAAACAAATTTACAGTCAGCCTAGACCTGTGAGACTACCTCCCAGAAGACACTGCAGGACTCACTGCTCATGGTTATGGCCAAATGCGACAATAGACAGTTGGATTACAGCACAGTCTCGACGTCATTAGAGCACTCGACACCCCTTCTGCCTGTGATTGACACAGCAGCTTTGAAATCCACTCTTTCTTCGGATGGCTACCTGCTTGTGTTGGCCCTGGAGCACTTCATAACAATGACTGACAGCCTGGACACTGCTGCTGGTGGACCGACACCCTCACCAACACTGGACGTTGCACGACCAGCCACCAACACCTGAACAGACACCGCCACTGCCCCACTGGCACCGCCACTGATGTCATGGGCCAGCCACCCTTTACAGCTGATCACGCACCTGGCGGAGTACGATATATTGGCCCTTGCCATCGGCAGCAGGACAACACATCATGACATACACCAGTCACCATGCTCCGCACTTGTGAGGGTGTGCTCTGTGGGGACGTAGAGCCACTGGCTCTACACCCCCCCCCCCCCTCCCCTTCCAATAATATCTCTGCCCTACCACAGCAAGAAAAACTGTATCTTTGCCAGATCAGTTCTCTGTAGTATGCACTCTATGCTATACATGTTGAGAATAAAAGTATTCATAGTAAGTGACTGGAGTGCAAGTGATTATTTATTATTGTAATTACCATGCCCACTCCAAAAGGTAGCATAATGTATGTGCTTTTATATATGACAAATGCTAGTACCGAAATTTTTCCTGAAGGCCACCGGTTATGTCTCATAATTTTATACAAGTTCTTTTTTGTGTTATAAATGGGAGTTGTTCCTTCTAGGTCATTTCTCTTGTTAAAAGCTTACTGTAAAATAACTCATCTGTAATCAAATTTTTGATGCCAGTTGAGTCCGTCATTCCAGTAATTTTTTTTAAGAATATTCTAATTTACATCAAAACTAACCTTAGAAAGATGGTGTTTACCATTGCAGTAAATGGTATACTGTGTAATTATGCCATTAGGATTCTCTGGAGGCAGCCAAGAAACCAGAATTGAATCGGATGTTAATGAGAAGGCCTTCATGGCAGCTGGTGGGCCAGGAACTGAAACACATTAGTAATCAACACATGTATTTGTAATAAAGTTGTTGTAGCATCAGGTACAGTTAATGAAAAATATAATTTATTGCATTACCATTATCATAAGAATCAGTTAATTTAGCACTAAACTAACTTGCTGGTTCAGAGGGTCAGCATCAGACTACCGATCAGAGGTTAAGACTCACTCAGAGCCAATATTTTTCTTCACCTTCTTTAAGATGCGTTTCACGAATGGCAATGATACTAAGTGTATGTGACAAAACTGAATTGCACAGTAGTTGATATTCCATATGTGCAAGCCTTCACTTCTTCCCCCATATGGTGTGGCGAGATGGTACATAGGTTGAAAGAAGGCAAGATTTGCCACACCCAACAACTGCCTAGGGTAGCACCATGGCATTCGAACTACCCTTTTGATTGCTATAGCTTTAATAATCAAGGCTAAAAATGGAATGTTTATCAGGAAGAAGCTATACATCTTTTACACAGTCACACTGATACTGAGAGAAAACTGAAAAAGAGTATGTAAAATAGAGAGATGTCAAAAGGGAGATCATGTTACCAAGATTCTTCTATCAAAAGAAACCCATCTAGTTTCACTAAGCAAATAGGCACATATGAAAGTTGTAACATTACATGTATGTAGGCAAGTTATTCACCTGCCTGGATTTGATACAAGATGAGGTGAATTAACTTGTGAGTCTGAGTGCTGGAAGACAGCCCGAGGGCCACCAAACTGCTGTGGGTGGAGGTATGAGCAGCCCTTACAGGCTCGCCTTCTCACATATCTTTAAAATTATGGAAGTTAATATTTTACAGTGACTAAACAATTTGAAAATGAACCTCTGAATTGGCAACTTTTAAATGCTTCATGCATTTTCAACAAACAATATGAATTGCATATGTTAGCTGACACCACCTTTGAAAACAGGGCCAAAAGGTGCTTGTATCAGAGAGGCCAAAGTAATTTCTTAAACAAATTTAATGAAAATCTGTTGTCATTTAACATGAGCACACTTCTGCAAGAATTATGGCTTATTTATTTATGAACATACCTTTATTTATATTTATTGTGCATGGTCTGAATGTGACCAAATGTTTACATTGTTTCTTTATTTAAATGTTGTTGTAATGTATTAGTTTAGTCCAGGAAGTGGGCAAATTGGATCAAATCATGTCTGTAGAACTTAATAACAATGTATTTTTGGTGGGGATGGTCTTCAGTCAATGGAAAAGCAGGCAGTGGTAGAACACCACTGGAGTCCTGGAGAAAGACTTTTTTCGAGTTGTGCACTCAAGGGAGCAATGCTAAGCACTTTTCACTGAGGTTTTGAACACTCTTTTACATTGGTTTTTGAAGAAAGCAAACCTGCCAGTGACAGAGTGCATTTTTTGGTTGAGTGAGTGATTGATTCTGGGTGGTGAATGGCTGCTATGATACTCTAACTTTTTTTCTGATTGCACTGTAAAATTGAGAATAGATAGAGTATGATTTTCTACTCATTATGTGACTTGTTAATTTGTAAATCATCATATTGTACTCTGAACTATTTTGAGCTGGTGAATATTTCATGTATTGTGATCACAATATGGATTTAGTTTTCGTGTGTCTTGGATGACTATTTAACTTCAGAATTCTGCTACCATGCCCATAAAGCTCTCAATGAAACTTTAACGCATTTAAGAAGAGAATTTCTGTTTGTGTTATACTTAACTATCATAGGACCCCTTTCTATTTATTTGGGCTTCACTTTCTTGAATTAACATTATTCAACATAATTCTCTGTTGTCTACATCAATTACAGACATTAGAATAGAATCCTTTTTATTAATTATTCATTTATCTTTTATTTAATTACATCTGTTTATTTAATTAATTCACAGTTTTAGCCAATGCATAGATTATTTGCCTGCAGGATCACAGCTGCAGGTTATTATTTGTAGTGAGATAGGTGTGATGATGATGATGGTGATGATGATGATGATGATGATGATGATGGTTTGAGGGGCACTCAACATCATGGTCATCAGTGCCCATACAAGTTCCAGATCTTTTCATTTTCAATCTCTGTACTTCCTGAATGATGATGAGATGATGAGGACAACACAAACACCCAGTCCCCAGTCAGAGAAAATCCCCAACCCAGCCAGGGATCTAATTGAGGACCCCATGATCCAGAGGCAGCAACACTAGCATATAGATGTGGTAGTAAATCGGTCCATAAATTGCGAGTATTTAGCGTCAATAAGGTGCAAGTTATGCGACAAAATCGTATCAAGTGGCATTAGAATTTGTTCAGTGTTGCATATTTGGTATCATTCGCAGTGCTTCGTGAAAATAAATCAAGAAAACATCTCGTGTACGTGTGGAACAAAGTGTAACGGACGTCTGGCAGCGAGTGAAATGTGCCGCGCAAATCGTGAAATCATAGTACTCGAATCACTGCAGAAAGAACTGAAAGCCACAAGAGAACATGCTCTGTTGTTGGAAAACATTATTAAAAGCGTATCTGACCCATCACATAAAGAACTCGGTCAACTGCAAGAGTACAGTGAACCAAAGAAATGTGCAAAACCTAAATTTGTTTCCAGTGCGTTAAAAGTTCCGTTAAGAAATCGGTTTCAACATCTTATTACAGATTGTGAACTTAAAAATGTTGAAACAAGCAACTCACACCAAGACTACGAATCGGAATCGGCGGACAGGAAATTTACAAAGCGCAATAAGTCAGTAAAACGTAACTGTCTCGATGTTGCAAACAAAGTGACTCCTAAAAACTTTAGTAGGCCTACAGTTTTGCTTGCTGACAGCCACGGAAGAGGAATCGCAGGAATTCTTCATTTCCAGCAGGATCTCAATGTGACAAGTGTTGTGAAACCTGGAGCAGGCCTAAAAGAAGTTTTGAAAAACTATAAAAACAATAATAGCGTGACACAAAGTGAATGCATTGTAATATTGGGCGGTGCAAACGACGTATATAAGAATGAACTAATAGTAGCAAACAGAGTGCTAAGAGATGTGCTTCGTACAACAGAAGATCAAAAAGTTATTGTTGTAGGCATTCCACACAGACATGACCTTACTGAATCTTCTTGTGTGAACAGAGAAATCCAAAAAGCAAACAGGATGTATGAAAGGATCTGCAAGACCACTCCAAACGCTTTTTTCCTCAGTATTGACGATCTTGAAAGACAGCACTTCACAACACATGGTATGCATTTAAATAAATGGGGCAAATCGCTGCTCAGTCAAAAGATCAAAATGGTAGTGGATATTGTTTCTCCTATATGTAAAAAAAGTGATCCTATTCCACTACCACTGGTAAAGGACACCTGCAGAGTATCTTCCCTACCATGTACTCCAGTTGCAGCAGTAACACAGCATCAGGTATCACTGATTACAAAAGAATGTGCTGGGAGAGAGGAAGCTGTAACTACAGTTACAACAGGTAGAACACCTCGTACAGGAACTAAGATAACAGAAACAGCAAAAGTGGCAGCATATTCAGCAACAAGTGTACCAACAGGTGATCCAGCTGTCCATTCTGCAGCAACATTTGAACTACCTACAGTGGGAACCCAGCCACTTAGATCATGCCATGAACAAGAAGACGCGAAGAGACCTCCAAGAGTAGAAGCAGTATCAAGTGTAGCGGGCAAACGGAAAACTGTACCTCCATTACGTCTAAATGATTTTTTAGTAGAAGGCAGCAAGGGGAAGAAGCCCATAAGATAAATAGTGCCAGAGATATAATAGCCTCTCAGCAAAATAGTTCATCTGTAAAGAAAGACAGGTTTGATTTTATAATCTGTTATCTTAACATTGAAGGAGTAAGGGATAAAGAATTTATTGTCAATGACTTTGGATTAGAAAATAGGTTTGATATCTTTTGTTTAAGTGAACACTGGGCTAGTGAGAGTGAACTTACATTTATTAAATTTGATGATTATATTCTAGCCAGTAGCTACTGCAGAAAATTGCATTTAAGAGGTGGTGTGGTAATATATGTTAACAAGTCATTTAGCGGTACATTCAATAGATTAGATCTAGATTTTCTGTGTGATGAACAGAACTTTGAAGCTGCTGGTATAGTGATAGACAGTTTTAAGTTAGTTGTAATTTCCCTGTACAGGTCACCTAAGGGTATAACCAATGTATTTTTAGAAAAACTGGACCTGCTGTTACATGTACTTACAGATACTAGATGGATACATTATGATATTGTGATAGGTGGAGATGTGAATGCTGAATTCGATGTCACAACACAAAAACGTACTGTCACTGAACTCCAAAACCTACTAAGACAGTGCAACTCACATTCAGTCAATAACAAACCTACAAGAGAACATGCATGTCTTGACAATATTTTTGTAAATTTTAAAACAACAGAAGAATCATGTTTTGTGACAGTATTTCCGTATTCTGATCATGATTCAGTATCTTTAAATTATACAAGTAGGTTCCCTCTTGATAAGAGTTATGTAAATAAGTTTGTCCCAGAAGTTGTGGTCACTAGACCAGTCACAGATGAGAAAATTGACAGGTTTCGTACGTCCCTTTCTAACAGAGATTGGTTTGGCCTGTGTTATGATGAGACACATTATACTCTAAGCAATTATCTGCCAGCAAAGGTACTATTTGATAGGTTTCTCAAAGCATTTTTTGCACACTTTAATGACTGCATACCAATAAAGAAATGCAAAGTAACTGACAGAGTCCTAAAAGCAAAAGTTCCAAATAGACAAAATACATGGTACACAAAACAGCTGTCTACTATGAAAAATCAAGTTATGTTGTTGTACAATATTTATAAAAATCTGAAAACCAACCATGCTAAACTAGCCTATGTTAGATCTAGGAATGAGTACAAAAAAGCAATTGTGGAAGCCAAACAAGCACACAATCTCAGAAGTATTGAGAAATCCACCAATAAGTGCAAAGCAGCATGGACTCTAATAAATAGTGTCGCCAAAGATAAAAGAAGTGACAAAATTAGTATCTCTCCCCAGGAATTTAATGACTTTTTTATTAAATCAGTTGAGGAAGTAGGAAGTGCTATAATTAAACCTGAAATCAGCTCATCACAGTTACTGTCAAAAAATGTTGCTAGGTCATCAACAAACACAAGTACTTTCAATTTTTCTGAGATCTCACCTGGTTTTGTGTTAAGAATAGTGAAGCAGTTAAAATCATCAGACAGTGTAGACATATACGACCTGTCTTGTAACATGCTTAAGAAAGTAATAGACTGTATAGTGTACCCCCTAACGTATTGTATAAACAAGTGTATACTGGAGGGTTTTTTCCCTGATGAGCTTAAACTGTCTAGGGTAGTTCCAGTACATAAAAAAGGAGATAAAAATTGTGTCTCTAGTTACAGGCCAATATCCATAGTCCCAGTTTTCTCAAAAGTTCTAGAATGCATAATTTACCAACAATTATCTGTTTACTTTGATAACATAGGATTAATAAGTGGATCACAGTATGGCTTTAGGAAAAACCTGTCAACCATTGATGCCATAGACAATGTTGTTAAATACATCCATCAAGTATTTGAAGATAAATGCTTTGCCCAGGTGACTTTTTGTGACCTAAGCAAAGCCTTTGACTGTGTAGAACATACACTGCTACTCAAAAAAATGGATTTTTACGGTGTTAAAGGTAACAGCCTTAAGCTATTAAGATCATATTTACAAAACCGTAAGCAAGCCGTCTGTGTTGGGAAAGAAATGTCCAGTGTAGAACAAGTTGAGGTAGGTGTTCCGCAAGGATCCGTGTTGGGCCCTTTCCTTTTCCTAATAATGATAAATGACCTGCCATCATTTATCAAATCCAGAACAGTACTCTATGCTGATGATACAACATATCTGAACAGCAGTAATGATCTTAATAGCCTTAAAACATGTGTTACAGAGACAATTGGGCAAGCTTCACTCTGGTTTAAAGCAAATGGGTTCTTGCTTAATGAAAGCAAAACCCAGCAGATGGTATTTAGTTTAAAAGACAAGTTTCCATCAGATTATCCTAGTTGTGTTAAATTTTTGGGGGTATATTTGGACGATAAACTTTCTTGGAATCCACATATTAAGTATATTAGCTGTAAATTGTCTAGGGTAATCTATTTGTTAAGGCGATTAATGCACTGTGTACCTAAAAATTATGTTAGAGTATCTTACTACTCATTTTTCCAAAGCATCATATCCTATGGCATTATTTTATGGGGAAACTCCACTTGTGTGCATGATATACTACTGCTGCAAAAGAAAGCTATTAGGATAATTACAGGCTCACCATACAAGGCTCATTGTAAACCTTTGTTTACTCAACAAAAAATCATGACAGTAATAAACCTATATATTTATTATGTTTTAATCTACACAAAAAAGAACTTACCTAAAGTAAAACGCAGGGCAAATATACATTGTTACAGCACTAGGACAAACAGCTCTATCTATATGCCCTACCACAGACTGTCAAAATCAGTCAACAGTTATGAACTTATGGGCCACAAATTATTTAACAAACTTCCACAAGGTATACAAAATTTACCAGAGCAACAATACAAACAAACACTTTATGACTGGTTAGTTATAAACCCATTCTACAATGTAAAGGATTTCATGACCTGTGGTATTAAACTGTAAAGTTTTTAACAATTCTGTCCTTCTATAGCATGTACTGTACTGTATTGTATTATATGTATGACTTTGTCTATTGCTGTAATGGTTTAAAGACAATAAAATTATTATTATTATTATTATTATTATTATTATTATTATTATTATTATTACTAGAACACGAGCTGTGGACCAGTGAGATAGCTGTTGTGCATGAAAGCAGATGTGCTCAGCACGTCTCATCTCTATAACTATGCCAAGCTGTTCTTTTTAAACAGAGCTGTGTGCAGACCAGTTGTCAAGGTGTGAGCAACACCAGTTAAAGCTGCAACTGGGGTCTCATGATTGATTGATTGATTGGTCTGTTTCATCATTTTTGTCCATAGTTACAAATTGATATTGGAAAAGTCAATTTTTGTGAGATGATGAGTGAGACAATGTGAAATTATCTAATGATTACGAATTGTATATCTACTAAAACATGAATAAATTTACATACATAAAACTGTCAGCAAAAGTATGCATACAGGTTAATGTCTTCATGCTCTTCTTAAGAATTTATTTTCTCATTAAAAGCAAGATGATTTTTACATCATTGTGTGACCATAGCTTACATTTTTTTTCTGTTAAAGGAAGCAAATTTACATTAAATCATGACACTTTTCTTATGACTAAACAACAATTACTCTAAATAATTGTGAAAGCAGAGTAATATTTCCAGTTTTGTGGCATCTCCATGACTATAATCCTTTGCTTTGTACAAATGGCAGAAATTTAAAGATTAGAAAATATTTACAATTCATAAGACATTCAGTAATGCTGATTATGTTACTGAGGTATTCTACAGGAACTAATCCAGATTTTAGAAAGCAGTTAACTTCACTAGTTTCTATATAGTTTAAGATTGTATATATTCATCAACACTATAATAGAATTTATTTAAAAGATACAATATTAGAGCCATTTTAAAATGCCTTAATTTTTTTTGTGTGGGATACTGGTCAGAGATCTACTTCGCAGCAGAAAATCATTAGGTAATGTCACAAAGTTTTCATGGCATTGTAGATTTGTTACCTTAATTTGCAGTTGAAAATATGCTGAATCCAAGAAAATGGCAAATATATGAATAAAAGATAAAATGTTGAAGCCCAAGTTGTTACTACGTAGACAATAAGACAGGTAGTGAAAAGAATGCCAACTGGTACAATTCAAACATTACTGTTCATTGAACAAGTATGGAACAGAAAGTATAGAGTAGACCTGTATCTCCAACTTGTTGAATCATGGTGTGGGAAACTACTGGATCTGACAGTGGGATTTGTTTCATAAGAGGCATGAGCAAGAAAACATTCTTTATGGCATGGAGGCAAAAAATCTCTAATTCTCATCCTGAGATATTTATTGCCAACCCTGAAACAAGTCTTGTGTCAGTTCGTGAATGATGGTGGCTGTAGGCTGGTATCAAAGCATGTGTCTTCACACTGAATCCCAGTCTTCACACAGAATCCCAGACATGCTCCATGGGTGACAAATCAGGAGGTTTGGCAGGCCAGTCAAGGAACTGTACATTCACGGAGGCCTTTGTGGTGTGAACTGCAATGTGAGGATCTTGCTTTATCCTGCTGGAATATGCCATTTCGTTTCCTGGTCATGAGGGGTACAAAACTTAATGGAATATGTGTCTAACATTACTTGAACTTTTTGGTTGGAGATTACAACACAATACACCCAGAGGATATGCATGTGTAACTTACAGCCATCTTTCATACTTTAACAATGCCCAAATCATAGCAACCAATCAGTCAGATAGCTGGCTGCAGTGCAAAGACTACAGAACGAATGGTGATGAGGTGGAGTCAGGATAACAAGGTTATAACAGGATAAGGAGGCTGAATACTTGCCAGTATGCATGGTCTTCTTGTATGCAAACCCATAGATATTTTTCTTGATGACTTTATATCCTGACTCCACCTCATTGCCATTCATTCTGTAGTCTTTGCACTGCAGCCAGCTATCTGACTGATTGGTTGCTATGATTTGGGCATTGTTAAAGTATGAAAGATGGCTGTAAGTTACACATGCATATCCTCTGGGTGTATTGTGTTGTAATCTCCAACCAAAAAGTTCAAGTAATGTTAGACACTTATTCCATTAAATTATAACACCCTTCTTCACATGTAGGAATGCTTTGTCTATACCAGTACTGAAAATTTTAATCACCCTATCCAACAGGCATTGAAACAGTGGTGTTTTTTGGTCAAGGTGTTCATGATGTTGTTGTACATACTGTTAAGGGATACTGTTGGCTAATGGAATAAATCTCTGACCTTATATTCTGTATGTAAATAACAACTTTTTATACTTGCTTTCAGGCCTTGCATTGTTGGTATGAAAATTAAATGCACCTTCATTTCAAACCGCCTTTTGTTTCTGTTGGGTCTTGCTATAAGCAGGATGAACAGAAAAATAAACTAAAAAGTTGCATGGGCTCTGACGAAGCAACTGTAGTCTACCTGACCAGCTTGGATGATTATTTGTGATCTGACACTTTCCTGACATGTTTATTACAAACCTGAATGTTTACAAGGTGCCAAACCTGATGAAATTGGAGTTTTATTTCATCAACGTATGGTACTGCAATCATGGCTTTACATACTGATCATTGTAGTACACGTATGTGGACCTATCAAGTTTGCTGCTACCCTTTCTCTCACATTTTAATGCAGCAGCACCATAGGTGAAAACACTGCTGGGCCAGGTTAACATAACCAGAGTTCATATCTCTGATCTGACTTTCAACTGTTCCACTGAATGTCACTTTGCCTGGCACTTAGATGTTGCATTGCATTTTGTACTTCTCAGAACAGTGCCCACCCCACAGAAGAAAAACTTGAGCTAATCACTTTATTTACAGTCTGTGTTAAAGAGAGAACCACTGTCTCCTCATCTATGCATGTTGTTGGGTTCGGCATCACCCTTAGCTGACAGATTATTGGTTTTGACATAACTACAGTTGGAACAATTGTGGGGCTTTTTGTTCTCACAGCCTTGTCAGTTTGGCTCTGGAGTTCTATATACCTTTCAGCAGTGATGTATTTCATACTTGTACTTGTATTGACTATGTATCTGTGATATAGTGTGTCTATATACATTTCACAAATTCCTGGTCCTTTAGGCTAAGAAAGGCAAAATGAATATGAGAAAACATTATAGATTTCTGTTAAGCATTGGAGTCAAATCAGCTTTCCTTCTGTCACGTACAAGCTGGGAAAAATACTTTTTTACGATGATGCACATAACAAAGTTAACAACTTAGTCAGATTCATAGAGCATACAAGACATGGAATGAGTCAGTTTACAGATACGTATACATGATTAATGTTAACATTAATGCTCATATTCCAGAATGAGATTTTCACTCTGCAGCGGAGTGTGCGCTGATATGAAACTTCCTGGCAGATTAAAACTGTGTGCCCGACCGAGACTCGAACTCGGGACCTTTGCCTTTTCGCGGGCAAGTGCTCTACCAACTGAGCTACCGAAGCACGACTCACGCCCGGTACTCACAGCTTTACTTCTGCCAGTACCTCGTCTCCTACCTTCCAAACTTTACAGAAGCTCTCCTGCGAAGGAGAGCTTCTGTAAAGTTTGGAAGGTAGGAGACGAGGTACTGGCAGAAGTAAAGCTGTGAGTACCGGGCGTGAGTCGTGCTTCGGTAGCTCAGTTGGTAGAGCACTTGCCCGCGAAAGGCAAAGGTCCCGAGTTCGAGTCTCGGTCGGGCACACAGTTTTAATCTGCCAGGAAGTTTCAATGCTCATATTGTTTTTAGTACTAATCATGTAACTACACTAAAAAACTAGTTTTTTTTTCAATTTTTTATTCAGGCTAGCAGTATTTAAACAAAAATTTGTCAATGGAAAAGAAGGAATTGTCTATGAGAAATGATTGTAGGTTAGATTTAAAATGTACTTTGAAACCTGTGAGACATTTTAGATTATTGGGCAAATGATCAAAAATTTTTGTTGCTGCATATTGAATTTCTTTCTGTGCCACCAATAGTAATGGGTAATAAGGGACATTTTTCCCTCTAGTGTTGTAGGTATGGACAACACTATTCTTCTTGAATTGTGGTGGATTATTTATGACAAATTTCATTACCATAATTGGATAGATAAAAAATCTATTCATCAAGCAGCAGCAGGAGAACATGATGTGTGTTCTGCTACTGCTTGGTGAGTAAATTTTTTTGTCTATACAATTACATTATATTTTCAAATCTTGATTATTTTTGTTGTTAAATTTCATTACTGAATATATGTACTGTGATGTTGCAGTTACAATTCCTAACTCCTTATAGAGGTACAATGACCAAGGATGAACACCACATATTATTCTCACTATACATTTTTTGAAATCAATACTTTCTTTCTAACTGATGAGCTACCCCAGAAAATTATTCCACAAGACTTTATTGAGTGGAATGTGCAATTAATACCAGCAAGTTGATTTGTTTCTGAGACTAGCAGTTATACGAAGAGATAAAGCTAACAATTTCTTCTGCCATTTTCTCTCTGAAGAGATTTACTGTGACACTAGTATCATCTGCAAAAAGTTCCACTTCTGCTTGATAAATGTTAAGTGGAAGGTCATTCACATACATAAGGAATAGGAGTGGACCCTAAATTGAACATTGTGGGACTCCCTTTGTGATTTCTCTCTAGTCATTAAAATTTTCTCTCCTTTCAAGGACAACTTTCTTCTTTCTGATTGTTAAGTATGATTCAAACAGTTTGTGTAAAGCCATCAGTTCCGTAAAACTTAAGTTTTTGTAGGAGAGTAATATGATCTGCACAACTGAAAACCTTGGAAAGATCAAAAAAGATATCAACTGATGATATTTTATTATTTAAGGGATGTATTATTTGAGAGCAAATGTGTAAATAAAATCCTCAGTAAAGTAACCCTTCTGGAATCCAAACTGTGATGTGCCAAGTCAGTTGTTTCTACTTAAGTGTGAGAAAACGATGGTCAGTAAGGAAACAGAACAACAATTATTTAAGTCTTACTTGCCCCCTGTCTTATAAAGAGGTTTAACAATAACATATTTTAATCTGTGATGCACAACATATAGCACTAAAGCCATTATTTATTACGTTTCAGAATTCTGTTTGAAATTCCATTAACAATGGGATTTTTTAGAATTTTTTATTATTCTATTAATTTAAGTGAAGGGTGTTACCCCTATTTCAAGATGCTTAAAGTTTTGTGGAATGACAGTTTTAATGTATTCTCTTGCTTTTCAACTCAGCCATTTAATCCTATTTTAGCTGCTGTGCTTAAAAATGGTTGTAAAAAATTGCAACTTGTAAATTATTAATCACAACATTTTGGTTGTCCTGTCTCCTGTTTCACAGTATTCCATATAGTTTTAATTTTATTATCTGCATTATTAATTTCTGTCATGACATGCATATTTCTAGACATTTTAATAACTTTCCTGAAAATATTACAGTATTTTTTGTAATACAAATAATTTCAGATTTTGATTTATTCAAGCATTTTTTTTTATAAATCTCCCTTCTTACATGAGATTCTAATCTTTTTAGTTATCCATAGCTTACTTTTCTTTAAATTGACTTTCTGGATAACTTTTTAGGAAAGTTACTTTTAAATATTGACACAAATTTACTATGAAATGTATTGAAATTCATGTCAGCATCTGTGTCTACAAAAAAAATGAAATGATGGTGTGGCATTTTGGCTGGGAGGCCCCAGCTGGGGAAGTTTGGTCGCTGGGTGCAAGTCTTATCTCAGTCGACGCCACACTGGGCGACTTGTGCGTTGATGATGATGATGATGAAAGGATGATGAGGACAACACAACACCCATTCCACGAATGGAGAAAATCTCCAACTCAGCTGGGAATTGAACCCGGGGCCACTGCCTGGTAGGCAAACAGTTTACCACTCAGGTAAGCGGGTGGACATGTGTTTCTATAGACACCTACTTTAGCTTATTTTTAAAATGTTATACCCTGTTCTGATTAATAAGCCTCTCTGCTTTGTATGAACACATCTCACAGCTGCAAGATGTTACATTGTTTTCATTAATTGTGCATCATGTTCAGTTAGTCAACTAACAATTTGGTACTCATTAATTGTTTCACTATGAACATTGTCTACAAAAATGTTATCAATTAGGATCTAGCTATTTTCCTGCACACAAGTTGCAAAATTAACTACTGATATTACGTTGAATCACATAAATAATGATTCTACTTCATTTTCCTGTATCTTTTAATAAATATATACTGAAATCTCTGTAAACTACTAACTATTTGTTTTTGTCTGACAGGAAATGCAATAATAATGCATCTCAATTTATCATAAATAGCAGAAAAGTTCCTAGATGTATGGCATGTATGCCTCCTTGTCAGATAAGAATCCTCTACATCTACATCTACATGCACACTCTGCAAGTCACCATATGGTGCGTGGTGGAGGTTACTTGTACCACTACTAGCCATTTCATTTCCTGCTCCACTCACAAACAGAGTGAGGGAAAAACAACTGTCTTGCCTCCATATGAGCTCTTATGCAATCAGCTTCAAATGTCAATACTCTAAATTTTCTCAACAGTATTCCTCAAAAAGTATTGTATTCCTTCCAGAGATTCTCAGCTAAGTTTCCAGAGAATCACCATTATACTTGTAGCATCCCGCCCCTGAATTGCTTCAACGTCTTCCTTTAATAACATACACTCAAGAAACACTCAAGGATGGTTCACACTAGTGTTCTATATATGCTCTCCTTTTGCAGATGACCCACACTTTCCAAAAATTCTCCCAATAACCTAAAGTCAACCATTCACATTCCCTACAACAGTCCTTAAATGCTTGTTCCATTTCATATCACTTTGCAATGTAACACCTAGATATTTAATCATTGTGACAGTGTCAAATTACACTTTACTATTACTGTACTCGAACATTATGGGATTGTTTTTTTTACTACTTCCCTGCATTACCTTACATTTTTCGCCATTTAAAGCTAGCTGCCATTCATCAAAGCAGCAAGAGATTTTGTCTACGTCATCTTTTATCCTCCTACAGTCACTCAATGATGACACCTGCCCCTACCCCTCAGATCATTTATGTATATAGAGAAAATAGCGGTCCTTTGACACTCCCGTGGGGAACTCCTGATGCTATCCTTGTCTCTGATGAACACTCACCATCGAGTACAATGTACCATTTTCTGTTACTTAAGAGGTCTTCAAGCCACTCACATATCTGAGACCCTACCCTGTATGTTCATACCTTTTTTAACAATCTGGAGTGGGGCTCTGAGCCTACTGCTTTTCAGAAATCTGGGAACATAGAATCTACCTTTTGCCGTTCATCCATGGTTCTTGGGATATCATGTAAGGAAAGGGCAAACTGAGTTTCAGAGTAGTGAAATTTTCCAAATACATGCTGATTTATGGACAAAAGGTTTTTCATCTCAATGAAATTTACTATATTGTACCTGGGAATACATTCAAGAATTCTGGAGAGAACCAATGCTAAGGATATTGGTCTGAAATTTTACAAGCCTGTTCTTTTATCTGTCGTACATACAAAAGTCATCTGTCCTTTTTTCCAGTCGCTTGGCACTGTGCACTGGGTGAAAGATTTGTGATAAGTACAAGCTTAGTAAGGGGCCAGTGCCATAGAGTACTCTTTGTAACACTGAACTGAGTTTCCGTCAAGACATGGTTACTTATTTGTTTTCAGCCCTTTCAGTTGCTTCTCTATACCAGGGACACCTATTACTAAGTCCTCCATATCAGAGTCTAACAATAGTCAAATGACAGTATGTTTGCACAATCCTCCTGCATGAACAAACTTAAAACTTCTGGTTTCCATTTGCTATCTTCTGGGCCACTCCAGACTGGTCAATGAGTGACTGGACAGAAGCCTTCAACCCACTTTTGCATAGGACCAGCCTTTTGCTGAGGTATGATGGTGTAGTTGTTGTACATTTCCACACATCTGTCTTTTGGAAAATATGTTCAAAAGTACTTTAAGAGATTGCCTGTATGTACTCTCTGCAATGAATCCACAGATGTCACAGCCTATACTCGGAGGGTAAAGTTGTCTCCAACTAATGTTGCTTGATCTGGGTATTTTTGTACTACTGAGTCTAGACTTTCTTTGATGACTCTAAAACTGAATAGCAGAATAGGCTGGCCACCAAAAACATCCAACAATTAGCTTTGATATCACCTAGAACTGTTACATGCAGTGGGGACCATCATGTAAGAGCACAAAAGCACGTGAACACCCTAACTTTTGACACCTTATGGATTTATTAGTTATTTTTCTTTGGATGCTGTTAAACATAATGTAGCTGCGGCAATCTGAAATACATGGCACTAAATCTATTGTGCTATGCTACATTGATACTCCTCTAGACTCCGTGAAACTTGGCATCAGGATTGCAAGCACACCTTCAGTTGAGCATGTTTTAAGGAGCTTTTGCGCATCCACAACTGGTGTGACATAATTGCTTTATGGGACAAACACATACAATTTGATAAACAACATGCATGGTTCACAGCATGCACAGCTAGGCCTTACTACTCAACTACAAGTTTACATCAATGTCACCAGGTGATAGCACAGTGCAGCAAACTTTTATCTCCGTTTGCTGGGCATAATTCCGCTAGATGCTAGCAAATGCCTCAGATATGCCAATTCACTCACTATACCATATAGTAAAATTAGATCAGATATCAGTATATGTTATAGTTATACTGACAGAGAAACCTGTTTTGTGGGATTCTGAATGAGATGTAGTTTAAGTTCTGGATTTCATCGTACAGTAATCCATTTGGGGCACTGAGAACTATATAGCAAATCATTGCAGATTGTGAGTCTGTAGCATTTATTCTTGCTTCTGACATCTGTTGATTTTATGCTGGGTCAGGTTTATCTGTGCTGCAGGCCCACATTATGTATATGAGCATTCACAGAAAGCTGTCTCACTGGTTTCTAAGATATTCACTTAAATGTGGGATTGACGCTGGTGTGCTTTTGGCCCTTATGGTTCTCAGTGCCTCATTTGTAGTCTAGTCAAGTGACCATGTTGGCAGACAGAGCCACTTGAATTTAATCATTTTCATGAAAGGCAGTTTGTGTTTGGAGTTGGTTGTTAACTGTGCGGCTTTTGTGTGCAGTGTCAACATTAACTCTGTTTAATCTGTTTCAAGCACTAATATAAAAGAAAACTACCAGAAAAAGTTAATCACAAATGAACTAGGTCCTCCCAGACCAGATCTGTTGACTGAGAAACTGACAAAATCAAATAAATATGAATAAATCTACATCTACATCTACATGACTACTCTGCAATTCACATTTAAGTGCTTGGCAGAGGGTTCATTGAACCACAATCATACTATCTCTCCACCATTCCACTCCCGAACAGCGCGCGGGAAAAATGAACACCTAAACCTTTCTGTTCGAGCTCTGATTTCTCTTATTTTATTTTGATGATCATTCCTACCTATGTAGGTTGGGATCAACAAAATATTTTCGCATTCGGAAGTGAAAGTTGGTGACTGAAATTTTGTTAATAGATCTCGCCGCAATGAAAAACGTCTTTGCTTTAATGACTTCCATCCCAACTCGCGTATCATATCTGCCACGCTTTCTCCCCTATTACATGATAATACAAAACGAGCTGTCCTTTTTTGCACCCTTTTGATGTCCTCCGTCAATCCCATCTGGTAAGGATCCCACACCGCGCAGCAATATTCTAACAGAGGACAAACGAGTGTAGTGTAAGCTGTCTCTTTAGTGGACTTGTTGCATCTTCTAAGTGTCCTGCCAATGAAACGCAACCTTTGGCTCAACTTCCCCACAATATTATCTACGTGGTCTTTCCAACTGAAGTTGTTTGTGATTTTAACACCCAGGTACTTAGTTGAATTGACAGCCTTGAGAATTGTACTATTTATCGAGTAATCGAATTCCAACAGATTTCTTTTGGAACTCATGTGGATCACCTCACACTTTTCGTTATTTAGTGTCAACTGCCACCTGCCACACCATATAGCAGTCTTTTCTAAATCGCTTTGCAACTGATACTGGTCTTCAGATGACCTTACTAGACGGTAAATTACAGCATCATCTGCAAACAACCTAAGAGAACTGCTCAGATTGTCACCCAGGTCGTTTATATAGATCAGGAACAGCAGAGGTCCCAGGACGCTTCCCTGGGGAACACCTGATATCACTTCAGTTTCACTTGATGATTTGCCGTCTATTACTACGAACTGCGACCTTCCTGACAGGAAATCACAAATCCAGTCGCACAACTGAGACGATACCCCATAGGCCCGCAGCTTGATTAGAAGTCGCTTCTGAGGAACGGTGTCAAAAGCTTTCCGGAAATCCAGAAATACGGAATCAACCTGAGATCCCCTGTCGATAGCGGCCATTACATCGTACGAATAAAGAGCTAGCTGCATTGCACAAGAACGATGTTTTCTGAAACCATGCTGATTACGTATCAATAGATCGTTCCCTTCGAGGTGATTCATAATGTTTGAATACAGTACATTTGATTAAGAAGTGCATGATAAGCATAAGTTGTTGCATAAGTGCAACATAAGAATCTCTGATTTTCAGCCCAGAAGTTAATTTGCTCACTAATAGATGTGTTATGGATTTTACACATTTTTCTGAAAAAATATAAAAGCATGAAAACTCCTACTTACACAAAAATGTGGAATGGAGAGTAGCAAAAGCTTAAACATTATTTCATTACTGCCCTAAACTGTACTTAATTACATATAAAACAACAAAATTAAAAAAAAAATCTTTCTTTTCTTAGACAAGTTATGGGTATTTGTTCTTCATCATTAAGAAGCTGCAAATTATGTATAGAATATAACAGGAATTCTGTACACCTGGGACCTTGACCTGTTTCATTGATTTCAACTGTTTCTCACAGCCACTGGCATTAATATCTATATAACTTATTTTTGTAAGGGATGAGAATGAAACTGGGGCAGTACTCGTGGATGTTCCTTTATAAAGAAGCAATTGAAAACAGAGCTCAGTGTTTACGTTTTTGCTTTGCTACCATCAATTTTGGTTCCTATTCCTTTAATATATAATAATAATCTGCAGAATGCAGCCCATACACTGCCAGTACAGTGCAAGTATATGATTTTGGTTTCTCTTCTCTCTCACCAACCCTTACCATACTTTGTCATTTTTCTACTAAAAGGACTCACGGTTCACCATATAATAATTCATATAGATGACATAATTTGTTGCCTAAGCTTTTCCTGTTGTAATGAGAATGAACCTTAGGCATTCTAAGCAGTTTATTATGTTGTTACAGGTGGTGATAACTAGACACATGCCACTACTGACTGCTGTCACTTTATGCTAGACAATACATCTTTGAAACCTGTCTGCTCTTCTCTGGATGAGTTCTTCCATGACCATCTTGTTGAGGAATGGGTGGTGGGGTTGATGTAAAACTATTAAGGCCTGACCCTTTGTCTGCAACCTGATGAGAGCAGCATCATACACTGTAAAAACTTATCTCTACTTGCACCTCTTCCAGGAAATCGGTGTGGAGTTTCCTCGTTGTCAAGTGCGTTACTGACTTTGACATGAATCAAGTGGTTAATGTGGACACAGAGGTGTAATAAAATAACTTAAAATTGTGCTATAACTTTGTCTTACCATCTTGTTCAGTTGTACAAAAGATTGGGCTGCTCAGTACCCCATCTCCTGCATTTGTGTAAGCCAGTAATCGCACTGAGTAATTTGTGAATTTTTGAAGTCCATGTAAATATGTTTCAAATCCAGTTGTTCTCTTTACTTCATTTCCAGTAGTTCGAGGCCCTGTAATTCATAAAATGTAAATGATTGTTTGAAATTACTATTGAAAAGGAAAGGAATATAAAAATTTTTGTTTTAAGTGTTTCTATGCCATTAGTAGCTCAACATAAATAAAAAAGGAACATTACAGAGTGTAATGTTTTAGTCTGATATAATATCACAAATAAATTGACTAAGCAAATAAAGTGTGAATCTACTGAACCAGCAGTTTATTAGCAAAAGAACATTAGAACTGATACTCTTCAGTTAACAAAGTCTTGCAAATTTTGCTTTAAAGATCCAGCCTGACAAAATTTTCATGTTCAGTTCATACGCACCCCAACACTTTTTCTTCTATTTCAGTGAACTAGCTAATTTTTGATAGAAAGCATAATTACTTATATTATTGAGGGTCATCATGGTGTTTTAATTATCACCTTGAAAGTTGGCGATGCTGTTAGTCCTTTTTACACATTTACTCAATGTGGCCTTTTTTCCCTGTGATGGATGGCAGAGATCTTGGTCATAAAAATCTGCATTTTTGCTGTTCAGGAAGTGTTAATCACTTTTTCATCATTCTGAAAATACCTGCCATGCAATGGTTTCTTCATTTGAGGAAAGAGGAATACTCACTGGGTTCCGCGTCAGGAGAAGAAGTATGGAGGATGAGGCAAAATTTAACTGTACAAAGAAGCTGCACATATGTCCTGTGTCCGAACCAGAATGAGCTGTCAAGAGATTTTGGTAGTATGCTTGTGTGATAGTTTTTACTTGCAGACATAATCTGTTAACACCATGCAATGGCACCCCCAAAGAAACACTAAGCATCATCTTTTCTGATGATGGCATTAGTCAGCACATCTTTCCACTGTTTATTTTCATTTGTCTCAGGATATAGTCATTAGCCCAGCAATTGAACAGTGTGATTAGGCAGTAAAAGAAGTTGTCTGTATAGGCCTGACAGAACTGCAACATTTCTATTGTTGCCTTGGTCCAGCAGGTTTTTTGAATGAGTGTGAGCAGGTGTGGAAACCAACTGACAGTAACCCTTGTCACAACCAAAATGTCACATGAGAAGTCTAAAACTAATCTACGACAGTTTTTTCACTTTTTTGCTATTGCTTCAATTGAGAAATACTGGTTTTTGAATACCATGGCCTTTACTTCTATTGTGGTTCCTCATTCTTCACAGAGAGATGGTCTGCCGCTTTATTCTTCATCATTAAGAATTGTTTGACCACACAGGAAGCATCTGTGCTATCTAAGAAATGTGTTGTATAATGGTGCATTGGTGCCATGCACTTCCACCAACTCTGCATGGATTTTTGCAGGTTTCTTGCCGTTCATATGCAGAAAACAAACTACCAAACAATACTTTGCTCAATAAATGGGTGCACCGCTTTGTTTTGGTTTTTTCAGGATGGGGCTAGATGGGGGAGGACAATGGCTAATGAAGGTTGAGGCCAGCAGGGTTACAGGAATGTAGGATATATTCCAGGGTGAGTTCCCATCTGTGCAGTTCAGAAAAGCTGGTGTTGGTGAGAAGAATCCATGCTGCCAAACAAGACATCCTTCATTTCAATGACTGCTTCACAGTCTATTACATATGGATCCTTCCCACCTACATCAGCTTGTTTGAGTTGCACAGGTGGGAACTCTCCTTGCAATATATCCTACGTTCCTATAACCCTCCTGGCCTTAACCTTTGTTAGTAATTGTTCTTACCCTTCTACCTCCTTCCCTGTTCACATTCCAGCACTACACAGCCATCTATTCCACCAACACAACCAGTCTTTTTACTTCTCTCTTCTCTCCTTTTGCAAGAAGGTTTGTTCTTGCAGCATCATAGAATTAAGCTGGTTGCATCAGGAGCCAACTGTGCACAAACTCCTCCATGCCCTCATCATCTTCAAATTGGTGGCTTCTTAGATCTTCTTTAAGCTGTCCAAACAAATGGAAATCACAGGGAGATGGGTCCAGGCTGTAAGGAGGATGATCAAAGCATTTCCTGTAGTTTGAAAACTGTTAAGAACTACAGTATGGGGCCTGGCATTGTTTTGAAGGAAGATGACCTGTTGAATTGGTTGATCTCCTTTTGAGATGATATGCATCCCTCATCTTCTTCAACAGCTCTCAGTAGTACACAGCATTCATTGTGTTATCTCATCAAAAACATCAATAAGCAAAATGCCTCACTGGTTGAAAAAAAATTATTGAAAGAACCTTGCCAAATGACAGTCAAGTCTTGTCTTTCACTGAGGCTCCCTCCCTTATCTGTTGCCACTCCTTACTGGCCTTTTGGATTTGGGAGTGTAGCAGTGGACACATGTTTTGTTGCAGGTGACTGTCCAACTCAAAACTGCATCACCTTCTTTTCCAGACCCTGCTGTAAGCCTCTAATAGACCACCAAAGGTCTCAACTTCTGATTTTTTGTCACCTGGAAAACACTTTACAGAACTGCAGGCCATTTTTGATGATCACTTGGCAACTCACATAACTTATTCTAACCTGTTCTGCAATTTATGATACTCTTGCCCATCGACTGCTTTCGAGAATGTCTTGAACTGCGTAAATAGGTTCCTCTGTAGTGCTGGTCCAAGGATGGTGATCATGTTGCTGATTTTCCACACTTTCTTGTCCTCCCTTGAACTCTTTATTCCAGGCAAACACATATGTCCTTGACAATGTTTGATCACCAAACAGTGCAGTCAATCTCTGGAAAATTTCTGCCACTTTAACTCCTTCACAAGCAAGAAATTTCATAATTATGCGTTGCATATTGCAGCGGTGCACCTGTTGCTCTGACATCATGAGTGTTATTGATGGAGCTGTTGGAAGTATGTAACGGCCAGCTTTCCCCACTCCTAATGGCCTTACCCAATAACAGAAGAAGCACAGGTCCAGTCCTACCAACTGTTGATGCTCAGGAACAAAAATTCCATTTATATTTGATTCATCTTCATGTACTAGTGGTGGTGTTTACTTACGAGTGGAAGAGTTAATGTTTATAACAATGCTTAACTATGTACTACTTGGAAAACACAAGAACTGTTGCATCGGTTCAAATAGGATATTTTTGAACATCTGCCCAACAGACCCCACTTAGCTCCAACTCTTTTCCAGCTTTTCATGCACATGAAAAAATGGCTTGGCTTCCAACATTATAACCCCTAAAAACATCATGATGTTGTCATAGGCTGGCTGAAATCTCAGACAGCAGAATTTAGAGGGATTTTGTCATGTTGTTAAGAGATTTGATATTTGCTTAAATCTAAATGGTGAAAATTTAAGACACATTATAGAAAAGTGTAGTCTTAAGATATTCTAATAAATTTGCTTTAACTTTCCAAATCACTTTCCAGATACCCATCATCACAACAAAATAATCTGTTTTTCTCACTGGAGTCAGAAATAACTGGTCTGTAGATGAGTTTGTAGCCTCGGATAATGCCTCCATGCTGTTGTGCAGGAGGGGGTGACCAACTGATTTTCATACTTTGTGATGACAAAGGATAACACACCATTTCCTGTGGTGCTGCCTCTGGAACTGCAAAAAGAAATAACCATGATATCTACTTCCAAATTTTCACTCAAAAGAAAAGAAATTTAAAATTATGAATGCAAAACAAAACTGTTTGATAGCAAACCTCATGACGGTCAGAGGGAAAGACTGTGTTTTGTATACATGCACTTTTGATTATTCCTTGAATGCTTGGTACCACACCCATCATATCAAATCTTTAAAATTTCGAAAAGTTTTTATTAACAAATCTGTCAATGGTTGCAGTACTCTTATTTGGCAACTAAATTCAAACCTTAGAGGTTCTTTAGTAAATAAAATCAAACTGCTAAGAGGCACATGTGGATTGTGACATTCATTCTGCAAACATTTTATACAGTGTGTGTTGCCACTTTCATATGCAGCCTCAGTAAGCCAGGCTTGAAAATGAACCCCTAAGGTTTACAACTAGTCACCAAATAAAAGTCCTCCAACTGTTGGAAGATTCATTAATAAACACTTTATGAAATTTAATTTAATAAAGTTGCTGATTTCCTGTCAACAAAATGCTGAAGCAGAAACAAAAGTCTTTAAAAAATACAAGGGGAATCAAAAAGTTTCTGTTTGAGGGCATTGTCACAATGTATATGTAACACAGTACAACTCTGATGGGGTATATAAGCATCAAAATGTAGGCAAGGGATTAGTGTGGCATTCGTGTCTTTTTGGCATGCATGTGGTAAGTGTGGAAACGCGAATTATGGTAACATTATTATCAAATGTGTCCAAGCAGGACCAATGTGCTGCTATCTTTTTCTTGGCTGCTGAAGAACACCAGGGAGTGAGAATGTGTGTGGGGCAGCATGTCTTTGAAAAACCACCACTGGGGGATGGTGCGCTAAGTTCTGTGCTGGTTGCAACTTAGTACAAGAGGTCAGTCAATCTGGAAGACCAGCCTCATTTGTGGCTGCTTGTCTGTAACACTTGATGCATTTCATTGCTGCAGGAAACATATTCCTTGAGTGCATTTTTGCAAGTGACAAAAACTGGTGTGACAAGGGGTGCTGCTGCTTCCTGATAACGCATGTCCCCTATCACAAATGTTGTAATGCACAAGTTATGCCACCTCAAGTGGGAGACACTCGAGCACCTGCTCAATAGTTCTGATCTCTCCCTTAAAAAAGCCTTGAATGGTTGACAATTCCTTTTGGATGAGGATAGGCAGCAGGCAGTTTCAGACTTCTTCATGTGGCAGGACATGTTTTACCAAATGGATATCTTCAGTCTGCTGCATCAGTGGGATGATTGCCTCAATGCTCAAGACAATTTTGTCTGATTGGCATACTGATTCTGGACTATATGACCTCCAAACAGAAACTTTTTGATTGCCCCTTATAAATTGGATGATCTTAGCGCGTTCTGTTAGATGTAAACAAAAAGGTCTGTATTATGTATCAATGAATATTGGCTAAGAGCAATCAATTACAGTTGTATGTACCATCTGGCTTTGAGTTATTTACAGGTTTCTGCAGATGAACATGAAGCAGAAGAGAAGCCTTGATATTATATTATTATTGATATAGATCTACAAGAAACTCTCCTCATTCTTGATAATTGCTGCATACATAATATATTGAAAGCAACTGAGACCCTCCACAAACATAACACTTACATCATAATTTCTTGTACAGGGTATATCAAAAAGAATCTTCCAATTTGGCATGTCTATATTTCTGAATCTAATAAACATATGCAATGAATTTTGTTTTCTGATGAATGTGAAACTCAAAAAGTTTTTTTCATACGTGTTCAATATGCCCCCCATGAGATGCATGGCAGATAACAATGTGGTATTCAAATTTTTCCCATACAGCAGTGAGCATGTCCTGAGTTACAGCTGCCATTATGTGATGTGTCAGTCCATTCATTGTTGTTGGTAATGGAGGCACATAAGTAGAGTCTTTTATAAACCCCCACAAGAAATAATCAAATATAGTCAGGCCTGGTGACCTTGGAGGCCAGTAATGTCAGGTTGAATCATTTGGTCCCACGCAACCGATCCATCATTCAGTAATCCTCTGATTTAAAAATTCCCACACTTCCAGATGCCAGTGTGGTGGTGCCCCATCCTGTTGGTAAATGAAGTTGTTCAAATCAGTCTCCAACTGTGCGAAAAGAAAGTTCGCTAGCATATCGAGATATGTGCTTCGTATAATAGTGTTCTTGGCAAAGCAAAATGGACTGTACACCTTTTCGAATGAAACTGCACAAAATACATTAAATTTTGGAGAGGCCCTCTCACATTGTACAACTTCATGTGGTTGTTCTGTACCCCACAGTCTCACATTATGATGGTTCACCTTTCAATTTAAATGGAATATTGCCTTGTCACTAAACACCAAACATGGAAGAAAGCTGTCATCCTCCATCTTGCCAAGAATGATATTACGGAACTTCACATGTTATTGTTTGCCACCTTCATGAAGAGCTTTCAGTAGCTGAATTTTGTATGGTTTCATGTTTAAACATCGACACAGCATGCACAGACGGACATTGAGAGCATGTTGAGTTGTCGAGCTGCACGGCAAATTTCTGTGGACTCCTTGTGAAACTATGGAGGATGTGTTCCACACCTGTGTCAGACACTCAGGGATAGCTTGACAATTTGCCTTTACACAAACAACCTGTTTCTCAGATATGTTCATGCCATCATCTAATGCTCCGTGCTGTAAGAGGATCCACATCATACCTAGTACAAAAGTCAGGTTGAACAGTTATTACTGATCTGCACTGTGCAAAACATAGAACACAAAACACTTACTGTTGTCCTGACACCATTTTTCCTAGGACTGAAGTGGGCACAAATTGCTGCTACACAGTGGGAACCACGTAAAACTACACAATTTGCTCTTTCCAACAGTACACTGTTCATTCACATATCTCAAATAACACAATAGTTATGATTTTTTAAAAATCAGATGATTCTTTTTGATACGCCCTGTATATCAATAGCATTGTGCAAGTTCACTTTAAATGCAGATGATGCCACGTTTGTTAAGATCTAACAACATTAAAGCTTCAAAATACATGTCATCTTTGAGTGGCCAGTACTGGGTTTTAGAAGCTATGAACTGCATGTTGGTCATGAGGAAACTGTAAATGTTCCACTCAGTTTATAAATTATAGACGATGACAATGACTATGCTTCTACTAAACTACTTGGGATTCATCTTGAATCAAAATTAAAGTGGAAATGTTATTCTGAATATCTGTGGACAAAGATAGCAGATATTACATACTTATGAAATAAACTGAAGTACTGTGTTGGGAGTGAGAAAATTATTGCTCAATGCCAAGTATACCTTTCTCCACAACCACTTGTCATATGGAGTTTTCTTAAGAGCCTTATGGCCTGTATTTTGAAAAAACTGAAAATAGAAAGTGCTACATCCATGTTCACTCTGAATTGCTTAGTACACAGAGAAAAACCAACAAAATAATAAAGTTCAACAGCCTATTCATCAACATGGCACATGCTAAAAACTGCAGGTTGATATCCCAGCATCCAGACTTAAGAAAACTCAAAGACAGTCACAAAATTTGTTTCGACAAAAAACACTTTATTTGAAAGAAAAATTTTAAAATATTTTCAAAAGGTGATCTTGAATACTAGTGTTGATTAATATATGTTGTGTCTGAATATGTAATGTCTGTTTTTGAAGAAATTATACTGTAATAATAATGGCCTGTTATATACCACAATATTTTTTTCATAATATATATAGGTATTTGTACCTGTATGTGTGTAACTAAGCAAAATGAAGACATCAATTGCATTTATATTCTTAAAGAAGGGTAGTAATAAATAATAGTTTACAGATGAAATGAACAGTTTCAGTAGTCTTGTGTATGACAATACTTTTGTCTGTTATCCATGACTGTTAAGTGAGGCAATGCTACACTGTGAAAACAGTTATAAACTATAAATGAGTTCTTTCTCTATTCTTTTACAGTTGTTAGAAATATCACTAACAGAGATAGATAGATAGAGAGAGAGAGAGAGAGAATACATTTATGGAATTTTTAAAATCATAGAGATCTCATGAAATCCACTTGGTTAGCCCAAGAACATGGTGAAGCATGCCGGCCCCAGATCCTCCTTGTGGGTTAATAATGGAGACTGGTGTGCCTGTCAGCTTGTGTGTGGTCTTTATACACATTTCCACATCCATCTAGGTAAACATTAGGTTGGTTCCCCTGTCCCATATCAGATGCATATGTGCAAACACTTCAAAAAATGCTGTCCCATTTGACCATTTGATTACACTAGATGCAGGCACAAGGGGTACATGGAATCCTGCCTTGGACAGTACAGAGAGGGAAGGGGGGCTGGGAATAATTTTAAAATGCCTTTGGTAGTGGCAAACCCATTATAATAATAGACTGTGTAGGGGTATGGTTGGTCCCTAGGAAACTGGAGATGAACCATATCAGTCCTGACCCAGAATTGGGTGGATAAAGGGCACCAGAAAGAAGGGAGGGATAGAGATCTCATGACTTTTAATCCTCTCAATTGGGTCTGATGAGGACAGAGAGCAAATAAAAATGTAGGAAGATAATGGACAAGAATGCTGTGGTAGAAAAGTTTAATGGTTTGCTTATTCCTTCACTTGGATTCAGTAAGAAAAATAAATATAAGTTAGCATGTACTCTAAAGGGAACCCTACATCATTAGATTCAATAACCTTGAAACAAATGTGAAAGATAAAGTATACTGAAGCAACTCCCATTCATAAAAATGGGAAAAAGACAATACTCTGCAAGATTTATATAAATGTAAGGGGCAGTCAAATGAACATGAGAAAGATGGAAAAAAAGTAAGCAAACTGTGTATTATTCTAAAAGTAATTGCCATAATTGTTAATACATTTATCCCACTGTGAGAGAAGAACGTCAGTTCTTTCTAATTGAAGGTTTGAGAGACTTTGGCTGTTCACTTATGTAATAAAATGGAAAACTTTTTTTGTTACAACCACATACCTCAAATAGAATTATATGTGGTATACCATAATAAATAATAAATAATAAATAATAAATTTTCACTCTATGCAATGTACAAATGTACTATTTATTAATAAAATCATTAATTAAATATTTCACAATTAAATATTATTTTATTAATAAATACTACACATGTACAATGTATAGAGTGGGAAATCTTTATGGTATATTGTATATAATTCTATTTTAGGCATGTGACATTGGATGTACCTGTTAAATACGATCGTCAAACCATCGAAAAAAGGTACAACGTTCTCTTATTAACAGAGAGCCACAGCAGAAATTTGGTGAGTGTTTTACAAGACAATTACAAAGATATCCAAGCAATAGGAATAGTGAAACCAGGTGCAAGTACGAAATCTGTTACTGATGTTGACCTGCACAGAAACAAGAAAGAAGAGAATGAATGCGGAGTGTGTATAGCTGGCGCCAATGACATTGCAAGAAATGAAGAACGAAATTGCCTAGCAAACCTGGAAAACTTCCTACAAGCAAATAAATCACGAAACACCATTATTACAACGGTGCCTCACAGGTATGATCTCATGTACAATTCGCGTGTAAATAAGTTGATTCGAAAAACAAATATTAAAATGAAACAAATGTGTGCTCGTTTTGGCAAATGTAAAATATTAGATATAGGCAAACTGAAAAGAAGCCTACATACCAGACATGGTATGCACCTAAATTTTGTAGGCAAAAAATTCTTGTGTGACAAAATATGGGAAATTATCAAAGAAAAAGACGATTTAAACAGAATTCTCAGTCACAAATTAGACAATGATTTTTTTTAGAGGAAAGCATAATAAATTAACCCTTGCATATCAGAATGTCCAGTATGTAACTAATAAAACAGAGCAGCTGAGTGTCTACCTAAATGAAACTAAGCCACACCTCTTCCTAACGAGTGAACTGGGATGCAAGGAAGAGGAAGCATATGGTTACAGGCTAAAAATTACAAACTTATAAACTTGTACTCCAGAAAGACACACAAAAGTGGTGGGGTAGGCATTTATAGTAGAAATGATGTAAAATGTGAAAAAGTTAAATGGATAGATGATCTGAGTACTGAAATGGTATTTGAGGTTGCAGCAGTAAACCTGAAGTACGGAAACAACAGCCTTATTATAGCAGCACTGTTTAGGTCACTTGGAAGTAACACAGAAGAGTTTCTAAATTGCCTAGAGGACTTGCTGGAGGGGACAGCAATGTATAAAAAACACTTGTTGCTTGTTGGTGACATCAACATAGACTCATTAAATAATAGTGTTAACTATTTGCGTTATATGGATGTATTACAGTGTTGTAACTTTAAACAAATGAACTCAGAACCTACAAGAGTCACTGAAAATACGAAGACATGTATTGACCATGTTCTCACAAATGTAGGAAAAGAGAAAGTAAATGTAAACACCTTAGAAAACTACATTTGTGATCACAGAGACCTTACTATGGAAATTGATGTAGGGAACATAGATGTAACTGAAAGTGATACAGTGATATATAAAAGAAAATTTAATTATTCTAAACTTAAGACGGCGCTAGGGAATGAAAAATGGGAACCAGTGTACAATGCAACTGAAGTGAATGAAAAATGGGAATATTTCTCTAAGTTGTTCAGTAACACTTTAAAAGAAACCTGTCCTTTGGTTAAAAAAGTAAATAATGCTGTAAACCATAAAGCCGAGAATCTCCCTTCTGAAATTATTGTACTGAGGGAGAAAATGAAAGATTGCTATATACTTTTTAGAGATACTAAACTACAATATTTCTCAACAAAATATAAACTGCTCAGAAAAACTTACAGAGAGTCCTTGACTAACCTAAAAGCACAGAAATATACCTCTGAAATAAGGAACTCTAGCTGTATCAGTAAAACTGCCTGGAAAATAATGCATAAAGAAAGTGGGAAACAGAATTCCTATGAACACAGCAACATAACATTAAAAGAAAATGGTGAAGAAATAAATGACCCAAAAGAAGTGTGTGAGAAATTTATACAAAAGTTCAGTACAGTTGGTACAAATGAAGGTCATGTCAAGCCACAAAATTTTAGTCTTGGAAAATCTAGCCAGTCCTTTTATATCCACGGCATTACTGAGAGGGACATCCTAGCAATCATATCAGCACTTCAACCAAAAATGTCTTGTGGCTGGGATGACATTTCACCGAAACTGCTAAAGGAATGCAGGGATGAATTAGTGAAACACCTGACTCACTTGATAAATACCTCCCTCAGAAATGGAGTATTCTCTGACCTTTTGAAAATTACTGATATTATACCAGTGCATAAAAAGGGATTAAAAACTGACACTAAAAACTACAGGCCAATATCATTAACCTCAGAACTAGGCAAATTGTTAGAGCGAGTAATACTAAACCAAGTTGAATCATATTTCACCAAACACAATCTGTTAAACAACCTACAACATGGATTTAGAAATGGGAGATCTACTACAACAGCAGTAGCAACTTTTATACATGAAATATTAAATAAGCTGGACAAAAGTGACAAGGTAATAGACACTTTCCTAGATCTGAGTAAAGCCTTTGATACTGTGAATCATACCATTCTTCTGTGTAAGCTAGACGAGTATGGGTTGAGAGGACTAGCCTTGAAACTACTTACCTCCTATTTGAAAGGCAGGAAACAGTGTGTAAAGCTAACTTATCAAAATAATGAGCAGCTCCTAACAACCAAATCAAACTTCAGGACACTTCAATGTGGCGTGCCTCAAGGGAGCATACTAGGGCCTTTTCTGTTCCTTGTATACGTAAATAAATTATTTGAACCCCAAAATTGCATGGTTGTAAGCTATGCCGATGACATATCCTTCATCAGCTGTGGCAGTGATATGCAGTCTGCAGCTAACAGTACTGAGATCAGTTTCAATACTCTGTCTGCATACCTTACAGCAAACAAGCTTCTTCTAAATAAAGACAAAACGGTAATAATGAAGTTCATCCACAGTTATAATGCTGCCATAAGTGATACTGTATTTTTGTCCCCATTGGGTCTTGCATATGCAAATTCACATAAATTTTTGGGCATCATTGTTGATGAACACTTATCATGGAAAGACCATGTAGATCATGTTTGCAAGAAAATCAGTAGAAATGCGTATCTACTGAAACGGGTCTCGGCCTACTTGGACCATGATACTTTAAGGCAAATATATTTTGGGTTAATTCATCCGCACCTTCATTATGGTATTGAGGTGTGGGGTGGAGCATCAGCAGTTCATATAAATAGACTTTTTAGATTACAAAAAAAGGCAGTAAGAATGGTAGCCAAGGTAAAGAAGAGAGAGCCTTGTAGAGACATCTTTAGAACATTTAAAATTCTTGCAGTGTACTCCACGTATACAGGGTGTTACAAAAAGGTACGGCCAAACTTTCAGGAAACATTCCTCACACACAAAGAAAGAAAATATGTTATGTGGACATGTGTCCAGAAACGCTTACTTTCCATGTTAGAGCTCATTTTATTACTTCTCTTCAAATCACATTAATCATGGAATGGAAACACACAGCAACAGAACGTACCAGCATGACTTCAAACACTTTGTTACAGGAAATGTTCCAAATGTCCTCCATTAGCTAGGATACATGCATCCAACCTCCGTCGCTTGGAATCCCTGATGCGCTGATGCAGCCCTGGAGAATGGTATATTGTATCACAGCCGTCCACAATACAAGCACGAAGAGTCTCTACATTTGGTACCGGGGTTGCGTAGACAAGAGCTTTCAAATGCCCCCATAAATGAAAGTCAAGAGGGTTGAGGTCAGGAGAGTGTGGAGGCCATGGAATTGGTCCGCCTCTACCAATCCATCGGTTACCGAATCTGTTGTTGAAAAGCGTACGAACACTTCGACTGAAATGTGCAGGAGCTCCATCTTGCATGAACCACATGTTGTGTTGTACTTGTAAAGGCACATGTTCTAGCAGCACAGTAGAGTATCCCGTATGAAATCATGATAACATGCTCCATTGAGCGTAGGTGGACGACAAAACTAAAATGAGCTCTAACATGGAAATTAAGCGTTTCCGGACACATGTCCACAAAACATCTTTTCTTTATTTGTGTGTGAGGAATGTTTCCTGAAAGTTTGGCCGTACCTTTTTGTAACACCCTGTATACTGCAGACAGTCATGTCCATGAAACAAAATCCTGAATTTAATAGGAGAAACAGTAATGTACACAACTATGATACATCGGGAAGGGAAAATTTTCATAGAATTGTGACCAATAAAAAGGCAACGGACCACAGCCCACACAGAATGGGAGCAATTTTCTACAATGCACTACCCTGTGAACTCAAGAAAGTAAATCTAAATATGCTAAAGAGTAGACTGAAGCAATTATTAATAGAGAAGTGTTGTTACTCTAAAGAGGACTTTAAGATGTAGTGCCATCTTGGAAACCAGTGTATATAGACAATGTCTCCGATATATCAGTGGTATGAAAGAATGTAATTATACACTGTATTATGTGTACTGCACTATTATAAATATAAGCTAAATTGTGTTACACTACAGAGGAATGTACTTTTAGTGCCCGTTTGGAAAATAATGTGTACAGACATGTGTCTGATCTATATGTTGTTATGAAAGAATGTAAATATTTTACTGTATATGTGTAATATAATCTAAATTTTCCTGACAATGTCCGAAAACTTTTTGTTATATGGACAGAAAATAAATAAATAAATGAATAAATAAAATAAATAATTAATGATTACTGTAAATTCACTTGTATAGTATTGTCTTTGATTCTTATTTTATTTTTAATCTGTCTTTGTATTGCATGGTTGGTAAGCTGATAATGCTATCAATACTGTTTACCGGTATGCATACAAGCCTGAAGATGGTGTATTGAATCACCAAAACTGGAAGCTGTATAATAAATAACACCAAAAAGATGGCTGCAGGCATTCAATTTTTTACATTCATGGAAAAATGTTTGCTGTTGCCTATGGAACCATGATTGTACCGAGGCATGCACCTCTTTGTCCAAAGCAAACTGACAACCAGAAATGTCTTTCTTAAGGGTTCCAAAAACATGGAAATTGCTTGGTGAGAGATTGAGACTGTCTGGAGGATATGTATGGGCTTGCCAGTGAAAAATCTGCAGCATAGTTGAAAGACCTTGGCAACATGTGGCCAGGCATTATGCTGCAATAGAATGATGCTGTCCGTAAACATTCCTGGGCATTTGGACATGATGGCACGCTTAAGCAGAGATTAATACTGGCCAACAGAGCCTATTTTGCCCTAACAAGACTTCTATCCTCAAGGCTCCTGACTCGTACCACGAAATTAACTATGTATAAATCACTTATACGACCAGTGCTTACATATGCCTCTGAAGCCTGGACATTAACAGCTAAAGATATTGAAACACTGGATGCATTTGAAAGAAAGGTACTTAGACGAATTATCGGCCCAATCTGTGAAAGAGGAAGATGGAGGAGGAGATACAACCATGAGTTTTGTACCATATACAAAGACCAACCCATCAGAAGGATAGTGAAATCATCCAGACTGAGGAGGGCGGGACATGTGGCTCACATGAATGATACAGAAGTACCAAAAAGAATATTACAAGGAAAGCCAGGAGGGCAGAGAGGATGTGGTCGACCAAGAGCCAGATGGGAAGATGGAGTAATCGAAGATCTTAGGAAGATGGGCTACAGAAACTGGAGAGTATTGGCAAAGGACAGAGAGAGATGGAAGGAAATTTTAGAAGAGGCCAAGGCTCATCATGAGCTGTAGAGCCAAGAAAGAAGAAGAGAGGCACACTTCAGTTAATGTATAATGGTAAATGTATACTTTGCAAAAACTGAAATGCATCATCAACTCCAAACACACAGGAATGACACACAGCATCATTCTGTTGCAAGATAATACTTGCCCACATACTGCCAGGGTTGTTTTGACTATGATACAGATGTTTCACTGAGAAGCCCTTACATTTCTTCCTTACAGTCCCAATCCCTTCCCATGAAGTTTCTATATTTTTGCAGCCCTTAGAAAGACATTCACACCCATCAATTTGCTTTGGATGAAGAGGTGCATGCCTGGGTACAGCTATGGTTATGTAGGTAGTTGCAAACATTTTTTTCCATCTTGTTTTCATTTGACTGGCCTATACATCTGAGCAAGTAACTGCTGCAACAACACCTATCAGTGCAGACTTCACAACCCTTGGTGAGGTGGGCAAGCTAGCTGCCTATGAAATCCTTTTGTTGTTGTTGTGGTCATCAGTTCACAGACTGATTTGATGCAGCTCTCCATGCTACTCTATCCGGTGCAAGCTTCTTCACATCTGAGTAACTGCTGCAATGTACATCCTTCTGAATCTGCTCAGAATGTGTCCTACCAACTGATCCCTTCTTCTAGTCAAATTGTGTCACAAATTTCTCTTGTCCCCCCAATTCTATTCAGTACCTCCTCATTAGTTATGTGATCTACCCATCGAATCTTCAGCATTCTTCTGTAACACCACATTTTGAAAGCTTCTATTCTCTTCTTGTCTAAACTACTTATCATCCACATTTCATTTCCGTACATAGCTACACTCCGTGCAAATACTTTCAGGAAGGACTTCCTGATGCTTAAATCTATACTCAACGTTAACAAATTTCTCTTTTTCTGAAACACTTTCCTTGCCATTGCCAATCCACATTTTATATCCTCTCTACCTTGACCATTATCAGTTATTTTGCTCCCCAAATAGCAAAACTCATCCACTACTTTAAGTGTCTCATTTCCTAATCTAATTCCCTCAGCATCACCTGATTTAATCCTACTACATTCCATTATCCTCATTTTCCTCTTATCGATGTTCATCTTATATCCTCCTTTCAAGACACTGTTCATTCCGTTCAACTGATCATCCAAGTCCTTTGCTGTGTCTGACAGAATTACAATGTCATTGGCAAACCTCAAAGATTTTATTTCTTCTCCATGGATTTTAAATCCTACTCCACATTTTTCTTTTGTTTCCTTTACTGCTGCTGTGACTGGAAAATTGCCAGAGGTGCATGGTGCAAGGTCCCTGTCTGCTACTGTGGAAAGTTGAATTTTCTCATCCAGTGCTGCCTTGGTTCCCAATGTGACTGAAGGCAGGGCCCTGTCACAACTCAGTTGGGTAGAGCCACTATAAATACTCGCCAGTCAGATCATAGTGCTATCTTGTATTCAACTACTACTGACACTGACACATACCTCTAAGCCAGTCAGTGGACCCATGTTGGTTAAACAGCTTTAGCTAAATGTAGCCACTTCACCTGACAGCTACTAGTCTATGAGTCGCTGTTAGCCCTGATGATTCTAGGGCTCGAACCAGGGCCACAAAGAAGGGGCCACCTCCAGGGTGACTAAGTCCAGTCTCTGGGCATCTCCAACACGTCTTCAAGCGCTGATAGAAAGCACCGAAGCCGAAATCGTTATAGGTACAGAAAGCTGGTTGAAGCCAGAGATAAATTCTGCCGAAATTTTTACAAAGGTACAGACGGTGTTTAGAAAGGATAGATTGCATGCAACCGGTGGTGGAGTGTTCGTCGCTGTCAGTAGTAGTTTATCCTTTAGTGAAATAGAAGTGGATAGTTCCTGTGAATTATTATGGGTGGAGGTTACACTCAACAACCGAGCTAGGTTAATAATTGGCTCCTTTTACCGACCTCCGGACTCAGCAGCATTAGTGGCAGAACAACTGAGAGAAAATTTGGAATACATTTCACATAAATTTTCTCAGCATGTTATAGTCTTAGGTGGAGATTTCAATTTACCAGATATAGACTGGGACACTCAGATGTTTAGGACGGGTGGTAGGGACAGAGCATCGAGTGACATTATACTGAGTGCACTATCCGAAAATTACCTCGAGCAATTAAACAGAGAACCGACTCGTGGAGATAACATCTTGGACCTACTGATAACAAACAGACCCGAACTTTTCGACTCTGTATGTACAGAACAGGGAATCAGTGATCATAAGGCCGTTGCAGCATCCCTGAATATGGAAGTTAGTAGGAATATAATAAAAGGGAGGAAGGTTTATCTGTTTAGCAAGAGTAATAGAAGGCAGATTTCAGACTACCTAACAGATCAAAACGAAAATTTCTGTTCCGACACTGACAATGTTGAGTGTTTATGGAAAAAGTTCAAGGCAATCGTAAAATGCATTTTAGACAGGTACGTGCCGATTAAAACTGTGAGGGACGGGAAAAACCCACCGTGGTACAACAACAAAGTTAGGAAACTACTGCGAAAGCAAAGAGAGCTTCACTCTAAGTTTAAATGCAGCCAAAACCTCTCAGACAAACAGAAGCTAAACGATGTCAAAGTTAGCATAAGGAGGGCTATGCGTGAAGCGTTCAGTGAATTCGAAAGTAAAATTCTATGTACCGACGTGACAGAAAATCCTAGGAAGTTCTGGCCTTACGTTAAATCAGTAAGTGGCTCGAAACAGCATATCCAGACACTCCGGGATGATGATGGCATTGAAACGGAGGATGACACGCGTAAAGCTGAAATACTAAACACCTTTTTCCAAAGCTGTTTCACAGAGGAAGACCGCATTGCAGTTCCTTCTCTAAATCCTCGCACAAACGAAAAAATGGCTGACATTGAAATAAGTGTCCAAGGAATAGAAAAGCAACTGGAATCACTCAACAGAGGAAAGTCCACTGGACTTGACGGGATACCAATTCGATTCTACACAGAGTACGCGAAAGAACTTGCCCCCCTTCTAACAGCTGTGTACCGCAAGTCTCTAGAGGAATTGAAGGTTCCAAATGAGTGGAAAAGAGCACAGGTAGTTCCAGTCTGCAAGAAGGGTTGTCGAGCAGATGCGCAAAACTATAGACCTATATCTCTGACGTCGATCTGTTGTAGAATTTTAGAACATGTTTTTTGCTCGAGTATCATGTCGTTTTTTGGAAACCCAGAATCTACTATGTAGGAATCAACATGGATTCCGGAAACAGCGATCGTGTGAGACCCAACTCGCTTTATTTGTTCATGAGACCCAGAAAATATTAGATACAGGCTCCCAGGTAGATGCTATTTTTCTTGACTTCCGGAAGGCATTCGATACAGTTCCGCACTGTCGCCTGATAAACAAAGTAAGAGCCTACGGAATATCAGACCAGCTGTGTGGCTGGATTGAAGAGTTTTTAGCAAACAGAACACAGCATGTTGTTATCAATGGAGAGACGTCTACAGACGTTAAAGTAACCTCTGGCGTGCCACAGGGGAGTGTTATGGGACCATTTCTTTTCATAATATATATAAATGACCTAGTAGATAGTGTCGGAAGTCCCATGCGGCTTTTTGCGGATGATGCTGTAGTATACAGAGAAGTTGCAGCATTAGAAAATTGTAGCGAAATGCAGGAAGATCTGCAGCGGATAGGCACTTGGTGCAGGGAGTGGCAACTGACCCTTAACATAGACAAATGTAATGTATTGCGAATACATAGAAAGAAGGATCCTTTATTGTATGATTATATGATAGCGGAACAAACACTGGTAGCAGTTACTTCTGTAAAATATCTGGGAGTATGCGTGCGGAACGATTTGAAGTGGAATGATCATATAAAACTAATTGTTGGTAAGGCGGGTACCAGGTTGAGATTCATTGGGAGAGTGCTTAGAAAATGTAGTCCATCAACAAAGGAGGTGGCTTACAAAACACTCGTTCGACCTATACTTGAGTATTGCTCATCTGTGTGAGATACGTACCAGATCGGGATGACGGAGGAGATAGAGAAGATCCAACGAAGAGCGGCGCGTTTCGTCACAGGGTTATTTGGTAACTGTGATAGCGTTACGGAGATATTTAACAAACTCAAGTGGCAGACTCTTCAAGAGAGGCGCTCTGCATCGTGGTGTAGCTTGCTCGCCAGGTTTCGAGAGGGTGCGTTTCTGGATGAGGTATCGAATATATTGCTTCCCCCTACTTATACCTCCAGAGGAGATCACGAATGTAAAATTACAGAGATTAGAGTGTGCACGGAGTCTTTCAGACAGTCGTTCTTCCCGCGAACCATACGCGACTGGAACAGGAAAGGGAGGTAATGACAGTGGCACGTAAAGTGCCCTCCGCCACACACCGTTGGGTGGCTTGTGGAGTAAAAATGTAGATGTAGATGTTATGTTTGGGACCTGTACACCAGCACATCTGACTGACCACCAGAGCAGCTGACTGTCCACAAATATATACAACTGCTTCCTGTTGACACCTGACATCAAGTTCTCATTCGCAAGTCTGCTACCAGCCATGGCCACTTTGTCGCGACAGCCTTCTCATGTGGTGCCGAAGTGCAGCCACAGCCAAACATGCCATCTTGTGCTATGCTAAGATAGCCACTGCTGCCTGGGTGTCTACATGTGTGATCGAGACACTGCCATCAACTATCATACAAATGTCTTACTGAATAAACAATGTATATCCTAATTGAGCTCTTCTAGTTCCATACTGGTACTATGTGACCCAGCATCCTGCACATGCTATCTTGTGTCAGAGATGGACACCCTGCCAATTAATGGTGTCTGCACCCCCCCCCCCCCCTCCCCTCCAATCCTATTACATAATGTGCAACACAATACAGACAAATTTCTCAGACAATGCCTTTCAGTTATGTCTTGGTATCAGTGTTCTGCAAACCATCATACGGCATTTAGCACAGGCTATGAGACACTTAGTGTGTCAGCCACATTTTATTCCTTTCCCACTCAATTCATGGATATTGTATGGTAAAGATAATTGTTGGTATGGCTTCCTCTAAACTTAAGTTTCTCTAATTTTCTGTATGGTGCACTTAAGAGGAAGTAATATGTTTCTTGACTTTGAAAGTTTGGTCTCAGGATTTTAAGAAAATGCAATGAATGATCTTTTCCATTGCATTCCCAGTTTTGGACATTCTCATGCAAACTAAAAAATCCTGTTACAAATTGTGCAGCTCTTCTCTGAATTTTCATATATCTTAATTTAATGCATTTAGGAGATGTCCAACACTGTCAAACAGTACTCAGGAAACAACTATGTGAGTGTTTTGTAGATAACCTCTTTTATAGACAACTTACATTTCCTGAAAATTCACCAGTTAAATCCCATTCTAGTGTCTATTTACCCACAACTAATGCTGAGAGGTTATTCCTATTGAATTTGTTCATGATGGATATACGTATCTGAGTATTTGGTGGTTTTGACTGATTTCAGCCACTGCTCAGTAATGTGATAGAACAGTATCAGGTGTTCTTGCCTGAAGTTATAAAACATATTGCATTTGTCTATATTGCAGGTCAGCTGCCAGTCTTTACAATGAGTGCTGATCATCCACAGGTACCGATGCATTTTACAACAATTTTTTCATGATCCCTGTATACAATTGTGTCAACTGTGAACAGTTTCAGTCCTTCTACTCTCCTTTAAAGGGACACCCACCTCTAGCATTACTTTTTTTAAAATTATAAATAACTGGTACCATGTATACTATCAATTTATGTGAAAATTATATCAGCTGTTTAACTGAATGAACCTCATATGATTTTCTTTATGATGTGTTATGTTTTAGATTAAAATATGTGAAAAGAAATTATTTAGTTAGTACTCTGTACACACAGTTAAAATTACTCTTCTTTTAGAAATATTTGAAATTATGAAATATCTAGCATACTTACAGTTCACATTATTAATAGTACATTCTAACACTAATTATTAAATTTATTTCTGGAGTCATTTACATAATAATAATATAACTTATTAAAGATTCTTCTTTTGTCAAGAAAGTATGTAAACTATTTTGTTTTGTAAACTCTTTGGAATATTGTGAGTACTGCAGAATGTAAGGAGTGGTGGACATGCCTCTGATGGAAACAGAGGTGATTATAATTTTCAAAATATGCATTTGTGTTCTGAAGTGGAAATTTTAAAGTTGATGTGATATTAAAAAATGTGACAAAAAATAAAAGTCAAGAGTAAAACAGACAAATCTTCAAATATCATTCTGATCAACAGGAACTTGCAAAATCAAAATTACAGCCTTAAGAATGTACCCCTAGATGCAAGAACTGCAGCAAACAACAAGAATAGAAAATGAATATGAGTAAAAAGTTTTCTTTTGTGCATCTTATGTTTCTCAAAGCTTTCTAAACTTTTTGCAGAGACATAGAAATTTAATGGTGATGTGTGGGAGGGTAAGATTACAAGTGTGAGTGCCAGCTGGGATCTATTGACTAATAACAAAGTTTTGTCTGTTGCAGAAGAAGAAAGGATAATCATTTGTGTATTTGCAGTTGATATAAAATTCCAATCACTTTAAGAAAGAATACCAAGAGCTGCCCAACAAAGTCGTATCAACAGTGATGAGATACTATCAACAATGACGGGTCAGATCAATTGAAAGAGGAATTTATAACTATGATGAAGGACATCAGAAAAGATAAGTACAAACTATATGTGAAATAATTATTTTTTTTGGGTGGACTTGTGTGATTGCTATGAAAACGAATAGAGATGAGGATAGTAGTGATGAAGTGAAAGCTTTAGGACCTAGCCTAGACATATTTGAACCAACTGAAAATGCAGTCAGCAAAGAAACAGTTAAAACTGACACTTCACAGATGATTTTGGTGAAATTGAGTGCAGTTAATGATCAGTTAACAGAAATAAAAACAGATAACAACAGCAAATTTCATGCAGTTAATCATCAGTTAACCGAAAAATTTACTTCACTACAAGGACAATTAAATGACCTAAAAACTGGACTTTGATTGTGAAGAATTGCTTTGCTTCCATATTGATACTGAAACACAGGCTGCGGTCAAGGGTTTCCCAATTATGAGCTCGCACATAGCAGCTGCTGTTGCCACCAACCCGATTCTCTGCCTCCCACCCTCCCCCTGGCCAGTTCCATGCCAGCCATGGGAATACATTCATGTACTTTGTGTGTTCCTGTTTGAATTCCTATTGGCACTTGTTTGTGGATACATTTTCCCATTTCGTTAAATTCACCAGTGTGTGTCATCATCAGCTGAGGTCACAGTTCATATGATTTTAAGGGTTTTTCCTGTTGAGGGGATGCCTTTCACCTTAGTTTCCGACAATGGACCCCAATTCATTTCTCACACTTTTCAATGTTTTTTTTTCCGTCATGGCACTTGTCATGTTATGGCTCCACATTCCACCCTCAATACAATGGGGAGGCAAAATGACTAATGCAAGACCCAAATGAAAAAGTTTGTTGTGGATTCTTTGCTGGATGATGCCCTTCTCTGTTTCTGAGTACCTATTGCCTCAGACCTATGGGGGAGTGCACTCCGGCTGAGTTGCTTCACAGCTGGCAGCCACAAATGTTCCTCCGCCTTCTGCAGCCAGTGCCTCACCTGCTGCAGTCAGGTTCATCTGGCTGCTTCACGCTCGGATTGTCAGTGTAGGTGTGAAGGTTTGTTTGTCAGCTCAAGTGGATACTGGCCACTGTTGTCTGCTATTGGGAACACCAACTTTGTGATGTCTGTATGGCTGATGGGATGATGGTATGCTAGTTTGATGAGTTATGCCCCTGCTCACCACTGGAAGCTACTGGTTCGCAGTTGCAAGCCTGTCATCACCTGCTGTAGAGGTGGCCCCCATCCCATTGGCTGCCTCCTCCACATGCAGTGTCCTGGAGTTCCAGCTTCCCAGCACCAGGTGTCAGTCTGTCTCTGACCTTGGGTCTGTTGCTGCAGTCTGCTGTTCCGCTTGGGTCACCTCTCCTAGACCCCTCACCATCGTCATCTCAGCCACTGTCACTGAGACCTGCCTGCTGGTGATAATATAGGGATGGTGATGGCACACTCCTCCCCTGAGCTGTCATCTGGTGCCGTGTAGTCCTACTACCTTCGGGCATGCCCATCACACGTTCTTCACCAATGCTCCGGCACCCACGCAGCACATCATCCTGCACACGATGTTGGCACTGGCTGCTGCCACTCCAGATCCAATGGATGTGTCTCATGTTGGGCCAATAGTGTCTCCTCCACTGCTCGGGTGCCCTCTTTGCACAAGGGAGAGGTGTGCTGTAGTCTCCTACAAATGCATGGGAGTGTGAGTGTGCCAAGTGTAAGTCACTATGTGTGTGTGTGTGTGTGTGTGTGTGTGTGTGTGTGTGTGTGTGTGTGTGGTGTGTGTGAGTGTGTGTGTGTGCGTGTACTTAAATCAACTACCAACGATATCAGCATGGGCCAGCCATTAGAGGCCACCCGTAGGAAATGTGCACATAGCACAGTCTGTGTCATATCATTTACCAGCAACTCTCGCTTATATATGTGCAGAGTAGCACTGATTCCCTCTCACTACTTTCTTTTAGTTTTATTGCTCACATCAGTTGTTCTGTGTATTGCTTATGTTTCATCTCTTGTGAGATTCTTTTCTCTTGTTGCATGTGGAGTCATGAGAGGCTTATTTCTGTTATTGCTCAGAGGTTTATGAATAAAGCATATTTGTGTTGCTTGGATCAGTTTCATGTATTATTTGGTTACTACAGTCCTCCCTAGTGTGTCTTTTAGTGCAAACGTTTCCAGTCGCCATCTGATTTTCAAACTCCAGTTTAACATGAAGGAACATAATTACATTTTTAGGGCTATGATATAGGAAGACACCAGCTACTGACATCATCTTGGGAGAGAGTGATGGAAATCAGCAGTCTCTCTTCAGATTAGAAGGAAGGTGAAACAGCAAAGAATTGTGAGTGGCAGAAGTACTTGGATTGTATTGTCCCCAGAAACTTCCATCACTGATAGTGTTTTGCAGTGTGAAGGAATTAAAGACAAGGACTATTAGACTGCAGGTTAATTGGTAATAAAGATTGTGACTGAGGTAATGGTACAACTGAAAGTATCAAGTGAACACAAGTATAAGAAAACAACAAAAATGTTGTTAAACTTTTGCTGGACTCAGGACTGGCAGAAGGGAACAAAATGAGTGAACTGAATAGTCTAGCTTCAAACTCAGCAAAGCAACTAGAAATGCCAAAAAGGTGCCAAAATTGTGGTGCAGTTGGATATACAGTAGAAACAGGAAAAGTTCTAGAAAATTAGTCTACAGAATGAAAAAGTGAAGGATAGGAACTGAAAAATTATTGAAAGTATCACAAGGATTGAGGATAGATAAATTCTGGAACAAAATGTGGCAGAAACAAGAAGAAAGGTACAATTGTTTGAAGCATCTCTAGGAAGGAGGATTAATAAATAGACAGAAGAAATGAGAAACGATTTTTAATAGGAGCAAAGAATTTCTTGGCAGTAACAGAAGAAGCACAAAAGCAAATACACCAAAATCTAAAGGAAATACACCAAAATCTAAATGAATTATCAAAGACTTCAGGAGAAATTAGTGAGGAAGTATACAAATTAAAATTATAATTTCAAGAACAAAGGTGAAGTCTTCAGAAGATACAGAATGATAGCAGTAGGCTGTAGAAGCATATCACCATGAGACACAAATCGGGGAATGAAGGAGGAGTTGAAGAAACCATAGAGAGGTTCTAGAGGATACTAATGGTACAAATTTATGAAGTAAGAGGTATAGAAGAGCAGTTTTTACAAAATTACCTATTAGAGTTAAAAGTTGAGGGAAGTACTCACTAAAAAGAAACCTATAAGAGAACACATTATGTCATCAACTGGGAGCACAACACTAGACATTACCTTAGAGTACATCAGTTTCAGCAATGAAAGATGTCAGGAAACATTCACAATACAGCATTTTTAAAACAGTTTCACAATGCTTTTATGAGTTTATGGGCAGAAATAAATTAATATTGGCTTCATCACAGGATACGTACAGAAAGATACAAATGTGTGGAGTATCAAAGCTGCAGAATGAAATATCCATCACGATCATAAAGAGATACTCTTGTGGCAGTACTAGAAGGAAGGAAGATAAGGATTTGAAGGCTGTTTGACAATGCGATCATTAGAGACAGAGCACAAGCTCAGATTAGGGGGTTATGGAGTAGGAACTTGGTCATGTCCTTTCAAATGAACCATCCCAGAATTTGCCTGAAGTATATTAGGGACATCATAGAAAACCTACATCACAATGTCTGTCTGGGGATTTGAACATCATCCTCACAAATGTGAGTCCAGTGTGGTAATCACTGTGCCACTGCAGTTGGTGGCAGTACTGATCTTGGAGCAAACAGTAGGCAGGGAAGTCACTGTTGTTAAATCTAACACTGAATTCACAAAGCAATGATAAGTTGCAGGAATATGTAAAATGACAATATCAAACAAGGTGGTGCAGCATCCAACCATAAAGTTTTAGATTTTCTGTGATTTTCCTAAACCATTCCTGAAAAATGCTGGGAAGGTTCCTTTGGAACAGACGGAGCTGATTTCCTTACCCATCCTTTTGTAAACCAAGCTTGTATTCCACTTCTAATGAATTCATTGGCAATGGGATGTTAAACTCTAATATTCTTTCCTTTTGAAAATGACATTGAGAAAAAATGTATATTTAAAGGATCTTATGAAAGGCAAAGGTTTATTGAGATTTTATTTTGTGTTTCACTATTAGAGATAAACCATCAGTGGTTCCATATAAAGATTTTGAAGAAATTTATGCAATGAATCAAATGATTGTAAGAGAAGAAACTTCAAGACTGGGAATAAGAAGGAATGTATTTGAGAGAATGTAGATGTGAAGATTCCATTTCCAGTATAATTCTGCCAATACAAGGAACATCAGAATGAAGGATTTATCCAAGTGTGACCAACAGACCCATCCACTATGGCTCCAGAGATGAAGCATATGGATAAGAAAATTGCACTTTTAAGTAAGTCTCATTTCAGAATGGACCATGATGATGTGTCAGACCACATGGAAAAGTCTTTAATGATCAACAGTCGTGATGAACTACAGGATGACTAGGTCTTTGAATCAGATACAGTCACACAAGAGGTTTGACAAAAATGTCTTACGAAAATGGCTACACCACAAACTGCTCTCTATCTCTGTCTTCATAAAGTGTATGAGCATAAAATTTTGACAATCCATGTTTCTGGCTTAGGTAATAATTTTACAATAGGTGAAATATAAGTTTTAATTATCATTGTACCATGACATAAATCATTCTAGCTCTATTGTATCTGATGATATTTACAAAGGGGCAAAAATAACCTCCTTCTTGAGTAGTCACAGTGACAGGATGTGATTTTGGACCAGGCCCAATGCTATTGAATGCCTGGACATATATATCGTATTTTGTGAATTTCTTCAGCTGTTTCAGCAGTATCTCCGTATTTGTAAGGCCTCGAACCTGTAAACACGAAAGAGATGATGAGCTCATGAACAGTGTATTACTCTCATATTTTTGGCTGAAGGAATCTTAATATATTTACATACTAACCGTGCGTGAATCTGTATTGTTTGACTCAGGGTTCACAGTTCCATGAAGGCCCCAGTGAACAATATAGCCTAATATATCTCCATTCCAAGTGTCACGGAGTGGTGGCTATTGCAAAACATAGTTAGGTTAAAGGTAGCAACAGTAAATCAGACTCAACACAAAAAATTAACAAATCCTGTTGATCATATCTTTTGCACACCACTTAAATTATTTGTTTTTATAAATAATTGAATCGTTTTGATATGTTACGTACCAGTCATTACACACTCCCCTTGTCTCCTTGCTATATAAAACACTATTAATGAATTACCACCCAACAGTAAAATAACAACCATTTTCTCCACTTTGTGTATTTGATATAAATATGAATGCTGTAGACACAAAAGTGATGACTCATCAACAAGAAACACCAATTGTTTACAGCAGTTATAATCCAAGAGTTTGAACACAATAGTGTTCTACTAGACAGTGCTGTTATTAGAAAGAATATGCCCATGCCTATCTCTGTTTGGAGAATTTGTTCTTCCAGCCAGTTACACGAGGAAAGACTTAAATTTTCATGTGGAATGAAATACATAACATACCATTTGTCAACTATGGAGATCAAAGACAACACAAAAGTGATTAAAAAATTAATACAATCAACTGATCTACATTACTAAGTAGCTATCCTGAAACCTGGCACACCGAGCGAGGTGGCGCAGTGGTTAGCACACTGGACTCGCATTCGGAAGGACGACGGTTCAATCCCGCATCCGACCATCCTGATTTAGGTTTTCCGTGATTTCCCTAAATCGCTCCAGGCAAATGCCGGGATGGTTCCTTTCAAAGGGCACGGCCGACTTCCTTCCCTAATCCGATGAGACCGATGACCTCGCTGTCTGGTCTCCTTCCCCCCAAAAACAACCAACCAACAACAACCAAACCTGGCACTAGTTGCAGGTTGCCTATCTAACATGTTCCAGGGGCAACAAAAATTGTATTTTCAATATTTTGCGTAGTTACTGACCAAATTTAAAATTCTATCACAATCTATCATTAACAGGTATAATCTTATGTTAAAAATTTAACACAATAAGACAAATATGACAGTTAGAGACTGTGTGTTTGTTTGAGACAGTTTAACTGATGCAGCACAAAGACCCATACTTTAGGCATCCAGTATTTGATATTGACTTCCAACAAAATTTACACATAATTTAAAAACTTTATGAAACTTTTTCTCTCTGACACCTTACAAAAAATGATGAAAGGAAAAAAGTTTATCATCTAATACATTTTCGCTATTCATGCAGTAACACTTTAGCATCAGACATAACTTTTTAATTTATTTACTACTGACTCTATTCACAATACAGTTTGCAGACAGTATCCACATATACCATTGAATGACTTGCAAAATTATGTCATTGTACAAAATGTAGTCCATGAGATATGATGTCATACATATTTAGATGCATAAAAAACTAGCTTCTGGTTAAAATGACATGCAGTATAACTTCAACATCAAGCATGATATTTTAATTTATTACTTCTTTACTACCAATTCTATTCATAACACACTTCACAGGCAGTTCCTGTTTATACGACTGAATATATCTGCAAATATATCACTGTATGACACATAAATTGAAGATGTGACATCATACACTCTGATATGCATGAAAAACTAGCTTCAGCAGAAAACGTGCTGCAAATTACCCACACTATATTCATCCAGTGTTTCATGACCTGAGCACATACAATAAACTTTAAGCACAATTACAAACCTCTTCTAAACTTTTTCTCACTTATGTGCTTAATATCAAATACTTAAAACTTAAACTCATTTGTAAAATAATTAGATGTCTGGAGTTGTTTTACATGTGGGAGTTTGACTCTTTAAAGAACTGAGGGTTTAGTGGTACAAGGGTTGTACCAAAAGTAAGGTTCCCAATGAGCTACAGCCTCAAGGGAAGGTGCTAGGCTAAATACAACAACAGTGCCATGTGCAGTGGTTCCCCACTTTAGAGCCCACCCGTCAGCGATTTGCTGCATTGCTCGGTGTTGGTTTTGCAGCCGTCAGAGATGGAAGTGTTAATCACTGCTCCTGACACGTGCGAGGTTTGAGCAGTAATTCGGTTTTTCCATGTAAGGAAGTTACCGCCTGTGGAGATTCATCACCAACTGGCTGAGGTTTATGGTGAAGAGTGCATGTCCATTTAGCATGGCTGCAAATGGTGCACGGCTCTTGCTGAGGGTCCCACAGAAGTTTGTGATGAAGAACAGAGCAGAAGACCGCCAGTTTTGGATGTGATTGTCCAGAAGATCAACAGTGAGCTGCTCAAAGATCAGAGGGTCATTGTCGGTGAACTTGTTGAATGCATTCCTGAAGCTTCCCAAAGCACAACTGAAAGAACTTTAACAGAAATGTTGGGCTATCACAAAGTGTGTGCTCGCTGGGTCCCCCGGATGCTGACTGACAGACACAAGGAGCAATACCTTGACTGTGCTCACAAGTTTCTTCAACGATGTGAGAGAGGAGAAGTTGTTAGACTCTTATCCCCAAGCTAAAGGAACACTTAGATGGCAAATGCTTCAGGAGCGACTATGAAGTCTGAGCAGAGGTCATATGCTTCCTCAACGGCTTGGTGGGAGACTCCTTCAACTTAGGAATACAAAAGCTGGAGCACAGTCTCCAAAAGTGTGTCACGAAAATGGAGACTATGTTGAAAAATAGACAAAAGTGTAAGCTTTTCAACAATGTATAAATTAATGACAATAAACAATGTTTTATATTTGGAAAAAATATGGGGACCTTACTTTTGATACAACCCTCATAATAACATAGTACAGTGGACAGAAGTGTGAAGCACAGAAACATGTAAAGGAAAACAGTATTCACACTAGCTGCCATTTTATTACTCAATCACTAGTAACAGTACACACACACACACACACACACACACACACACACACACACACACACACACACACACACACACACATACGCGCGCGCGCGTTCGTGCGATCGCGCACCTGTGGGAGCGAGTGTTTGGGTATGTACTTTTACTAGAAAAAGAGCAACAGCTCGAAATCTAGTATGAATACTGTTTTCTGTTGCATGTTTCTGTGTTCCACTCATCAGTCCACTGTAGCTGTTTGTTGCCTTTCCCTTATTTTACATAATATTGTTCCATTATTGTAGTAATAACCTAAACCTTCGCCTCTGTATCTGACATTTGTCTGTGCAGGCGTGAAGTCTCACCAGTAAAGCACCAAAAATTAACGGGGAATAAGAAACAATACTGTGAATTTATTTAATGTTACTGTAAGAACTCAGCTCTAATTTGTCTGCAAGCAGCAGCTCTTTACGACATTGATGGAAACATTATTGCTGAATCAGACGATATATTACATGCTCGGAAAGAATATTTTGATGACTTATTGAACAGCCCAAAACCGGAAAACAACCTGGAGAAAACTTGCCCTACAACAGCTCAATATCTTTTAAATGACCCAACATACAAAGAGGTAGCCAACAGTTTGGAAAAACTGAAAAACCACGAAGTGGAGGGAACTGATGGAATATCGGCATTATTGCTGAAATATGGCAGTCATAAACTTAACAGGAAATGGTTTTATCTTATTTTTAAAATTTGGCAAGGTGAAAAAATATCAGATGAATGGAGGGAATCAATCATTATCCCTACACAATAAAGGAGATAAATTAAACTGCGGGAATTACAGAGGTATTTCCCTGCTAGTCACATCATATGAAGTACTGTCACATATAATGTTGCAGAGACTCACCCCCTATACTGAGGACATAATAGGGGGCTACAAAAATAGTTTTCAAACAAATAGATCAACAATAGACATCATATTCTGCGTAAAGACAAACTATGAATAAATGTGGGAAGGCCTACAATTCAGCGCACAGAGAAACAGTATTGGAAATCATGGCAGAATATGGAAACTCAAAACGCTCATCAGCTTGGTCAAAATATGCATGGAGGAGGTAGTAAGCTGGGTGACATACTGTGGCTCATTATCAGATTGTTTCAAGAACAAAACTGGACTGAAGCAAGGTGATGCTCTACCCCACTTATCTTTAATCTTTTCATGGAAAAGATGGTAAGAGAAACCAAATGAGCAGCAAATGGGAACATCACATGTAAACAACCAACTGGCCTATGCAGATGACATATTTTTAATAGTAAATAACAGAGGTGAAATTAAAACACTGTTCAAGAAGCTAAAGGAAACCATGACAAAAATAAGTTTAAATATTAATGAAGAATACATGATCATAAGACTACAGGACAACATGATAACCTTCACATAGAAAACAATACTTTCAGGAACATTCCAACTTCAAATATCTTGGTGCAAATATAAATGACTGCAATAGAAGACAGGACAAATACAAACTAGAAAACAGAATGCAAAGTAAGTTTACTTTTCCCTCCAAAAACTTCTATCCTCCAAACTATTGACCAGAGAGACCAATCTGAATTTCTACAGCACAATCATTGGGCCAGTATTATTGGTATGTGGATTTGAAGCATGGAGTGTGACCAAAAAACAAGTGCACCAACTCTAAGTCTTCCAAAACAGAGTGTACAGAAAAGTCTCTGGGCTAACATTTGACCAAGCAACACATAGATGGGTTTGGAGATTCAACAAAGAACTGTTTAAGCTAGCCAACCCCTGGTAGCGAATATTGCCAAAGCATGACGTTTGCAATGGGCAGGCCATGTTGTCAGAATGGATTATGTGCAGAACAGTCCATCAGATATGTGACAAGAAGATGGAAGGCTCAAGACCCCTGGAAGACAAAGAAGCAAATGGCAAGAAGAGGTGAGCTCAGACTGCAGAGTGCTAAGTTCCATAGAATGGGAGGAAGCGGCACAAGACAGGAAGAACTGGAGGCAGATAGTGAGAGTGGCACAGGATTGTCATGTCCCAATGAAGTAAACAGAGTGAGTGTGAGTGAACTGTTACCTGTACTATCATGTAACAATCTCAAGCTGCACATTATCTGTGTATGCTGACTGTCAAGCAGTGTATCTTCAGTGGTTGTGCATGATGAATTGAATGAGAATAGAATTTTTTTAGGGCTTTATTAAGTGTGAATTAATCTAGAAAAACTAGTGAACCTGCCAATGCTTCACAATTGCTAAATATATATGAACCATGGACCTTGCCGTTGGTGGAGAGGCTTGCGTGCCTCAATGATACAGATAGCCGTACCGTAGGTGCAACCACAACGGAGGGGTATCTGTTGAGAGGCCAGACAAATGTGTGGTTCCTGAAGAGGGGCAGCAGCCTTTTCAGTAGTGGCAGGGGAAACAGTCTGGATGATTGACTGATCTGGCCTTGTAACACTAACCAAAATGGCCTTGCTGTTCTGGTACTGCGAACGGCTGAAAGCAAGGGGAAACTACAGCTGTAATTTTTCCCGAGGGCATGCAGCTTTACTGTATGATTAAATGATGATGGCGTCCTCTTGGGTAAAATATTCCAGAGGTAAAATAGTCCCCCATTCGGATCTCCGGGCGGGGACTACTCAAGAGGACGTTGTTATCAGGAGAAAGAAAACTGGCACTCTATGGATTGGAGCGTGGAATGTCAGATCCCTTAATCGGACAGGTAGGTTAGAAAATTTAAAAAGGGAAATGGATAGGTTAAAGTTAAATATAGTGGGAATTAGTGAAGTTCAGTGGCAGGAGGAACAAGACTTTTGGTCAGGTGAATACAGGGTTATAAATACAAAATCAAATAGGGGTAATGCAGGAGTAGGTTTAATAATGAATAAAAAAAGAGGAGTGCGGGTAAGCTACTACAAACAGCATAGTGAACGCATTATTGTGGCCGAGATAGACACGAAGCCCACGCCTACTACAGTAGTACAAGTTTATATGCCAACTAGCTCTGCAGATGATGAAGAAATTGATGAAATGTATGATGAGATAAAAGAAATTATTCAGGTAGTGAAGGGAGACGAAAATTTAATAATCATGGGTGAGTGGAATTCAAGAGTAGGAAAAAGGAGAGAAGGAAATGTAGTAGGTGAATATGGATTGGGGCTAAGAAATGAAAGAGGAAGCCGTCTGGTAGAATTTTGCGCAGAGCATAACTTAATCATAGCTAACACTTGGTTTAAGAATCATGAAAGAAGGTTGTATACATGGAAGAACCCTGGAGATACTAAAAGGTATCAGATAGATTATACAATGGTAAGACAGAGATTTAGGGACCAGGTTTTAAATTGTAAGACATTTACAGGGGCAGATGTGGACTCTGACCACAATCTATTGGTTATGAACTGTAGATTAAAACTGAAGAAACTGCAAGAAGGTGGGAATGTAAGGAGATGGGACCTGGATAAACTGAAAGAACCAGAGGTTGTACAGAGTTTCAGGGAGAGCATAAGGGAACAATTGACAGGAATGGGGGAAAGAAATACAGTAGAAGAAGAATTGGTAGCTTTGAGGAATTATTAGTGAAGGCAGCAGAGGATCAAATAGGTAAAAAGACGATGGCTAGTAGAAACCCTTGGGTAACAGAAGAAATATTGAATTTAATTGATGAAAGGAGAAAATATAAAAATGCAGTAAAATGAAGCAGGCAAAAAGGAATACAAACGTCTCAAAAATGATATCGACAGGAAGTGCAAAATGGCTAAACAGGGATGGCTAGAGGACAAATGTAAGGATGTAGAGGCTTATCTCACTAGGGGTAAGATAGATACTGCCTACAGGAAAATTAAAGAGACCTTTTGAGAAAGGAGGACCACTTGCATGAATATCAAGATCTTTGATGGAAACCCAGTTCTAAGCAAAGAAGGGAAAGCAGAAAGGTGTAAGGAGTATATAGAGGGTCTATACAAGGGCAATGTACTTGAGGACAATATTATGGAAATGGAAGAGGATGTAGATGAAAATGAAATGAGAGATATGATACTGCGTGAAGTGTCTGACAGAGCACTGAAAGATCTGAGTCGAAACAAGGCCCCCGGAGTGAACAACATTCCATTAGAACTACTGACAGCCTTGGGAGAACCAGTCCTGACAAATCTCTACCATCTGGTGAGCAAAATGTATGAGACAGGCGAAATACCGTCAGACTTCAAGAAGAATATAATAATTCCAATCCCAAAGAAAGCAGGTGTTGACAGATGTGAAAATTACCGAACTATCAGTTTAATATGTCACAGCTGCAAAATACTAACGTGAATTCTTTACAGATGAATGGAAAAACTGATAGAAGCCGACCTTGGGGAAGATCAGTTTGGATTCTGTAGAAATGTTGGAACACGTGAGGCAGTACTGACCCTACAACTTATCTTAGAAGAAAGATTAAGGAAAGGCAAACCTACATTTCTAGCATTTGTAGACTTAGATAAAGCTTTTGACAATGTTGATTGGAATACTCTCTTTCAAATTCTGAAAGTGGCAGGGGTAAAATACAGGGAGTGACAGGCTATTTACAATTTGTACAGAAAGCAGATGGCTGTTATAAGAGTCGAGGGGTATGAAAGGGAAGCAGTGGTTGGGAAGGGAGTGAGACGGTTGTAGCCTATCCCCGATGTTATTCAATCTGTATATTGAGCAAACAATAAAGGAAACAAAAGAAAAGTTCGGAGTAGGTATTAAAATCCATGGAGAAGAAATAAAAACTTTGAGGTTCGCCGATGACATTATAATTCTGTCAGAGATAGCAAAGGACTTGGAAGAGCAGTTGAACAGAATGGACAGTATCTTGAAAGGAGGGTATAAGATGAACATCAACAAAAGCAAAATGAGGATAATTGAATGTAGTCAAATTAAGTCAGGTGATGCTGGGGGAATTAGATTAGGAAATGAGACACTTAAAATAGTGAAGGAGTTTAGCTATTTGGGGAGCAAAATAACTGATGATGGTTGAAGTAGAGAGGATATAAAATGTAGACTAGCAATGGCAAGGAAAGCGTTTCTGAAGAAGAAAAATTTGTTAACATCGAGTATAGACTTAAATGTCAGGAAGTCGTTTCTGAAAGTATTTGTCAGGAGTGTAGCAATGTATGGAAGTGAAACTTGGACGATAAATAGTTTAGACAAGAAGAGAATAGAAGCTTTTGAAATGTGGTGCTACAGAAGAATGCTGAAGATCAGATGGGTAGATCACATAACTAATGAGGAGGTATTGAATAGAATTGGGGAGAAGAGGAGCTTGTGGCACAACTTGACTAGAAGAAGGGATTGGTTGGTAGGACATGTTCTGAGACATCGAGGGATCACCAATTTAGTATTGGAGGGCAGCGTGGAGGGTAAAAATTGTAGAGGGAGACCAAGACATGAATACACTAAGCAGATTCAGAAGGATGTAGGCTGCAGTAGGTACTGGGAGATGAAGAAGCTTGCACAGGATAGAGTATCATGGAGAGCTGCATCAAACCAGTCTCAGGACTGAAGACCACAACAACAACAACATATAGGACTTGCATATACATCCTAAATTCCTTTCCCCCTCTCTGCACATCTTCTCACCCTGTCGCTCTCTCTGTACATCTCCTCCTCCCCCCTCTTTCTCTGGCCATTTCCTCCTTCCCCCTCTCTTTGCCCATTTATGCCTAAATGTTCATTACAGAATCATTTAAAAATTGGAAGTAAATCAGTCAAGAACTATTCGAGATTTGTGATAACGATGCTGGTGTACACCTTCGCCAGAACACCGGTCAGCACTAGGAAACATTGTATGGTATGGCAGGTGCTGATAGGCGCGCATATGACAAAAGAAGACCAAAACACACCCCCAAGCTACACATCGATAATGCCCACTAGGGAGTGTGAATATAGGCCGCTGCTACCAACTGAGCAGTCAATTTCTCAATCTCGGCATCTCAGTATGGTGCATCAGGAATCAGTTGTGTTGCACCTTAATATGTCGCACTGTGCTCTAGCCTTCCACAGTGATAGCGGTGGTGGTGGTGGTTAGTGTTTAACGTCCCGTCGACAACGAGGTCATTAGAGACGGAGCGCAAGCTCAGGTTAGGGAAGGATTGGGAAGGAAATCGGCCGTGCCCTTTGAAAGGAACCATCCCGGCATTTGCCTGAAACGATTTAGGGAAATCACGGAAAACCTAAACAGTGATAGTCATCACCTCGCTTCTTTAGTTAATAAATTGTGTACTTGAAGAAGGAGTGTTTCTGAAGAAACTGAAACTTGCTATAGTTAAACCCTTATATAAAAAAGGGGAAAGAAAACAGCCACAGAACTACAGACCAGTTGCCTTAACCTCAGTGTTTGGTAAATTAATTGAAAAAATAATGCTAGAAATCTTAATCAAGCACTATAATATGAACAACTTAATAGGAGATTTCCAACACGGCTTTAGAAGTGGTCGGAGCATCATATCTGCAGCAGTACAGTTTGCACACTGTCTGATGGAGAAAATAAATGATGGTTATGAAACGGCAGGAGTGTTTTTAGATCTTTCCAAAGCGTTTGACAGAGTCCATCATGGCGCTCTTTTAAGTAAACTTGCTTATAATGGTGTCAGTGGGAAACTGCTTTTAATAGAATCTTACCTTAAAGATAGACAACAATGCACAGAAGTTGTGTATGATAATGGAGAGGTAATCGAAAAAAGAAGATCAAAGATAAGAAATATAAATTTTGGTGTGCCACAAGGCTCTATCTTGGGCCCCTTCTTGTTTATTTGCTACGTGAATGATTTCCCAAAAGTATTAGACACCAGTCATCATATTACTATGTATGCTGATGACACCTCTGGAGTTTGCTGGGCACGTAGCAATGATGACCTAAATTCAGTGGTACAGAATTTAATTGAAAAAGCCCAAACACATTTTGAAAAAGAAAACCTGAGGGTCAATATTAACAGAACTAATTTAATTTATTTTAAGACAAGCGGCTCAAATAAAAATACTGTTGTAAATGAGGACATTCAGGAAAATACCTGTTCAGAATGTAAATTTCTGGGGATATATATATAGATGACAGACTTTCGTGGAATCAGCAAATAGATCATGTCTGGGGTAAAATAACATCTAGTCTGTATTTACTAAGGAGATTAGTTCAATATTTAGATATCGAAGCAATAAAAATAGCGTATTTTGGGTTGGTGTATCCCCATCTATATTATGGAATTGTATTGTGGGGTGGGTGTAGCCTATACAATATAAAAAGGGTATTTGTATTGCAGAAAAGAGTAATAAGAACTATGGCAAAAGTAAGACCCAGGACTTCATGTAAAAACCTGTTTATTAAGTTTAATATTATGACTATCTATGCAGTATATACGTTTCAATCAATATTATTAGTGAAAAAAGACAAAAAAGTGACAAACAGGAATATGGAAATCCATGATTACAGTACAAGACACAAATCAGATTTTCATATGGTGAGCAGACGATTGAATCTAACAACAAATATCCCATTCATTAAGGGAGCAATATTTTATAATTCTCTGCCAAACAACTTGAAACAGCTTTCTGGTAGAATTTTTAAAAACGAGTTAAAAAAATGGCTTATATTGAAGTGCCCATACAGTATGGTGCTGACATAATTTGACCTCAGGACTGCTATGATAAATATACTTAAGTGATCTTTTACTTAATAGCATGTAACCTATTTATATTGTGTATCAATAATCTAAATGTAATTATTATAACATTGCCCATGCATGTTAAATACATGTTTTGAGCTGTAAGATAAATAAATAAATAAATAAATAAAAGTTAGCTGTGTGGGAATGTTAGTCATAGATGTGATATGGACACAGACAAGATTCAAGAATTAGTACAAGGTATTTGATTGTTGTTAACCACAGAACTTCAGATTGGACATCATTGAAGTTAAGTACTCAATTGGTCCCTGTAAGAAAGTGTATTTTAACCACATGTGCCTTTTGTGTTGTAGTGAGAGGAAACAGGCCACACACTTATGATACCACTGTCTCCTCATCCAGCCAGGAACCACAAAACATTACAAGGGGCACAGCCACAACAAGTGGCAACGAGTTTGATCAACAAGTTTTGTTTGCTATTCATGTGTTCCAGGTTGTTGCAGGGGAGCCGTCATTACAGTGATTCTATTTGCTTATGTGTGCTTGTTATTGCATGTATTACAGGAGAGGAGCTGCAGAACTAATCTATTTCTCTTTTCAGAGGCTTTGCACATTGCTTTTCTATTTGTCTTCTTCATATTTTGCTGTAATTTGTTAGCATTAGAATGGCTACCACACCCCCTCCACCCAGTGCCCCAGCGCCTCAGCTGCAGACTGCTCCTGCTCTGGAATTAAATCAGATTTTTCAGTATCAGACCCAGCAAGCTGCCACTTTGCTGTGTATTGTAGAGCAATCTGTTGCCGTACAAGCTGCATCAGCTGCCCAACTGACCAACCAACCAATCCCACAAGTGCCACCAAACAATAATCCACCATTTTGGCACTTCAATGGAAAAGAAAAGGAATGGGCTGAACATCTTACCCACTTCCATGCCCACTGTCAAGTCCACGAATTCAAGGTGCTGAGAACTCTCATTACTTCATGTCTGAACCTCTGTGTGTTGCTTCATTCAAAAACTCTTTCCTGCATCATCTCCAGATGCACTCTCCTATGAAGAAGTAGTAAGTGCATTAAGTCAGCAGATTATGATCATGGCAGCCATATTTCAATTCTTTCACCTCAATAAAAAGCCAGAACAGATATACCATCATTGGTATACCAAATTACAGGGTCTCGCTAGAAAGTGTGAGTTCAAGTCTAGTTGTGGCAACTTTTATAGTGACATAATGATCTGTGATGTGATCACATACAATGTCCCTGATAGCAGAATAAGAGAACAGATTGTCAAGTACTCAGATCCTTTACTCCATCACATGTTGCAAGTTTTAGAACAATTTGATTCCAGCACCATAGCTGCCGATGAATTTGATCAGGTTCCAATTTGTTGGATCAAGTCACCTCTTGCCCGCGACTGCCCTACTCAGCCACCACAATGTGGACGCACACACATGCACAGATAGCCTAGTAAACAAGCAGCCAGGCTTGTACATCTAGTGAAGTCTTGCCCTTGCTGTTTTGCTTCCCATAAGCGGCAAGATTGCCGATCGTGCAGCTCGCCATGTCCAGGTAGTTTGCTCGCAATGGTTAAATAATGCCAATTCTGCCTGCTCTCACAACAACAGGTCTCAAGCACATAATGTAAATGCAGTGTTTACAAAACCAACTACAGGTTCTTGCAGTAATTCAAGTAAGGTTGTGCTCTCACCTCTCCCCAGTGCAGTGCGACACCATTCCAACAAACTATTTGTAACATTAGAAATTGCTGGCTGGTGTGTTGACTTTCAATTGTATACAGGTGCTTCTGTAACTTTGCTTAATTGTGCCACGTGTGAACAGTTAGGCTCACCATGCCTGTCAAAATCTAGCACACACCTCACTTCATACAATGGAAAGGAAATTCAAGTACTTGGACAGTGTAGTTTGCCTGCACTTACAAATCTCTCACTAGGACAGTGAGAGTTACTGTGTTGCAATAAAGCGGCAGTGAAAATATTTTTGGCTTAGATTCGCTTGACTTGTTTGGCCTTAGCATCCATGACAATGTACTTTCAGTGACTGCTTTTAATCCAAAAGACAGTGTAGCTAGTTTTCTTAAGGAATTTCCTGAACTCTTTTCTGATAGACTTGGAAAAGCTAATAATTCTGTAGCACACATTGCCCTGAAAGGCAATGCACAGCCTAAGTTTATTCAGGCTCAGCCCGTTCCCACTGCTTTGCAAGACAAAGTAGCCAGTGAATTAAAGGAATTGCAAGACAATGGTATGATTGCTCCAACACAAGCTAGTCAGTGTGAAAGTCCATTGGTTTTGATGCCCAAGCCTACTAGTCACATTCGCAATTGTGTTGACTTCAAAACTACAGTCAATCCACAAACAATAATTGACACTTATCCATTACCTTGCATTGAGGAACTTATGGACAGACTTCGTGCAGGCCATTACTTTTCTAAGATAGATTTGTGTGATTCTTATTTGAAAATACCACTAGATGAAGAACCACAGCAAATGTTGTTGTTAAAAGGGACTTAGGCCTGTTCAAGTATTTGCGTCTGTCCTTCGGCAGTGCCTTCACACCTGCCATGTCTCTTGGAACAGCTGACTGCTCAAGTGCTGTTCTGTTCAAATTACCTTGATATTATTGTCTCAGGTGATCTGCCAGAGGACCACATTGCCAATTTGCATACTCTTTTTCAGGTGTTATCAGATGCAGGACTCAAGTGCTGCTCAAAAAGTGTGACTTTCTTCAGAAAGAACTACAGTACTTAGGTCATGTGATAAACAGTGAGGGTGTGCACCCCCTTCAATCTCATTTGCTTGCAATCCATGACCTGCCTGTTCCTTGTAATGTAACTGAACTGCAGTCAGTGCTAAGCAAGTTGACGTACTACATCTGTCTCATTCTGAACGCTTCACAGATCGCAGCTCCATTGCATCACTTGCATTAGAAAAATGTGCCTTTTGTGTGGACCAAACAGTGTCACAACTCATTTCAGAAACTCAAAAATGCCTTGCTCAGTGACAGATGTTTAGTACATTTCGATCTGGCCAAACCAGTGGTCTTGCAAGTAGATGCTTCCTCTTACAGAATCAATGCTGTGCTTTCACACAAAATTGGTGCACAAGACAAAAGAGACCTATTGCTTTTGACTCAAAGTTGTTAATTCAAACTCAGGGCACTTATTCACAAACTGAAAATGAGGCTCTCACTATTTTGTATGGTGTGACAAAATTCCATCACTATCTATTTGGCCACAAGTTCTATTTAGTGACAGATCACAAACCTTGGCAGTCTTTGTTACATCCGTCAAAGCCGGTTCCCACACATACTGCTCAAAAGTTGTTAACACTGGGCTTTGCTTCTATCCCAGTATTAGTACGAAATTGTGTACAGACCTATGGCACAGCATGGCAATGCAGATGCCCTTCCTCACCTTCCGATTGGCACTGACTCTGATTTTGATTCCTCTGATGCATCTTGTTGCCAGATCGATGCACAGGACTTTGAATTGCTCCAATATTTTCCACTGAATTAGAGAAAAATTCCAAAGGCCATGGAAGTGGACACTGATCTGAAGATTTTGTTGCATTACATTCACACATATTGGGCTCATTCATTGAACAGTATTCAGAACTCCGTAATGCACCAATACTTTGCTCATTGGCATAACCTTTGAGTACACCAAGGTGTGATCTTACTACAATCTGACAGTGGACAATCGTGTGCGCTCATTCCCACAGTGTTGCAAAAGGATGTGTTACAACTGCTTCACCAAGGACAATGGGGAATTGTTCACACTAAACAGTTAGTGTGCAAGCACTGTACTTAGCAGGACATGGACACCCCCACTGAACAGATGATGTCACAGCGTAGTGCATAAATGGACAATCAATCAGCTCCACCACAGACATTCGCAGCTTGGCCTAAGACTCAATTGCTATGGCAATGAGTGCATATTGACTTTGCAGGACAGTCTTCCACAGTGATAGTCACCACCTCACACCTTAGCTAACTGTAAGGGAACATTAGTCATTGTATATAATTGTGATATAGACATAGACAAGATTCAAGAATTAGTAAAAGTTATTTGATTGCTGTTAACCACAGAACTTCAGATTTGACATCACTGAAGTTAAGTACTCAATTGGTTCCTGCAATAAAGTGTATTTTAACCACATGTGCATTTTGTGTTATAGTGAGAGGAAACAGACCACACACTTATCATACCATCCTCTCCCCATCCAGCCAGGAAAAACAAAACTTTACAAGAGGGCACAGCCACAACAGTAACAATGCTTCCCCTTTACATTTTACATATATATGTATATAGCACATATATGCTACAAACACATATAGCCTATGTTGTGTAAAAATTTGTAGTAAATTGATCAAGAATTTTTTGAGATTTTCGGTAACAACATTTCCCTTTATATATTACGTATGTCTTTACATATTATGTATATAACTGTCAAACTGAATATTTTTGTTATGACAAAATGTGAAAGCAGAGCTGTCAAACTGAATGCACAATTTTTTTTTTACACCAAAAGTGCCGTTACTGTCCACAATTCTGAACACAACAAAAAAGAGTCAAGCAAATCGGTCAGGCCATTCTCAAGTGATGATCTTTCACAACTGATTTTAGTTTTCGACTTTTATGGTGGATTTTCCAAAAATTTTCTTTCATGCAAACCTTATCCTGACTATAACAGGGAAAAAAGTTAGTCAAGCTGTTCTAAGGTGATGAGCTTTCATGCGTGTGGCATTTGAGTTTAATTTATATAGCTATGCCAGCATCAGTCTCCTATTAGTGGACCACTCCCATTGTCTATTACAATGTTGGTATCTTCTGCGCACATAATGTGTGATACAAACTCAGAGGCTACATTGAATGATGCGTGTGAAATCAACAATAGTAACCATCAAATTTGATAAACACTACCTTGTGAACAAGAAACAAATATTTCTAAATTCAGCAAATATGGATATAAGTATTATGAAATGTGTATGAAACTTCAGATTTGTGTCCTGATATCCTAATGAAAGCATTTATCCAAATGTCAGTTGCCTGATAATGATTGCAACTTCTGCTAAAACGGATTATGCCAATTAATATACAACTTATTCATATCAGTTTATGTGCAAAGTTAATTATTGTACTGTATTATGTTTCAGACAGTGAGAAAATTAATATGTAGTCTTTAAAATGTTGTAATTGATACTCTACCAGTAATTATTTACAATGATATGGATATTTAATGAAATAAGTGAAAACATACCTTCCAGGTAATGAGCAGTTCATCAGGTTTAATAATTTCAGCATGTACATCCTGAGGCGGTCCTACTGGAGCTAAAGTATCATTAAAAATGAAAATTAGTGCACTTGAGAATTAAACAAATATTATTTTGTATTTATGTATCACATAAGTATTAAGAACTTTCAGCAATATGATGTATGTCAGTAACATATATTTAACAGGCTGTTTCTTGACATTACCTTCTTCTTGGGTTTTTACAGTAAGTGGGTCTGTGAAGGCACTGGATTCAATAGCATTCATGGCAAGCATTCTGAACTGGTAGGTAGTTGCTGGATGTAAGTTCCTTATAACTGCCATTCTTTTAGAATCAACACTGAAACGTAACAACATCATTTACTGAGAGCAAACAATATCTTCTGAAAATTCTTGATTTATTTTTTATGTGTTACACTAAAGATGAAGAACAATTGTGAATGCAGAAATAAAAGTTGTTAAGAGAACAGCTTATTAATCACATCAACTAATATATGAGCAGTAAAAAGTTTCATAAAAACATCTAAGATATTGTTCATTTACAGAGCAACACTGTCATCTCTTTCCTGGGAACCATGGACACCAGTCAAGATAAGAGCCGAGTATGAGGTTAAAGGTCCGTGTGGTGGGATAAGGTGCAGATGACACAAGACATGATATGGAATAACAATCTTTATTTGCTCAAATGGTATATAGTAACAAGTCACGTCTGTGCGAGTGTAAACCATAAGGTGTACTTACTACACACAATCACCTCCAAAGATAGTTCATTTTGAACCAAGATTTATTGTCAGTGTGATTACACAAAATAGTAACCATCCCCACCTCCCTAATGCCCTTAATTTGGGTGATTAGAAGGTCCATTAACGTTGCGATAAGATGGCATCTGTACAGCAGTGTGGTGGTGGGTGATGCGTCATGGGCATCGGGCAGGATGGCATCCAGGTTAGATGTGTTGGATGTGTTGGAGGAATTGTGGCCTGGCTCCCATCACACAACATCAAATTGGTAATCTTACAGGTATACAGGTAGGCGTCATGCCCTGCCACAATGGGACTGAAGCGGAATGTCAGTTGTTCCTCGACTGTGGTAGCAGAGGGGTGTGATGTTCTGGGGACAATGATTGTGAGGAGACCATAGGAGAACAGCCAAAATGTCATGGCTGCCATGTCCATGCCACTGGACAGTTCGTAGGAACATATGAAATCCCAGTTGATAAAACCATTCCCACCATTGTGTTCAGGATGTTGACATTTGATGACCAGAAACATACTGGTCAGTTTGATGCCAAGGTCATTGGGTAGGATGCCTTTGGAGTTGAGTCGTACTAGGAAATTATTGACAGTCACAGTTTGTCTAGTCTAGTTGTCATCTTGGGTGGTGGAGGTTGCTGTGCCATTGGTGGATGGGTCATCCTGAAGCATCCACACAGGTTTCAGACAGTTGATAGATACTGTGCTGGATCTTCCATTCAGTAGGATTGTGAATGTATGTGTGCTAAATTTTAGAATCTTTTGCAGATCTGTACAGGGAGCAGTAACATGGTCTGAATGATATCTTCGTGAAGCTTGACATGGGTGCAGTCTGCGAGTAGCTTGTGGGTGAAAACTTTAGGGGGCTGTGAGATTTTGGAGATGATATCTTCAGCTGTACAATTTGTTCTTTTACTCCGGTCATGATGTGGGAAGTTCAGTGGTTTTCCGCCAGTTGCACCTGTAGCATGAAGTTGGTGGAAAGGAAGGGCAAGCGGCTTGCCATACACAACATCAGTGAGGGAGGCACACTTTTGTAGGTGGTGCATATACCCAAAAGCAGCCACAGTAAAGCTTCTGTCCAGTGACCATCATGGCACACCAGGGTAGCTGTTAGTGTGTGATGCGATATCTCCACAAGGCCATTGCTCTGTGGGCGATAAGCAATAGTTTGGTAATGACAAGTGCCGCAGAGGTTACAAAGATCACTGAACAGGGCAGATTCAAACTGTCAGCCTTGGGTGGTGTTTATGGGAACTGGACACCCACACTGGGAAATCCAAGTGTCAGTGATGCTTTGGGCTGTTTATTCTGCTGATATGTATTGGATGAGAATGCCTTCTAATCACTGCATGACATGGCTGCTGATTGAAAGGATGTATCGGTAACCCTGAGATTCAGGGAGGGATCCCACCAGGACATGGTGCACATGTTGGAACTGCCCTTTGTATGTTTTAAACTGTCTGGGGGATGGTGGTGTGTAGTGTTCCACTTTGATTTTTTGACAAGTTATGTATGTGTTTGTCCACTCCTTGCAATCTTTCTTGACATCCAGCTACAGAAAACAATCTGTAACGAATGTCCCATCAGTCGAACAATGGTATATAGCAAGTTGTGCAGCTGATTGAAGATTATCAGTTGAGGTACAAAGGAATGAGTTCAGTTCTGTGACGCATCACACAACATCTGCCTTGGTGTGCCCCATACCAAACAAATGTTTGATTTTAAGATTAGTAGTTGCACCATTGAGAAGATCTTGGAGCCGTTTATCCTGTTGTTGAGCCTCCGTGAATTTGCCATAGTTGACTGGTGTGGAGATGACATTGATCCATGAGAGGTGACAGGTGACAAAATTGTCCACACCTTTAAAGGGATGTATGTCAGTTTTAAATTGTGCAGTGTAATCTTGGTGGTGTAAACGTCTGGGGCACAAGTCTTTTGATGGGTTGCTGACTGAGTCTGTTAGTGGTCAGTGGCCTGTATAGATGACTTATTCACCTGCTTTCTACATCATCCTCAAATTGACAGTTTCCCTAATGGAGTCACAGTCACTGACAGATCATTTGCTTTGAGAAGGAGACAGTTTTCATGAAAAAAATCTAAGTGGATGCTGTAGGCGTGCCACTTCCTGTTGGAGGACTGCACCAGTATCAAAATTATTCACACATGACATAGTGGTTAACTGCACTTAGGGAAGTGGGTGTGCCAGAGCCGATGCCAGAGTGAGACAGTCTTTGAGCTAGTCAAAGACTTTCTGGATGTTGGTGGCCCATGTCAGCTTCTGTTTACCATTAGTGTTTTTTTCTTTGAGGGCCATTGCAAATGGAACCTAAGAGTGGCTCCCTGTGGGTGGTGGTGCAATAGAAATTGATCATCCCTAGAAATCAATGTAATTCCTGGTAATCTTGTGGAAGTGGTAGGTTGTGGATGAGTTCAGTTTGTTGTAATACAGGGCAGATGCCTACAGAATGACTGAGAAAAGTAACCTCAGTTGTCGGAGTTGGCTTTTTTTATCATTAATTATGGTTTTTTGCTGTAAGTACATCAACAACTTGTTTGAGGTGAGAGTTGTGTGTGTCATTATCCTGGGAAAACATGAGGCTGTCATTGAGATAAGCATAGCAGAAGGGCAGTTAAATAGAATAGGGTTCATTTATGGAGCAACATTGTCATCTCTTACTTGGGCACTGTGTGAAGCAGCCAAAATGGTAGCAGAGTATGAGGCAGGATATGGTGTGGAGGACATATAACATGATACAATATGGGATAACAGTACGTTCTTTGCTCAAATGGTACATAATAATAAGGTATGTCTACACACGTCAGAACCATAGAGCATACTGACTACGCATAATAATATCAAAGAAAATCCACCATAAAGCAAGATTGATTGTCAATGAAGTTATACAACATTATGTCCCCACAGATACCCCTTTCCCCCATAGTGCAGAGCACTTGTGGAAGGTGACTGCTGTGGTCTGATGATGGTGTGATGAGATAAAACTGTTGCCATACTTGGACTGCATTTTTGAGGCCATATGGAATAAAGAGGTATTCAAGGTATCCAATAGGTATTATCATTTCTGGCTTTTGCACATCTTTTGTGCTTACTGGTATCTGGTGGTAAGTTTGTGTGCAGTCCTGAACACTGAAGACAGATTCTCCTGCAAGGATGTGGGTAAAGTCCTGGATATTTGGTATTGTGTCACTGACAACTGTGGAACGTGCATTAATAATTCTATAGTCACCACATAAACAAAAATTACCATCTTTTTTGGCACTAGTTTTGTGGTTGAAGTCCATGAACTGTCCAAAAGTCTGACTATACCAGCCTTTAATAATTCATCAACCACTGTCTTGCCCATGCAAAGTTTTTCTGGTGGCAGTTGGTGTAGTCACTTATCATGTCCATGTGTCATACTAAAAAATGGTTCAAATGGCTCTGAGCACTATGGGACTCAACATCTGAGGTCATAAGTCCCCTAGAACGTAGAACTACTTAAACCTAACTAACCTAAGGACATCACACACATCCATGCCCGAGGCAGGATTCGAACCTGCGACCGTAGCAGTCCCGCGGTTCCGGACTGCAGCACCAGAACCGCTAGACATGTCTCATACTGCTCTGTCATTTAGACAGAGCACCATGACAAATTTTCCAAATACAGAGTGTATCAAAAAGCATCATCCAATTTAAAAAATCATAACTATCGTGTTATTTGAGATATGTGCATGAACAATGTACTGTTGGAAAGACTCTCAAGTTTTACATGGTTTCTCATAGGTAGCAGCAGTGTTTGCCCACCTCAGTTCTAGTAAAAATGGTGTCAGGACAACAGAAAGTGTTCTATGTTCTATGTTTCGCACAGTGTGGGTCAGTGATAACTGTACATTGTCACTTTCATACAAGGTATGGTGTGGATCCTCCCACAGCACAGAGAATTAGATGATGGTAAGAACAATTCTGAGAAACAGGTTGTTTATGTAAAGTCAAATCGCCTGGCCATCCCCACTGTCTGACACAGATGTGGATTGCATCTGTCATAGTTACATAAGGAGTCCACAGAAATCCGTTCGCCATGCAGCTTGACAGCTCAACGTGCCCCCAATGTCCATCTGGCATGTATTGTGTCAACATTTACACATGAAACCACACAAAATTCTCTTTGTGAAATGTGTGGAGTTCTGTAATATCGTTCTTGGCAAGATGGAGGATGACAGTTTTGTTCCATGCTTAGTGTTTACTGACGAGGCACCATTCCATTTAAATGGCAAGGTGAACTGTCATAATGTGAGAATATGGGGTACAGAACAACCACATGAAGTTGTACAACATGGGAGGGTCTCTCCAAAATTTAAGGTGTTTTGTGCAGTTTCGTGGGACAAGGTGTATGGTCCATTTTTCTTTGCCAAGAACACTGTTACAAGTAGCACATATCTTGATATGCTTGTGAACTTTCTTTTCACACAGTTGGAGACTGATTTCAACAACTTCATTTACCAACAGAATAGGGCACTGCCACACTGGAAGTGTGAGAATTTTTAAATCAAAGTATTACTGAATGACGAATTCGTCACACAGGACCAAATGATTCAGCCTGACATTACTGGCCTCTAAGGTCACCGGACCTGATTGTGAGTGATTATTTCTTGTGGGGGTTTATAAAAGGCTGTTCATGTGCCTGCATTAGCAACAACAATGAATGGACTTAGGCATCACATAAAGGCAGCTGTGGTAGCTGTAACTCAGGACATGCTTGCTGCTGTGTGGGAAGACTTTGAATACCGCATTGATGTCTGCCATGCATCTCATGGGGGGCATTCTGAAAACCTATGAAAAGGCATAGAAAAAAAAACTGTTTGAGTTTCCCATTCATCAAAAAATAAAATTCATTGCATATGTTTATTAGTTTCAGAAATAGACACATGCCAAATTGGATGATTCTTTTTTATATACCCTGTACAAGGAAATATGATGTAAGTGTCATGTTTGTGGAGGGCCTCAGTTGCCCTATTTGTGAATGCCCTTTATGACCACTAGTGTATTTGAATAAAGATAGTTTATCAGCAGTGTTCATTCATGGAAAGACTTTTAGGGAGAGATGTTTGATTTAAAAGAGGTGGGAAGTATTCGACATGGAAGAATTTTTAGTGGTTTTAATATATACTATGTGAACTCAAGTATTTGCTAGACCCACATTTCCTGTTCTTCAAAACATCACCCTTTAAACTTCTTCCACAGTCCTTTCTTTCCAAGATGTCAATCATTGACCTCATTTACTTCCTTGCTTTTAAATCTACATGTTGACTAAATATTTTCCTAAAATGTTGAGAATGCTCTTAAGATTTTAACAGCTTATCTCTTCATGATGCATAAAGTCTCCTTTAAAAGTATCTGCCATAAGTGTTGTGGATGACAATCTTCATTATGCTTTTACACTTACTAAATGAATTTGAGACAGAATGTGCAACTCATCCATAGAGTGTATTAACTTAATGGTTGACACGGAATCTGAAAAAGTTAGTCTTGGGAAAGTCAGCTTGCACTTTTCTCACATGACTTCATGGATCAAGTCAATAAGACAGATGCTATATTTCTTGACCTCTGAAAAGTATTTGACTCAGTGCCACATCAATTTTTATTAAGGAAAGTGCAGTCATATGAGGTACAGACAACATTTGTGACTGGATTGAGGATTTATTGGTAGGGAGGATGCAGCATATTATCTTGGATGGAGAGTCATTGAAAAGTGTAGAAGTTCCTTCAGGAATGGGCCAGGGAAGTGTGTTGGGACCTTTGCTGTTCATATTGTTTGCTAATGACCTGAGAGATAATATTAATAGTAACCTCAGACTTTTTGTAAATGATGTTACTAACTATAATGAAGTGCTGTCTGAAATAAGATGCAAAATATTCAGTCAGAGACTGCCTCTGTAGCTGAAAGGTTATCGGCACTACCTTTGGTGTGGAATGACCCATGTTAAATTCCTGGCACTGCCTCAGATTTTTTTCTGTTGTGGAGAGGTCTGGTACAGGGTCCACTCAACCTCTAAGAGGCAAAATGAGGAGCTGCTTGAATAAAGAAACAGCAGTGTTACTAGGATTCATCTACTGGCAATAATGGCTGGAGGGATTGGCGGCATGCTGATCACATGTCCAATGATCATATATTGCTCCTCATACTGCCTTGTAGGCAATAGTTGGCCAGTCAGAACAGGCCTACGTTCTAATCTGTGAGCACTGCTTTACTTTTTTATTCAGTCAGAACTTGGTAAGATTTCAAAGTCACAGACAGATTGGCAACTTGCTTTAAATATTCAAAACTGTAAAACTTTGCACTTCACAAAATGAGAAAATATAGTATCCTGTAACTACAATATCAATCTTACAATTGGAACTAGTCAACTAATGCAAATACCTTGATGTAACAGTTTGTAAGAATAGGAAATGGAATGACTTCAAAAGCTTATTTATAGATAAGGTAGGTGACAGAATTCAGTTCATTGGTAGGATCCTGTGAAAAGGAAATCACTCTACAGAGGAGACTGCTTATGAAACCTCATGTGATCCATTCTGGAATATTGCTGAAGTGTTTGGGACCCCATACCAAATAATTCTATGTGGGTATGTTGAGTGGGCTCAACGAAGGGCAGCACAAATCATGAATTATTTGTTTTATCCATGGAACAGGGTCACAGAAATGATGAAAAACCAAAACTGGCAGTTTTTTTAATATACAGGACAATTATTTCATGGAAGCCTAATTACAAAGCTTAAGAACCAGTATTATGTGTGGAATCTAGGAATATACAATAGCATTCTTTGTATAGTTCCCCTAGGGGCCATGAAGACAATATTAGACAAAGTACCACACATACAAAGAGGCATTTAAGTAGTCGTATGCAAATGTAATGGGATGTAACCCCGGTACATGGCGCAATGCAGTTTACAGTAGTTTGCAGAGTAGGTGCGTAGATGTAGATGTATATGCATACAGTGCAATGGTAGTATACACAAATCCTGACTTGGGAAATGGCCTTTTGATATATGGATTTGCATAAGATTATGGCCATACTGCTTAAAATACTTTTTAGAGGGTTAATTACAGAATGTAATTGCCCCAATAAGTGCATGGAGGAAGCAATTCTTCATATTCTGGTCCTAATGTCTGTGCAACAAGTAGCCACATGACTGTCTGGAGGTTGTTATATGATAACCTGCTGTGTCCATACTATTTACAGCATATGTAGGCACTATCAGCAGTTGATTTTCCTGCTTGGATACACTTGTGCGTATTGTTTATTCAACAATGTGTAACTGTGCTGTTCATGGATGAGATGGCATTTCAGCATGATCAGATTGTAAATTTCTGCATTTAGCATGTATGGTCTGAAGTGAATCCTCCACAAATGTTGAAGCAAAGCATTATCAACAGATATTCAGTCAACCTTTTGGCTAACCTTGCTGGTGACTATTTGGCAGGGTCTCATGTTCTTCCACATAGGCTCAACAGATGATCTTGCAATACTGTCTTACAGAATACTATACCTGATCTGCCAGAAGATATGCTTTCATGAATGCCTGTTCTTTTATAAATAACAGATCCTGTGACAGATGAATATAGGAAGAGGTGGACAGTTTCCACTGCCTCCAAATTCTCTGGATTTTAATTTGTGGAGCATTTGAATGCTTTTGAGTACTAAATCAGTGTGCAAGTTGCTGAGAGTTATCATATCAGAAGGATATGGCTGAAAAGAAAACAAGTAATATATTTCTAAATATGTACGCAAATGGATTAGTTCAGCTATGAGTCAAATTTGTCCACATTTATTTCAGGTGATTCTATAAATGTAATAAACATGTTCACAAACAAACAACTGAGTTGTGTTGTTTATAATGAACTGTGTTTGTAATTCTTCAAGCTATTAATGAGGGTTATGACCTACACACGTTACTCATCTTTGAACAATAACATAGATAGTAAATGGAATCTGGCTCATAAAATGATAAACAGCACTATCAATGACTGAATTTCATCACAATTAAAGTTTGTGGAGTAACTGTAGTGTTTCAGTCTACACACACACTCTTCCTTTGCTAGTCTATTTCACACTTATTACTTGTACATAAGCCTGCTTCTTGAATGCAATCACTTTATGATTTCCACTGATAAATCTTTTAGTCTGCTTCCTCATTTACACAATCTATCTTCACCATCTTGTACTCAGTATAATGACTACTGCATTCCAAATCTACTTGGATTGGCATCCCACTGCAGACTTCCTCCACCTCTATACTCAGCAAACCATTGTGAAGTGCACAGTGGAGGATACGTACCATTGTAGCAACTTCAAGAGCTTTTTCCCATTCCATTCACTTATGGAACATGGAAAGAATGACTTTTTAATTGCCTCTGTGCATGCTGCGGTTAACTAAATCTTCTCACAATCCCTAAAGGAGTGATACATAAGAAGTTGTAGTATATTCCTGGAGTTATCATTTAAGGCCAGTTATTAAAATTTTGTCAGTAGGCTTTCTTTGAATATTTACATCTATCTTTGAGTCTGCCAGTTCAGTTCTTTCTACATCTCCATGACATTCTCCCATGGCTTGAACAAAAATTTGAGCATTCATGTTGCCTTTCTCTATATTCGTTCAATGTCCCCTGTTAGTTCTATTTAGAATAGGTCCCACACGCTTAAGCAATATTCTAAGATGGGTTGCATAAGTGATCTGCAAACAATTTCCTTTGTAGACTCACTGCTTTTCCCCAATATTCTATCAAGAAACCAAAGTCTGCTACCCACTTTATCCATGACTGAGCCAACATAATCATACCATCTCTCTACAAAGTGTTACAGCCAGGTACTTGTATGAGTTGGTGAATTCTGACAGTGACTCATTGCTATTATAGTCATAGGATACTACGTTTCTTCATTTTGTGAAGTGCACAATTTTACATTTCTGCACATTTAATGCAAGTTCCCAATTTTTGCACCACTTTCAAATCTTATGGCGATCTGACTGAATATTTATGCAGCTTCTTTCAGATAGTACTTCATTATAGATAAATGCATCATCTGCAAAAAGTCTGATGTTATTATTAATATTGTCTGCAAGGTCATTAATATAAAACATGAACAGAAGGGTCACAACACTTTTTCCTGGGAGACACCTGAAGTTACTTCTACATCTGATGATGACTCTCCATCCAAGACAACCTGCTGCATCCTCCCACCAAAATGTCCTCAGTCCCATCACAAATTTCATGTGATACCCCATATGATCATACTTTTTACAATAAGCATAGATGTGGTAATGAATCAAATCCTTTTTGGAAATCAAGCAATGCTGCATCTATCTGACTTCCTTGATCCAAAGCTTTCAGTACATCATATGAGAAAAGTACAGGTTGGAATTTGTGCTGGTTGACATTGAGCAGGTCATTAAGATACTTCATTATGTTTGAGCTCAGAATATGTTCTAAGATTCTAAAATAAACTGGTGTCAAGGATACTGGATGGTATTTTGTGGGTTTCTGATACTATCCTTCTTGCAGATGGGTGTGACCTGTGTTTTTTCTAAGAATTGGGCACTGTTTTTTGTTTGAGGAATACAACAGATTGTATTTACAAGAGGGACTAACTCAGCTGCAGATTCAGGGATTCTAGTGGCCCCTGTAGCTTTGTTCAGCTTTAACAATTTCAGCTGTTTCTCAACACCACTGATACTAATACGTGTTTCATTCATCTTTTCAGTGCTATGAGGATTAAATTGGGGCAATTCTCCTGGGTTTTCCTTTGTAAAGGAACATTTGAAAATGGAGCTATGCACTTCAGCTTTTGCTTTGCTACCCTCAATTTCAGTTCCTGTCCACTCACTAGGGACTGGATGCTAACTTTGGCATCACTAACAGTCTTTACATATGACCAGAATTTCTTTGGGTTTTGGAAATATAATTTGACAACATTCTGCTATGGTAGTCATTGATGGAATCACACATTGCTCTCTTGACAGCCATATGCGTTTCATTCAGCATCTCTCGATTTATAGCCCTACATTTTGTTTTACACCTATTATGCAGTAATCTCAGTTTCTTTAGACATTTCTCTACAGTGACTGTATACCAAAGTGGGTCCCTCCCATTGTAAACTGTTCTACCAGGTACATATCTAGCCAGTGCATGGTTAACTATTCTTTTAAATTTGAGCCATAACTCCTCTACATGCTCCTGCACTGTGCTGAAAGTTTCAAGTTCCTCACTGAGAAATGACAATACTGATTTTTTATTTAGTTTACTGAACACATACATCTTTCTGCTTGTTTTAGTTGTCTTTTATACTTTGGTTATCATTATTGCCATAACCGCATCATGGTTACTAATACCAGTGTCAATGTGGACATCCTCAAAGAGGTCAGGTCTATTTGTTGCCATTAAATCCAAAATAATTCCATCATGAGTGAGGTTCTGAACTATCTGTTCTAGGTAGTTTTCAGAGAAGGCATTCAGTAATGTTTCACAGGATGTCTTATTACACTCACCACTAACAAAACTGTAATACCACTTGACAATCCATACAACTTAGGGTAAGTAAAATATGTGTGAGAAACTTCCAAAAAATAGTTGTCATGTAATTCACTACCAAACTCAAAGAGGCACAAAGTCAAGATTACATTAGTCTGCCCTGAGACACTTACTATATAAGTTAACACCAATGTAACTCTCATTGCTTGTTTTTGTCCAATCAGTACAATTTTCTAAGCGATGTTTAACCTCAGAAAATTATTCCAAATGACAATAAAGAGTAGAAATATGCTACATTTGTTTCTGAAACTAGCAATGATACAAAGGGCAAAAGTTGCAATGTAGTTACTCACTTTTTTGTTCTTAAGTTACCCAGACCTGTGGGAATAGAGATGTTGACAACATCTGCATGCTGCCAATCATTAGCAAGGCTGATACCTCGTTTGTACTGTATTAGATATCCTGTCAATGGACTATGACCATCAAATGGTTTGTGCCATGACAAATGAGCTGACCTACTATTAATTTCAGTCACTTCAATATCAAGTGGAGGATCAGGTGGTTCTGAAAAATAAGAACAGTTCAACATTTCTTAAAAATAACAAATATAGCTACATGAAATAATGGAAAAAAACAGTTGGAAAATTAGCCTTTGGCCAACAAGGCCTTTGTCAAAAATAGACAGCACACACACACACACACACACACACACACACACACACACACACACACACACACAAATGACCACAGTCTCTGGCAGCTAGTGATGAATCGAGTATGGCTCCAGCTGCCAGAGACTGTGGTCATGTGTGTGAGAGTTGCGTTCGCATGTGTGTGTTGTCTATTTTTGATGCAACCTTGTTGGCCGAAAGCTTACTTTCCAACAGTCTTTTCATTGTGTCTTTCTGCAACTCAGCATCTCCATTATATGGTGAGTAGCAACTATCCGTTTCATAATATTGAAGTATAGGAACATGTTAAGACAGACACTGAGTGTACTGATATAGCAGATGGAAAGTTAAATACGGTATAATCGTAATACCAAGCAGTTATTCAAGAAATTAAGTTCCATATGCATTGCCTGGGAAAAAAAAAAGAAAAGGAAAAGAAGTGAAACACCCATAAGACAAGGTTGAATGTCAATATAGCTTCATCATATACACACCATCATCAGGTGTGTTGATGATTAGAGATGCAATTCTCTTTGACATACAGAATAGCCACAAGAGTGCATTAGTGTTATTCTTGTTAGTGTTGTTACAATACCTGGTAGGGTATATAAGGGCATGAACAGCATCACATGTTGAATGATCACGTGAAGGCCACAGAGTTGCTGCATGCTCACGTCATACAGCATTATTAGCATCTGGTAGAGTTTGAAAGGGGACTCATGTGAATTTCCACTTGGCTAACCACTTGAAACATGCAATATTCGTATTTGTGGGGCACTCAGATCTGGCAGTGGCACACTTTTGGATTGCATGGGAATGTGAGAGCAAGCACACTCATTGTCAATGTTCTGGTCAACCCTGTCTAACCACCACACAGGAGGATTGCCGTATTGTGCACAAACCATGTCATAATGCCTTCTCACTCATGCCTACTATCCAAAAGTAAATAATGGAATCCTTTCAACATTCTGTGTCATCCTGCACCATTGATCAGAGCATGGCAGCAGCCAAACTAGTGAATTACTGTTCCATGCCTATGTTGCTGTTGTGTAACACAAACAACTGCGCTTGGAGTGGCGCCATAGCCAGGAAGCATGAACCATTGAGGGAAGGCACTGTAGGGAAGGCACTGTATTGTGTTCAGCAATAAATCATGGTTCTGTAGTACACTAGACGACCATTCTCAGGAAGTATGATGGCAACCTGTGGAGAGGTCCCACTCTTCCAGTGTTTAGAAGAGACAAAGCAGTGTTTTTCCTAGCAGCACGATCTGAAGAGCTACTGGGTATGACTTCAGGTCTTCACTGACAGCACTGGAATGAGCTCTGATGGCACAAGGGTATGTCACTGACATCTTACATCCTTCTTTGTTACCTCTCATTTATTGAGTACTGATAAAAAAGAGAAGAAGAAGAGTTAAGCTGGACCACGGCAGTTACATAGTTCTTTCATGAAGTAGGTTGTCTGCTTGACCAGAAGATACACTGAAGGTATATTTTTTAGACCTGACAGAAGGGTCTGACTCAATAACCAACAGGTTACTTCTAAGAAAACTGACATTATAACATTACAGATCCATTTCAGCATCTTTTAGACACATATCCAATGAATCATAAGTAAATTTCAAAAATTACATATGCAATATATGAGAAAGTGATAAATTTTCAATCTACTAGTATGCCTCTGGGTTACATTCTTGATCATTTTCTCTTCCTTATATACATTAATAACATGGTATTCCTTCTGCATATGCAGATGCCACCGCACTCTTTTTCTATGGCAAAAAATAGACAGAGATAGAAGTTTCTGCAATGACTAGTGTAACAGAAACAATTAAATACTTCATTGATCCTGCCCAGAAAGTGAACTTCAGTACAAATTAGTGATTGACATTCAAAACAGGTAATTCCTACTACACCAGTGTAAATAGTGTACGCAGAATTCTGAAAATATGGTACCTGTAAATCTGTTGGTATGTATATGGTTGAAGAGCTTCAAGGCAAAAATTATTCCTTTCTTACGTATGAGACTGAATTTTGGAGATGTGCAGCAGACATACACATACATACAATAATACTAGACAGAAAAAGACAATATGGATTATACATAGAGTAGGCCATAGAGAATCTTGGTGTGAAGGGCTTGTGCAACATGAATACATAACAATGTATTCTTTAAACCTTTTAAAATACATTCAAATTTATGCAGCCACAAAATAAAGCAAATATATATTGTGATGTGCATGAGTGCAACACCATGGCAAAATTAAAAATGATAGACTGAAGCTCACTTATCACTGTTCTGACTTGGTTTAACAAGCTACCAAACTCACTACAAATTGCAAGTGGAACGATCTCAACACATATTAAAAATATATTTTGACAAAAAATTGTTTAATCCTCTTCAAAAAATTTTACATGGGAATTCTTATGTATTACATACTTCTTGTATTATTAATCAGTCTGAAGCAGTAGAACATGAACTATGATGTAATAAATATGTGAAGTAGATATAAGGGAAAGTCCAGGTTGAGATATAAACAATATAATGAAAAAAAAATAGATCACTACTCATCATAAGTTTCAGATAGACACAGCGAAAAGACTTATGCACATTGAGCTTTTGGTCAAAGCCTTCTTCAGAAAAGATAAAACACAAACATTCATGCAGGCAAGTACATCTCACACACATATGACCACTGTCTCCAGCTGCACCAGCCAGAATGCAACTATCGCCTCAAATGAAAGCAGCAGTCCAGAGTGGAGTGGGGAAGGGAGAGGAATAGCTGGTATGGCTGGAGTGAGAGCAGAGCTGTGTTTGGCAGAGCATTCAGGGATTCGATGATAGCAAAACTTGTCCTTCCAGGTGCAGCATCGCAGGGGTTGGGGGATGAAGTGAGGGGTGAAAAGTGAAAAGGGGAGTGGAAATGGAGAGGATCAGACAAGGAGAAATGTCTGGAGGGAATGTTGGCAGAGAACAGTGCTCAATGAGGGTGACAGGATGTGAAATGGGAGAAAGTGATCGGACAGAAGGCTGGGATAATTTTGGGAGGAGAGAATGTGTATTAAGGGTAACTGCCACCTGTACAGCTCAGAAAATCTGGTGGAGGAGGGGAGAATCTGAATGGGCTGGGTTGTGAAGTAGTCATCCTGACACACCGCCAGTCCTCCCACCATTCCCAATCCTCCCACCACCTCCGAGAACCATATACAAAGGAACACCACCTTCATCACTCAATACCGCCCTGGATTGCAACAACTGAATCATCACACCCTGAAATGAGGGACATCTTACCCATGATTCTTCCCACCTCTCCTAAAGTGGCACTCTATCACCCACCCAACTTTCACAACATCCTAGTACATCCCTTTGCCACTCCCAATCCCATCCCATCCCCTTGCCTGCTCAATCCACACACTCAGCATTTCCTATTCCAGTCCTGTCACAGGCTTATCCTAACCCATCAGAGGCCAGGCCACCTGTGAAAGCTGACATGTCATTTGCCAGCTCTGATGTAATCACCACACAGCTTTTTACATTGATATGACTACCAACCAGCTGTTCTTGAGGATGAATGGCCACCACCAAACAGTGGCCAAGCACAAAGTGAACCACTTTGTGGCACAACATCTGGCTGAACATAACACGCTTGATTTCTATGGCTGCTTCACAACTTGGGCCACCTGGATCCTCTCTTCCATCCTCAGCTTTTCTGAACTTCACAGATGGGAGTTATCTTTACAACACATTCTCCACTCCTGAAATAGTCCTGGCCTCAACCTATGGTAACCTATTGCCCCCACACCCTTCATCCAACAGTATCTACCCCCTTTGTCCATTCACCTCCTCCCATTTCATGTCCCCTAAGCCTCATTGCATTCCCTGCTCTCTGACAGTACACCCACCAGTCTTTTCCCCTTCTCTGCTCCTCTCTTTTTGCAATCACCTGCCCCCTTCCTCCCTCCCCCACAGCCTCCCAGTGCTGCACTTGGCAGCCTTGTCCTGCTGCCATTTAGTCCCCACACATTCTGGCAGGCAGCGCTCTTCTCTTGACCCAGCAATACCTTGCTATTCCTCCCCCTTGTCCACCACACTATAGATTTCTGCTTTCATGTGATTCACCATTTACATTCTGGCTAGAGATAGTGGTCATGTGTGTGTGAGGTGTGCTTGCTCTTTGTGTGTGTGTGTGTGTGTGTGTGTGTGTGTGTGTGTGTGTGTGTGTGTGTGTGTGTGTGTGTGCGCGAGCGCGCGCGCGCGCGTGTGCGCGCATCTTCTTCTCTGAAGAAGGGTTTGGCTGAAATCTCAATATGTAATGGTCTTTCCTCTGTGCCTGTCTGCAAGTGAATGTGTTGTCTTTGCAGAGAGTATCAATCTGTCCTTTTTGTCGTATTATCATATTGTAGACTGCCAATTTAAATTTATTTACCCCTTGCCTACAACTTTAGTATAAGACTTAGTGTATAATTATTTCATGTTCTATATTTAGCACTCTAAAAATTGTACATCATTCCCTTGATGACAGAGATATATAATTGTGGCGACTATCGACCAAGTCGCGTGTAATATCTTTGTTTTTGGCAAGCTCTTTGCCCCAGTCTGTGGTCGCGCGTGAAAGTGTACGGACGTGTACCGAGAATTCAGAATGTAAACAACTGTATATGTGTGCTTACGAGAAATAAAAATGGTGTTTATTACACGTGGTGTAGTGTGCATCATTGGATTCGGCAACCCTACCACACTAAACCCATACTGGTGACCCCGAATTTTGTTCGCGAGTGCTACAACGAAATCTTATACCATCGAGCAGTACACAATGGATCGCTTGCCGCCTGCTACACCGAACACGTGCCAACTAAGTGTTCCAACGGACACTTCGCCATGGTTTTACAATTATCCACCGGGCGTCCGCAATAGTTCTACGCAGTTTCCGGACACATCGACTAGCTATACTCAACAGGACAGTGTTTATACAATTCCACAGCCACGTGTTCCGAGTGCTCAACAGCCGACGCAATGTGCTCAAACCCCAGTGACTATGTTTACAGGTTTCCCAAGCGCAAGTGTGAATTTTCCACCCGAATCAGTGACTGTACAAATCGAGCCGGACGCTCAAGACAGGAGAGTTCATATTTCTGCCGGAACTCCGGATTTTGCACCAACCCCCCCTACACCACCAGCGTCCGCTTTACGAGTGTTTCCGACGCCACACGCCGTTCCTGCCGTGTGTGTTCCACAAACATTAGGTGATTTTAACTATTTTAATGCACCTGTAGGGGAGGGGCCCGGAAACTGTATTCCGTCGTTCGCCGCACATCGGTCGACTACGGTCGATTCTACCGCGCCGGTCCATTCTACGCCCGTCGGCGTTACTCCGTCGACCGCTCGATTCGTTGATTTCTCGACCAAGGTCGAGCCAGCCGCGCCTACCGTGCCGCGTGCCACTGACAGTGGCGGAAGCTGCTGCACCGCTACTGCACCCGAGACAATTACGTTGCAGAACTATGGACAGGGAGAGACAGAGACAGTTTCTGATAAACATTTATGTCAAGACTTTCCCACCCGTTGGCCGAAGCTACCACCCCTTCGCAAGGATGACCCACGCACATGGTTTGCCTTGGTCGACCACGTCCTGCAGCTACACGGCGTCGCCGATGACAATTCGAAGTTCCTATGCTTACTGTGTCACCTCCATGACGAACTGGATCTGATCTGCGACATTGTGGTTTCGCCCCCCGCTACGGACAAATATGCGTTCGCCCGACGCACCATCCTCGAGCGACTATCCACATCGACAGAGGAAGCTATCCGCCTCATCAGTCAGGAATCGCTGGGATCCAGGTCCCCGTCGCAACTCTGGCGTCATCTCCGCGCTATGATTGACACGCATCACATGCCGGACATTACACTTTGGACCATCTGGTTGCTGAAACTTCCCCCGCAAGTTCAACTTCACCTTCTACATGTAACTTCGGCCCCACTAGATGCCAAACTGAAGATCGCAGACCAGGTTTACAACATTCTGCCCCCCCCCCCCCCCCCCACGCATACCCCCCCAGGGTGCCCTCAGGCCTCAGGGGTTGGCACACCTGCGTGGCAGTTCCCATCCTGCAGTACAGAGTGCACACGACTCGCTCCACGCATGCGCGCGGAGCCAACGCCGCCTGGCAACCGCCGCAGTAACTCCTCTCCTACCAGCACTACTGCAGCGTCGCCATTGGAGGGAACTACAAACAAGTCCCCCTCCACTGCCGCTTCGACCTCAACCAGCGCGACGGGCGATGCCACGCGCCGCCCCGCTTGGTGTTATTTCCACTCTCGCTTTGGCGACGCGGCTAAGAAATGTCGTTCTCCATGCGCGTTCCCAAACTAATAATGCGACCCAATTCAGGCGCTACGGGCCGCGTTGCACCGCACAGACGCCTATCAGTAAATACTTCTTCTCCTCACGCGCCAGGACGCTTGTACGTGAAAGATGCAGTGTCTTGCCTTTCATTTCTAGTCGACACGGGGGCCGAGGTTAGTGTGATACCTTTGTCCGCAGGTATTAAATTCGAGCTTCAGCCTTGCCCCCCGCTTCGAGCCGCCAATAATTCCCTGATCCGCTCTCATGGAATAACGAATTTAAGCCTTAAACTGCAGGACATTAATACGCCCTTACAGTGGACTTTCGTTATCGCGGATGTGGATGAACCCGTGCTTGGGGTAGATTTTCTCTTAGCCCACGCACTGTCACCCAACCTACAACGAGGTACACTAACCTTTAACTCGGGAGACCGTACCACCGGTTCAGATATCTTACCCCTCTCATCCGAAAGCGCCATTCTGCTGTGTGAGCTAGCGGAAACTGCTGTTGCAGTGCTTTCTCTTAGATCACACAACGACGAACTTCGGGACAGCAATGGGGCCCTCCGCTTACGCATCGCCGCCGTGCAAGCCAAGCTCACGGACGCGCGTAAGCAGACCGCCCAGCTGTCGCACACGGCCACGCCCCCAACCCCCGCACCACTTCCTCGCACCTGCAGCCGACGCCGCGTGACATTTCTACTGCCGGACGGAAGCTGTACCCGCGACGCTACCAGGTACCCCACCGAGCTCTTCGACAAGGACTACCAGTGGATCACCGCCACTGCTGCTGAACTGCCGGCCTTGGACACACACACGTGTGCATTACAGGTTAGTCACAGTGCAACGGGTGCTGGTCCAGCATCCCCATCGGTGTTCGCGATCAATAACGGTACTGTCCACAGAATAAATACCACAGAAGGCCCACCGGTACGTGCAAAGGCTAGGCGTTTAAATCCGGAAAAACTTAAACACGCTAAAGCTATTGTTCAGGAACTTTTAGATAATAAGACTATCCACCCTTCTTCTAGTTGTTGGTCGTCACCCATTCATTTGGTGCCCAAGAAAGATGACACTTTCCGCCTCTGCGGTGACTATCGGGCGCTTAACGCCAGAACAATTTTAGATAATTATCCCGTCCCAAATATTCAAGACTTTGCTTCCCAGCTGCATGGGGCACAAATTTTCAGTGTAGTCGATTGTCATAAGGCGTACCACCAACTGCCAATGGCACCTGAGGACGTTGAAAAGACCGCTATCATCACCCCGTTCGGGTTGTTCGAGTATTTGTTTATGCCATTCAGCCTTAAAAATGCTGCACAGACGTGGCAACGGTTCATCGACTCGCTGGTTGGAAAACTGGACTTTGCATATGCGTACCTGGACGACTTGTTAATTTTTTCTTCCTCCCTCGAGGAACATGAACAACATTTAAATACAGTGTTCCAACTATTAAAAGCAAACGGTATCGCAGTGAACAATACTAAGTCACAACTCCGCCGCACCAGTGTCACTTTTCTGGGCCACAGAGTTTCTGGCGACGGCATCCGCCCCCTAACTGAACGGGTGGAGGCCATTAGTACGGTGCCTTTGCCCAAAGATTTTCAGGGCCTCCGCCGCTTCCTTGGAACGGTAAATTACTACCGTAAACATATTCCCCGCGCCGCCGACATACAAGCCCCACTGACGGATGCCCTCGCGGGAAAAAACACATCAGGGTCTCGGGCGGTCACGTGGACTCCAGATATGTGTCGCGCATTTGATAATCTAGAGTCAGCCTTACAGACAGCTGTTACGCTTGCTCACCCCATTCCTGATGCTCCCATCTCGCTTACTACAGACGCAAGTGATACAGCAGTGGGGGCAGTACTTCAGCAATCCGTGGGTTCTGTTGTACAGCCGCTCAGATTTTTCTCCCACAAACTGACCGCTTCCCAACGTGAATGGTCGACCTTCGACCGGGAACTGTTTGCTATTTACGCTGCTATCAAATATTTCCAAGACGATATCGAAGGTCGCCATCTCGTGGTATTTACCGACCACGAGCCATTGGTTTACGCTTTCCGTAACCCAGGTAAGGACTCATCCCCGAGACGTTTTAGGCATATGGACCTTATATGTCAGTTTATGAATGACATACGTTACGTCAGAGGCGCAGACAATGTCGTCGCTGATTTTCTGTCGCGGGTGTCAGTTTTATCTTCACAACTGGACCTCAGTGAGCTCCCTAAATTGCAGACAGAGGATACTGAACTCGCAGCATTGCATTCCGATATCAAAACAGGACTCAAACTAGAGTTACGGACACTTCCTGGGTTTTCATCACCCATCTGGTGCGACATTTCAACAGGACGCATACGCCCGGTGATTCCTGCACCTCTCTGCCGGGACATATTTAATAGTATCCACGACTTGGCACACCCTGGCATTCGCGCCTCCGCACGTTTGGTATCTGAACGTTTTGTTTGGCCCGGGGTGATAAAACAGTGTCGCAGTTGGGCACGATACCCCACCCAGTCAGACCCCATCCCCTGCTGCACCCACCTCGCATGAGGCATCTACCGACAGTCCATGGATGAGCGACGCCCATTCCCACACATGTGACGTTCCCCACTCCCAGTCGTGTGACAGTGCTACAGGTGCGTGTGACATTCCTATGCAGAGTGATGCGTGTGATGACTTACCCTCCTACAGGCAGCCCCTCGCCTCTCCCCTGTTAGGATTCAGTGATGTATCAGTGACCAGCCTCAGAGCGTGTGATGTCACCGATGACGACTCGTGTGGAGATTCTGTCAACCCGTATGAGGAAGTGGTAGTGAATGTCAACACAGATCTTATTTGCAGCTCTAATGTGTTTTTTGTTATGCAGCCGGGTAATGTGTACATCTTCTATGAACAAGCCAGCTTCCCCAGTGACAACTTAACTCACATTCATCTCCTCCAGTCTGTCCCCTTGCCTGTTGGTACTGACCCATCAACGGTCAAAGTCCTACGTACCGCCACAGGCATTCAGATCCGCTATCCTGGCCCCTCACAACCCACCATCCCCTCCCCAGATCCCTCAACTGCTGTACGAGGATTCACCTGGTCAGGCAGGACCAACCGCCCCTCTCGCTGGCTCGAAGACTTCAATTACTAATGTAATGTAATGTAAGGTATGTTTTCTGATTAAACACCCTCTCCCTCCCCCCTGGGTGTTCCCTTTACATGTATGCCCCAATATTTATGTTTGTGCTCCACACTCTAGGGGGGGGGGCTAATGTGGCGACTATCGACCAAGTCGCGTGTAATATCTTTGTTTTTGGCAAGCTCTTTGCCCCAGTCTGTGGTCGCGCGTGAAAGTGTACGGACGTGTACCGAGAATTCAGAATGTAAACAACTGTATATGTGTGCTTACGAGAAATAAAAATGGTGTTTATTACACGTGGTGTAGCGTGCATCATTGGATTCGGCAACCCTACCACGCTAAACCCATATAATAAAATACAACACAATGCAGTCAACTATCATAGAATAATGAACAAAGAACATTCCTAAGCAAGTAATACTATTTCCAAACAAAATACATCCTCCAAATATTAGTAAAACATGTGCACACTGTCCTACCTTGTACAGCCAAATGAATTAACAGCTCACTGTGACCAAAGACATTGCCTGCCTGACAGATGTACAGACCAGAGTCCTCCCTGTTAGATTTGTTTATGATCAGTTTTGATGAAATACCTCTGTCCGTCTTGATTTCTGACACACTTAACCTGTTAACAGAGCATCAGAAATTTTATTAGTACTACAGCTCCTGTACACCATATCATGTAGAAATTGTAAAAATAAAATTTGATAATGTCATCTTGTAATATACAGGGTGTTACAAAAAGGTATGGCCAAACTTTCAGGAAACATTACTCACACACAAAGAAAGAAAATATGTTATGTGGACATGTGTCCGGAAATGCTTACTTTCCATGTTAGAGCTCATTTTATTACTTCTCTTCACATCACATTAATCATGGAATGGAAACACACAGCAACAGAATGTACCAGTGTGACTTCAAACACTTTGTTACAGGAAATGTTCAAAATGTCCTCCGTTAGTGAGGATACATGCATCCACCCTCCATCGCATGGAATCCCTGATGTGCTGATGCAGCCCTGGAGAATGGCGTATTGTATCACAGCCGTCCACAATACGAGCACAAAGAGTCTCTACATTTGGTACCGGGGTTGCATAGACAAGAGCTTTCAAATGCCCCCATAAATGGAAGTCAAGAGGGTTGAGGTCAGGAGAGCGTGGAGGCCATGGAATTGGTCCGCCTCTACCAATCCATCGGTCACTGAATCTGTTGTTGAGAAGTGTACGAACACTTCAACTGAAATGTGCAGGAGCTCCATCGTGCATGAACCACATGTTGTGTCGTACTTGTAAAGGCACATGTTCTAGCAGCACAGGTACAGTATCCCATATGAAATCATGATAATGTGCTCCATTGACCGTAAGTGGAAGAACATGGGGCCCAATCAAGACATCACCAACAATGCCTGCCCAAACGTTCACAGAAAATCTGTGTTAATGACGTGATTGCGCAATTGCGTGCGGATTCTCGTCAGTCCACAAATGTTGATTGTGAAAATTTACAATTTGATCACGTTGGAATGAAGCCTCATCCATAAAGAGAACATTTGCACTGAAATGAGGATTGACACATTGTTGGATGAACCATTTGCAGAAGTGTACCTGTGGAGGTCAATCAGCTGCTGATAGTGCCTGCACATGCTGTACATGGTACGGAAACAACTGGCTCTCCCGTAGCACTCTCCATACAGTGATGTGGTCAACGTTACCTTGTACAGCAGCAACTTCTCTGACGCTGACATTGGGGTTATCGTCAACTGCACGAAGAATTGCCTCATCCATTGCAGGTGTCCTTGTCGTTCTAGGTCTTCCCCAGTCACGAGTCATAGGCTGGAATGTTCCGTGCTCCCTAAGACGCTGATCAATTGCTTCAAACATCTTCCTGTCGGGACACCCTCCTTCTGGAAATCTGTCTAGATACAAACGTACCGCGCCACGGCTATTGCCCCGTGCTAATCCATACATCAAATGGGCATCTGCCAACCCCGCATTTGTAAACATTGCACTGATTGCAAAACCACCTTCGTGATGAACACTAACCTGAATTATTGAGATACTTAGGAGAGCCAGTCATGACAAACATATTCTACAGGGTGTGCATGATACACAAGACAGGTGAAATACCTTCCGACATGAAGAAGAGTGGAATAATTCCAAAGGTGAAAGGTGCTGAATAATATGATAATTACTAAATCATCAGTTTAATGAGATAGATTATTTGCAGAACAATGGAAAAGTTGGTGGAAACTGACCTCAGCGAAGATCAGCTTGGGTCTGTGAGAAATATTGGGCTATATATGAGGTAAATACTGACTGCATGATGTAGCTTACAAGAAAGATTAAAAAAAGGCAAACCTATTTTAAAAGCATTTGTTGACTTAGAGGAAGCTATTGATTGGAATAATCTCATTGAAATTGTGAAGGTAGCACAAGTAAAGTACAGGAAGTGAAAAGTTATCTTCAGCTTGTACAGAAATCATATTAGACTCATAAGAATTGAGCGCATGAAAGTGAAGCAGTGGTTAAGAAGGGAGTGATGTAGGATTGTAGCTTATCCCACATGTTTTTCAGTCTGTACATTGGAAAAGCATTAAAGGAAACCATGGAGAAATTTGGAAAAGGAATCAAAGTTCATGGAGAAGAACAAAAAAATTGAATTTTGCTAGTGACATTTCAGTTCAGTCAGACATGGCAAAAAACTTCTAAGATCAGTTGAACGAAACAGAACATTTCTTGGAAACAGGTTATAAGACAAACAGAAACAGAATTAAAACAAGGGTAATGGAATAAACAGGGTGGAGAGAAAAAGGTGTTAGAAAATATTTCTCTACTGTGGTTGATAGTATGCCATAAATGATTCAACTTGTGATATTGCTGTAATATGGTTATAAAAATTCTATAACTCTCCCACCGATGTCTCAGTTTCCATTTCAGAATGGAAGCACTAACACTGGAACAGTGTTTGTTGCTCATAAAGACATTTCATGCAAATTCTGGATGTATCTTTGTGGTGAGATGCATATTCAACAGCACACTGGTCCAAGAATAGCACCTCCCTGAATGACCACTTCTCAATGACATTACTGTACAGAATTGAAGTCAAAAGTTGCAACAAAATTCAGGCATCCTCTGATACAGATTTTGTGTAATGTTTTCCCTGTTTTTTAACAGGTTGATGAATTATTTGAAAAGACCGAAGACCTACACAATTCCAGGAAGGGCCACATAGGATGACCAGCCTCAGTTTTAGCTTTGAAGAGTGTGGAGCAAGCGAGGACCCTATACATGACGATATCACTACATCAAGACATGTAGCGCAGTAACATGAGATGTCATGACGGTCTCTCCAGAGGACAATGAAAGAGAAACTTAACCTTTTCCCCTACAAAATTCAGTGCTAATAACTGTTGAAGGATAGGGATGTGGTGTTCTGATATTATTTTGGAAATAAGAAGCCTAAGGCCTTTGAAAATCGAACAGTCATTTTGGATCAGACCTGGTTTAATGATGATGCACACTTTGATCTTCATGGGTATGTCAACAAACAGAAATGGCACTACTGGGTTACTGAGGTTACTGACAGTCCACATGTTCAAGCTACTAAAAAAAGAGAAAAAAATCAATGTTTGGTGCACAATCAGTGCGCAATGCATTATTGGAACAATTTTTTATTGACAGGCAGGTACCGGAACACAAATTTACACTGGCTGTACAACGTGGCCGAATGTTCTGAAGCTACCGGTTCAGGCAGTGTGGAGCACATCCACACCACACTGTGGAGGTCTTAGAATTCTGTCAGGAAAGATTTAAAGTTCAGACTGTTGTCCTGGACACCTTAACATTCACTGGAGGTGATGTGGAGTGGCTCCCTATAGTCCTGCATTCAGCCTTTATGGTTATTTCTAATGGGATTACCTGAAGAATAGAGTCTTCAAAGATGCATCTGCAGCACTCCAGGATGTTGGTAGTCCAATTTCCAGAGAGATTCACGCAGTCTAAAATAATGTTGTTCAGAAAGTCATTCATCATCATCAGTTATCTGCTATATTAGCAGGTCCTTTGCCTCTCCATTTTCTGCGATCCATTGCTTCCTTCTTAAGGCTGCTGTATGTTGTACCGTCCATCATGTCATCCAGTATCTGGAATCTCTTCCTTCCTCGCTTCCTTTTGCCTTCTACATAACCTTCTAAAACTGTTTTTATCAGTCCATCATTCTTTCTTAATATATGCCCAATCCAATTTCTTTTTCTTCTCTTTATTACATCTAGTAACTGCCTTTTCTCTCCCACTCTTCTCAGTACCTCTTCATTTTTTACTCTGTCCATCCAACTTATTCCTTCCATCTTCCGCCATGTCCAGATCTCAAAAGCCTCCAGCCTTTCTCTGTCTTTTCTCCTCATAGTCCATGTTTCAGCGCCATATAGAAGAACACTCCATACAAGACATTTTATGAGTCTCTTTCTGAGTTCTCTGTCCATACCGCTGCAGAAGATTCTCCTTTTCTTATAAAACGCCTCTTTTGCCATTGCTATCCTTGTTTTAATTTCTGTGGTGCACTTCCAGTCGGTGTCTATCCTGCTTCCAAGATACTTAAAATTTTGCACCTGTTCTAGTGTTTCTCCATTCAGCACAATTTTTAGTTCCTTATTTCCTCCTATTGCCAATACTTTTGTTTTATTTGTGTTAATTTTCATTCCATATTTTTTTCCGTTAGTTGCAATGGTGTCCACCAAATCCTGTAATTCTTTTTCCCCTGTGGCTAGAAGGACCATGTCATCAGCAAATCTCAAGCACCCTACTCTTCTTCCTCCAATTTCTACTCCTTTGTCACCTAATGAGCATTGGTCAATCATATTTTCCAAGTACAGGTTGAAAAGAGTAGGTGATAAACAGCATCCTTGTCTTACTCCTCTCCCTAGTCTGATCCAGTTCGTACTTTCTCCTCTCACTTTAACTGAAACTTTTTGATTAAGGTACAATGAGTTTATAAGTCTTCTGGTTTTCCAGTCCACTCTCTTTTCCCTCATAATAGTCGCCAGCTTGTCCCAAACCACATTGTCAAATGCCTTTTCTAAATCGATGAAGCACATATATAGGTCTCTTCCTTTTTCAATAAACCTTTCTCCCAAGATTCGTAGGAGCCCTATTGCATCTCTGGTGCCCGTATTCTGTCTAAAGCCAAACTGCTCCTCGCCGAGATTCTCCTCTATTACTTTTTCAAGTCTTTTATTAATTATTCTTAACATCACTTTGGCTGCATGTGAAATGAGGCTGACTGTCCTGTGCTCGCTGCATTTCTTGGTTCCTTGTTTTTTCGGCAATGGAATCATTACTGTTGTCAAAAAGTCCTCAGGCCATTCACCACTGTCATATATTTTATTACATAACCTCAATATTTCTCTTATTCCATTGTGGTTCAAGCATTTTAGTATTTCTCCCGGTATTGTATCTGTACCTACTGCTTTGCCATTTTTCATTGCATCAATGGCAGACTTTACTTCTTCCATTATGATGGTCAGTCCTTTCTCTTCATCACTTACACTGTTGTGTGGTTCAAGTTCTAGAGTTTCTGGTTTGCTATTTGTGTCATGTAGCTCTTTTATATATTCTTCCCATCTCTGGAGGACATCGTCACGATCTTTATACACTACCTCTTCGTCTTTACTCAAAATTTCCATAGTAGCACTTCCTGCTCTGTTTTGTTCCCATGTCATAGTCTTTACTCTGTTGTATAGTAAGTCGTATCTTCCTTTCCTGTCCAGTTCTTCAATTTCATGACATTCCTCTTTTAGCCATTTTTTCCTAGCCTGCTCTGTTTCTCTTCGCAGTTCGTTATTTAACCTTCGGTATATCTTTCTTGCATCTTCAGTGTTCTTGTTTTTCAATTTTCTTCTCTCCTCCATCTTGGAAATCATTTCTTGTGTGACCCATGGTTTTTTTGACCTTTTCCCTTTTGCATATCCTATATTTTTCTGTCCTGCTTTAATGATTCCTTCTTTCAGCATATTCCAGTACTCATTGGCATTATCAGGTGCTTCTTTGTCTCGTAATGTGATTAGAAAGTCCCGAGACAGCATTTCTGTAATTTGTTCTTTGTTGGACCTTATCTTCTCTAGATCCCATTTCTTCACCATTGTCGCCTTTTTCAGTTTTTTCATTCTTATTTCTATTTCTGCCATAAGTAAGTTGTGGTCACTATTAATATCTGCACCTGGTAATGTGTGCACCTTCTTGATTCCATTCCTGTATCTTTCTTCTACCACTATAAAATCGATTTGGTTTCTATATTTATCCCCTGGTGATTTCCAAGTGTAGAGCCTCCTCTTATGGTTCTTGAACCATGTGTTTGCCACTATCAGCTGCCTTTCCCTGCAGAAGTCAATTAACCATTCACCTCTGTCATTTCTCTTTCCAATACCATGACTGCCTACTATGTTTCCCTCTTTCCCTTCTCCCACAATGGCGTTCCAGTCTCCCATTACTATTTTGCAGCATTTTTTATTTTCGTCCATTATTCTCTCTATTACATTGTATGTTTCCTCTACAATTTGGTCATCATGTTCTGAAGTTGGCATATACACCTGGACAATCAGTAAATCTTTTTGTGCTCCTTTCAGCCTTACACAAATAACCCGGTCATTTGCATAGTCTACATATTCCACACATTTAGCCAATTCCTTTGTCATAATCATTCCTACTCCATTAATTCCTTTTACTTCTCCTCCTGAGTAGTAGAATACATATTCATCTGACTGCAACTCTCCATGTCCATTCCATCTTACTTCAGCAACTCCTACGAGGTCCATATGATTCTTTTCCATCTCTCTTTTAAGATTTTCTAGTTTTCCTGCTTGTAGCAGAGTTCTGACATTCCAGGTACCAATTCTCGTTTTGATTTTTTGCCTCCTTTCAAGTTGTCCCCCCCGGAGATCCGAATGGGGGACTATTTTACCTCCGGACACTGATTTAACATGAGAGGAAGCCATTTTTTGTGCATAAAATGGAGACTGCATTATGCAGGGAAGATAATCTGTCATTACAGAATTCAATTAAAGTCTCTACACAACACATTGTTGCAGAAGGAAATCACTTTGAAAATTGTCTGTATTAAATTAGGGTTGTCTGTCCAAGTTATGTTGTAGGACACAAAAACTTTCTAACACCTATTTTTCACCACCCTGTAGTTGAATTAAATCAGATGATGCTCAGGGAATTACAAATGAAACAAGACACTGAAAATAGTAGATAATTTTTGCTGTTTGGGCAGAAAAATGATTAATGAAAGCTGAAACGAAAGGATATAAAATGGGGACTGGCTATTGTAGTAAAAACATTTATGGAAGGGGGGATTTTGTTAACATCTAATAAAAATTTAAATCCAGTTAGAAATGCAACTTTGTATAGAGGTGAAACATAGATGACAAGCAGTTTAGACAAGAAGAGGATTAAAATTTTTAAAATGAGATGCTAAGTTTAAAATTAAATGGGTAGATCAAGTAACTAATGAGGATACACTGAATAGAAGTGCAGAAAAAAGAAATTTATGGGACAACTTGAATAAAAGAACGGATCGGTTGATAGGACATATTGTTAGGCAGCAAGAAATTCTCAGTTTAATAAAGGAGGGAAATGCGGGGGGGGGGGTTTAAAAACTGTTGAAGGAGCTAAGGGATGAATAGAGTTAGCAGGTCCAAATGAAATGAAGGTTGCAGTATAAGAGATTTCCACAGAAAAGACTAATGTGGACAGCTGCATCAAACTAGTCTGCGGACTGAAGACAACAACAATAACAATAACAGCAACCACTACCACCTTGCACAACTTATGGGAATATAGTACATGCAGTGTGGGATATGGGCAAATTTTTCTCCTGATATAAGACAACATCTAACACACCAATATTGTCCAAGATGGATAGGTCAAACACAGCCTGCAGTTTGTCCTCCAAGGTCAGCTGACCTCAATCCTTTGAATTTTTCAGTTTAACATCACCTCAGAAGTGAAGTATACAGCACTCCCATTGATATGGCCAAAGAACTGGAGCAGCAAATTGTACAATCTTGTCAACTTCATGACATGATTTGGGGAGTGTTTGAATGAATTTGTAACTTACTGCTCGAACAAGTGCAATGTTGCATCCGAGTGTGAGAATGACAGCTGGAAAACCTTGTTTAACAGGTACAAGTATACATAAATTTTACTTTTAACACATAACGTGTTGAAGTAGTATTGTATTTCTTGTTAAGGTAGGCCATGGGTGAAATGTGAGATCAAGTAGATGGAACTTAATGAAGAAGTTTAGATTTCACATAAATTTGTACTAACCTGGAAAATATTTCACACTTAAGTTTGTAACCACACATTTACAGTTATCTCACAAATGGCTCAGTTACAGCCTGATATTTACTAGAACATTTTTGCTTCTATGAGTATTGTTGTATAGGTTCACCCATGTCACTTGTCAGTATTTGCTGTTTATTATTTTTCACTTAGGCATCTCTGACAACCCTCTCAACTATGTACCCCAGGTGGCTGCTAGTGTCACTTGGTCCTTAAACCAACCCTGCATCTTCCACACAGTTTATGGAAATCTACAGAGTATAGGTGTGTGTGGATGTTTGCTGGCACAGCTTATATGTGATAATGAGGGAAAGGTTGTTCATCTCATCACTATTAAATTAAGTAATCAGTTGCTCCCCTGTCTTTCATCTGTTAGCAGATACTCATCACCAAACCCAGTGAAGCTATTGCTATCAGACAATGATACTAACCCATGGTATAAAGATGATGTGAGTGATGTCACATGTGCAGAGACAGAACAGAACACTGACAATATTTATTTTGCTTCCATATTATTTTTTGAAAAGTAGGTATGAGGTAAAATGATCTGTAGCATAGCCTGAGATAGAGGTTAGGCTGAAAGGTGCTGGTTTGGTTATGAGTTTATGAAGCCAAAGAATGTGATGTCATGAAAGTAACTATAGTTTTTGTTATGGCATGAATTTTAGGCGTACTGAATTTTGATGAGTGATTTATGATAATCATTTTGATAACATCACGGGTCAAATCAGATGGATGGTACTGGGAAGATCAATATTTTTCCTGATATGTTATTCAACTATCAACAGTCTGTCATCTTCCACAGTTTGGTGGCAATTTGACATATCCTCAGGCTGATGGCAATCATGATATATTTAACTATTGAACCTCTAAACAGACCACAAATGCAGTCAATTATGAAACATACACAATCCATTTGGGCAACCACTGTCCACAATTAAAAAATATGCTCTGCAAACCAGTGTAGTGTTCACAAAAGAAGCTACTATATGGCACCAGCTCTCTTCCTCATTAGACTTAAGACTGGAACATGGAGAAAGTGACTGAATTTAGACCTCCATGTTATTTTTATGATCCCTTACAATCAGCTGGTCTCCAAATTCTTTTAGCTTCAAGAGGACTCAACAACATTCTTGAATGACTCAAGACTGGACTGCACAACAACTTTAAATGTGGTCTTCAAGATTTGTGGCAGTAACAGTGACAAGATAGTGAAAGTAATATTGTATATGAATTATACCATAAGTGGCACAAATTATGAAATTTAGATTCACTGAACTTTTTGTGCTCTTTTATTACTTTTATGGCAGTTCATGCCAAGCATTCATTTGTGTCTGCACCAGGATTTATTGACTTTGATCCATCTGTAAGACTCACAATATTTGGATAAAAGAGAATTATTTACCTGTAACTGTGATGCAACCGTTGTCCATTGAAGAGCCAGTCAACCTGAATAGGATGGTCTCCTCTGACGTCACACTGTAACATTACCTGATCACCACGTCGAGCAGTGGCAGTCTTCTCCACCACATCAAAACTAACTGGTTCTGCAACATTAAAATTCATTATCACAGTTAATAATTTAGCCAATTATTATAACTAATAACAGTGTTCCATTAAGTTCACAAATATTCTGCCACAGTTTTTAGTAATAACAATAAAGCAAACAAACAAGAATAATAAACAGCTTATAGGGAACACCAATGAGAATAAGAAACTAAATTAAAAATTCTTCTCAATAGACTGATTTCATCAATAGACAAGTCCCCAACAATCAGTCTCTCCTACTCGTCTCATCTGATAAGTCCCCCTGACTTGGATTCTGGGTGACTTTTTTGAACTCCACCCCTTTTCCTAAGCCTCTCCAGTCCTATTCCTACACCCCTATTCCTTCCCCTTCAACCTTTCTGCCTGAAGAAGGAGTCACTGGATCCGAAAGCTTGTATAAGTAAAAACTTTTTTATATACATGTGTCCTCAGGCCACCACTTGGTAAGTAGATTTTTTATCTATCCAATTACAAAGAGGTTTTCTAGGAAGATTATGTCTTGTGTTATGAGTATTTTACATTTATACTGATGTATTCTTGGGCAAGGGTCTGGTACCAGACTAAATTAACTCTTCATTCCATGGATCTGTACTGAGGAAATATGCGTGAATGTGGAACATTATTATGTGATATTGATAAAAATATAGTAATAATAATACATACATGCTGTACAACAGCTGGTTCCACTTCAAAATAAGTCAATGGAATAGAAGGAGTTGGTCACAAGTAAGTTTTCGGGGCGCTCTTAAACTGAAACTTATTTGTAACAAAACTTTTTATGGTTCTTAGCAAGTTATTGAAGGTGTGTGTTTCTGAATAGTGGATCCCTTTTTGGGCAAAAAAAGTTCTCATTCCTAGTATACATTTTGTGAAATGAGCTGTTTACTGGAATATATTACTTGAAGTGTGAGCCCAAAATTATGGAATGAAAGTAAGCTCCATATGTGAGCTTTTCTATTTTTATGTCACCTATGTCTGATAACTTTGACATTGCAAACAAGGATTTGTTTAGGCATTTCAGCAGTTCTGCGGTATACTTTTTCCAACTTAATTAGTTACATGTTCCAAAGAACATTTGAACAGTTCTTTTACTCAACTGATGTGGAATGAGTCAGATTATGGGAAAATATATGCACTTTAGTGTTAACGTTAAGGAACACTATTTTTTTTCCTTTTACCCCTCTCAGGTTATATCCCCAGGCACTTTAACACTGCGAGACCTCTCCTATCTGTGCTTCTTCACACTTTATGCATATGCTGGGTGGAAACCTCTTACATTTAGTGAACTGCATATAGTGAGTCTTTTGAAAGTTTAATTACAAGTGATTTGGCCATAAGCCATTTATTGATGTCCAGGAAAATGTCATTAGCAGTCGTTTTTAAAACTGTGCTTGACTTGTTATTTACTGCAATACTTACATCATCTGCAAGCAAAGCAAACTCTTCAGCTGTCAGTGTATCTGATGAGAGGTCATTTATGCACACAAGAAAAAGTTATGGCCCTATGACAGCTACTTGTGGGACACTACACATAATTATGTGCTTCCCAATCACATGACAACTGACAGCTTAATTCACTGGTCTCTCGTACTGCTACCCTCTGTTTCCTGTTTGTGAGATATGAGTTTAAGCATTTTGTGGAAAATCTCATATAAATATGTGAAACAAATACTAACAAAGAGATAGAGGGGCTGGCCAGTACTTACCTCAGCTCAGTACAGCCGATAGATACACAAAAAACAGAACCGAAAATTTACGTTCCTGGCTTTCGAAACAAATGTTCCTTCATCAGGGAGGAGAGGAGAAAGAAAAGGAAGAAGGGAAAGTGGATTAAGTTACTCACAACCCAGGTTATGAAGCAACAGGGAAAGGAAAACAGGGAGAGTAGCAAGGATGGAGGCATGGTTGTCAGAGGGAAGCCAAAGATATTCTACTGTAAGTACTGTGCCAGCTTCAAACCAAAGTGGATGCATACAGAAGTAAAGAGGTATATAGTATAAAGATAAACACAACTATGTAGGATGAAAAGATGCATGAATGGCTAAAGAGGAAAGGGAAAGAGGAGAAGACTGAAGAGTAAATGGGAGTGAGGTTGTTTAACGTAGGTTCAGTCCAGGGGAATGGCGGGATGAAAGGATGTGTTGGAGTGCAAGTTCCCATCTCCGCAGTTCAGAGGGACTGGTGTTGGTTGGGAGAAGCCAAATGGCACATACGGTGTAGCAGGTTCCTAGGTCCCTAGAATTATGCTGGAGGGCATGCTCCACTACTGGGTATTGGACATCTCCTAGGCGGACAGTTCGTCTGTGTCCGTTCATGCGCTCAGCCAGTTTAGTTGTTGTCATACGGATGTGAAAGGCTGTGCAGTGCAGGCATGTCAGTTGATAAATGACATGTGTAGTTTCACACGTGGCCCTGCCTTGAATTGTGTGTGTTTTACCAGTAGCGGGGCTGGAGTAGGTGGTTGTGGGGGGATGCATGGGGCAGGTTTTGCAGCGGGGTTGGTTACAAAGGTAGGAACTGCTGGGTAGAGAAGGTAGTCTGGGAATATTGTAGGGTTTAACAAGGATGTTACAGAGGTTAGGGGGGCAACGAAAGGCAACTCTGGGTGGTGTGGGGAGAATTTTGTCAAGGGATGATCTCATTTCAGGGGTTGACTTGAGAAAGTCATATCCCTGGCGGAGTAATTTGTTGACCGTGTGGAGTATGTGGCAGAAGGACTGCGCCAACTCTCCGACACCTCAACCTACAAAGCTGTTACCCAGGATCCCATTCCCTCCATCCAGACTGAGCTGTAGAAAATTCTAAAAATCCAAGGTCCCTCACAAGGCCTCACAACGGCTTCCATAGACTTACTCACTTCACCTGAGCCATGTACCCCTACTTTCTACCTATTACCCAAAATCCACAAAGAGAACCATCCTGGCCGTCCCATTGTAGCAGGCTTCAAAGCCCCAACAGAACGTATCTCAGCTCTGGTAGACCAACACCTCCAGCCTATCACCCGCAGACTCCCATCCTACATCAAAGACACAAACCACTTCCTAGAACACCTCAAATCCATTCCCACTCCCCTCCCACCTGAAACCTTTCTTGTCACCATAGATGCTACACCCCTTTACACAAACATACCACATACCCATGGTCTCTCTGCCCTTGAGCACTACCTCTCCCAACGCCCACCTGAAGATCTTCCAAAAACCTCGTTCCTTATCCCACTTACCAACTTCATCCTCACCCATAATTACTTCACTTTTGAAGGCCAGACCTACAAACAAATCAGGGGAATGGCCATGGGAACCAGGATGGATGGCTCCGTCTTATGCCAACCTCTTCATGGGCCGCATGGAGGAGGCTTTCCTGAAGACCCAACAGCTGCTTCCCCTGGCCTGGTATAGGTTTATAGATTATATCTTTGTGGTCTGGACTCATGGTGAAGAAACACTCCTTAATTTCCTCCATAACCTCAACTCCTTTTCGAATCTGAATTTCACCTGGTCCTTCTCCAAAACCCAAGCCACCTTCCTGGATGTTGACCTTCATCTTGTTGAAGCTCACATCCACACCTCTGTCCATATCAAACTCACAAACAAACAACAGTACCTTCACTTTGATAGCTGCCATCCATTCCACATCAAACGCTCCCTTCCCTACAACCTAGGTATTCATGGCAAACGTATATGCTCCAATGACAAATCCCTCAACAATTACACCAATAACCTGACCAGTGCTTTCCTCTCCCGCAACTATCCTGCAGACCTTGTCCACAAACAGATCTCCCAAGCAATACATTCCTCCCCGTCCAACAACAATGTTCCTACCCCCAGACCACACAGAAGCATCCCCCTTGTCACCCAATATTATCCTGGCCTCGAAAACATCAACAAGAAGGGCAGTAGCCTTTTCAGTAGTTGAAGGGGCAACAGTGATTGACTGATCTGACCTTGTAATGTCAACAAAAATAGCCTTGCTGTGCTGGTACTGTGGATGACTGAAAGCAAGGGGAAACTACAGCCTTAGCTTTTCTTGGTGGCATGCAGCTCGACTGTATGGTTAAATGATTATGGCATCCTCTTGGGTAAAATACTATATGGTAAAATAATCCCTCATTCAGATCTCTGGGTGGGGACTACTCAGGAGGATGTTGTCATCAGGAAAAACAAAACTACTGATCTGTGTATTAGAGCATGGAATGTTAGATTCCATAATCGGGCAGGTAGATTAGAAAATTTAAAAAGGGAGATGGATAGGTTAAAGTTAGATGTAGTGGGAATTGGTGAAGTTTGGTGGTAGCAGGAATACGGCTTCCGATCTGGTGAATTCAGTGCAAAGTCAACTAGGGACAATGTAGGAGTAGGTTTAATAATGAATAAGAAAACAGAAATGCAGATAAGCTACTATGAACAGCATAGCAAATGCATTACTGTAACAAAGATAGACACGAAGCACTCACCCTGCACAATAATACAAGTTTATAATCATCGCTAACACTTCATCTGAGAATAATAAAAGAGGGCTGTGTACATGGAAGAGACGTGGAGACACTGGAAGGTTTCAGACTGATTAGATAATGATAAGATAGATATTTCATAACCAGATTTTAAACTGTAAGAGGGCTGTGTACATGGAAGAGACGTGGAGACACTGGAAGGTTTCAGACTGATTAGATAATGATAAGATAGATATTTCATAACCAGATTTTAAACTGTAAGACATTTCCAGGGGCAGATGTGGACACTGACCACAATTTATTGGTTATGAACTGTAGATTAAAACTGAAGAAACTGGAAAAAGGTAGGAAAATAAGAGCATGGGACCCGGATAAGTTGAAAGAATCAGAGCTTATTGAAAGTTTCAGTGGGAGCATTAGGCAATGACTGACTAGACTGAGGGAAAGGCATGTGACAGAAGTCAAATGGGTAGGTTAAGAGATGAAACAGTGAAGGCAGCAGAAGATCAAACAGGTAAAAAAATCAAGACCTAGTAGAGATCCTCGGATAACACAGGAGATATTGGATTTAACTGATGAAAGGAGACAATATAAAAATGCAGCAAATGAAGCAGGCAAAAGGGAGTACAAAAGTCTAAAAAATGAAACTGACAGGAAGTGAAATGGCTAAGCAGGAATGGCTAGAGGACAAAGGTAAGGATATAGAAGCATGTATCATGAGGTGAAAGATAAATACTGCCTACATGAAAATGAAAGAGGCCTTTGGAGACAAGAAAAGCCACGATATGAATAACAAGAGCTCAGATGGAAAACTAGTTCAAAGCAAAGAAGAGAAAACTGAAAGGTGGAAGGAGTATATGGAGGGTCTGTACAAGGGAGATGAACTTGCAGGCAATATTATAGAATGGAAGAGGATTTAGATGAAGAGGGGTTGTGAGACATGATACTGCAAGAAGAATTTGACAGAGCACAGAAAGATCTAAGTTGAAACAAGATGCCAGGAGTAGACAGGAGTCCTAAGACCTACTGACAGCCTTTGTAACAACAGCCATGGCAAAAATCTTCCATCTGACATGTGAGATATATGAGACAGGTGAAGTATCCTGACTTCAAGAAGAATATAGTAATTCCAATTCCAAGGAAAGTACGGTAAGTGCTGACAGATGAGAATATTGTCAAACTATCAGTTTAATAAGTCATGGGTGAAAAATAGTAGCATGAATTTTTTACACAAGAATGGAAAAACTGGTAAAGGCTGACCTCGGGGAAGATCAGTTAGGATTCCAGAGAAATGTGGCCACATGTGAGGCAAGATTAACTCTATAGCTTCTAGTAGAAGATAGGTTAAGGATAAGTAAACTTACTTTTATAGCATTTGTAGACTTAAAGAAAGCTTTTGACAATGTTGACCAGAATAATCTCTTTGAAATTCTGAAGGTATCAAGGGTAAAATACAGGGAGCGAAAGACTATTCACAACTTGTAAAGAAACCAGATTGTGGTTATAAGAGTTGAGGGGCATGAAATGGAAGTTGTGATTGAGAAATGAGTGAGACGGGGTTGTAGCTTCTCCCCAATGTTATTCAATCTGTATATTGAGCAAATAGTAAAGGAAACCAAAGACAATTTTAGAGGAGGAATTAATGTTCAGGGAGAAGAGATAAAAACATTGACATTTGCCAAGGACATTGTAATTCTGTCAGAGGCATTAAATGACTTGGAAGCGCATTTGAAGAGAATGGACAGTGTCTTGAAAGGTGGGTATAAGATAAACAACAAAAGCAAAATAAGGGTAATGGAATGTAGTCAAATTAAATATGCTGACCGAATTAGCTTAGGACTTGAGAAACTTAAAGTAGTAGATGAGTTTTGCTATTTGGCCAGCCAGATAACTGATAATGGTGGAGGCAGAGAGGATATAAAGTTTAGGCTGACAATTGCAAGAAAAGTGTTTCAGAAGAAAAGAAATTTGCTAACGTCAAATATAGATCTAAGTGTTACAAAGTCTTTTATGGAAGTATCTGTATGGAGTGTTGACAAGTGTGTACGTGAAACAAGGACAACAAACAGTTTACAGTGGAAGTGAAACATGGACAACAAATAGTTTAACCAAGAAGAGAATAGAAGCTTTTGAACTGTGGTGCTATAGAAGAATGCTGAAGATTAGATGGGTAGATCAGATAACTAATGAGGAGGCACTAAATAGAATTGGTGAGAAAAGAAGTTTGTGACACAACCTGACTAGAAGAAGGGATGAGTTAATAGGACACATTCTGAAACATCAAGGGATCACCAATTTATACTGGATGGATATATATATATATATATATATATCTGTGTGTGTGTGTGTGTGTGTGTGTGTGTGTGTGTGTGGGGGGGGGGGGGGGGGCTAAAAATCATATAGGAAGACCCAGAGATGAATACATTAAGCAGAGAGTATAGCTTGCAGCAGTTACTCAGAGATGAAGAAGATAGACTAGCATGGATAACTGCATCTAACCAGTCTTCAGACTGAAGACCACAACAACAACATTATCTTTCATAATATTTTCAAGAATGCTGGTCAAAGTGAAATTTAGCCTGCAATTTGAAGGCATTTCTTGAACAGTGGTTTGATGTCGGTACATTTGAGCTGATGTTCCAGTGATAAAAGACTTATTGTACAAATAACTTAAGAGTTTCTAAATTTACAAGAACACTCATTTCATCATAATCACTTGACTTAAAACATTTTAATATGGACATTATTTCTTGTTAAGTGGTTGCCATATTCATGTAACTGAAGCTGTTTATAAAGGTTAGTCTTAGGTATTCTAGGGCATTATTTTCTAAACCTGACACTCCCATATTATCTGTAACTGATATAAAATATTTGTTAAAGAGATTTGCCATACTACACTCATCTGTTACCAATGTATCATCTACCCTTAAAGCTATCTGCTCCTGTCCCTTTCCAATTTTACCAGTCTCTTCTTTCTCTATATCCCACACTATTTTTATTTTGTTGCCTGATGCTGCCATCTTCTTCTCATAGTGCATTTGCTTAAATGTCTGGTCTACTTTACTTAATGTTCTGCACTATACCTTGTAATAAGCTAATCATAAACAATGGAGCTGTTCTTGCCTGCCAGAGACAGTTTCTTTTTTTGCCATGCAGTATACCTTTATTGCTTGAGGTAATGCATGATTTTGTTATAGACTTCTGTGTAATCTGAATACCTTTAGAAGGAAGAGCTTTCCAACAAGGTAATGACTCTATAAATGAATGTGCTATATTTTTCATTCATTTCACGAATCCAGTGTAAGCAACTCTCCAGTTCATATTTTTGAGCACTTTTCTTACTAAATTTTTGATAGATTTATGCCTAGCACTTGGATCTGCATGTTACAATCTGATAGGCTATTGATGACTAGTGTTGTGACATGATTTTGTTCCTTTGATGTGGTTATAAAATATTATCAATGACTGTCTTTGAGCACTCAGCTGTCCTGTCTGGAAAGTTTACTGTAGGAAATAGATTGAATGACAATGTTATTGAGTGTAATAGATTTTTACTGGAAGAGTTTTTAGAAAATCTATGTCAAATTCCCCCCATGAACCATGGACCTTGCCGTTGGTGGGGAGGCTTGCGTGCCTCAGCGATACAGATAGCCATACCGTAGGTGTAACCTCAACGGAGGGGTATCTGTTGAGAGGCCAGACAAACGTGTGGTTTCTGAAGAGGGGGAGCAGCCTTTTCAGTAGTTGCAGGGGCAACAGTCTGGATGATTGACTGATCTGGCCTTGTAACACTAACCAAAATGGCCTTGCTCTTCTGGTACTGCGAACGGCTGAAAGCAAGGGGAAACTACAGCCGTAATTTTTCCCGAGGGCATGCAGCTTTACTGTATGATTAAATGATGATGGCATCCTCTTGGGTAAAATATTCCGGAGGTAAAATAGTCCCCCATTCGGATCTCCAGGTGAGGACTACTCAAGAGGAGGTTGTTATCAGGAGAAAGAAAACTGGCATTCTACGGATTGGAGTGTGGAATGTCAGATCCCTTAATCGGGCAGGTAGGTTAGAAAATATAAAAAGGGAAATGGATAGATTAAAGTTAAATATAGTGGGAATTAGTGTTAGTTCAGTGGCAGGAGGAACAAGACTTTTGGTCAGGTGAATATAGGGTTATAAATACAAAATCTAATAGGGGCAATGCAGGAGTAGGTTTAATAATGAATAAAAAAAATAGGAGTACGGGTAAGCTACTACAAACAGCATAGTGAACGCATTATTGTGGCCAAGATAGACATGAAGCCCACACCTACTACAGTAGTACAAGTTTATATGCCAACTAGCTCTGCAGATGACTGCCGGCCGTGGTGGTCGTGCGGTTCTAGGCGCTCCAGTCCGGAGCCGCGCTGCTGCTACGGTCGCAGGTTCGAATCCTGCCGCGGGCATGGATGTGTGTGATGTCCTTAGGTTAGTTAGGTTTAATTAGTTCTAAGTTCTAGGGGACTGATGACCACAGCAGTTGAGTCCCATAGTGCTCAGAGCCATTTTTCCTGCAGATGACTAATAAATTGATGAAATGTATGATGAGATAAAAGAAATTATTCAGGTAGTGAAGAAAGACAAAAATTTAATAGTCATGGGTGATTGCAATTCAAGAGTAGGAAAAGGAAGAGAAGGAAACATAGTAGGTGAATATGGATTGGGGCTAAGAAATGAAAGAGGAAGCCGCCTGGTAAAATTTTGCGCGGAGCATAACTTAATCATAGCTAACACTTGGTTTAAGAATCATGAAAGAAGGTTATAAACATGGAAGAACCCTGGAGATACTAAAAGGTATCAGATAGATTATATAACGGTAAGACAGAGATTTAGGAACCAGGTTTTAAATTGTAAGACATTTCCAGGGGCAGATGTGGACTCTGACCACAATCTATTGGTTATGAACTGTAGATTAAAACTGAAGAAACTGCAAAAAGGTGGGAATGTAAGGAGATGGGACCTGGATAAACTGAAAGAACCAGAGGTTGTACAGAGTTTCAGGGAGAGCATAAGGGAACAATTGACAGGAATGGATGAAAGAAATACAGTAGAAGAAGAATGGGTAGCTTTGAGGGATGAAATAGTGAAGGCAGCAGAGGATCAAATAGGTAAAAAGATGAGGGCTAGTAGAAACATTTGGGTAACAGAAGAAATATTGAATTTAATTGATGAAAGGAGAAAATATAAAAATGCAGTAAATGAAGCAGGCAAAAAGGAATACAAATGTCTCAAAAATGATATCAAGTGGAAGTGCAAAATGGCTAAGCAGGGATGGCTAGAGGACAAATGTACGGATTTAGAGGCTTACCTCACTAGGGGTAAGATAGATACTGCCTACAGGAAAATTAAAGAGACCTTTGGAGAAAGGAGAACCACTTGCGTGAATATCAAGAGCTTTGACGGAAACAAAGAAGGGAAAGCAGAAAGGTGGAAGGAGTATATAGGGGGTCTATACAAGGGCGATGTACTTGGGGACAATATTATGGAAATGGAAGAGTATGTAGATGAAGATGAAATGGAAGATACGATACTGCATGAAGAGTTTGACAGAGCACTGAAAGATCTGAGTTGAAACAAGGCCCCAGGAGTAGACAACATTCCACTAGAACTACTGACAGCCTTGGGAGAACCAGTCCCGACAAAACTCTACCATCTGGTGAGCAGAATGTATGAGACTGGCTTAATACCGTCAGACTTCAAGAAGAATATAATAATTCCAATCCCAAAGAAAGCAGGTGTTGACAGATGTGGAAGTTACTGAACTATCAGTTTAATAAGTCACAGCTGCAAAATACTAAAGCGAATTCTTAACAGACGAATGGAAAAACTGATAGAAGCCGACCTCGGGGAAGATGGCAGTTATGAGAGTCGAAGGATATGAAAGGGAAGCAGTGGTTGGGAAGGGAGTGAGACAGGGTTGTAGCCTCTCCCCGATGTTATTCAATCTGTATATTGAGCAAGCAATAAAGGAAACAAAAGAAAAGTTCGGAGTAAGTATTAAAATCCATGGAGAAGAAATAAAAACTTTGAGGTTCGCCGATGACATTGTAATTCTGACAGCAAAGGACTTGGAAGAGCAGTTGAACGGAATGGACAGTGTCTTGAAAGGAGGGTATAAGATGAACATCAACAAAAGCAAAACGAGGATAATGGAATGTAGTCGAATTAAGTCGGGTTACGCTGAGGGAATTAGATTAGGAAATGAGGCACTTAAAGTACTAAAGGAGTTTTGCTATTTGGGGAGCAAAATAACAGATGATGGTCGAAGTAGAGAAGATATAAAACGTAGACTGGCAATGGCAAGGAAAGCGTTTCTGAAGAAGAAAAATTTGTTAACATCGAGTATAGATTTAAATGTCAGGAAGTCATTTATGAAAGTATTTGTATGTAGTGTAGCCATGTATGGAAGTGAAACGTGGACGATAAATAGTTTAGACAAGAAGAGAATAGAAGCTTTGGAAATGTGGTGCTACAGAAGAATGCTGAAGATCAGATGGGTAGATCACATAACTAATGAGGAGGTATTGAATAAAATTGGGAAGAAGAGGAGCTTGTGGCACAACTTGATTAGAAGGATGGATCGGTTGGTAGGACGTGTTCTGAGGCATCAAGGGATCACCAATTTAGTACTGGAGGGCAGCATGGAGGGTAAAAATCGTAGAGGGAGACCAAGAGGTGAATACACTAAGCAAATTCAGAAGGATGTAGGCTGCAGTAGGTACTGGGAGATGAAGAAGCTTGCACAGGATAGAGTAGCATGGAGAGCTGCATCAAACCAGTCTCGGAACTGAAGACCACAACAACAACATGTCAAAATTACCAGAAACCACAATTGTTTTCTGTCAAATTGGCCAATGGAGCTTCTAGATGATTTATGAACAGTTTAATCAAACAATCGAAAATCCGGGATGAAATGTAACAATATTATGTGAATGAAAGTTGCTACTCACCATATAGCAGAGATGCTGACTCGCAGATAGGCACAACAAAAAGACTCTTAAAGTTGTAGCTTTCAGCCATTAAGGTCTTTGTCAACAATACACACACACACACACACACACACACACACACACACACACACATACACGCAAATATATATATCTAAAAACAAAGATGATGAGACTTACCAAACAAAAGCGCTGGCAGGTTGATAGACACACAAACAAACACAAACATACACACAAAATTCAAGCTTTCGCAACAAACTGTTGCCTCATCAGGAAAGAGGGAAGGAGAGGGAAAGACGAAAGGAAGTGGGTTTTAAGGGAGAGGGTAAGGAGTCATTCCAATCTCGGGAGCAAAAAGACTTACCTTGGGGGGAAAAAGGACGGGTATACACTCGCGCACACACACACATATCCATCCACACATATACAGACACAAGCAGACATATTTAGGTAAGTCTTTCCGCTCCCGGGATTGGAATGACTCCTTACCCTCTCCCTTAAAACCCACTTCCTTTCGTCTTTCCCTCTTTCCTGATGAGGCAACAGTTTGTTGCGAACGCTTGAATTTTGTGTGTATGTTTGTGTTTGTTTGTGTGTCTATTGACGTGCCAGCGCTTTCGTTTGGTAAGTCACATCATCTTTGTTTTTAGATATATTTTTCCCATGTGGAATGTTTCCCTCTATTAATTCATATATATATATATAATGGAAGGAAACATTCCACGTGGGAAAAATTATATATAAAAACAAAGATGAGGTGACTTACCGAACAAAAGCGCTGGCAGGTCGATAGACACACAAACAAACACAAACATACACACAAAATTCAAGCTTTCGCAACAAACTGTTGTTTCGTCAGGAAAGAGGGAAAGAGAGGGAAAGACGAAAGGAAGTGGGTTTTGAGGGAGAGGGTAAGGAGTCATTCCAATCCCGGGAGCGGAAAGACTTACCTTAGGGGGAAAAAAGGACGGGTATACACTCGCACACACACGCACATATCCATCCACACATATACAGACACAAGCAGACATATTTAAAGACAAAGAGTTTGGGCAGAGATGTCAGTCGAGGCGGAAGTGCAGAGGCAAAGATGTTGTTGAATGACAGGTGAGGTATGAGTGGCGGCAACTTGAAATTAGCGGAGATTGAGGCCTGGTGGATAACAGGAGGAGAGGATATATTGAAGAGCAAGTTCCCATCTCCGGAGTTCGGATAGGTTGGTGTTAGTGGGAAGTATCCAGATAACTCGGACGGTGTAACACTGTGCCAAGATGTGCTGGCCATGCACCGAGGCATGTTTGGCCACAGGGTGATCCTCATTACCAACAAACACTGTCTGCCTGTGTCCATTCATGTGATGGACAGTTAGTTGCTGGTCATTCCCACATAGAATGCGTCACAGTGTAGGCAGGTCAGTTGGTAAATCACGTGGTTGCTTTCACACGTGGCTCTGCCTTTGATCGTGTACACCTTCCGGGTTACAGGACTGGAGTAGGTGGTGGTGGGAGGGTGCATGGGACAGGTTTTACACCGGGGGCGGTTACAAGGGTAGGAGCCAGAGGGTAGGGAAGTGGTTTGGGGATTTCATAGGGATGAACTAAGAGGTTACAAAGGTTAGGTGGACGGCAGAAAGACACTCTTGGTGGAGTGGGGAGGATTTCATGAAGGATGGATCTCATTTCAGGGCAGGATTTGAGGAAGTCGTATCCCTGCTGGAGAGCCACATTCAGAGTCTGATCCAGTCCCGGAAAGTATCCTGTCACAAGTGGGGCACTTTTGTGTTTCTTCTGTGGGGGTTCTGGGTTTGACAGGATGAGGAAGTGGCTCTGGTTATTTGCTTCTGTACCAGGTCGGGAGGGTAGTTGCGGGATGCGAAAGCTGTTGTCAGGTTGTTGGTGTAATGGTTCAGGGATTCCGGACTGGAGCAGATTCGTTTGCCACGAAGACCTAGGCTGTAGGGAAGGGACCGTTTGATGTGGAATGGGTGGCAGCTGTCATAATGGAGGTACTGTTGCTTGTTGGTGGGTTTGATGTGGACGGACGTGTGAAGCTGGCCATTGGACAGGTGGAAGTCAACATCAAGGAAAGTGGCATGGGATTTGGAGTAGGACCAGGTGAATCTGATGGAACCAAATGAGTTGAGGTTGGAGAGGAAATTCTGGAGTTCTTCTTCACTGTGAGTCCAGATCATGAAGATGTCACTAATAAATCTGTACCAAACTTTGGGTTGGCAGGCTTGGGTAACCAAGAAGGCTTCCTCTAAGCGACCCATGAATAGGTTGGCGCACGAGGGGGCCATCCTGGTACCCATGGCTGTTCCCTTTAATTGTTGGTATGTCTGGCCTTCAAAAGTGAAGAAGTTGTGGGTCAGGATGAAGCTGGCTAAGGTAATGAGGAAAGAGGTTTTAGGTAGGGTGGCAGGTGATCGGCGTGAAAGGAAGTACTCCATCGCAGCGAAGCCCTGGACGTGTGGGATATTTGTGTATAAGGAAGTGGCATCAATGGTTACAAGGATGGTTTCCGGGGGTAACGGATTGGGTAAGGATTCCAGGCGTTCGAGGAAGTGGTTGGTGTCTTTGATGAAGGATGGGAGACTGCATGTAATGGGTTGAAGGTGTTGATCTACGTAGGCGGAGATATGTTCTGTGGGGGCTTGGTAACCAGCTACAATGGGGCGGCCGGGATGATTGGGTTTGTGAATTTTAGGAAGAAGGTAGAAGGTAGGGGTGCGGGGTGTCGGTGGGGTCAGGAGGTTGATGGAGTCAGGTGAAAGGTTTTGTAGGGGGCCTAAGGTTCTGAGGATTCCTTGAAGCTCCGCCTGGACATCAGGAATGGGATTACCTTGGCAAACTTTGTATGTGGTGTTGTCTGAAAGCTGACGCAGTCCCTCAGCCACATACTCCCGACGATCAAGTACCACGGTCATGGAACCCTTGTCCGCCGGAAGGATGACGATGGACTGGTCAGCCTTCAGATCACGGATAGCCTGGGCTTCAGCAGTGGTGATGTTGGGAGTAGGATTAAGGTTTTTTAAGAAGGATTGAGAGGCAAGGCTGGAAGTCAGAAATTCCTGGAAGGTTTGGAGAGGGTGATTTTGAGGAAGAAGAGGTGGGTCCCGCTGTGACGGAGGACGGAACTGTTCCAGGCAGGGTTCAATTTGGATAGTGTCTTGGGGAGTTGGATCATTAGGAGTAGGATTAGGATCATTTTTCTTCGTGGCAAAGTGATACTTCCAGCAGAGAGTACGGGTGTAGAACAGTAAATCTTTGACGAGGGCTGTTTGGTTGAATCTGGGAGTGGGACTGAAGGTGAGGCCTTTGGATAAGACAGAGGTTTCGGATTGGGAGAGAGGTTTGGAGGAAAGGTTAACTACTGAATTAGGGTGTTGTGGTTCCAGATTGTGTTGGCTGGAATTTTGAGGTTTTGGAGGGAGTGGAGCTGGAAGTGGGAGGTTGAGTAGATGAGAGAGACTGGGTTTGTGTGCAATGAGAGGAGGTTGAGGTTTGCTGGAAAGGTTGTGAAGGGTGAGTGAGTTGCCTTTCCGGAGGTGGGAAACCAGGAGATTGGATAGTTTTTTGAGGTGAAGGGTGGCATGCTGTTCTAATTTGCGGTTGGCCTGTAGGAGGATGCCCTGAACAGCCAGTGTGGATGTGGGAGAGGAAAGATTGAGGACTTTTATTAAGGATAGGAGTTGACGGGTGTGTTCATTGGCTGAGTTGATGCGTAGGTGAAGGATTAGGTGGGTGACGGCAATGGATTGTTCAGTTTGGAACTGGTATAGGGGCTGATGGAAAGAAGGGTTGCAGCCAGAGATGGGAACTTTAAGTGTGAGGCCTTTGGGGGTAATCCCAAATGTCAGACAAGCCTGAGAAAATAAAATATGCGAGCGTAATCTGGCTAGGGTGAAGGCATGTTTGCGGAGGGAATGTAAATAAAACTTACTGGGGTCGTTGTGGGGGTGTTGTGAGGGTGACATGGTATTAGAATGTGGAAAGTGTAACATGAGGTTGAGATGAAAATGAAAATAACTGGAGAAAGTAACTGGAGATCTGTTGTGAAAAAAGGCGAAAAAGTGTTGGTTAAAGCTGGGCTATGTTGATCCTGTGGTGAACTTGGGTTGGTAGACAACGATGTGCACATAGGTTAGGTGGTTGTGTTGTCGCCAAAACACGTTAAAGGATGGAGAGATTCGGGAAAATTTCGAAAAAACGGCGTGTAAATGTATTAAAAAGAGTGGTTTTGTGGTGGCAGATTATGAAAATGAGGCTAACAATTGTCTGGCGAAGAAATAATGACGTTAAAACCTGTGGGAAGCGGCTAAAAATTATCAGTGATGTGGGAAGAACGGAAATGGAAATAAAACGAAAGTTATCAGAACTAGACGAAAAGGTTGTTTAATAGGTGAAATGAACTGTTTGTGAACTAGAAATGGTGGATTTTATAGCAGCGGTAGTGTTGAAAGCGGAAAAAAATTTTTGGTTATGGTTTGGAAGTGGGTGACGTATTATTGAGTCTATATAGGCGGGATAAAATTGTATAGTAGATTACGGTAAAAAGGAGAAGGTGAATACAAAATGAAACTACTGGCACAAACAAAAAGAGAAAATAAGATGACAGAAAAGATTTCGAAATGCAACAGTGACAATAACAAACGTAATTGTTGGGTTCAAATTAATGATATAAATGAATAGGGAAACATTCCACATGGGAAAAATATATCTAAAAACAAAGATGATGTGACTTACCAAACGAAAGCGCTGGCACGTCGATAGACACACAAACAAACACAAACATACACACAAAATTCAAGCTTTTGTAACAAACTGTTGCCTCATCAGGAAAGAGGGAAGGTGGGGGGGGGGGGGGGGGAAGACGAAAGGATGTGGGTTTTAAGGGAGAGTGTAAGGAGTCATTCCAATCCCGGGAGCGGAAAGACTTACCTTAGGGGGAAAAAAGGACGGGTATACACTCGCACACACACACATATCCATCCACACATATACAGACACAAGCAGACATATTTAAAGACAAAGAGTTTGGGCAGAGATGTCAGTCGAGGCGGAAGTGCGGAGGCAATAATGTTGTTGAATGACAGGTGAGGTATGAGTGGCGGCAACTTGAAATTAGCGGAGATTGAGGCCTGGTGGATAACGGGAAGAGAGGATATATTGAAGAGCAAGGTGTATACGATCAAAGGCAGAGCCACATGTGAAAGCACCCACGTGATTTACCAACTGACCTGCCTACACTGTGACGCATTCTATGTGGGAATGACCAGCAGCAAACTGTCCATTCGCATGAATGGACACAGGCAGACAGTGTTTGTTGGTAATGAGGATCACCCTGTGGCTAAACATGCCTTGGTGCATGGCCAGCACATCTTGGCACAGTGTTACACCGTCCGGGTCATCTGGATACTTCCCACTAACACCAACCTATCCGAACTCCGGAGATGGGAACTTGCTCTTCAATATATCCTCTCTTCCCGTTATCCACCAGGCCTCAATCACCACTAATTTCAAGTTGCCGCCACTCATACCTCACCTGTCATTCAACAACATCTTTGCCTCTGCACTTCCGCCTCGACTGACATCTCTGCCCAAAATCTTTGTCTTTAAATATGTATGCTTATGTCTGTATATGTGTGGATGGATATGTGTGTGTGTGCGAGTTTTATACCCGTCCTTTTTTCCCCCTAAGGTAAGTCTTTCCGCTCCCGAGATTGGAATGACTCCTTACCCTCTTCCTTAAAACCCACATCCTTTCATCTTTCCTCCCCTTTCCTCTTTCCTGATGAGGCAACAGTTTGTTGCGAAAGCTTGAATTTTGTGTGTATGTTTGTGTTTGTTTGTGTGTCTATCGATGTGCCAGCGCTTTCGTTTGGTAAGCCACATCATCTTTGTTTTTAGATATATTTTTCCCACGTGGAATGTTTCTCTATTAATATATATCTTTAAATATGTCAGCTTGTGTCTGTATATGTGTGGATGGATATGTGTGTGTGTGCGAGTGTATACCCGTCCTTTTTTTCCCCCTAAGGTGTCTTTCCGCTCCCGGGATTGGAATGACTCCTTACCCTCTCCCTTAAAACCCACTTCCTTTCGTCTTTCCCTCTTTCCTGATGAGGCAACAGTTTGTTGCGATCGCTTGAATTTTGTGGGTATGTTTGTGTTTGTTTGTGTGTCTGTCGACCTGCCAGCACTTTCATTTGGTAAGTCACATCATCTTTGTTTTTAGAAAATATATATATATATATATATATATATATATATATATATATATATATATATATATATATATATATATCTGTGTGTGTGTGTATTGTTGATGAAGGCCTTAATGGCTGAAAGCTATAATTGTGCCTATCTGTGACTCAGCATCTCTGCTATATGGCGAGTAGCAACTTTCCTTTTCATAATATTGTTATGAACAGTTTATAATTTCCTGCAGGTGCTCCATATATAGTTACTGTTATAAAGGGGTCTGTCATGGAATGCTTCTAGATTTGGGTCTAATCAGAACTCATCGATATCAATATTCTTGAGTTTAAAGCAATTTCTAAAAGTGTGGCAGCCCTTCCTCTCTCCACATCAAGCTACAGAAGTAAGAAGGCAACTTAAACCATGAAACATGTAAAATATCTGTACCAGTGGTCACATCATCTTCAGAGAGGCAGGTTCTGATAATTGAGTAGTTCATCAGTTTTACTTCTGGTGTAATGAGGATAACTGATGTTGCATACTTTTTATTAGCTGAGGTACAGCTTACGGGAAAAATTCTGGTTTTGCTAAATATTTTCTCTTAAGAGCTGTTTACACAGAAGCTGTATGCTCAAATGGGCCTGCTATTTAACTATTGTTTCAAATTTAAAGTGTCTTTCAACTCAGACCCCTCTATATTTTGTTTTCTTTCTCCCCTCCCCGTCCTAAGAAATGTAACCCTCTGACACCCATAGCCACTCATATTTTAACATTTTGAGAGTGCCTCCCCCCCCCACACCCCCTCACCGCCCTCCTTTATGTTATCTGCTGTTGGCCCAGTTTTCCCTTCCCTTTCCTGCTGAGGTGAATATCTCACTCAGTGTAAACCCACCTTCAGGTAATATCTACAGGAATCAAACAAATGTAAGGCCCCATATCTGATAGAAGCAGCCTTTCCAACATCAAATTAACCCTAATGATAAAAGAATTGAAGTGAGTTCAATACTCTGTCCCAAAGCAGACCCAAATCCCACACCAGTATGCTTCGGTGCTGACACTGTCTTCACCAGATCATTCTCTACAGAGTACCTACCTGCTTATTTCTTAAATTCTTTTTCAAAATTTGTTGTGCCATTTCTACAACTATTTAATCACGTTGCTCATCAATTTCTAACTGGGCATCAGTTACTATGTTTGGCAAAATCAGGGTAAACCCTCACTGATATCAAATATATTAGTTTTCACTGGAGTAATGGAACTGGATGCAATGAAAACAAGACATTGGACATATGCTTTGAGCTTCTGCATTGTCTGTGTGATTTAGGGTTCCAGTGGACAGTCTGAAAGAAAAAATTAACACACTGGAGCCTATGAGAAATTCTGCAGATCAGGTGATGTAAGATTATATGGACAAACTCAAAGAGATGAAGAATACAAAACAGACCATCAAGGTACACAAAATATCTCCAATACAGGATTTCAGACAAGTTTACAGCTAAACCCTGAAACCAATTGAACAGAATACAAAAAAATTTCAAGTTACTAGGTTTACATATAGATCAAAAACTTACATGGGACAGACACACAAATTATCTATGTGGCAAACTTGCTCAGACCCTCTTTCTATTACACAATCTGAGACACGTTATCAGTAAAAATCTGCTAATCTCCACATACTTTGCTTTTTTCCACTCACAACTGCAATACGGGGTACATCTTTGGGGTAACTCAGTGGGTTCAAATACCATCTTCAAGTGGCAGAAGAAAGCAGTCAGGTGCATTTTAGGACTAGCGCCAAGACAAAGTTGCAAAAACCATTTTCAAGAACTAAAGATAATGACACTACCTAGTATATACATATATAATTGTTTGATGTAAGCTAAAGAGAATGTAAAGAACTATAACTTAAGATCTGAAGTGCATGTTCATAATACTCGAAATAATAGTAACATAGACCTATCATACACAAGGCTGACATTTACACAAAAGAGCCATAAACACCTTAGCTTAAATTTTAATAACAAACTCCCAAAAGCTGTGAGCAAACTATCGATGAATAACTTTAAGCAGACAATAGAAGTGTGGCTCAAATGTACGCCATATTACTCACTAGATGAGTTTCTAAACAGTGACACAAAAGAGATATGCTACATGAAACAAAAAACTGCCATGTGAATTATACATATATGTTTGTGACAGTAACGTACCAGCAAAGACTTTTTACATGTATACGTAAGCTGTACCATAAATATATCTTGATACTATTGTATATTTAACTGTTATGATGTATTATTATTATTATTATTACTATTGTGAATGAATAATTGTGGTATTATCAATATTACTTTAGCATGGTATCTGCTTGCCCTGCACAGGTACAATTATGTACAATAATAATTATTGTAATTTTTAAAAAAAGTATTGAACACACTGATGATGCCAATTGTATGGAAAACATATTGAAAGGCAAATAAAGATTCTATTCTAAAGAAATTTAACCACATAGGATAACATGGAGATAGCTGCAGCATATGTCTTTAATGGAAAGTATGTGGCTAGTTGTTTATTAAAAACATATGTAAGGAAAATGTTTGTAGCCATATGCTATATTCAGAAATTTGTTTTCCTGGTTTCATTATATGGCACAGTACACTGATAACACAATTCTGTCAAACATGGAAATAAACAGGATTCCAGTTCTGTTGCACATTCAATTTTGTTTCACAGCAACAAATTTCTAATGCATTTGCTGGCTGACTATGTTTCTTTCAGTGTAAAGAACTTCTTAAAGTGAACAGTGCTTACTCAGTGATGTACTAATTCCCTTTGATAGTCACTAAAACTCTGAACTACATTATTGATTCTGTGGTGAACTGAATGCTCAAGACAACGCTGAGGGGATATAGTGTATAATATCTTTTTATAGGCAGACACCAACTTGCCTGATCAGTTGTTGAAAGGATCAGATGGAGTGACTACCAGTCCTGGTTTTCAAATACTTCTCACTGAACAAGATCCTAAACGTGGACTTTCCACGACAGCTTACTATCTATCTGAGGACCTAGAAATTTGAACTGTTCAGTTTCACTAATCATATGCCCATTCAGTGAAATTAAAACGTCAGGTTTTGTTGAATTGTGTGTTAGAAACTGTAAAAACTGAGTCTTACTGTGATATACTGCCATTTTTACTATTCGAATGGTATCAGAAGTGACTGATCGTTCAACACGAAAATTAGTCTAATTTGCTTATTTTCATTCGCTATTGTCGTATGGTATTATATTTTGGGGTAACTCTTCTCATTCTAAAAGGATATTTTTGACTCAGAAACGGGGGGTTCGGGCAATAAGTGGTGTTAGTTCACGAACCTCTTGTCGACCTCTTTCACGAGTCTGGGTATTTTGACATTGGTCTCTCAATACGTATATTCCTTATTGTCGTTTCTTGTTTCCAATATTAGTTGATTCCCAAGAATAAACAACTTTCGCTCGGTTAATACTCGGCAGAAATCAAACCTGCACTTGGATCGGACTTCCTTAACTCTTGTTCAAAAAGGTGTGCAGTAGCCTATACTGCGGCATCCATTTTCAATAAGCTGCCACTCGAATTCAAAAATCTTAGCAATAATCCACGCGCTTTCAAATCGAAACTGAAGAGTTTCCTCATGGGTCACTCCTCCTATTCTGTCGAGTAGTTCCTTGAAAAATTAAGCTGATTTTTATTGTATTGCTGATAGCGTTTACTTAAACTTATGGACTGACTTTTTTAAGGTTCATGAACATTTATTTTTATCTGTTATTACGTTTGTGTTGTAATTTCATGTACTGACACGTTCCATGACCTTGGAGATTTGCTCCTCAATTTGGTCCTACGGAACTTGACTAGTAAATAAATAAAATAAAATTGAAACTGGTCGCTTGCGAAGAGGTATCCTCCAACTGATGGCGTTAAACGTGTCGTTTACCAACTTAAAAAAAATCTATAATATCTTCTTATTCAGGCATTACGAAAGAAAGAGCTGGCAGGCAAGATGAACGCGCTGTCGATCCCTTCCGTAAACTGTCACATGATGAGTAGTAAGTTTAGGGCAGAGTTTTAACTCGCCATTATGTTTCACCAGCAGCTGCTCGATTATGCGTTATGTTATTGTTTTTCCATAGCTTAATCAAAAATTATCATCCAAAAAATGGTTTCTCAAAACTTTCAACATATGTGGTACATCAGCAAATACCCAGACACGTTTCGTTTCATCGTTAGGGTTGATGAAGTACGTGTTTGTGTAGTCGATGTGGAATTCCTTCTACACTTACCCATTTTTACTTCCCAAATCAGATAACAATACCAACTACAACAAATCCCACTTTCTGCGTCTCTCTGATGGTACTGACCAGCAAATCCAGATTCATCATCGTATCAAAATTGTTCTTTTCATATATAAATGATTTGGCGGACAAGGTGGGCAGCAGTCTGCGCTTGTTTGCCGATGATGCCGTGGTGTACGGTGAGGTATCGAAGTTGACTGTTTGTAGGAAGATACCAGACGACTTAGACAAGATTTCCAGTTGGTGTGATGAGTGGCAGCTAGCTCTAAATGTGGATAAATGTAAGTAAATGCGGATTAGCAGGAAGAACAAATGTGTAATGTTCGCATACAGTATTAATAGTGTTCAGCTTGACACAGTCAAGTCGTTTAAATATCTGAGCATAACGTTGAAAAGCGATATGAGGTGGAAGGAGGATATTAAAACTGAGGTAGAGAAGGCAAATGGTCGATTTCGGTTTATTAGGAGAATTTTAGGAAGCGGTGGTTCATCTGTAAAGGAAACCGCATATAGGACGCTGGTGCAATCTATTCTTGAGTATTGCTCGATTATTTGGGATCCGTACCAGGTCGGATTGAAGGAAGATTGGTTGGTTGGTTGTTTTTGGGGGGAAGGAGACCAGACAGCGAGGTCATCGGTCTCATCGGATTAGGGAAGGAAGTCGGCCGTGCCCTTTCAGAGGAACCATCCCGGCATTTGCCTGGAGCGATTTAGGGAAATCACGGAAAACCTAAATCAGGATGGCCGGACGCGGGATGGAACCATCGTCCTTCCGATGCGTTGAAGGAAGACATCGAAGCAATTCAGAAAAGGGCTGCTAGATTTGTTGCCGTTAGGTTAGAACAAAACTTAAGTGTTACGGAAATGCTTCGGGAACCCAAGTGGGAAACACTACTGAGAAAGTTCAGAGAACCGGCATTTGCGGCTGACTGCCGAACGATTCGGCTCCCACCGACATATATCGCGCGTAAAGACCACGAAGATAAGATACGAGAAATTAGGGCTCATACAAAGGCATACAGACGGTCGGTTTTCCCTCGATCTGTTTGCGAATGGAACAGGAGGGGAAATGACAAGTAGTGCTTCAGGGTACCCTCCGCCACGCACCTCACGGTGGCTTGCGGAGTATCTATGTAGATGTAATACATAGGTTGCTTCCAGGTTCCACATAAACTGTAACAACCTGTACCTGACTATGTGTCCCGTACAGGATGTAGGTTTCTTGGTCGTAGCATATGGGACTGTGCACATTCATTTCATCAAAACTCAGCATGCGCAGCCTCTCGGCTTCGCTTAAGCTTGTTGCTTGCTTAGTCATGAAGTGCATCACATCCGTCAAAACGTCAGGAAAACAGCGAAAAATATTAGAAATCCATCTTTTTAACGTAGAAAATCCCTGTAATGGTATACCCTTACGTTTCTCAAATAAATGTTAAGTTTTCCTGGACAGAGAGCGCAGAAGCAAGGCTTTGCTTACGTCTTCCTGACTTCAACGTGTACTCGTCTTGGACTTCATGAGACATTTAGTTTGTGTGTCCGTAAATCATTTTTATAAAACTTGCTGTACTTCAGTTATCACTCTAACACTTTGTCGACACTGGAGGACTTGGCTTCACTTCCTCTGTCTGTTTAATGCATCAGACAGTAATTTGTTTATCGTCTTCAATGCATTGCTTTCAGCTATTAAACGCTGTTTTCTCTCTCTCTCTCAGTAAGTCTGTTTCTGTGCTTTGATCTGCTTTCTTTTTCTTCGGTGACAAAGAAGCTAGCGTGTAAGTGCACGTGTACGTATTTCAGAGTCTTCTTTTGCACGCCTTTGGTGGACAGAGGATGAAGCAGCAGCAGAAGAAATGGCTTTAGTAAGATGCAATGTAGGAACTGCAGTCGGCTTTAAGGCCTTCTTTGGCTGAAGTTTCAATAATTCGGCTTGGAGATCACGTAAAAATGGGCTTCTTTAAAATTAAAGTTAATACAATCATTTCTTTACAGAGCTGTACCCACCGAGCAGATGTTTCAGGGTCTTCGGGGAACTTATGACAGACTTCTGATTGTAGTTTCCACACACAGCCACAGCACAGTTCGCATTGTTAACGTCTAACAGAAAGAATAAACTCGATAGAACAAGAAAATAAACAACACAAAACTTAGTCGCTTCATGTACGAGCGCGCGCGAACTGAGATGTTTCTCGACGCTGACGTAATGCGCAGAACGCTGAAAAATCTGTTCTGCGCATGCAGTGTGCGCCGCCCCCCCCCCCCCTTTGATTTATTATGACGCCCGCTACTATTACTACTACTACCCAATTATTTAGCGATCTAAAGTATAAAATTTCCTATTATTATTACTGTTACTACTGGTAGTAGTTAATTTGTGCGCTTGCTTTAACTTTTTGTATGATGTACGGTAATCATGACTCAAAATCTATAATTTTGAGAGACTGGTACGATGTTTTAACATTTCAAGTAGGCCACCCTGTTCAAAAGCATCAAGGAAATAGCATACAAACTTCTTCTGATTAACCCTGCTGTCGAGAGATGATGCCATTTTAGCGCACTTGTCATTTTAGGTCAATTTCTCCTATTTCATAAATGTTCGTTGCAACTGAACCCAATGATTCATAACTACAATTGATTTAACTTCGACACTACTATACACGACGTAGATGTTCACAATTTTTTTCTTTTTTCCTTAACATTATCGACTTTAAATAGCATGTTTATTGCCTATTGAATACTGCAGCTTCCGGCGTCCTTCGTTGATAAAACTGCAATATGTATATTATTCACATGATCTGTTTCAAAGTAATACCGAGCTCTTTTTTGGGAACATGTTTTGTGTCTCCAGCTTTTCACAGTCAAATTCGTAAGTGTGCAGTACAAAGATAAACGTGAAAATCAAACAGATTTGTACAAGAAAATATCCCTTAGCAAAATTCTCTTACCATTGATTGAAACCTGTACATTCTTGCTGATGCCATCACCAATCCCATTGTCAGCACGACATAGGTAGAATCCCTCATCGTCCGAGGATGCCGTTTGTATTGACAACGTTCCATTTTCCCACAGTTTAACGTGTGGTGGAGTGTGGACCAGTGGTTGGAAATCGGTCGTTTTTCCACCTAAAAGAAAATGGAAACGGTCTCGAATACTTGCATTTGTGCATTCTTTTAAAGGAAAATTAACAAGTATGTTTCTCAGTTAATTTGATGTGGGCTAAATAACATGTTGATAACAGTTGAAATACAAGGCTTGTCCAGAAGGTAATGCACCGATTTTTTTTCTTCAACAATTATTTATTTAACATAATGAGAATTATAAACACGAAAGAATGGAGTTTTATCTGCACACCCTATTTTTTCACGTAATCTCCATCCTGTTCTACGGCCTTCCATCAGCGTGAAACAAGGGTGTGTATGCCTTGTCGTTAGCAATCCTTGTTCTGGTGGCGGAGCCATTGTTTCACTGTATCAACTTCCTTTGCTGATTCACAGATGTAACACCATTGCTGAGTCGTAATGCATCTGTCCTCGCGAACGACAACGTCAGCTCACTACAGCGTGTCAGGTGTGACAGCTGTGGGTGGACTACCCGACCGTTGCAAATCGTGGAGCTCCGCCGAACCGCCTTCTAATGGCAGCACCATCCGTGCCCAGCGACTTACTGTACTTCTTTCGACAGCAGATTCTCCATAGACTTTGCACAAGCGTTTGTGAATATTCCCCACAGTTTATTTCTCTGCAGTGAGAAATTCAATGACGGCACGTTGTTTGTAACATACATCACCTACGGACGTCAGTTTGAAACTGTCCTGCTGCTACGCTATCTGTCGGAAGTGGCGGAAACATGGCGCGCTCACTCAGGAGACTTCAAATAATACAGGGCTATTACAAATGATTGAAGCGATTTCACAGCTCTACAATAACTTTATTATTGGAGATATTTTCACAATGCTTTGCACACACATACAAAAAGTCAAAAAGTTTTTTTAGGCATTCACAAATGTTCGATATGTGCCCCTTTAGTGATTTGGCAGACATCAAGCCGAAAATCAAGTTCCTCCCACACTCGGCGCAGCATGTCCCCATCAATGAGTTCGAAAGCATCGTTGATGCGAGCTCGCAGTTCTGTCACGTTTCTTGGTAGAAGAGGTTTAAACACTGAATCTTTCACATAACCCCGCAGAGAGAAATCGCATGGGGTTAAGTCGGGAGAGCGTGGAGGCCATGACATGAATTGCTGATCATGATCTCCACCACGACCGATCCATCGGTTTTCCAATCTCCTGTTCAAGAAATGCCGAACATTATGATGGAAGTGCGGTGGAGCACCATCCTGTTGAAAGATGAAGTCGGCGCTGTCGGTCTCCAGTTGTGGCATGAGCTAATTTTCCAGCATGTCCAGATACACGTGTCCTGTAACGTTTTTGTTTCGCAGAAGAAAAAGGGGCCATAACTTTAAACCGTGAGATTGCACAAAACACGTTAACTTTTGGTGAATTGCGAATTTGCTGCACGAATGCGTGAGGATTCTCTACCGCCCAGATTCGCACATTGTGTCTGTTCACTTCACCATTAAGAAAAAATGTTGCTTCATCACTGAAAACAAGTTTCTCACTGAACACATCCTCTTCCATGAGCTGTTGCAACCGCGCCGAAAATTCAAAGCATCTGAGTTTGTCATCGGGTGTCAGGGCTTGTAGTAATTGTAAACGGTAAGGCTTCTGCTTTAGCCTTTTCCGTAAGATTTTCCAAACCGTCGGCTGTGCTACGTTTAGCTCCATGCTTGCTTTATTCGTCGACTTCCGCGGGCTACGCGTGAACTTGCCCGCACGCGTTCAACCGTTTCTTCGCTCACTGCAGGCCGACCCGTTGATTTCCCCTTACAGAGGCATCCAGCAGCTTTAAACTGCGCATACCATCGCCGAATGGAGTTAGCAGTTGGTGGATCTTTGTTGAACTTCGTCCTGTTATGACTGACTGATGTGAGTGCATTTCAAGCACGACATACGCTTTCTCGGCTCCTGTCGCCATTTTGTCTCACTGCGCTCTCGAGCGCTCTGGCGGCAGAAACCTGAAGTGCGACTTCAGCCGAACAAAACTTTATGAGTTTTTCTACGTATCTGTAGTGTGTCGTGACCATATGTCAATAAATGGAGCTACAGCGAATTTATGAAATCGCTTCAATCATTTGTAATAGCCCTGTACATACGTAACGATTCGCATTCGTAGCATTGTTTTCGGCTGAGGGGAAAAAAAAAAAAAAATGCGGTGCATTACTTTCTGGGCAACCCATTTTGAGGCAACCTCACTGTTACAACGAGTCTAGACGACCTGCTGGAAATTTCAGAAGTATATGTAGAACCTGACACCAGAGTCACGCCGCCAAATGCTTTTATGTGTTTCGTTGCTGTAAAAATATTTCTATGTCAATGCAGGTCCACCACAACAATTATTGTAGTTAAAAAAAATAACTTTTCATTCCGAACAAATTAGACTTTTTATTTGACAACGTTTTTCATATCACTATGTTTCTCGTTCGGTTTCCAAGAAAAGTGTTCGTTTGCCAAATCTTAGGCCTATTCTGACAGGACAAGACTTTACTAACATAAAAAACTGCTTATCTCATTAGTATGTACCACAGATATGATGAAAATCCTGCTATTATTCAATAACTCACAGGCAATTTGCAGAAGTTGTATTGAAAAATGATATCGTCTGCTTTGTGACTTAATTTCTTACTTGCGTGAGCGATCTTCCTTTTTTGTGTCGCTATAGGTGTGTTACAACATTTGCTCACCTATGCCACGGAACCAGGAGATAGTTGGCTGAGGAAATCCGTGTGCCTGGCAGTGAACGGATAGGGAATTACCCTCCAGCGTAGATGTATCCTGAGGTTCTTTTAACCACTGTGGTGCAACTAAAAGAGAAGACAGAAGCGTTACTAGAAGTTATTGTTTTTCTAGCTGTAGTAATATAGAGGATGAATTGAAACAGAAAGAACAACATTTCTCCTTGGTTTTTATGTAATTTTTTAAAGTGAAATATTTTACGCTTATGGTGCAAATTTTGTGTTGTGAGCATATTTCACAGTGCAGTTGAAAATAGCCAAATAAACTGTAAACGAAGACACATATTTTTATCCACGGATTCAGGAGAACTGAGGCCTAATGTACAGATTTTTATAACTAGTTGCTTTTTTTTTAAAAAAAAAATTACGTCTGCATTTACTGACATTAACAGCTAACAGTAGTCTGCCTGGAAGGCATGAGGAACGTCGTACCGTTAACCTGGAGATGTGCTGACTGGTTGACTGTAGCAGCCGTGTTGGAAGCTAGACAGGTGTACACGCCGCTGTGTTGTGAAGTGACCTTGTTAAACACTAGCAGGCTGAAGAAGTCACCTCCTTCTTTTTCAATAACCTGAGAAAAACAAAGAGCAATGTTTACATTTGAAATGCATTACAAAAAAACACACAGACTTACTGTGACCCCTGTCCTTAGTTGCATTTATTGTTACATTCGAGTTGATCGCTTGTAGCACGGTGGTCGTCCAACCGCGGCCCGAACCAAGTATTCAAAAGACCCGCGCTTTTCAGCCTCATTTTACGTGTGTAATGATATGCACCTAGCAACCAACAGGCGAACTTAGAAACGACCACTAACGTTAAGAGCTTCTTAAGAGGGTAATTTTCCTGTCCAGTAACAAACAAAAATACTTACAGAGACACTAAAATTTTAACGTATGTTTAATTTTAAATGCCGTTTGTGAATTCGACCGCTTAACTCAGGTACAGAGGGGTAGGACAACACACTCGCGTACGCGGCTCGTACGGATCAGCTGCTATGGCGTAAATTTTGACGCGTTCAACATGCAATCATGAATGCGCATTACGGAGACGGTCATTTCATATGCGATACTTATTTATAGCGAGGAACACAAAGTTAATTACAGCTATTGTAAAACAACGCAGTCAATAGAAGAAAACTGGGATTTTAACAGTTTATCAAACTATTGTGATGGTGTCTCAGATTCAGTAGTGCAATAACATGTAACTTCATATACTACACTACTGGCCATTAAAATTGCTACACTACGAACATGACGTGCTACAGACGCGAAATTTAACCGACAGGAAGAAGATGCTGTGATATGCAAATGATTAGCTTTTCAGAGCATTCACACAAGGTTGGTGCCGGTGGCGACACCTACAACGTGCTGACATGATGAAAGTTTCCAACCGATTTCTCATACACAAACAGCAGTTGCCCGGTGAAACGTTGTTGTGATGCCTCGTGTAAGGAGGAGAAATGCGTACCATCACGTTTCCGACTTTGATAAAGGTCAGATTGTAGCCTATCGCGATTGCGGTTTATCGTATCGCGACATTGCTGCTCGCATTGGTCGAGATCCAATGACTGTTAGCAGAATATGTAATCGGTGGGTTCAGGAGAGTAATATGGAACGCCGTGCCGGATCCCAACGGCCTCGTATCACTAGCAGTCGAGATGACAGTCATCTTATCCGCATGGCTGTAACGGATCGTGCAGCTACGTCTCGATCCCTGAGTCAACAGATGGGGACGTTTGCAAGACAACAACCATCAGCACGAACAGTTCCACGACATTTGCAGCAGCATGCATTATCAGCTCGGAGACCTTGACTGCGGTTGCCCATGACGCTGCATCACAGACAGGAGCGCCTGCGATGGAGCACTCAACGACGAACGCGGGTGCACGAATGGCAAAACGCCATTTTTTCGGATGAATCCAGGTTCTGTTTACAACATCATGATGGTCGCACCCGTGTTTGGCGACATCCCGGTGAACGCACATTGGAAGCGTATATTCGTCATCGCCATACTGGCGTATCACCTGGCGTGATGGTGTGGGGTGCCATTGGTTACACGTCTCCGTCACCTCTTGTTCGCATTGACGGCAGTTTAAACAGTGGACCTCACATTTCAGATGTGTTACGACCCGTGGCTCTTCCCTTCATTCGATCCCCGAGAAACCCTACATTTCAGCAGGTTAATGCACGACAGCATGTTGCAGGTCCTGTACGGTCCGTGCTGGATACAGAAAATGTTCAACTGCTGCCCTGGCCAGCACATTCTCCAGATCTCTCACCAACTGAAAACGTCTGGTCAATGGTGGCCGAGCAACTGGCTCGTTACAATACGTCAGTCACTACTCTTGATGAACTGTGGTATAGTGTCGAAGCTGCATGGGCAGCTGTACCTGTACAAGCCATCCAAGCTCTGTTTGACTCAATGCCCAGACTTATCAAGGCCGTTATTACTGCCAGAGGTGGTTGTTCTGGGTACTGATTTCTCAGGATCTATGCACCCAAATTGCGTGAAAATGTAATCACATGCCAGTTCTAGTAAAATATATTTGTACAATGAATACCCGTTTATCATCTATATTTCTTCTGGGTGTAGCAATTTTAATGGCCAATAGTGTATTATTAATCAGTCTTTCGCACACAGCCGGCCGAAGTGGCCGTGCGGTTAAAGGCGCTGCAGTCTGGAACCGCAAGACCTCTACGGTCGCAGGTTCGAATCCTGCCTCGGGCATGGATGTTTGTGATGTCCTTAGGTTAGTTAGGTTTAACTAGTTCTAAGTTCTAGGGGACTAATGACCTCAGCAGTTGAGTCCCATAGTGCTCAGAGCCATTTGAACCATTTTTCTTTCGCACACATAGCAAACTCAACAACACCTCACCACGTAACTAGAGTGTGTCACATCTGTTAGGTCGCTGAGGTTGGCAGAACTGGAAACAGACCACAGACAACACAATGCGTTCCGAATGGTGTCGACATGTGGCGATTAGTACGAGGTGTTCAAAAAGTCTCTCTGCAATGCCGTATGATTGTTAGCCGCGAGTGCCGTATGATTGTTCGCCTGCTTGGGTTAATTCCCTTGAAGTGGACTGTCTCAACATTCAAAAAGTCTCTCCGCAGTGCCGTATGATTGTTAGCCGGTTATTTTCAACAAGATGGTGCAACTGCGCATACAGCTCACGTTTCAATGTCACTGCTTGCTAATGTTTTTGGTGATCGCATAATATTACAGAGACTTTGGCCTTCACGGTCGCCTGACCTAACACCACCTGACTGTTTCTTCTGGGGTGCAGCGAAAGCAACTGTCTATAAAAACCGACCAAAAACATCGATGAATCGAAAACTGCAATATCCACTTTCACTTCTTCTGTTACAGAAGAAATGTTACGGCTTGTGTGTGGAAACGTGATTAGACGAACTGAATTTTGTATTCAACAACAGGGGGGACAGTTTCAACATTTAATGTGAGAATTTGTAAGTAAAAATGAATAGTCAATAAATTAATAACTTGTATTTCACTGAGTTTGATTTCGGTATATTCACTGCGGCATACGGCACGCGCGGCTAACAATCATACGGCACTGCGGAGAGACTTTTTGAACACCCCGTTTATTAGGCCCATCGACCAACTTTCCGCATGCCCACTGCAGGATAATACATTCTAAGGCAAAAAAAGCGACACTCACGAAGGACTTTTTTCCAATGGGGCGGAAATCGATAGATGTGATGTACATGTACAGACGAACAAATGGTTCAGAAAAAATGGATGATTTATTAAAGAGAAAGAGATTCACAAATTGCCCAAGTCAATAATGGAATGGTCCACCTCGGGGCCTTTGCAAGCAGTTATTCGGTTTGGTAATGACTGATAGTGTTTCGATGTCCTCCTGAGGGATATCGTGCTAAATTCTGTCCAGCTGGCACGTTAGATCGTCAAAATCGGTATATGGTTGGAAGGCCCTGCCCATAATGCTCCGAACGATTTCTATTGGGGAGAGATCTGATGACTTCGTTGGCCAAGGTAGGGTTTGAAAAACACGAAAACAAGCAGTAGAAACTCTCAACGTGTGCGGGTGGGCAACAAAACGGGGCGTACAATATCGTCGACGAACCGCTGGCCTGTGAGGATGTCGCAGATGACAACCGAAGGGATCTTACTATCAAAGGAAATGCTGCCCCATACCAACACTAAAAAAAAAAAAAACAAAAAAAACGTGTGAAATCTTATGGGACTTAACTGCCAAGGTCATCAGTCCCTAAGCTTACACACTACTTAACCTAAATTATCCTAAAGACAAACACACACACCCATGCTCGAGGGAGGAATCGAACCTCCGCCGGGATCAGCCGCACAGTCCACGACTGCAGCGCCCGAGACCGCTCGGCTAATCCCGCGCGGCATACCAACACTCCTGGTGTCGAGGTGCACGGTGGGCGACAGTCAGGTTGTCATCCCACCACTGTCTGTGGCGTCTTCAAAAACGTCCTCGACCTGAAATCTGGTTGACTGGACTAGAACTGTCTTCAGTGATGAGTCTCGCTTCGAACTGAGCTCCGATGACCAAAGAAGACGTGTCTGGAGATGGCCCGTACAATTGTGGGATATCAGCCTGACTGTTGCCCGCAATATGGCCCAACAGCCAGGAGTGATGCTCTGGAGTGTCATTTCTTTTCGTCGCAGGGCCTCTTCGGTTGTCACCCGCGCTACCATTACAGCACAGTGGTCGTCGACAATTTTCTAGGCCCCATTTATTGCCCTTCATGGCAGGCCATACTGGTCTTGTATTTCAACAAGATAAAACCTCCATACGGCGAGAGTTTCTACTGCTTGTCTTCGTACTTACCAAATGCTGTCTTGGCCAGCATGGTCGCCAGACCTATCCACAATTGAGTGCATCTGGAGCATTATGCGCAAGGCCCTCCAACCAGCTCGAACTTTTGACAATCTAATGCTCCAATTGGACACTTTGCCACGATATCCCTCAGGATGACATACAACAACTCTATCAACCAACGCCAGGCCGAATAATTGCTTGCATAATGGCTATACGTGGAGCAACACGGTATTGACATGCTCGATTTATGAAGCTCTCTCTCTCTTGAATAAATCATCCAATTTTTCTTAAATTATAGTCATTTGTTGGTCTGTACATGTACATCACATCTACCGATTTCCATCCCATTCGGATAATTCTTTCGTGGTGCGTCGTTTTTTGTCTTGGAATATACTATCAATAACAAAAGTGGACAATAATTACAGAAGCGGAAGTTTGTAAGCGCTCTTCAGATTATGGAAATAAATACCTACAGGGTGTTTCAAAAATGACCGGTATATTTGAAACGGCAATACAAACTAAACGAGCAGCGATAGAAATACACCGTTTGTTGCAATATGCTTGGGACAACAGTACATTTTCAGGCAGACAAACTTTCGAAATTACAGTAGTTACAATTGTCAACAACAGATGGCGCTGCGGTCTGGGAAACACTATAGTACGATATTTTCCACATATCCACCATGCGTAGCAATAATATGGCGTAGTCTCTGAATGAAATTACCCGAAACCTTTGACAACGTGTCTGGCGGAATGGCTTCACATGCAGATGAGATGTACTGCTTCAGCTGTTCAATTGTTTCTGGATTCTGGCGGTACACCTGGTCTTTCAAGTGTCCCCACAGAAAGAAGTCACAGGGGTTCATGTCTGGCGAATAGGGAGGCCAATCCACGCCGCCTCCTGTATGTTTCGGATAGCCCAAAGCAATCACACGATCATCGAAATATTCATTCAGGAAATTAAAGACGTCGGCCGTGCGATGTGGCCGGCACCATCTTGCATAAACCACGAGGTGTTCACAGTGTCGTCTAAGGCAGTTTGTACCGCCACAAATTCACGAAGAATGTCCAGATAGCGAGATGCAGTAATCGTTTCGGATCTGAAAAATGGGCCAATGATTCCTTTGGAAGAAATGGCGGCCCAGACCAGTACTTTTTGAGGATGCAGGGACGATGGGACTGCAACATGGGGCTTTTTGGTTCCCCATATGCGCCAGTTCTGTTTATTGACGAAGCCATCCAGGTAAAAATAAGCTTCGTCAGTAAACCAAATGCTGCCCACATGCATATCGCCGTCATCAATCCTGTACACTATATCGTTAGCGAATGTCTCTCGTGCAGCAATGGTAGTGGCGCTGAGGGGTTGCCGCGTTTGAATTTTGTATGGATAGAGGTGTAAACTCTGGCGCATGAGACGATACGTGGACGTTGGCGTCATTTGGACCGCAGCTGCAACACGGCGAACGGAAACCCGAGGCCGCTGTTGGATCACCTGCTGCACTAGCTGCGTGTTGCCCTCTGTGGATGCCGTACGCGGTCGCCCTACCTTTCCAGCACGTTCATCCGTCACGTTCCCAGTCCGTTGAAATTTTTCAAACAGATCCTTTATTGTATCGCTCTTCGGTCCTTTGGTTACATTAAACCTCTGTTGAAAACTTCGTCTTGTTGCAACAACACTGTGTTCTAGGTGGTGGAATTCCAACACCAGAAAAATCCTCTGTTCTAAGGAATAAACCACGTTGTCTACAGCACACTTGCACGTTGTGAACAGCACACGCTTACAGCAGAAAGACGACGTACAGAATGGCGCACCCACAGACTGCATTGTCTTCTATATCTTTCACATCACTTGCAGCGCCATCTGTTGTTGAAAATTGTAACTACTGTAATTTCGAAAGTTTGTCCGCCTGAAAATGTACTGTTGTCCCAAGCATATTGCAGCAAACGGTGTATTTCTATCGCTGCTCGTTTAGTTTTTATTGCCGTTTCAAATATACCGGTCATTTTTGAAACACCCTGTATGAGGCTGAGGTTTTACATCCGATTTCCTCGGTGTACTTACAGCCGCGTGAATGACTTAGCACGGAAAGGGAGGTTTGCCCAACGTGTCGTAGCTGTTTATTGTAACTGCAGTGTGATTAAAAGCCGCGGAGGATTAGCCGAGCGGTCTCGGGCGCTGCAGTCATGGACTGTGCGGCTGGTCCCGGCGGCGGTTCGAGTCATACCTCGGGCATGGGTGTGTGTGTTTGTCCATAGGATAATTTAGGTTAAGTAGTGTGTAAGCTTAGGGACTGCTGACCTTAGCAGTTAAGTCCCATAAGATTTCACACACATTTTGTGATTAAAATTACTTTGCACTTGATATTTAAGCGCACGTGTTGCGTGGTATCTGAGTGGACCTGTCATACATTGCAGTCTAGACTCGAGCGAAGAGCTGCCCAGTTGCCATTTACTCATATGCTGTGTTGCAGTTGTCGGTGCGCCGCGACGAGTGGCAAAACAACGCGACCCCTTTCGTCGGCTGTCAGACGTAATGTAACTTTAACCGTACTATAAAGATAACGCTGTCTCACATTATACTAATAGATTCCACTTTACAAGATGCAATGAGATTCCATACAGTCGAATTGGTGTCAAATATGGACTAGATAATCAAAAAAGTAGTTCACAAGGCACATTAATTAAAATTATTTTATACTTAAATTTACTTTGTAATTATAGAAAACAAAGATCGAGATTAAACATCACACCTGGATTTTCGTTACATAGCCTATCACATATGAAGGGTGCACGAAAAAAAGGGGCCCCTAGCCTTTTTATATTTTCCTCTTGTAACAGGGCTGTATCACCGTGGGAAGTAAGGGCACATCACTGTTTTCTGCTGAGTTCTGTCCACTACTGATCGTTACCTCACCACCCAATTTAAATTCAGCCTTTCACCTTTTATCTTAGTTTTTTGTGGTTTTATTGAATTTAATATTTATTCACCAACAACGAAGCGCACTTTTGCAATTTTTTAAATGTACCTAAAACAGTGTTCAGATGTATGCGAACTGTTACGTTCCTTTATTCTTGCATATTTCGTTTCTTTCGTTAACTGTTCACCTAAAATATCTTATCCGAATCTTGAAGTACGAATCCCAGTTTTACCCATTACGTTATTGTTACTCAAAACCTATTACCGTTTTTACGAAGAACTAAATAGCTTGCAAGGCATCTTTTCCGATATTTCGTAAGACTGGAGAGATCTTAACTTTACTGAAGTACAGTCTCTGACAGGACCCGAGTTCGAATTCTTACCATAAAAGCGCGTTAACCTCTCAGACGTTACAACTACATCTACATACGTACCGCGCAAGCCAGTGTATGATGTATGGCGGAGAGTACCTTGTACACTGCTAGTCATTTCCCTTCATGTTCCACTCGTAAACAGAGTCAGGGAAAAATGAGTCTGCATGCCTTCCTACGAACCCTGATTTCTCTTACCTTGTCTTGATGGTTCTTAGGCGAAATGTATGTTGGCGGCAGTAGAATCGCTCTGCAGTCAACTTCTAATGCCGCTTCTCTCAATTTTGTGAATACTGTCTCGCTAGAAGAACGTCGTCTTCCCTCAGGGATTCCCAGTTAAATTCACGAAACTTCTCCGTAATATTCTCGCGTTGATCGAACCTACTGTTAACACGCGTAGCATATCGCTTCTGAACTGCTTCGATGTTATCCTTCAACTTGGCGAGGATCCCAAACACTCGAGCAGCACACAAGAACGGTTAGCAGTACAGTTCTGCATACGTGCTCTCCTTAACGTATGAGCCACACTTTTCTAAAATTTTTCCAATAAACCAAAGTCGACCATGCTTATCTGTTCGTTCCATTTCACATAACTTTGCAATATTACGCCTAGGTACAGGGTTGCGCACGAAATGTGTCACCATTTGTTTTGTACATAGTTTGAGTCGCACCAATATCCCGTTGATCATCTCAACAGTAGTAGCACTAGAGCTTGGCGCTTCAGTCCGGAACCGTGCTGCTGCTACGGTCACAGGTTCGAATCCTGCCTCGGGCATCGATGTATGTGATTGTCTTACGTTAGTAAGGTTTAGTAGTTCTAAGTCTAGGGGACTGATGACCTCCGATGTTAAGTCCCATAGTGCTTAGAGCCATTTGAACCATTTGAACTAGAGGTTGGAGAAAGAAATGAGTGACGAAATGACGCGGAATTCACGATACGGTCGCTACGAGACTAATGTTAACAACATGGCCGACAGTGGACAACTAACAGCGCAGCAGCGATCGGCAGCTGTTTTACTTTTTTACCAAACGAAAAGTCCCGTTGCGTCTCAGAGGCCGTTTCGACAGCAGTTTAACACGCCATGGGCCTTTTGCAACAGAAGCATTCATAGGCTGTATAATAAATTTATAGGGGAAGGATTTGGAAGCGAAGCGGCTCTTCCGAAGTCTGTTTGTTTGCCGGAAGAATGTTGAAGCGGTCCGAGTTGCGCTACAGAGAAGCCCCGACAAACCATACAGAAAGGCAGCAGTGCAACTAGGCATATCCAGACGCTCCGTTCAACGGATTCTTGAAAGTGATCCCCCCGGATGACCTATGATTAGAAGCTCAGTGCAGAACACAAGCGGCAGAGACTACTGTTTGCCCGCTGGGTGGAAGATAATGAACAAACACTCAACAATGTTTGATTTTTCAGTCAAGGCACATTTTCATTTGAACTGTGTAGTTAACAACCAAAATTTCGGCGTAATTGCTTCATGAGCGACAACATCATGCTCCGAGGATTACAGTGTGGATGACAATTTCCAGTCACGGACTTATTGGACTTTTTTCTTTGAAGAAACGGAGAAACTGTGAACAGTGAACGTTATATGAACATGCTCCGCAATAATTTTGTTCCACAACTTCTTGCTATTGCGTTGCCCTTAAAATGCTCATTCAAAAAGAAAATGATGACTCATTTTGTTCACCACCCTGGCACACTACTGATGCTGTATTCAAACATTACGGGGTTGTTTTCTCTGCTCATGTGCATTAACTTACACTTTTCTACGTTAATAGGAAGCTGTCACTCGTTACCCAACTATAAACGTTGTCTGAGTCATTTGGATCCTCCCACAGTCAATCAACGACGACAGTTTCCCGGACATCACAGCATCATCAGCAAACAGCCGCAGATTGCTGCTCACACTGTCCGCCAGATGTCCTAGGAGTAGATCACGAAGAAAACGCCAAGAATGGGGGCGCACCTTCCGTACGCCCGTGCTGCCTCCCCCTCAGCTTTGTCGTCAATCGCGAACTAATTCTCCGTACTCGTGGCCGTTCTTTGCGTTGTATGTGTATTTGTACTCGTCCATGTTGCGATTACCTTAAATAGTAGGTATAATTAAGGTCTGTTATACTGTCAAAAATAGTTACTACCAGGACGAGAATAGAAGAAAATAGAAGTTTCCAAGAAAAATACAATTAAGAATTTGGTTTTATGAATGGACACAAAGAAGGTACAACTTAATGTGCCGCAAATATATTTCGCCACTATAAAAATAAGTATGGTTCATTTACAGTAGTTTTTCCTTTAGCGTCAAGTGAAAGACAGGAAAAAATTGCTCATCGTCAGTCGCAGTTGGGCAACATGGTTCAAATGGCTCTGAGCACTATGGGACTTAACTTCTGAGGTCATCAGTCCCCTAGAACTTAGAACTACTTAAACCTCACTAACCTAAGGACATCACACACATCCATGCCCGAGGCAGGATTCGAACCTGCGACCGTAGCCGTCGCGCGGTTCCAGACTGTAGCGCCTAGAACCGCTCGGCCACTCCGGCCGGCTTGGGCAACATGAGGCTGTCACGAAAGCATCGTACGAAGCATTTAATGTTGCAGGACAAAATATGAAACCTTTCACTGAAGCTGATTGAATAAAATAATACATGATGACTGTTTCTCAAACTTCGCGTCAACGTTTCTCAGAGAGTAAAGAAATATTTGCTGAAATAAATAAGCTTAAGCTTTTGGAATCTTTAAGGGGCAATCAAATGGAAACGACAAACGATACATATGAGAATGGAGTAAGTAAACTGTTTATTATTTCATAAGCAATCGCTATAACTGTTAACATATTTTGAAAAAATGAAAAAAACAAACGTGATTGTACCCAGGCGTGCATTTCTTTTTCGAAAGTAAATCGTCGGACACGAATATCTTTCTTCAGGGGACCAAATATGCGGAAGATGTGTAAGGGCTCCCAGCGAAACTTCTGCAGCCAGGGATAATCCTACAATTTGGGTTTCATAAAACTGATTTCATAAACGAAGTAATCGAACTTTAACACGAAACACAGCTTAAACCTCAATTTCTAGAACATCTTGAAAAGCAGGAGTACACTGGATTTTCGATATGCACGACGCCTAGTAACTATAAAAACACAGTTTTTTTTAGCACTATTTCTTACAGCTTATATTTGTAAAGTTTGTCTGGTCTCTGCCTAAGTATTTCACGTTCTGTGTCGTCCGCCGTCTTTTCTATTGTTCGTTTTTATTCTGTGTGGGTGTCAAGGGCCTACCCAAGATCTGAACGAGGGGGGGGGGGGGGGGGGGGCAGGTCATACTAGTCTCAGGAAACAAGGACTCGAGACAACATACAGCACTTATTATTAAATAAAACAGTAAACCAGTGAAAAACTGCTTTTAATAAACATTTTAAATGCAAGAATGCACTTGTACAATCAGAGAAAACATGCAGCATTTCTTATTAAATAAAACAGTAAACTAGTGAAAAACTGCGAACATCTTCTAGGGGTGAGGTGGGGGGGGGCAGCTGTCCCCCTTCCCCCCTGCCCCTCGCTGGGTACGCCCATGGTGGGTATTTGAAATTTTGGAAAAAGGGACCGATGACCATAGCAGTCTGGTCCCTTCAATCCCACAAACCAACCATTATCTTTGTAAAGCTTCGTTTTAAAAAATAAACAGCTTGAAAAATAAATCTCGTAATCAGTTGCCCAGTCGTTTAAAAGACTCAATGAGGATTGCATGCAGTCCAAGCGATACAAATATAGACAAGGTAGCCAAAAAATACCTCACAAGCCACATTAATTGACACTTTTATTTTTGTACTTAAGTTTGCTTTACAATTAAAATGAATAAAATTCCCGATTGCAGAAGAAATTTGCAACTTTTTTTATATAGCCTTTGGCACATGACGTGTATTGAAAATGAAGAGGCCCATAGACTCTTTGATATTATGAAACTTTGATATTAGAGGCACTGGAATAAATTTATGTAACCTTTTGAATAAGGTAACATGACCTTTTAACGATACAACTGGCTGATCTTGCATAAAAATACACTGATCCGTGACTCGATTTTGATAGTGACTCGGAATGATCAAATTGCTAATGAGTCCCTTCCGTTTCTGCACCCTTCATATGAACCTGTCAAGCGACATGGACGTTATAAGACTACTCACGACAAGTGAATCTTATTTCCACAAGGATAAAGTGGACTGGACTCAATTAGACAGTCACACAGTATTCTCTCTTTTCGTTGATTAAAAATTGGTTTCTGCACTCGTGAAGGTGATGACAGTCATTCTGTGAAATACTGTCTGTAGAGAACACCGTCGTTGGCTCATGCTGTCATAACGTTTATTTTAGTCAGTGCCAACATTCGACTGCTGTGAACAAAATAAAATCTAGCTGTTGTCAAAATGGAGCGCGCCAACACTCGACTTTTGTGAGTACACCGCTTGAAATCTAATTGTCGTCAGACCGGCGCGCGCTGAACTCTTATTCCCCATATTTTTAATATCGTAAACAGGGCTGATTATTTTCAGCAGCTACACAATGAATGAATGATCGTGTGGAATCACTGGCTGGGACATCCAATCTAGGGTAGTTCGGCCGCCTAGTGCAAGTCTTTTTAGTTGACGCCACATAGGCGACTTGTGTGTCGATGATGATATGATGATGCTGATATCACAACCTCCAGTAACCGGGCGGAGAAAATCTCCCACTCGGACGAGAATCGAACCCGGGCCCTGCGTGGCAGTCAGCCGCACTGTCCACTCAGCTACAGAGCTACACAGTAATATTACCCGACGAAGGAATCAGGTATAGTCAACAGTTGCGAATGGTAAGATTTTGAATATATATTTCCACTTGTACCAGGTCTTAACATCTAACAGTTTCAGAAGAAGGATAACTAATGCATACCCAAAACCGGGACGATTGAAAACTTACCATTTGGAGTTGTTGTGGCTGTACCTGACTCCTTAGTCAACTCGAAAGTATACTGGAGGAGTTACAGTAGATGAGCGAAAAATTTGCTGATTACCTCAGGGGTAACATAAATCGGGACCGTCGCCGTTATGGACATTCTTGTCCCGACATCCCGACAAGACTCAATTTTGTCCAGATTTTGCAAAATACTTTTACGAACTTGGCTCAAGTACTGAAGTAACGTGCAACATGTAAATGCAGCCTCAGTTAGTTTTATTTATGTTAAAAAGTTTATGTTAGCAAGGTCGTCTCACAGATGGCGTTGCGTGTTGCGTATCCTGTATCGGCATGGAAGCACCTTCAGATTTAGCGCCATCATTCGACAAAACACGAGGGTTCTCCAGCAATATGGGACTGGAACCATTTATGCGGTGCTACGCGGAAGAACCGCGTAGTCCCATTAGAATAGCGATATGGTAAGACGATTCTTTCTAAACATAATACGAAAGAGTGCAAGTTAGTAATGTTTGAAGTGTTTACTGCGGGTATATAGGAAGTGAAGTGTATACTGAAACGTACTTCGTTGTCCAAAGTCTTACTGTCAACTGTTAACGTCTAATAAATTTATCATAGCCTACCAAAATGCCTAAGGATGGAAAGAGAAAGTGTCACTTTTCGGACGATTACACAGACGAGTGACCTTTTGTCGAGAATGGACGTACGCAGCAGAAAGCGTTGTGTGAGATTTGTAGCTGTTTCACCTGTTCTCAGTAACTTACGGTGGTAAGGCAGATGTGACGCATCACATTTCTACGAAGAATCGTACAAATAGATTCACGGTAGCATCGACATGAAAGCCTATTTAGCCGGCCGAAGTGGCCGCGCGGTTCTGGCGCTGCAGTCTGGAACCGCGAGACCGCTACGGTCGCAGGTTCGAATCCTGCCTCGGGCATGGTTGTGTGTGATGTCCTTAGGTTAGTCAGGTTTAACTAGTTCTAAGTTCTAGGGGACTAATGACCTCAGCAGTTGAGTCCCATAGTGCTCAGAGCCATTTGAACCATTTGAAAGCCTATTTGTGCATCGATGATTAAAAAAGATACCCAGGAAAAATAGCTCGTTGCTGGTGCAGAAGTAACAAACAGCTTCTAAAGTTGTTGGGCATCATCAATCCTTCAATTCTCTTGACTGTGTCGTAAAACTGAATGCTGCGATGTATCCTGACTTCGAAGTCGCCGAAAAGCAGTCTGCAGCCAGGACCAAAGCTATAGCGACTGATAAAAATATTCCCGCACCACACTCGTGTCCGAATGCATAAAACAATTGCAAGACGTTTCATTTTACGCACCGACACATCGAACCTCAAGGCTGAAACGATGTTTCCCTTAGTTGTTAAATACCTTACTGAAACCGACAGAATCCAATAGAAGCTATTGAAGTTTGATAGCTGAATAACGAAACATCTTAGTCAGTTGCAAAACTTTATCTAGACACTTTAAGACAATTGCAAATTCCATTAGCTAAAGTAATCGCTTTTTGTGGAGACAGTACCAATACCAACTTCGGAGTGTTTCATCGATGCGGCCAGGGGAATATGTTTCACCAAATAAAAGAAGCATTAGAAAGAAATGGAGAAGGAATTGGATGCCCTGCCCATTTTCTCCACAATACTAATCAAGCGCTGCTGGGGTTTTAACCGTCTGCATTGAAATCATCATCATGAAAATATTTAACTATTTTTAAATATAGACGGTAAGGGCAGAGAAGCTGAAAGTGTTCTGTGTGGTGTGCGTACTGTAAGACCTTCGCTACACACACACCATCAGATTATTTGACTTGTCGCTCTAACGAAGTAGGCGAGTGTCAGCAATATGTCTCGTGGTCTTATTGTGGCGTGTTTATCTTCTGCCGTTAGGTCAGACGATAGAAATGTCACTTGCACGCTTAGAGTAGCAGATTGACGGTGACCAATTTTAAACAGAACTTGATTAATTTTCACACACATTTATTAAAATAATAACAAGCATAAACCTTACTTAACTTGATTCTGGATGCTATTTACAATTGACAATCTGAAGTTTCTTTGGTCTTGGTACGTTAATCTTATTCTCACATATCTCTGATACTTGACAAAGTGTCTATACATTTATCTTCATGGCTATGTACAGGAATATGGTAATCTTATTAGGCGCAGACTGAAACTTGACTATAGACTGGTACAGACAATTGCAGACTGGTACAGCGTGGTGCAGACTGACTAATCGGAGGTCTGTATACTCGTTTAATACCTCGCGCGTTCAGGTATCACTGCGTGAGTGTGATCCGCGAGGAGAAAAGGTTCTACGTTAGCAGGAATCTCATTGGCTGCGTAACATATTAATACGTGGATTGGCGGAAGCAGAATTTGGTCTGTCTCTAAGGCAGCGCCATCTCGTAGTGCGGAGATGGACGAGCACTGTGCCTGCGCTGTTGTGCTTAGCGGGGCGCGCTCTAGTGGGAAAGTTGTGTACGCTCTGACTACGCGGAACTATGTACACAACATTCTGGTTATACGTTGATGTCAATCATCAGCTTCTTATATTTCACTGAAAAACTAGATGGCTGTCGTTAATGCCCGGCAGTTGAGAAAATTCTTAAACTTTGGATTCGATTAAAATAATTTTTAGACATGGAAGACAGGAAGTCTTAAATAATTTCAGATTTTTTCAGTGACCATATCAGTGTATAATAAAAATGTGTAGAGAAGAATAAAGTCTCGATAATTGAAATAAGAAATATAATAATTGACACTCAAAGATATGTGAATGAAAGGCAGACTGCCAGTTTTATTGGCATGCAAACCAAGATTAATGTGAACAAATTAAAGAATAAGAGCCCTAACCAGGGACTAATGCATTTGATTTTGAAATTGAAGGAAGAGACAATGGCTTCCCATACTACAGCATTTGCTTATTTAGAGAAATGGGCGATATCTTTTAATAAATATCAAGTATTTGATTGGATGACGCTATCTGAAACTCAAAATTGGATGCTGATTGAGAAAAAAAAACTATAATATACCTGTCTAAAAATAGTGTGAAGATTTCATGTGATAGTAATTTTCAAGAATATATGTATCTGAAGAGCTTTTTAGAAACTAAGCATGACTCGGAAGAATGGAAGTCTAAACACCCCGTGGAAGGAAGGTAGATTTACTTTCTTAAGGTACCGAAGATCCTGAACGCAAATACCATCTCCTAAAATTATGTGAGTATTTGTTTTCTATTCCCGCACACAAAGCCACTGTGGAAATAGTATTTCCGCTGATGTCGGCCCAGTGGACTGGTGAAAGAAATCGACTGCTGCTACGGGCTGTGGAACGAATCTTAACTAATGGCTTGTACGGAGTTTCATAAACAAGCAAAAGAGGAAAAAGGCTTGCTGAAACAGATGAGATCTTCCGAAAAATGTGCTGCACCAACCATTTCTGCCGCAAAAAATTGCATGTATTTGTGTTCTAAATAAAAGGCAATTACAATAAATAAACTTTTTACTTCATTTCTACACCCCCATCTGAGAGTGTCAGCCCTGCTAAGGGGCGTAGCTGGGCACTTTGCGTGGTGGGGGGGTGATAGGGGAAATGATTTCTTGTTTGTCTTCCATTGCTCACAACTCATGGGTGCATACAGGATTTCAGGTTTCCTTAAAAAATTAAATCCAGGAGTGTTTAGACTTCCATTCTTCCGAGTCACGCTTAGTTCCTAACAACCTCTTCAGATATATATACGGAAGTAACATAGATTTTTGAAGGCGCATGTGCAGGTGGTCGTCTACAAACGCCGTACATATTTGTAGCAAGAAATATGAACTTAAATTAAGGCTATTGTAATACGGCGGAACGAGTACAAGAAAAAACGTCTTCAAAATATTTAGTAAACATTTGTGATCGTGTCTCTTATGATACAATGCATTTAATTATAAGTGCAAATTATTAATCATTTGCTCACAAGCTGGCCGCTGTGACCGAGCGGTTCTAGACACTTCAGTCCGGATCCGCACTGCTGCTACAGTCGCAGGTTCGAATCTTGCCTTGGGCATGGATGTGTGTGATGTCCTTAGGTTAGTTAGGTTTAAGTAGTTCTATGTCTAGGGGACTGATGACCTCAGATGTTAAGTCCAATAGTGCTTAGAGCCATTTGAACCATTTGCTCACACAGATATCCTCTGGTTTCCGCAGCCATGCAATTACAGCGTCACAACTTTGAGGCCACTGTGGGTAGACCCAATTGGAAACAGATAACTATTGATACAAAGTGCACCGAATGGTGCCGACTCTTAATGACCAGTAAATGTTGACCGGCGAACAAATTATCGCACCCTTTCTACAGCTAGTCTTTTGGGGGCTCATAATATAAGGATTTACATAGGTTACCAATTAATAAAATCGGTACGTATGTCGCCCAAATTGCTGCGTCACAGTGTCAGTACTGCCTCTCGAGCGATGATCACTGCAGTATGTACTACAAGTTGTGATGGTGCAATCCCCCGTTACTAGATGGATGTTTCTAGTATGCAAGAATTGCTTTGTGAAGAGCGAGCGCGCTACATGGCGCGCCATTCACGGAAGCGCGTGGCGAGATTTGCAACGGTCGTTGGGATGGTCTCCACCGCCGGGCGGCCACGTGGCCCGCAGCTTGGGCCATTGTTTGTTTTCTCGCGCATTACGCGAAAACTAAGTAACTTACGGTGAAGAGCGATGCGGCAGTGGATTGTGGTCAGCAATATGCACCTTCTGAAAGATCGATCTTTATTTCAAGTCACGAGACGCAGAAGTTATAGTAACCTCAAAATCGGTTACTATCACGAATACTGAAGGATCAATACAAATAATAAATAAAAACTTACAGGGATGAGTGAGCACTCATTAAAAGCTTTTCGTCATAGCGGATCGAGTGCCGTAGTCATATGTTAAGATTCATAAATAATTAAGCCCGTAAAGAGGAATAACAAAGTTTGAGGGAAAATTGTTCAATAAAAAATTCATGACGTAAAGAACAGCACTATATAATATTTTGGGTGACATCACACGTATTTTAGACTAGTTAAGTTATACTATACGCTTAACTTGCAGTAGTTTTCATTGTTTGTAAATTATTATTAACATTTATCGCCGATCATTAGTTAATTATTATAGATATGACGATTTTGAGCAGCGCAATGTGTGGATCGCTATAGATTACGTCTAAAAACGGTGCTATATGCAGTTCTATGTTAAAACTTTGCAGCACAGGTGTAAACAAACAAATTTTCGCTAAGTGGTGAAATTTTGCAAAAACTAAAACTTATTTTGCGGGCGATAGAATAATCCTAGAAATTAATGTAACATAGTAAATAAGATGTACTTTTTAGCGCGGGTCCGATGGTGTACTTATTTTTGTCGAGGGATGCGTTTATCAAAATTTGTAACCTTAACTGGTGAGATTGGTACTTGCATAACCGGGTAGTGGCAATTGGGGGGGGGGGGGGGGGGGGTTGACGTCCGAGCCTATATAAAAAGCTTAACAACCAATGAAATTCACGTTAAGAGAAGCCTATAGGATTCATTGGTGGCCAACTCCTTCTACTCCATTGATGAATTTCTCAGTAAAACCAACTGATATATATAACTTCTGCACAATTTCAGTGCAGTAATGTGTTCATTGTAAATATGTGTGTGTGTGTGTGTGTGTAAGTACAATCTAACTTTTGCACCTTTTCAGTGCAGTAATGTGTTCATCGTAAATAAGTATTATAGTAGTTGTATTACATGTTTATTACCTTATAAATAAATAAATAAAACTTTTTAATTTTGTATTCAGTGCATTAGTATTTGTAAAATGACTCTTTCATATAGTGTTCATTAAAAAATGGCGATAATTCCACTTGGGACCTGTGGAATGGTACATTAGCTTATTTGTTTTAGTTGTAAATATTTGTCTTGTATTGTTGTTTTTCTGACATGTTCCACGTCCTGGAGGACCTCCTCACTACGGATCAATTGGAATGAAAGTAAATATAATCTAATCTAATCTATAAGCGAGCGACCATCTTGGCCAGGCGTCAGTCGTTGGTCAGTCGTTTTGGAGGGTGGGTGGCGAGCAAGCACCACTTGAAGGTGGTCCATGTAGTCGTTTGAGAATTCTTTTTCGGGCGGATTTATTTCGACAAAGAGCATTGTTTAATAGTGCAAGTGTGCAAGCATACATTTGGTGAACTGGAAGTGCTACGATTATTTGTGTGAGTACGATTTACGAGGTATATATCGTCGTAAGTGAACATATGGCGAACTGTGATTTCGCGCAGAAACTGTTAGAACAAAAAGGACAGTGGGACTTGTGATTCGTTTCGAATTGATAGAGTAATTTTCGTTTATAGCAGCCTACATTACTGCTATTGGGGGCTCGGAGTCAAAGTATTATTAAAGTAAAACTGTAAACCGTCTCATCAGTGCTATTTTCACTGTGTGAAAGGAAAGGACAACGCCAATAAATAGTAATTGAACTGTGTCGTGAAAAACTGATTTTGCTATGATAGTCGCCTAATTTTTGTTCCCTAGCATTAACTGTACTCATGTCTGAGTGAATAATTAATTCAAAAACTATAGCAAATGCGCGGGTGTGGAACAGTATAACTAATGCACCAAGTGTGGAAATCATCCCCTGAGACTAAGGTGAGAGCCAAAATTTGCAATAACATTTTTTAACCAATATTTGTATATGCACATTCGTGAGAACGCTTCAACTGCACTTCTTTATTTACCGACCCGTCCCAAAATTAACAGTATATGTATATATATATAGAGGATTGATGAGCAAGAATGTTTACAATATGGTGAAAAATTAATAACAACATGGAAATTGTTGTTGTTGCGGTCTTTAGTTCGAAAAGTGAACTGATGCAGATCACCACTATTATCTTGTGCAAGCCTCTTCATCTCCGTATGACTACTGCAACATGTATTAATCATAATCTACTTACAAAAGTCTAGCACTGGACTTACTCTAGTATTTTTATCCATCGCATTTTCATCCATTACTAAATTATCTATGCTTTAATGCACGTGTCCAGGCAACCGATTCGTTTTTTAGTCAGGTTGTACCATAAACCTTTTTTGTCTCGAATTCGCTTCAGCCCTCTTCAATAGTTACCCGATCAACCTATGTAATTTTCAGCATTATCTGTAGCACCACATTTCAAAAACTTCTTGCCTCTTCTGTCGGAACTATTTCTCGTCCACACTTACTTCCGTACTACACTCCAGACGTACATCGTCAGAAAAGACGTCCTAAACAAATTTATATTCACTGTAAAGAAATTTCGTCGTTTAGAGAAATGTTTTTCTTGTCACTTCCAGTCTACATTTTATATCTTATCTGCTTCAGCCAGCTTCATTTACATTTCTACTCAAGTAGCAAAAATTATATACTACTTTTAGTACGGTATCTGATTTCCTAATCTAATTCCTTAAAATTCACCTAGTTTAATTCAGCAACAATTCATTACTTTTGTGTTGCCTTGTTCATATCCGACTTATAACTTCTATTCAAGCACCATCCTTTCCGTTCGAATAATCTTCCAGGTCCTTTGCCGTCTTTGACAGAATTACAATCTCGTAGTTAATCCTCGAATTTTTTGTTTGCTCTCTGTGAATTTTTAAGGCGTTTCCAAATGTCTCCTTGGATTCCTGTACTGCTTGTTCAGTGTGCAAATTGAATAACACAGGCTACACCCTTGGCTCATTCGCATCTAAATTAATCCATCCTTTTCGTGTCCATCGGTCCTTTACCCTTGATACCTTTAGAATTCCAAAGAGTGTATCCTAGTCAGCATTATCAAACGCTTTCTCTAAATTTACATATACTGTAAATGTAGGTGTGCCTTTCGTAATACTATTTTGTGAAATATGTCGTAGGTTTAATATTGTCAAACATGTTCCTACATTTCTTCAGAAACAAAACTGATTTTCCTCGACAACAGCTACTACCAGTTTCTCCACTCTTCTGTAAATAATTTGTGACAGTATTTTGCTACCACTACCTATTACAGTGATAGCTCGACAATATTTGCACCTGTTAGCACCTTCTTTCTTTCATTCTGGAATTGTTGCATTTTTCTTGAAGTTTGAGGGGAATTGTATCTTGCATATTTATCATAGTTTATACTGCCAAGGAACTCAGCACTACCCATCGAATGTTGCCCAGATGCCTTGTTTCAACTTATGTCTCTCAGTGATTTGTCACATTCCTCTCGCGGTATCATATCTCTCATCTCTCGTACATCTGCTTCCTTACAGATCTGGATAATTTGTTCTAAAGAATGGTTATAATTAAACTGTCGCTACTTGAGACAGTGTAGATGGAAAACTATTTACTATACAGGTACTAAACTTTATCAAACTGATGTCCAGACAGGGCACTGCAGGATTTACTTGTTAATAGTGTTGGTGCAATGATTTGCCTTTAGGCACCGTTACTGACACGGTGACGTAGAGAGAAACTCGGTCAGCGAGGACCAAGGACATACAGCGTGATCAGCACACATTACTGTGACCTGATTCGCCAACATGTGAGCCCTACTCAACGGGATAGAGGTGCTTTGGACTGTTTTGATGGGCAATGGAGCTCCAATTCTCACTGACTGCAAGGCCATCCGCTTATTCCGTAACACATTTGGAGAAAACCAAATCATTGTCCAATCGTTCCAAACTACATGGCCACCAAGATCAAAGCAAATCAGCTTAAATTACTTGATGAAGGCAAGGCCCCCGGTCCTGATTGTATACCAGTCAGAGTCCTCTCAGACTATGCTGATACAATAGCTCTATGTTTAGCAATATACACAACCGATACTAGAAGGTATCAGATTATATAATGGTAAGACAGAGATTTAGGAACCAGGTTTTAAATTGTAAGACATTTCCAGGGTCAGATGTGGACTCTGACCACAATCTATTGGTTATGAACTGTAGATTAAAACTGCAAAAAGGTGGGAATTTAAGGAGATGGGTCCTGGATAAACTGACTAAACCAGAGGTTGTACAGAGTTTCAGGGAGAGCATAAGGGAACAATTGACAGGAATGGGGGAAAGAAATACAGTAGAAGTAGAATGGGTAGCTTTGAGGGATGAAGTAGTGAAGGCAGCAGACGATCAAGTAGCTAAAAAGACGAGGGTTAGTAGAAGTCCTTGGGTAACAGAAGAAATATTGAATTTAATTGATGAAAGGAGAAAATATAAAAATGCAGTAAATGAAGCAGGCAAAAAGGAATACAAACGTCTCAAAAATGAGATCGACAGGAAGTGCAAAATGGCTAAGCAGGGGTGGCTAGAGGACAAATGTAACGATGTAGAGGCTTATCTCACTAGGGGTAAGATAGATACTGCCTACAGGAAAATTAAAGAGACCTTTGGAGAAAAGAGAACCACTTGTATGAATATCAAGAGCTCAGATGGAAACCCAGTTCTAAGCAAAGAAGGGAAAGCAGAAAGGTGGAAGGAGTATATAGAGGGTCTATACAAGGGCGATGTATTTGAGGACAATATTATGGAAATGGAAGAGGATGTAGAGGAAGATGAAATGGGAGATACGATATTGCGTGAAGAGTTTGACAGAGCACTGAAAGACCTGAGTCGAAACAAGGCCCCGGGAGTAGATAACATTCCATTAGAACTATTGAAGGCCTTGGGTGAGCCAGTCCTGACAAAACTCTACCATCTGGTGAGCAAGATGTATGAGACAGGCGAAATGCCCCCAGACTTCAAGAAGAATATAATAATTCCAATCCCAAAGAAAGCAGGTGTTGACAGATGTGAAAATTACCGAACCATCAGTTTAATAAATCACGTCTGCAAAATACTAACGCGAATTCTTTACAGACGAATGGAAAAACTAGTAGAAGCAGACCTCGGGGAAGATCAGTTTGGATTCCGTAGAAATGTTGGAACACGTGAGGCAATACTGACCCTACGACTTATCTTGGAAGCTAGATTAAGGAAAGGCAAACGTACGTTTCTAGCATTTGTAGACTTAGAGAAATCTTTTGACAATGTTGACTGGAAAACTCTATTTCAAATTCTAAAGGTGGCAGGGGTAAAATACAGGGAGCGAAAGGCTATTTACAATTTGTACAGAAACCAAATGGCAGTTATAAGAGTTGAGGGGCATGAAAGGGAAGCAGTGGTTGGGAAGGGAGTGAGAAAGGATTGTAGCCTCTTCCCGATGTTATTCAATCTGTATATTGAGCAAGCAGTGAAGGCAACAAAAGAAAAATTCGGAGTAGGTATTTAAATCTATGGAGAAGAAATAAAAACCTTGAGGTTCGCCGATGACATTGTAATTCTGTCCCAGACAGCAAAGGATTTGGAAGAGCAGTTGAACGGAATGGACAGTGTCTTGAAAGGAGGGTATAAGATGAACATCAACAAAAGAAAAACGAGGATAATGGAATGTAGTCGAATTTAGTCGGGTGATGCCGAGGGAATTAGATTAGGAAATGAGACACTTAAAGTAGTAAAGGAGTTTTGCTATTTGGGGAGTAAAATAACTGATGATGGTCGAAGTAGAGAGGATATAAAATGTAGACTGGCAATGGCAAGGAAAGCGTTTCTGAAGAAGAGAAATTTGTTAACAGCGAGCATAGATTTAAGTGTCAGGATGTCGTTTCTGAAAGTATTTGTATGTAGTGTAGCCATGTATGGAAGTGAAACATGGACGATAAATAGTTTGGAAAGGAAGAGAATAGAAGCTTTCGAAATGTGGTGCTGCAGAAGAGTGCTGAAGATTAGATGGGTAGATCACGTAACTAATGAGGAGGTATTGAATAGGATTGGGGAGAGGAGAAGTTTGTGGCACAACTTGACTAGAAGAAGGGATCGATTGGTAGAACATGTTCTGAGGCATCAAGTGATCACCAATTTAGCATTGGAGGGCAACGTGGAGGGTAAAAATCGTAGAGGGAGACCAAGGGATGAATACACCAAGCAGATTCAGAAGGATGTAGGTTGCAGTAGGTACTGGGAGATGAAGAAGCTTGCACAGGATAGAGTAGCGTGGAGAGCTGCATCAAACCAGTCTCAGGACTGAAGACCACAACAACACCAACAACCGATCGCGCGTGAAAGATCCCTACGTAAAGAATTGAAAACTGTACAAGTCACACCAGTACCCAAGAATGGAAATAGGAGTAATTCACTGAATTACAGACCCATATCGCTAACGTCAACTTGCAGTAGGATTTTGGAACATATATTGTGCACGAACATAATGCGTTATATCGAAGAAAACGGTTCTTTGGCAAACGGCCAAACGTATTCAGAAAATATCGATCTTGTGAAACACTACTAACTGTTTATTCTAACGAAGTAATTAATGCTGTTGACAGGGAACGTCAAATTGATTCCATATTTTTAGATTTCCTGAAGGCTTTCGACACCGTACCTCACAGGGACTTCCACCAATATTGCGTGTCTATGGACTATCGTCTCATATGTGCAACTGGATTTGTGATTTCCTGTCAGTTAATGAAACTGTTTTTATATGGTTCGTAGTAAATGACGGAAAGTCTTTTAATAAAACAGAAGTAATATCTGGCGTTCCCCAAGAAAATGTTATAGACCCTCGGCTGCTCCGGATCTACATAAACGATTCACGAGGCAATATGAGTAGAGTCGTAGGTTTTTTGCACATGATGATGTCATTTAACGTCTTGTAAAGTCATCAGATGATGAAAAATAACTGCAAAATGATTTAGACAAGATATCTATGTGGTTCGAAAAGTTGCAATTGACTATAAATAATGAAAAGTATGAAGTCATCCACAAGAGTACCAAAACAAATGCCGGCCGCTGTGGCCGAGTGGTTCTAGGCGCTTTAGTCCGGAACCAGGCGGCTGCTACGGTCGCAGGTTCGAATACTGCCTCGCGCATGGATGTGTGTGATGTCCTTAGGTTAGTTAGGTTTAAGTAGTTCTAAGTTCTATGGGACTGATGACCTCAGATGTCAAGTCCCATAGTGCTCAGAGCCATTTGAACCATTTTGAACCAAAACGAATCATCTGAATTTTGGTTACGCGATAAATTACACAAATCTAAAGGCTGTAAATTCAACTGAATACTTAGGGCTACAATTACGAATAAATTAATTTCAAACGGTCACATAGATAATGTTGTGGGTGAAGCAAACCAAAAACTAAGATTAATTGGCAGAACACTCGGAAAACGTAACAGGTCTACTAAAAGGACTGCCTACACTACGCTTACGCGTCCTGTTCCAGAGTATTGCTATGCGATGTGGTATCCGCATCAGATAGGGCTAACGAAGGGCACTGAAACAGTTCGAACAGAAGCAGGGGAGTGAGCGCAACTGATATGATACGTTAATCGGCGTGGTACTCATTAAAACAAAGGCGTTTTTCGTTGGGCAGGATCTTATCATAAAATTTCGGTTACCTGCTTTCTCCTAAGAGTATGAAAATATTTTTTTGGCGCCCACTTACATAGGGAGGAATTATCATCATAATAAAATAGGAGAAATCAGAGATGCACTGAAAGATTTAAGTGCTTGTTTTTCTCGCTCGCTCTTCTAGGGTGGAACAGTAAAGAAATAGCCTCAACGTGATTTGATGAACTCTCTGTCAGGCACTTAATTGTGGACTGTAGAGTATTCATGTAGAAATACATTTAGATTACTAGATTTAAACTCGTGAGATTTCTGGCTGCCGGGGTACCTGAGGACAATGGTAATCAACGGAACACTAAAATACGTCGGATGTTGAAGATGAGCATAGCGCGGGTGGTAGCCAACATTCGACCTGAGATGTTTCGAGCAGTAGTAGAGCTGTCTTTAGTGGTTTGACAAGCTTTATCCGAATACAATTGAAAAGTATGATTTTGCGGTTTGGACATCCACAGCTTAGATACATGATAGAAATGTTTTAAAATTTCTCTAAAAACAGTTAAAATCTTCTAAAATTTTTTTTGGTGGCCGTATTAGCTGTTAATAGCTCATTTATTACAGTATTCTATAATAAGCGATCTACCAACAGCTAATGCGGCTATCAACTTTTCTAGAACAGTTTAATAGTTTCATTGAAATTTTTTAAAAATATTCCTACAATGGAAAAGGAGAGGAGTAAGGTCAACACCAGTTTTAATCTGAAACAGCTCTGAAATATAGTGCATGGATTTTGTAGTATATTTTTCCTTTTTAGTTTAAACATCTTTATTTTTTTCCTCAGTTTCTTGTCATCTGTGATGAAATGACTGCAAAAATCGAGCTCCATTTGTTTGAAAATATCCTACTGGTTACAAGATGGTGCTGCAGTTATTCAGTGAAATGAGTATTGAGATTTACATAATGTCATTAGGATAGTAGGCGAGCCTCTTTCATTTTAAGTGTTTTTTATCAAGTCATGATAATTACAGAAAAGATCACATAACCGGCTAACCGGCTTTGGCACCTATTTCCACGACAGATGTGAAATATTCACAAAAATGTTTCATGAAAAACATAACTATTTCCTATAGCATTTGACCAAACATTTTTGTGAATATTCCATGTCTATCGACGGTAGTACCATGCCAAAACTGGCAATGTGACTGTTTACAATACACGAATTAACGATCGTGAGTTAATATCTTTTTACCTTAATTATGAAATGTCGTTGAATCTCCAAAATTAATTAAAATGTTCACATCTGAGTAGCGGTAATGCCCGCGTTAATTGTAATTAAATATGTTCTAACACTGCGACTAAAAACATTTTGGAATGTCAGTCACCGAGTAGACACACGTATCAGTATTGTATGAGCGCAGCTGTGTTTAAAAGAAAGAGCTGCGCCGTCGGAGTTGTAACAGTTAAGTGAATGTTAGCCAGTGTATTTTTGTTGTAGGTATTATTCGAGCAGAGTGTGAGTTCAGCATCAGAGCACAGTGCAAGGAGCAGTAATTAAACGGAAAAGTATGGTTGCAATAGAAGAATTAACTGAACAGCAGACATTTATTCAAGTTATTGTAAATAGTCTCCTGCTCAAGGGTAAGTTGCAGGCACAGTACAATGCATTCCGTATGCGTGAAAGTTACAGAATTCATATTGTATCTTGCAGTGGGTGACTTCCGTTTGCGTGTCGTACTCCTCTCTGAGGCATTGTTTGAATAATGTTATTTTTCATGCTTGCAGAATTCTTACTTAATGGCCCACTGTACAGCTACACGTTTCGTACACAGAAGAAGAGGTTAGAAACTGGTTTACGAATGCATTGCTTAGGAGTACTTAGTTATTCACATGTTGCATGTATCACAGTTGCAATCTCTCGCTATCATGTGGACAAATAAGTTCCACAGTTGTAGTATACTTTCTTTAAAAAAAATACAGAAACGTGCTGACCATTTATATGATTGCCTTAAGTAACTTCTTTTTCCTTCCATACAATGGTTTATGCTTAACTATGTTCAACATCTATCTCTTTCTCTATCAAACACACACACACACACACACACACACACACACACACACACACAGAGAGAGAGAGAGAGAGAGAGAGAGAGAGAGAGAGAGAGAGAGGGTAAGTATAAAATAAAGCCACAAGCTTCAAACCGTTTTTTTTTTTTTGGGGAAGGGAAAGGTCATAGAACTCAATAATTTCTTTTCTGGGGCTGCATGAAATGCAATAATATAGTGAAGAACAATGTAGTGATTAAAATAAACACTCCAATGATAAGCGTGCTGCATTTAATGAGAGTACCTGCAGAGATTTTGGAATTGGTGCATTGTCCTTGAGCCAGGAGAACCTTATGGGCAGATCACCTGAAGACACGGCACAGCTGACCTGGGCTCTTGCCCCTTCCTGCAGATCGGTTGGGAAGATGAATGGCGCAACCACAGGCGGACCTGCAAGAAGAAGGCATTAGACAAATAAAGGCAGCTGGCTGCACTTACGAGTGCTGTCCAAGGTTATGTTAATTGGCGGATCACCTACCATAGTACATACGAACCGCTTGTCTAAGCTTTTTCCCGTGGGACATATTCCGCTCAGATGTACTTGTAGTTCTACCATTTGGATTTTCAAGGTGAAGACGCGAGGTCCAACAACAGTTAAAGTAATCTAAAGTCTCTGATAACTTGATAAACCTAACTTGCGAAGTGGATGATGATGACTATGATGGTGAATTTGGGTAATGTGCTTAATTCATTAGACAAAAAATTGCAGGCAACTGGTATACTTTGTGATCTGTCAAAGGCACTTGACTGTGTAAATCGCAATATCCTTTTAAGTAAATTAGAATATTACAGTGTAACAGGAAATGCTGCAAAATGGTTCAAATCTTATATCTCTGGCAGGAAACAAAGGGTGTTATTAGGAAAGAGACATGCATCAAGCTATAAGGCATGATCCAACTGGGAACTAATTACATGTGGGGTCCCACAAGGTTACATTTTAGGGCCCTTACTTTTTCTTGTGTATATCAATGACCTTTCATCAGTAACATTACCAGAAACCAAGTTCGTTTTGTTTGCCGGTGATACAAACATTGCAGTAAATAGCAAATCAAGTTTAGTGTTAGAAAGGTCAGCTAAGAAAATATTTGCGGACATTAATCACAGGTTCCTAGCCAATTCTTTGTCACTAAACTTTGGAAAAGCACACTACATGCAGTTCAGAATTTGTAAGGGGTGTCCCACGAGTATATGCGTAACATACAATGACAAGCAGATAGAAGAAGTGGACACTGTTAAATTCTTGGGATTACAGCTTGATAATAAATTCAACTTGGAGGAGCACACCACAGAACTGCTGAAGCGTCTTAACAAATCTCCATTTGCAATGCGAATTGTGTCAGACACAGGGGATATAAAAATGAAAAAGCTGGCATACTATGCTTACTTTCATTCCACAATGTCATTTGTGATTATTTTTTGGGGCAATTCATCAAGCCAAGCTAAAGTTTTCCGGGCACAAAAACGTGCAGTAAGAGTTATATGTGGTGTGAACTCAAGAACATCCTGCAGAAGCCTGTTTAGGGAGCTAGGGATACTAACTACTGCTTCCCAATATATTTATTCCTTAATGAAATTTGTCATTAAAAATATATCATTTTATCAAACCAACAGCTCAATTCATGGAATCAATACTAGAAATAAGACTAATCTTCACAAGGATTTAAATTCACTTAGTCTTGTACAAAAAGGTGTGCGTTATTCAGGAACACACATTTTCAATAACTTGCCAGCAGTCATAACAAGTTTAACAAACAATGAAATTCAGTTTAAGAGAAGCCTAAAGGATTTATTGGTGGCCAACTCCTTCTACTCCATTGATGAATTTCTCAGTAGAAGCAACTGATTTGTATGTGTATATATAAGCACAATGTAACTTCTGCACAATTTCAGTGCAGTAATGTGTTCATTGTAAATAAGTGTGTGTGCGTGTGTGTGTGTTTGTGTTTGTGTGTGTGTGTGTGTGTAAGTACAATCTAACTTCTGAACCAGTTCAGTGCAGCAATGTGTTCATTGTAAATAAGTATTTAGTAGTTGTATTACACGTTTATTACCTTATAAATAAATAAAAATCTTTTTTATTTTAAATTCAGTGCATTAGTATTTGTAAAATGATTCTTTCGTACAGCGTTCATTAAAATATGACCATGCCACTTGGGACCTGTGGAATGGTCCATTAGCTTATTTGTTTGACTCGTAAATATTTGTCATGTATTGTTGTTTTTCTGACATGTTCTACATCCTGGAGGACCTCCTCACTACGGATCAATTGGAATGAAAGTAAATCTAATCTAATCTAAAACCCAAATTCAGTGAAAAATTGACCGTCATTTGATATGCACTGTGGGATGTTTGGACGCGCCGTCCAGTGTTCAGGGGGGAGCGGTACTCACGCGTGACGGCCAGCAGCAGCTCCCCGCGGACGAGCTTGCCCGCGGCGCCCCGCACCTTGCAGACGTAGGCACCCGCGTCGGCCGCCGGGTCGACGCGCAGGATCCGCAGCGCGGCGCCACCGTCGCGCAGCTCGTGGCGCAGGCCGGCCGACATGGGGGTTCCCCGGCGCTCCCACGAGACCTCCGCCACGGGGTAGCCGGCGTACGGGCAGCGCAGCAGCGCCGCCCCGCCGGCCACGGCGCGCACCGCCTGCGGCAGCTGGCGCAAGTACGGCGGGCCTGCCGGCAGTCAGGCGCACGTGACGTCAGCTCAACAGTGCCGCTCACCTACCAGCTGTGCGACTGCCGTGTTGCAAATAATGTTTTCATTTGGATCGAAACGTATTCCAGAAAGGCTTCACCATCGTCAGTGCATTCTTATAACTGAAACTATGGCAAAAATAAGAAAACGTACTGTGAAATACAACGGCTTTTGAGACAGTGTATTTATACGAGGGTCACTACAAAAGAAATGCACACAACTTTTTTTTGTTTTAAATCCATCTTTTATTCTACATGTTTGAAAGTATTACAGTGTGTAGATACATCATTTAGGAACAATATTTTCATTTCTCCACATAATTTTCACCCCTCTCAACTGTCTTACGCCATCTTGGAACCAGCGCCTGTATACCAGCACGGTTAAACTCTGGACCAACCTGTTGGAGCCACTGTTTGGCTGTGTGCACAAGGGAGTCATCATCTTCAAACCTTGTTCCACAAAGAGAGTCTTTCAGTTTCCCAAAGAGATGATAGTCACATGGGGCCAGGTCGGGACTGTAAGGCGGGTGTTTCATTGTTGTCCATCCGAGTTTTGTGATCGCTTCCATGGTTTTGTGACTGACATGTGGCCGTGCATTGTCGTGCAACAGCAAAACATCCTGCTTTTGCCTGTCGAGCTTGAAGTTTCTTCAGTGTCGTCACATATGCGTCAGAATTTATGGTGGTTCCACTTGGCATGTTGTCCACAAGCAAGACACCTTCGGAATCGAAAAACACTGTAGCCATAAATTTTCCAACAGAAGGTGTGGTTTTGAACTTTTTTTCTTGGGTGAATTTGCATGATGCCACTCCACTGATTGCCTCTTCATCTCTGGTGAAAAATGATGGAGCCATGTTTCATCACCTGTCACAATTCTTCCAAGAAATTCATCTCCTCCATTCTCGTACTGTTCCAAAAGTTCTCTGCATACCGTTTTTCTTGTTTCTTTGTGAGCCACTGTCAACATCCTGGGAACCCACCTGGCACGAACCTTTTTTAACACCAACACTTTCAGTATTCTGCAAACACTTCCTTCCCCTATCCCACCGTAGCGTGACAATTCGTTCACTGTGATGCGTGTGTCAGCAGTCACCAATTCGTTAACTCTCTTAACTCTCTGCACATTGTCTGGAGTGTGTGCAGTACGAGGCCTGCCGCTGCGAGGACAATCCTCAATATTGCCGTGCCCGCTTTCATCACGTAACCTGCTTGCCCACCGACTAACTGTACTGCGATCGACAGCAACATCTCCATACACCTTTTTCAACCTCTTGTGGATGTTTCCCACTGTCTCGTTTTCACAGCACAGGAATTCTATGACCGCACGTTGCTTCTGACGAACGGAGGAATTCTATGACCGCACGTTGCTTCTGACGAACGTGAAGTGTAGCAGCCATCTTGAAGGCACACTGTGACGGCGCCACTCACGGGAACAGGTTGAACTTAAGTTTGAAAACAAGCAGGAAGGATGTATCTACACACTGTAAAACTTTCACACATGCAGAATGAAAACTGTATTTTTACAAAAATAGTGTGCTTTTCTTTTGGAGTGACCCTCATACAAAGTACTAAAAATTATTTGATTTATTGACACAGTCTGTTAACTAAGAGCGTGATCGCCTCTGCACACAGACGTTAAAATACAGGGTGGACATAAAGTTCGGGAACACTGTCAATTATTTATTGGATAATAACTAAATATTGTACAGATGTCATACATATTACATTTTGAAGACAAACTCTGGAACTTTTTTTACAAACATTCGAAATGCGAACCATGAGTGAATCGGCAGACGTCAATACGGTAATAGAATTCTTGCCATACCCATCCTAGTATGGCATCGTCGATTGTGGCTGTCGCTTCCTGTATTCTCTCCCGGAGCACAGCGACATCACGTGGTAGAGGCGGTACATACATCTGATCTTTAATGTGTCCCCTCACAAAAATGTCACACGGAGTGAGATTTGGTGATCGGCGAGGCCAATTACGTGGAACAGCTGTCACCTTCTCTAGCACGGCCGATCCATCGCCATGTTTGCGACTAGCGCTGACTTTCGGCAAATTACCAAACTACGCTGTGGTGGTATACATTAAAAAAAACTTTCATGGTTTCTCTTCAAAATGACATATCTGTACGCTGTTTGGTTCTTGTGCAATACATAACTGAATGTGTTCCCCGACTTTATGTACACCCTGTATAATATCGCCTTAATTCTTTCACAGCCCATTAGATGGAGCCTTTGTCCTTCACGCAATGTCCATGAAGCATTAGTTTACTTTGAATTCTTGACTGAGATACGCAAGAAGAGACATGAGTGCAGCTTACGCGTCGCGTTTTCAGGCTGTTTTTTTCTGTAGCGACTCCGGATGTCCGAAGATGAGTCATATCTCGGCGTCTAAATATGTGGAGAACTCAAAGTCATTTGTACAAAAGTGGGTAACACGATATAAAAGCACTCCGTCTTCAGGCCACAAGTGGCCCATCGGGACCATCCGACTGCCGTGTCATCCTCAGCTGCGGATAGGAGGGGCGTGTGGTCAGCACACCGCTCTCCCGGTCGGTATGAGGGTTTTCTTTGACCGGAGCCGCTACTATTCGGTCGAGTAGCTCCTCAATTGGCATCACGAGACTCAGTGCACCCCGAAAAATGGAAACAGCGCATGGCGGCCCGAATTGTCACCCATCCAAGTGCGGGCCACGCCCGACAGCGCTTAACTTCGATGATCTGACGGGAACCGGTGTACCCACTGCGGCAAGGCCGTTGCCCAACACGATAAAAACTGGTTAAACAAGTGGATGATTTTGGAGAGCGTGGCTCAATCGGCAAAGTGACTCCAAAAGCGGAAAAAAATCTTTTCGTGAAAACCATTCTTAACATTATGTCAAGCGCAGGCAAAATTCACTTTGAAACAGCTGTCAAGGCAAATTCGACGCGTTTGAAGGTCTCTTCCACATGAACCCGCGGAGAATTTAGTTTCAAGCATGCCTAGGAGATGCCAAGCAATTAATGGCGCTGCAGCGACTGGACGTATTATTAATTACAGTTGCATTTTTATTTTTTTCTTATTTGGTGTATGTATATGTTTTAGTCTGTCGGCAAATATATTTTTTTGTTGAGAACGAAGTCTTCCGCGACGGCACTTTTGTACAAAACACTCTTGGACTTCTTGATGCGTCAATTCACTGTTAAACTTCGAACTTTCTACCATTTCTTTTCACCGTCCTCGCCAGGAGCAACTGACCGTGAGAACTGTTGCCCTGGTGAACTTTTAGATGTTGTGGTACAACGAAACTCAGTGTAGAACAAGCCGACGCACACTGACTTATATCTTAGCACCCAGAGTTTTCACCGTCCAGTCCAGAAGGTAGCAGCCTTAAATACACTAGTACACAGAGAAAAAACCGTTTCTGACGAGGATCATTTGGATCCCGAAATTAATTATGTAAAGTATGTGTTCCTAAAAAACGACTGTGGGTCACCTGATATGAACTCTGCGTTCTCCAAGAAAAGGATTCGTGAAAATGTTCAACATTGGCGAGGTGAACCCCCGACTGCCGTCCTTCCTTTCTGCCACGCTATCTCCAGCAAAGTAGGCTCATTTCTGGGAAAATGAGGTATCAGATATATTTTTCGATCTCATAAGAAGATATGGTTCAAATGGCTCTGAGCACTATGGGACTTAACTTCTAAGGTCATCAGTCCCCTAGAACTTAGAACTACTTAAACCTAACTAACCTAAGGACATCACACACATCCATCCCCGAGGCAGGATTCGAACCTGCGACTGTAGCGCCTTTAACCGCTTGGCCACCCCGGCTGGCTCATAAGAAGATAAAGGAGAAGCTACGCCCTGTTAAGTCTCCGCCTCAGGATCCCTTGTCAGTGGGGAAGAAATACCCTGATCAGTTCATCCGCACCGTTACCGACGCTGCGCAGGACATCAACGACATATTAAGAGGCCGGCCGCGGTGGCCGTGCGGTTCTAGGCGCTCCAGTCCGGAGCCGCGCTGCTGCTACGGTCGCAGGTTCGAATCCTGCCTCGGGCATGGGTGTGTGTGTGATGTCCCTAGGTTAGTTAGGTTTAAGCAGTTCTAAGTTCTAGGGGACTGATGACTACAGCAGTTGAGTCCCATAGTGCTCAGAGCCATTTGACATATTAAGAACCGAGACGTGGAGAAAACAGCAGTTGCTGAGCGCAGCCTCACAAACAAGTGGCAAGCAAACTGTTTGACGATAGGAAAGATCTGTTGCAGGGTCCTAAATACTGGGACCCTTTAGTTAAAGAGGCTGTAGAAATAAGAATGTGTGAGAAATCCTTCAACTGTGACAGCGGATATAATCTTAGCGGTGCATGGGAACGAGCCCTGGACGCAGAGAGGAGCCGGAGATATTCGTTACAATGTTTATGCTACGGCGGCGGCGGTGGCGCCACCAGCGCAGACGTTGACACCATCTGCGACAACATTACGTATTTACCGACCAATCAGAAGCCGTCTATGGGATATATAAAGCCAGTTGACGCGGCATGAACTCCGAAATGTCTTATACCACATTTTTTACTGATTAACCCGACAACGATCTTAACTTAAAGACTGTACTATGCCATAGAAGAGATATTCACTTTCCTTACTCATACAAATTATATTATACGGGTTGAACCAGAACTCCACCGACAAACTTTCGGATGTTCTTCACGGATACTTTCTGGTTATTTTTGTGTAAGGGACCCACGGTGTCTGTCGGCTCGTAACAGAGTAATAACGTAGTGATGACTTATTCAGTCTGTTACATTTGTTTCTGAGAAAACATCTTCACAACGGTGAAAAATCGCGAAAACGTACGTGACTTTGTACAGCTGATGTGGTTGGTGACGCTATAGGGGCCGCCCAGCTCTGCGCCGCTATGGTCGCAGGTTCGAATCTTGCCTCGAGCATGGATGTGTGTGATGTCCTTAGGTTAGATAGGTTTAAGTAGTTCTAAGTTCTAGGGGATTGATGTCCTCAGACGTTAAGTCCCTTAGTGCTCAGAGCCTTTTGAACCATTTGAACCATCTCCCACTGCATTCAGTGAACCCATAAGTGAGGTGTGTGGTGTCACCGCCAGACACCACACTTGCTAAGTGGTAGCCTTTAAATCGGCCGCGGTCCGTTAGTATACGTCGGACCCGCGTGTCGCCACTGTCAGTGATTGCAGACCGAGCGCCACCACACGGCAGGTCTAGAGAGACTTACTAGCACTCGCCCCAGTTGTACAGCCGACTTTGCTAGGAAAGGTTCATTGACAATTACGCTCTCATTTGCCGAGACGATAGTTAGCATAGCCTTCAGTTACGTCATTTGCTACGACCTAGCAAGGCGCCATAGCATTTGATAATTAATATTGTGAAGCTTGTACAGTAACGAGAGATGTTCTCCAATTGTGGATTAAAGTTAAGTATTCCAAGAACTACGTTCTTTTCTTTATAGGATAATTACTTTACCTTGTTCCAGACCTCACGCCAATCTGCGTGAGCTAAACGCGTGCCTTTCGGCTACCTCCGAGTGGCTTGGCTGTCTTGTCACGCCACTACAAGGTGCATATCGGCCAACTCTTCAGCGGTACTCCTACACGTCGTAAAGATGTGTGCCACTGTTTACGCGCAGCTAACACTGCCGGAAAACAAAACCCTAGGCAGGGTCGGGCAGCGCTGAATGCAGACTTAAGGGCAACGAGGTCAGGTGGGCGTTACTACTGTTTACAGCATGAAACAAGATAAACAGCGCATACCGTCGACATGTGCACCGTTGTACATTACTTTCTGTGCAATACAAATACAAAGCAAGTATCCAAACGAAACACAATAGCTCCGTAACGAGCCGGAGACCGTGGGTCCCCCATACCAAAATACTAAGAAAGTATCCGTGAACAAACTCTAAAAGTATGCCGATGGAGCTCTAGTTCATCCAGCATACATGATATTCCATTTGTTTTATCGAAATTAAATGACATTTTGTCTAGAAGCAAACAGAAGAATGTATCATGGAGACATTAACTACTATGATTGCCGCTTCTCTAACTTTACTCGCTACGAAGGTATGAACAGTAGTAGGGTACAGTGTTGTACCTTGAGGATACTGTACCTCGAAGCACAGGGTAGGTCTTGGTTGGTGCTACAATCTAGTGACACATTTCAAAATCGCTCGAGAGTCCGCCATGAGCAGTTCCCGCAATTTTCTACTCTTTTGTTGTCGTGAGACATTATGTGTTTTGTGCAACATTTGTAAATATTTTGGGTTCTACACATTTAAGTGCTGTACGATATATTAAAGCTGTTTCGAGGAAAATTTTTGGCAAGTAAAATTCTTTATATTTTAAAAACTAAGTGAACGTGAACGTCATATTTCGTCGGCCGAGCACCACCTTGTACCTTAAATGGAAAAAGGTCTTCTGAATTGAAACAGGTCATATTTGCCAATGAATTGAGTTACTTCAATGTCTTAACAATTTTACCTGTCTTGAAAACGTAAATTTTGTGTACAAGTCCAATAGCTACTATTTTTAAAAACCTTTAAGTTATAATTGCCTTTTGATAGTACTTGTCCTTAATTTTGTCTCACAATCTGATTGTTGCTAGGGATGGCGGTTATCGCTGAAACAATCGGTTTTCGGTTATATCTATTTTTTTCAACTCCAGTTTAATCTGACATTTCCTGTTATTTCGTGCAATAAATGTAGAAATCCAACAAAGATTGAAAAATGTTGATTACCTCAGTTACAGGATACATAGAATAAAAATGTTATATATGAATATAGTAACTGTTCTCGAAAGAACAGATACTATTGTGACCGTGCAGCTTCTCTAGAGTGAATGATAATTAATTGAAACCCTCAGCTGCCGACAGGTGTTGCTGATATACCTCGATGGGGACAGCTGAAAATGTGTGCCCCGGCCGGGACTCGAACCCGGGATCTCCTGCTTACATGGCTGACGCTCTATCCATCTGAGCCGCCGAGGACACAGCTCAGGGTGTCAATTCATTATCATTTATTCTAGAGAAGCTGCATGGTCATCAATGGTATCTGTTCTTTCGAGAACAGTTACTGTCTTCATACATATATATAGCTAAAGGCTACCCAGCCATTGGCCTTCGTCTGTGCGAAAGCGCACAGGTTGCCCGAACTCATACGGGAATCGGCACCTTAGTTGTCGCGAGTAATGAGTGGATGGGCAAATATCTATTAGGTACATTACGTATGTAGATTGTGGACAGTTGGGAATGTGGGTCTTACGGGAAGCGTGCAAGGGATAAGTCCCTGCAGTCGCGCTATTCATCTGTGTCCTCGGTGGCTGAGGTGGATAGAGCGTCTGCCATGTAAGCAGCAGATCGCAGGTTCGAGTCCCGGTCGGCGCACACATTTCCGGCTGTCCCCATCGAGGGTATATCAACGGCAGCTGAGGGTTTCAATTAATTATCATTTATCAAAATATTAAATTAAATAGGCACGTAAAAATAAACTTAGTGCGTCCACCGTTCTCTGATTTTCTCGAAAAGTGATAAGTGATCGAATACTACAAGAAAATCAGTAGTAGTCTCCTACGGATTCTAACTTTTGGAACTCGGCTCAAAAATCTGTTTGGGTATTACGAATAGTCTCAGTGCTGAAGGGTGAGAACTGAGGTTGAAGAACGCTGTTTTTCGTGTTAATTTCTCCGTTTTCATGAGCTACAGCACATATTATGTAGACAGGCGCAGAAGGTTAGCTACTTTCTTTTTTTTATCGCAAGCTATGAATGAACTGTTATTTCTCCTCATATGATGTGAGTTCTTTGTGGCTATTCCCGCTTTTAACCTTTTAAAGGAAACGGATCATTGTACTTCATTGATACCGTACGTCGTAAGACACTTTTCAGTGTATGATTTGTGTTATTCTGTAATACAAGTGATGTCCGACGACGAAAGCGAGAAACGAATATATAGACCAGATGGGGCAAGTTTTGCACACTGCATGTACACATGTACTATCTAATAGAACACGCCGCATCGTAATAGTTAAACCAGCAGTTCTTCTGCCCTGTGTTTGTTGCTCGTTTCTGTCGGCATTGTTATTAAAAAGCACGGAAAGTTTTTCCCATTTTCTATTATAACACAAATTTCAGAGCAATGGAAATTTTACGAATAAAAATTACTTGTTTTTCCTTAAAAAAAGTTTATTTAAAAACGAAAAATTTTAGCACTGCTGCTATGGCTAATTGGTATATCAGTTTTTTTACCGGTCATTAGTAAAAAAATAAAAAAATACCTATCATAATCGAGGCCAAACAAAACCGAAAAATACCGGTTATTGAGAACTAAAATACCAGTATCGACTTTAACCGGTCGGTTTTCCACATTCGTATTGTATTGTAAAATGATAATGTAGAAAATAGACGATTAAATAAAGTAACGTAATGATTTTCTCGATTGCAACGCTATTTAATTTCAGTAGATTATTTGTTCCTAGGTACACGACCATGTTGTACCTTGAAACATTTTATCACTCCTGGAAAAATCTTGCTTTTACAGAGTAAGTTTTGTAATCTCATGAAAGACAGCAGCATACAAAAGGTGGTTGCGATCATTTAAAAATGTAATACTGAAAAACATCTATTACAAGACTGAAAAGCGTTCCAGGGTACAACACGCCTTCCTACATCATTTTAAACAGCATCCTGCATTTTTTATTCGGTAATCCACTTCCTCTCCTCGAGGCCTATTCGGAAACATATCACAGAGTATCGTTAACGTAAACATAACGTTTTTACAAACGAAACACAAAAATGAGTGTGACTCACCTGTACTGCGTATCCTCGTGTAGCACATTGGGTAATATAACTCCTGCACTCGCTGGGGTTGACACTAAGCAAAAGCCAAGAGAGTGGAAATGTACCCCGGTAATTCAGTCAACTGTCTTAAGTTGAAGATTTGTGTGAGTAGAATGTAAACCAAAGAAGAGAAGGTAAAAGCGATGGCCATCTACGGCGAATGTGATAAGGGGAACTGGTGACTTGTTAGAGTGCGATGTAAACTGGTTTATAGGACTGACGATCATCTGTTCAGGTTGAGGCGTGCTCATGTTTAATTCTTTGGAACAAAGCGAGAATGGTAACTTCAGCAGCCTCGTCTTTGCAAGCTCTATGAGAATTATGTTGCTTCAATTCACATTGCCGTTTCCTGGTTTCCTGAAACGTTACAACAAGACTCGGAAGCATCTATAGGAAAGGTGTTTTTTTTTTTTTTTTCTTTTCTCAGGATCTCGCCCTCTGCTGAGTTTCTCTGCCTGAGTAGCATTGCGACTATTTTCAACCACAGTAAAAGTTTTGTCAATGACTGCCTTTACTACACAAGCTATCGTTTAAAAGTGCTACTATACTGTGCTTCACATACTCATACTGTTAATAAGAAAACATTATTTCAATTACTTATGTACTAACTAACATTCCCCATATATCAGTAACATTTCTGAAGTTAGTTCTACTTCTTTTGTTTTACTGTGGACTTCAGTTTTTCCTGAGCATAAGGGTACCGTGATTTAAGCTATTCTAATGTTCACCGGCCAGTAAATACTTCAACTGTAAAAGTATCTATTTATTGCTGTCGGCTATAGGGCTTATTATGTGGTTTTTATCTGTCGTGATAGTAGTTACACAGAAACATAGGTAATTGAGAGTAACAAGCCGAATAAATCATGAACATTATTTCTTAACGAGCCACCACTGACCCTAGGCCCCTTTTACAAAAAGACTCAGAAAAACTAAAAAGTTTTCTTTGTGGAGTTCGGGTTCACTTTGTACGGGAAAGCTGCAGCACGGAAAATCGTAGCCAAATGCAGGAAGACCTGAAGGGCCGGTGCTTAGTGCAGAGGATAGCTTCTAATGCTCAGTTTAAATGAATGTACCGTACTGCACGTAAATAGATGGCACTGCATTACTGTTCGATTACACTATAGGTGAAAAATCACAGTAAACAACAACAACTATAAAATATCTGAGCGTAGCCTCTGCAGCGACCTAAAGCGGACGACCACATAAAACCTGTAGAAAAAACATATTGAGACTCATTGGAAGAATCTCAGCTGCAACTGAATCTCGAAGTTGACTTGCCACAAAACCCTTGTTTGCCCAATTCGTAATTATTCCTCGTCAGTGTGTGTTCCTTAACGAGCAGAATTAATATACAGAATCTAGCCGACTCTGAGAAGTGAAGTGGGTTTTTCTACAGTTGTGTTTGGTATACGCGAGAGCATGACGCAGATGCTCGGCAAACTCAAGTGGCAGATACTACAAGAGAGGTGTTGTGCATCACACAGATCTACTCGTGAAATTCTGAGGTCGTACTTTCCAAGAGTAGTCGTACTTTCTCCCACATACAGTTTGTGAAATGACCTCATGTGGTAAATCAGAGAAATCGGAGCTCACAGAGACTAAACGACAGCCCTCCCTCCCATGCACCATTCGCGATTGGATCAGGAAAGGCGAGGAAACGACACTAGTACCGTAAATACTCTCCACTACACACCATAAATTTGGTTGTAAATGAATCTACAAATGACAGTTCCGATAGGCTAAAACAAAGTACAAGGTACAACTAAAGTCTTTTTCACATTGAATGAAGAAATCAGTGCTAGTGAAAACAGCGGGTTACAGACCATAAACATTGAGCCTGGCCTCGTGGGAGACGGTGCCCATGGAGTTGGTAGCACTGCACGTGTAGAGGCCGCCATCTTGGACCCGCACGGATGATATGTTCACGTGGCTTACGACATCGCCTCGCTGATCCACATACTGCCCGATTGTGTATCTGCAACAAAAATGTTAGTTTTTCTCTCGTTAGTCCTTCGGAGTTCCACGCGCCACTCCGATTCCATCATATCATGTTCTTTTATCTTCCTGCCTCTCCAGTATTCCTGCATCCTTTTCACTGTTGTGCATTTTCATCTCCTCACTTCATTTTGAACTTATTTTCTCTTCCTTCTTTCCCATCTGAAACATCTTAAGTCTAAGTAGTCTCTGTCTGCTGTTTTTCTCATCGTAAGTTGTTTCTTTGTAAATATTTTTTGGCCTCTTGAATTTTATTTTTGACTTCGTCTGCAAGGGGTATTTGAAGATCTGTTTGATTAATCTATTGTCACCCGTTTGTATAAATGACCAAAGCATATTATGTCTTCTTTATGATTGTTTCTGTTATATTTTTTTTTTACAAACTGATATATTGCATCATTCATCAAGTCTGAAAAGAATATTATTATTTTTATTTCTTGAATCATATATTTATTTTTTATCACCCAGTACTGTTACACTGGTGACTAAAATGTAATGCAATTAGCTGAACGCCTGGTGGCATTGTCTGAGTATGTATTTACTCCTATCTTCTATCAGTCCATCTCCTCCTTCCGCCTCTCTGTCCATTTCCTGAGCTCCCTCTCCCTGTACACCTCCTTCACCCATCCTGTCCCTCTGTCCATCCATCTGCTCCTTCCCCCTCTTCCTGACTATCAGTTCCTCCCCTATCTGTTCACTTCCCGTTTCCTCCTCTGTCCATCTCTTCCTATCCCCTCTCCAGCTCCTCCACCCCATCTCTCTTTTCATCTTCTCCTCTCTCCTCGCCCTCCTTATCTCCTCCTCTCTTCTATGCCTGTCTCCTCCAATTTCCTTTCTTAGTTCATCTCCTACTCTCCCCTGCTTTTTTCCTTGCCCCTTCACTCTTCACCTTTCACCCCTACCCTAATAGGAGCTGGTGGTTCTTACCCCAGTGTATTTCTTTCCAGATCGGAACTAATATGTGTATCAAATTTGACTGAAATCGTTCCAGGGGTTTGAGATGAGCTTTTTACCCTTGTATTTGCTCACATACCTACATGTCAAATGTATTTCACGTATACTTAAAGTATTTCACAAATATTTCTACACATATTTCACCTGTATCCCTAGCGATTTTCGGCATACAATTTCATTTTCTAGCAGCAGAATGTTTATGACGTCGTATCTCCTAAATTACATATGGCAGAATGATATAATTTTGCAGGTACATCCAGTGGCATATGTGTCTACTGTCTGCGAAATGTGAATTGAATTAGTAGTAAGGAAGTAATAAATTAAAACGACAAACTTGATACGGCAGTTTTTCACGCACCTCGGGATATAAGAGTCATTTTTCTTGAGGTATTTCTCGTACAATGAAATATTTTTGTAGGTAAAAGCAGTGGCATATGTGGATACTGTCTGCGAAATGTTTTGTGAATATAGTGAAATGCTACACATGATGCGACACTTTTTCACGCATCTCAGTGTTTACGATGCAACATCTTGTGAACTACATGTCGTAAAATGATACAATTTTGCTTATACATTTAGTGGTATATGTGAATATTGTCTGTAAAATGTGTCGCGAATGCAGTTAGTAGTAAAAAAGTAATAAATTAAAACATCATAGTTAGTGCCACAGTCTTACTGCATGAACAGCGAAAACGTAGTGAGTAATAATGTTTTTTCTTTCACAAATTTATGGGGATTGTCAGCGGCAAAAAATTTTGTAGAGGTTTGAAATTATGTGTAAGTTTGTTGCAAGTCACTAATTGCTCTCACTCCCAAATACTGGATGAATAAAGTATGGGAATTCCCGCGTATTGGATTACACTGCTTTTTCATTCCCATCCCTTCGACAGGTATGTGGTTCTTACCCTCACAGCGATCCTCTCCAGACAGTAAGAGCAAAATCGGTCAAGTGGGTTAAGAGGAGATGTGGGATGTACATACATACACATACATACATATATATATATATACATATGTACTTCATACAACCATTTTTATAGTATTTTTGGGTATCAAAGCTATATGCAATTTATTTGAGAGACAAATTGATCCATCATCTGTCATCTTACAACAATGCAGGAATCGATCGACGCTCGTAGTTTATTTTGTCTTCTGATACAAAACACGGGAAAACTGTTTTTCATGTGTCACCGGAAGACAGATTACCCACAATGGCCAACATAATGGAAATCATTAATGAATTACGTTATTTCAGCTGGTCAGCTCTTGTGTCTGCAATTTAAAAATAGTTTCTCATGCTCGCTATTAGCAGATAGCATAGATTATGAATGTAGATTGATCCCTGCATTCTCATAAGGTGCCAGAAGATGGAGCTCTGAAGTGTCTAGAATGTCAGTTTGACATCAACAAACACAGCCTCATGTAAAAAGGAAGTGTAAAAGACAAAAAAATTCACGACTTACTAACAGTTTCATACAACATTGTAAATGTTTCACCGTACCTTTATATTAAAGGCTGACGTCCAAGTCAAGTTAAAGCATTGAAATATGACTCTGTGTACCTTTTAATTAGGACGGCACTACGTCGGCAGGGGGCAGTTCTGTTTTAGCATACCTCGCAAGAAGGCGTTTAAGCCAATTTATGCAACCGAAGGTGATATAGTCGGACTCCTCTTTACCGCAGCTTAGGTGTTTCTCGAATTGAAGTTATGGCGCACGATGATGATTCTGCAGCTTCTTCATCCACGGCATTTGTCCTATCAGTGACACACATAGGTAGCGGAGGATGTATTTGCGCTCAAGTCCTTACTGTTCTTCTCGAGGAGTGCCGCCATTATTTGATTCACATTTCCCTGATGAAGCTTTATCTCTTCGTAGAAAATTGACAGTTTGCATTCCACAAACACTAATTTTTCCATACTGTGTAGTCAACGAAACCATAAACATCTGATATTTCGTTTCCGTCAGTGTTGTCAACTGTCGCAGAGTGTTGTCAGCAGTCTTCTAAGCCGTCCGCAACAGATTGATTACCTCTTTCTATGTTAGGAGGTGTAGGGGCTGAGTTGCAGTCAGATTGTATGGTGACTTTCTCTCGCACTTGTCGATAAGCGTATTGGAGACGATGTAGGATAGCTATCAGCTCTTATGTTGCAATAGAAAATTTTATTTGCCTTGAGAATAAGAGCAATGTGCAGGCCGAAACAGCTCTGCCCAATCATAAACGGGACGGCAATACTCCCACAGAAGTTGTTCTGTACAAGATGCTTCTGGGAACCGTCGTCGAGTGGGCATCAGTAGTTTAGGGATCGATGATTGGAACGCGCATCAACTCTCTGCAGTGGGTGCCAAATGCAGCTTTGAAACTCTCCGTGGATTTTCTCCAGGATTTCAAGACGACAGAACTTCACCATGTAGCCAGAATATCCTACCTCCATGAAAGGCCAAGACGATCTATAGGTGACATGGTATCTAGGACAGCGCAGAACCCATATATTCATAAGAATGCCAGCTCCACAATGCCACTAGGTTGCAACGACTGCTGACGGACTCGTCTCAATGTCATCAGCGTACTAATATTACACTGTTTCAGCAGTGGTGCCGATCGACTCCAGGGAAAACTAACAGCAGTATCACGATCATCAGTCATCCATGACGTCAGTCAGAAAGGGACGAGCCGTCATGACACTCACAAATTGTTTGGACACTCGTCTTGAAGAGCCATTTGACCATGTCACATGATCGTGTCACATACGATTTTACCAGATGATAAATCAGACGCAGCTTATTGTTTCCATGTTGGAGAAGGCTCCGAATCTGTGTCCATTGTGTTCAGATTTTAGACTGCCTGAGAGTGATATCGACATTTCTGTCTCTTTCAGTGATGTCACAAAAAACGTGCTTTTGGCAGCTCTGTCTAAAGCAGACGCTATGAAAACCGTAAAAGTGCACCTCAAGTAACAAAACGAAATTTGGAAATTACGCCCTTTATCAAGCAAAGCAATAGACTCGTTAGTATCTGGAATTATAGAGAGATATATCGTGCCTTCATTTAATTTAATTTTAGTGAAATTCTCGCCGGATGGTGGCGTTGTCATGTTCTAGTGCGTCTTCTGAGACATTTACCTACTAAACATACCTGCAGTGGATGGAACTGTCAGTGCCACAAAAGAAAAAACGAGTATCTTTGACAATATCAAAACCGTTTGTTAAAACGCATCAAAGATTAATAGAAAGATATTCGAGAGTGAAGGTTCAACCACTCTGTTAATTTTCCTTTGTTGTACGCAGCGGTAAGCGAAAATCATACAGTGCTTGGTACCACTTCCTTGGGCTCAGCTTGTTGAAACTTCTAGAAACTCGTAAGAGATGCGCTCCGTAAAAGCCGTCCTCTCTGCCCACACCCCCATTCCTATCCCCCAGCCCACTCTAATCTGTACCACGTGGAGCTAACCGGCATTTCAAGGCGCAGCGTTAAATTTAGTTACTACCTCTTTAAAGAACATCACTCTTTGTCAACAGTTCTAAAAATATGATCGTCATTATTTAAATTTATAAGGAGAATGCGTCTTGATAGTTTAAATTTTGTGCTGCACTACCGACAAATACACTCCTGGAAATTGAAATAAGAACACCGTGAATTCATTGTCCCAGGAAGGGGAAACTTTAATGACACATTCCTGGGGTCAGATACATCACATGACCACACTGACAGAACCACAGGCACATAGACACAGGCAACAGAGCATGCACAATGTCGGCACTAGTACAGTGTATATCCACCTTTCGTAGCAATGCAGGCTGCTATTCTCCCACGGAGACGATCGTAGAGATGCTGGATGTAGTCCTGTGGAACGGCTTGCCATGCCATTTCCACCTGGCGGCATCCAGTCCCAAACATGCTCAATGGGGGACAGATCCGGAGATCTTGCTGGCTAGGGTAGTTGACTTACACCTTCTAGCGCACGTTGGTTGGCACGGGATACATGCGGACGTGCATTGTCCTGTTGGAACAGCAAGTTCCCTTTCCGGTCTAGGAATGGTAGAACGATGGGTTCGATGACGGTTTGGATGTACCGTGCACTATTCAGTATCCCCTCGACGATCACCAGTGGTGTACGGCCAGTGTAGGAGATCGCTCCCCACACCATGATGCCGGGTGTTGGCCCTGTGTGCCTCGGTCGTATGCAGTCCTGATTGTGGCGCTCACCTGCACGGCGCCAAACACGCATACGACCATCATTGGCACCAAGGCAGAAGCGACTCTCATCGCTGAAGACGACACGTCTCCATTCGTCCCTCCATTCACGCCTGTCGCGACACCACTGGAGGCGGGCTGCACGATGTTGGGGCGTGAGCGGAAGACGGCCTAACGGTGTGCGGGACCGTAGCCCAGCTTCATGGAGACGGTTGCGAATGGTCCTCGCCGATACCCCAGGAGCAACAGTGTCCCTAATTTGCTGGGAAGTGGCGGTGCGGTCCCCTACGGCACTGCGTAGGATCCTACGGTCTTGGCGTGCATCCGTGCGTCGCTGCGGTCCGGTCCCAGGTCGACGGACACGTGCACCTTCCGCCGACCACTGGCGACAACATCGATGTACTGTGGAGACCTCACGCCCCACGTGTTGAGCAATTCGGCGGTACGTCCACCCGGCCTCCCGCATGCCCACTATACGCCCTCGCTCAAAGTCCGTCAACTGGACATACGGTTCACGTCCACGCTGTCGCGGCATGCTACCAGTGTTAAAGACTGCGATGGAGCTCCGTATGCCACGGCAAACTGGCTGACACTGACGGCGGCGGTGCACAAATGCTGCGCAGCTAGCGCCATTCGACGGCCAACACCGCGGTTCCTGGTGTGTCCGCTGTGCCGTGCGTGTGATCGTTGCTTGTACAGCCCTCTCGCAGTGTCCGGAGCAAGTATGGTGGGTCTGACACACAGGTGTCAATGTGTTCTTTTTTCCATTTCCAGGAGTGTATATTCTAATGCAGCTTTTTGGGCGGCTATGTCTCTGAGCCTTTATCTACGAACCAAGCCAGTGATAAACTTTGTTTAAGTTATCTAGATACAGAAAAGTCTTCAGACATCAAACATTTCAGTGGATTTACTGGCAGTGGTAAGCATTGCCCTACATATTGTTAGATTTCGTGAACGTAACAGAATTATGCAAGAAGAAGCATAACTACTACACTGTCCAATTATACTGACATTAATTATTAACGGAAATTATAAAGTATTTGGAGTCACGAGGAAGAAAGGAGGAAAGTAGTTTGTAAGTGAAAGTTTAAAATATGATTCGAGAATTCTTGACAGTGTTTTCCTGAATTCTTATGGAGTCATAAAAACTTTAATTTGCAGCTACATGTAATATTGTCACTCATTTAGGAAATGCAGTTTGTGCCTTACAGCACTCACTGGGAACCCATGACCTGCGCATCATCAGCTGTGAACGCTACAACACGAAAACGACCAGCTTACTCCATTCTTCAATGCTCACCCATTTGTATCAGTTCTTTATTGGGTCTGATAACTGACGAACTACGCAAATTCAATTGTTTGATTTAAAAAATATGTTAATTAGCTGAATGTATTGGATGAACATTAAAACACAACTGTACGCAAAGAAAGAATGAATTCCTAGAGTTTTAAACATGGCTGTGTGGTCAGCGACCGTTTACAAAGTAAAATTAACAGCAATAGCAGCTCTCTGAGGTAAAAAAATGAGTCTTTTGACCCACGTTTCGGCACTACTATGAATGCCCTCATCAGAAATAAAACTCTCAAATTGGCGTGTCACGTATTAAACTAAAAATCAAGGGATAAAGCTTTAGTCACAAAATTTGTAAGAGATAGAATGCACAAAAGGCAGGCCACTATGGGTTGCTCCCATGCGTTGAGCTACAGTAGCAGCAGACTGTTTTGCGACAGAGGGCTGCTATTGCTGTTAATTTTAATGAACTGCTATATGCTTTAACAGAAAAGGCACGTTGTTTCCTAATGTTGGGGTACATTTGGATACCACATCAGAGCGCTTTTTGCCTCTCACCTGTGTCCCACTTGGGCAGCCGTCAGCGACTGGCCGTCGAGGTACCAGGTGAACTGCGGGGGCGGACTTCCCGCGGCGGAGCAGCGCAGGGAGACCGGCGGGCTCGGACTCAGCGCCTGCTCCATGAACGTCCACTGCAGCTCCGGCACCGTGTCTGCAACACCAGCGCCACGGTGTCTCAGTCTGGCACCCAGCGTCTGTTGTCTGGGCAAACAGCGGCCGGCAGCCAACCGGGTCTGTGTGCTTCCGGACTTTCCAATATATAAGCCACGATCTCTTCGGGATTTTGATCTAGCTTAGTATTTAAGCAGCTTAGTGTTTATGTATTTGTCTGACCATCTTCAGATTAAGTTGGGTTGAGTTGTTTGGGGGATAGACCAAACAGCGAGGTCATCGGTCTCATCGCATTAGGGACGGACGGGGAAGGAAGTCGGCCATGCCCTTTCAGAGGAACCATCCCGGCATTTGCCTGGAGCGATTTACGGAAATCGATGAAAACCTGAATCAGGATGGCCGGACGCGGGATTGAAACGTCGTCCTCCAGAATGCGAGTCCAGTGTCAGATTAAGTCTTTACCTCGGGTGAAAAGCGCTTATGGAACTTTGTGTTTCACTTTTTTTTTCTGAGGTAAATTCATCGAACAGACATGGCTGATACATTCATTATCACTATACTAACACAAGAAGCCTATAGTAACAATGAAAATAATAGTAGTAATTATATCAATAGTGAAAGAAAGGTGTGTTAAAGGGATCATATTGTTGTTGTTGTTGTAGTCTTCAGTCCTGAGACTGGTTTGATGCAGCTCTCCATGCTAATCTGTCTTGTGCAAGCTTCTTCATCTCCCAGTACCTACTGCAACCTACATCCTTCTGAATCTGCTTGGTGTATTCATCTCATGGTCTCCATCTACGATTTTTACCCTCCACTCTGCCCTCCAATGCTAAATTGGTGGTCCCTTGATGCCTCAGAACATGTCCTACCAATCGATCCCTCCTTCTAGTCAAGTTGTGCCACAAACTTCTCTTCTCCCCAATCCTATTCAATACCTCCTCATTAGTTATGTGATCTCCCATCCACACTACATACAAATACTTTCATAAATGACTTCCTGACACTTAAATCTATACTCGATGTTAACAAATTTCTCTTCTTCAGAAACGCTTTCCTTGCCATTGCCAGTCTACATTTTATATCCTCTCTACTTCGACCATCATCAGTTATTTTGCTCCCCAAATAGCACAACTCCTTTATACTTTAAGCGTCTCATTTCCTAATCTAATTCCCACAGCATCACCCGATTTAATTCGACTACATTCCATTATCCTTGTTTTGCTTTTGTTGATGTTCATCTTATATCCTCCTTTCAAGACACTGTCCATTCCGTTCAACTGCTCTTCCAAGTCCTTTGCTGTCTCTGATAGAATTACAATGTCATCGGCGAACCTCAAGGTTTTTATTTCTTCTCCATGGATTTTAATACCTACTTCGAATTTTTCTTTTGTTTCCTTCACTGCTTGCTCAATATACAGATTGAATAACATCGGAGAGAGTTTACAACCCTGTCTCACTCCCTTCCCAACCACTGCTTCCCTTTCATGCCCCTCAACTCTTATAACTGCCATCTGGTTTCTATACAAATTGTAAATAGCCTTCCGCTCCCTGTATTTTACCCCTGCCACCTTCAGAATCTGAAGGAGAATATTCCTGTCAACATTGTCAAAAGCTTTCTCTAAGTCTACAAATGCTAGAAACAAAGGTTTGCCTTTCCTTAATATAGGTTCCAAGAATAGTCGTAGGGTCAGCATTGCCTCACGTGTTCCAATATTTCTACGGAATCCAAACTGATCTTCCCCGAGGTCGGCTTCTACTAGTTTTTCCATTCGTCTATAAAGAATTCGCGTTAGTATTTTGCAGCCGTGACTTATTAAACTGACAGTTCGGTAATTTTCACATCTGTCAACACCTGCTTTCTTTGGGATTGGAATTATTATATTCTTCTTGAAGTGTGAGGGTATTTCGCCTGTCTCATACATCTTGCTCACCAGATGCTAGAGTTTTGTCAGTACTGGTTCTCCAAAGGCTGTCAGTAGTTCTAATGAAATTTTATCTACTCCCGGGGCCTTGTTTCGACTCAGGTCTTTCAGTGCTCTGTCAAAATCTTCACGCAGTATCATATCTCCCATTTCATCTTCATCTACATCCTCTTCCATTTCCATAATATTGTCCTCAAATACATCGCCCTTGTATAGACCCTGTATATACTCCTTCCACCTTTCTGCTTTCCCTTATTTGCTTAGAACTGGGTTTCCATCTGAGCTTTTGATATTCATTCAAGTGGTTCTCTTTTCTCCGAAGGTCTCTTTAATTTTCCTGTAGGCAGTATCTATCTTACCCCTAGTGAGATAAGTCTCTACATCCTTACATTTGTCCTCTAGCCAACCCCGCTTAGCCGTTTTGAACTTCCTGTCGATCTAATTTTTGAGACGTTTGTATTCCTTTTTGCCTGCTTCATTTACTGCATTTTTATATTTTCTCCTTTAATCAATTAAATTCAATATTTCTTCTGTGACCCAAGGATTTCTACTAGGCCTCGTCTGTTTACCTCCTTGATCCTCTGCTGCCTTCACTACTTCATTCCTCAAAGCTACCCATTCTTCTTCTACTGTATTTCTTTCCCCCATTCCTGTCAATTGTTCCCTTATGCTCTCCCTGAAACTCTGTACAACCTCTGGTTTAGTCAGTTTATCCAGGTCCCATCTCTTTAAATTCCCACCTTTTTGCAGTTTCTTCAGTTTTAATCTACAGTTCATAACCAATAGATTGCGGTCAGAGTCCACATCTGCCCCTGGAAATGTCTTACAATTTAAAACCTGGTTCCTAAATCTCTGTCTTACCATTATATAATCTATCTGAAACCTGTCAGTATCTCCAGGCTTCTTCCATGTATACAACCGTCCTTTATGATTCTTGAACCAAGTGTTAGCTATGATTAAGTTGTGCTCTGTGCAAAATTCTACCAGGCGGCTTCCTCTTTCATTTCTTACCCCCAATCCATATTCACCTACTACGTTTCCTTCTCTCCCTTTTCCTACTACCGAATTCCAGTCGCCCATAGGATTTGTTAATCACCCTGTAATCACTAAATCTGAGAGAGCTCCCAAGTGCACAGGCTGAAGTATCACGGAGGATAACTGAAGAAATAAATGATGCTGAATGATTAAAGAAGTCTTAACTCCCTTATCGTGTAGACACAATGAGGCAGTGATAATAATAATAATAATTTAACATGACTGGTACAGATCGGTTCTCGACCTTATATCACTTCACTTACATTTTATTTCATTATTAAAACAGACAGTGCCGACTGTTGGGTGGTGGCTGAAAGGTTCTCACGCATGGAAGCGGATTCCAGGACTACCCGTGATAACTGTTATGTGAGAAAGGAAAGCTTTGCTCAAAAGCCCGGTGGCATTGGGGGAGGTTCCCAGCGCCTACTCGGTGTATTCTGAAGTTATGGGTTGTGGGAGTTAACTCCTGACGCGCCGCCACAGTAGAGCCTTAGCCCCCAAATGCCCACATGAGGTGTAGCAACTACCTATTGAGCTTGTGTGTCAACGAGAATCCTGTCCTTCCGTTCCCACGAAAAGTGAGAAATTTCGGGTAATCTGACCAGTATTTCTGATTGCCCAATCCTGTGTATTGCCTCCCCTTCTAGACACTGTGTATTCTCAGTCAACCAACAGTAACAGAGCGTTCAAACTCGGTACCGACCTAGTAAATTGTTTACATGTGTTTGTAAACCATGTATGGGAAACTTTTGCAGCATTCCCCTCTGTTTCATGCTTCGAGGCACTTTTACGTTCGTCACATGGGCTGCAAGCTTGTTTCCGCCTCTCCAACAGAGTTTATGCTACGAGTAGAGAACTTTGAATTCTTGTCATTCGTTTCGTGGCAGTCGTTCCGTGCCGACTCGACTATAACTAGCTTTCTAGCTGTCGTCCTAAGCTGACGGTGCAGTTCAAACATGTAAGTGGCATGTTTTGCTATGGTATGAGGTATTAGTTTCATATCTCAGCATCTCGCATTTATCTGGGCGTTTCTATATCTTGGATGTGGAGTTCATTGGGTTGTTTCTGTTGTTAATTTGAAAATGCGTGTTGCAGAGATGAGGAACTATGGTTCTTTCCTCTTTCAGTCTTCCTTACACTGTCTATAAAGTCCCACATCATTGGCTTCAGTTCCTCATGTTAATATTCTGTTGTTTTGTTTTACAGCACTAACGTTGGAGTAGGGTCACATGTGGTTTTTATTCTGAGTAAACATTTAGTAATTTGTAAAATCGACTTATATTTAGCTAATGAACCCTACTTTCTACAACTTCTCCCATGATTAGGCGACTCTTATTTTAGAAATACAATCAGAAATACACTAAGGTGTTGTTTCAGTGTCATCGTGTCACACTTGTGCGCACTGGCCGAATTATTAATGGAATGTTGCATAACATGCAAAACAGTTTGTTGTGGTGACAAATCGGTAGCGCCCGCACGCTTTTATTTCAGAACTCAAACCGTTACTAACGCAAGATAGTTTCGATATTATTATTAATAATAAAAGATTAAGAAGTAAGTAGCAACGTTACAGAAATTCTTTTCTTACAACAACCGCTTTCGGCCCCCAAGGCCGTTATCCTGTGGCACACATCAGTCGTCGTCAGAGAACAGTGGCGTCTGTTTACATTATACCTCAAATTATTGTGAACTTAATGGCATAAAATTAACAGTTAGATCTTGTGTTTGTCTGGCATCCTTACTACGAGAGCACTTAAGATCGAATTGTAAACATAATTAGTTTTTGCTTAACATTTACTAAACTCTTTTTCCTTTCATTGTTCTCGAGGGAAAGTTAATTGTCATTGTGTAAGTGCACGAACAAGGAATTTTTAATATACAGAGACTATTTTAGCCAAAATATCTTATTGCGCGAATGCGCCGTTGCTTAGGTGCCTTTTTAGACCAGTTTGACACTATTTCCTGTCTTGATGGTCCACAAAGTGCCCTACATCCATTTATCACCAAACATAGCTAAAAGTTCAAAGCGAGCAGAAAACGCACAACTTTCTAAAATATTTTATTTTAGTTGTACTTTGTAGCTTCAATAAACTTTACAAAGACCTTCATGTAACATTACAGGCTGTTACTTTTTACGAAACTACCCTTTCGGTCAGGAAGCATTTTACAGCACTCCTTGTACATCTTGGTATTAACCATATCTGCGACGGAAATTGTTCTCTGACCGGTACTAAAGAACGGTTTTAACGGCATCTTAGGGCTATGTACGATGTCATTTCTAAAGCACCAGTTTCTGTTGTCTTATAAAAGGGCAAAACCACAAGTGCACAAGATAAGGTACCACTACCAGAACGACGGTCATCAGCACTGGCCAGGACCGTATTCTAAGTTCGAATACGTTAAAGAGCAACCACGAAAATAGATGTGTCATCTTGAATTTATTTATTTATATTTATTTAATTTTAATTTATTTATGTATAGGCCGTCGGGGTAACAATCGAACGCAAGATGTAAAGGACGCATGCAATCAGTGTGCTTGATTGCATCTTAGTTTGTGGGTGCCTTGCGTAATGTAGACTCCAACTCCGAAATTGTAAAGGCCTTGGAACGTGTCAAGGTTACCATGAGCATGGTGAATGGAGGATAATCGCCACTGTCGGAGTATATGGCCAACATCGTGACTACTGTGGACTGAAACAGCGGATTGATGGGCCACTGTGCAGTGAACCCCTCACAGTTTCACTGCTGGACGGCAACAAATGATTAGCAGCCATGTTGATAAAAACATGTCCTCACCAGGAAACATGTGTCAGAGATGAGCACTAGGATTCGGACGTAGCAGTTGGATGCTTGAAGCATCTGAAAAGGTTATCTGGACTGGTGACTCGCGTTAGACGGCAATGATAGTGTACGAGTACGTCTGGATCCTCAAGAAGTGACGAATCCCACTTAACAACTCAACAGGGCGTTGTTCAATCAGGTGGTGGAGGTATCCTCGTGTTGGTATGCTTATACAGAATGAGAATGAGGTCCTCATGGTTGTGCCACCAATTCTAATCGGCATATGATACAGGAAAATACTCTCCAATTGCGTCCATCGTTCTGCTCAGATTTGTTAATGTACGAGGGGCATTCTATAAGTAATACAACACTATTTTTCTCTTGGCCAGTTGTGGTTGAAAGAATGCGAAATTTGCTGTGGGACATCGTGGAGTATTTCTGCATTAGCCGCTACAGTTTCAATAATAGTAACGGAGGTGCGTTCCAAGCAGAAAGTTATCATTGAGTTTCCTTTGGCGGAAAACCAGAACATTGCAGATATTCATAGGCTTTTGTAGAATGTCTACAGAGATCTGACAATGAACAAAAGCGCACTGAGTCGTTGGGAGAGGTGTCTGTCATCATCACAAGGTCGCGCTAACCTATCCGATTTCCCCCATGTCGGTGGATGCACAGAGCTGTGACTCCTGGAATGTTGGAACGTGCGCACACCATCGTTCGAGGTGATCGACGAATCACAATTAAACATCGCGCTGCTCAGCTGGACATTTATCTTGGTAGTGCTGATATACCAGTTGGGGTAGTGAAAGGTGTGTTCCCGCTGGGTTACTTGTCACCAAACAGGAGACCATAAAGAGCAACGAAGAACCATTTGTGCGGAACTGCTTGTGTGTTGAAAGGTTGAAGGTGACAGTTTTTCTTGTGAACATTGTTATGGGCCATGAAACATGGATTCGATACTTCCACCGGAACGAAACGGTAATCCATGGAGTGACGTCACACCACCTCTCCTCCGGAGAAAAAGCTCAAAGGCACACAGTCGGCTGGTAAAGCCATGGCGACGGTCTTCTGGGATTTGTAATGTGACAACATGCCGGCTAGCGAATGCCGGGCATAGACAAGGCGCAACGGTAGAGAAAGTGGATGCATACGCCATCTGTGGGCCAGAATCGAAGGCAAAGCAGAAGTGCTTCCACCTGGTGGCAGCTAAATTAAAGAACACTATGCGGGAGACAGTGTCTGGCTTGTGATGCACTCTGACAGCGAAATAACAAAAGAATGAAACTAAATAATATTGTTATGTGTAGTAAAAATATAAATGTAATATTACTTTAATATATGAAAATGACTGTAATTGAATATTGTAATGCTATGGTATGTTTAATTGTAAATAGAGAACTTGGCGTAATGTAAAATAATGTTTAGGTGTGAGGGGAATCCCCAAGAATGAGAACAGTGTACAGGTTGGCGCGTAATATTGGCTGTAGAAGTAAGTTGGCGTAGCTCTGAGGCAGAACAAGTGTTAAGTGGCGTAAAAGTGACTGCCGGTGTGTGCTACGGTAACGTTGCTAACGGACCATTTAGAAGTGAGCTGAAAACAGATATCGACTTCGTTCATCGTACGGTTACAAGCTAAATGGACACTAAGGCTTGTAAGACGTGGTATTTCGAAGGAGATGGGCTGTGAGCGGCAAAATAGTACGGTTTCCCGCTCTGAGGTATATGACACTGCATGGTGCAATGCTGTGATAATTGCGACGCATTGCTTGTGCCAACGGCGAGGTGTGAAGGGACCAGTAGCCGCATCCAACGGCGTATTGTGATTTCAGTAACTGATGAAGTCCATTGGTGAGCTCACTTCGGTAGCAACGAACTAGAAGTTATCTCACAGGAGTATTATTATGAACAGTGGTTGTTATACCGACGCCATTACCAGTACATTTATATTTTGTGAATCAGTTTGTGTAATAGTCAAACCAAGTTCTCTACAGTGTGTAAAGTTTGGAGGCAATAATAATTTTGTGGTTTAAATTGCATTCCCCGAGTGTAATCAATTATATAAATGAAATAGCTCACTATTACCCCATATCCAGTGATTTCTATGTGCTGTAACATCAGTGAACAGTTATGGTGCGTGAGTATCGGTGTAGCTATATTTCAAGAGAAAATAGTCGGAATTAACGCCGAAATTGCCAGCAGACGCCGCTTCATGCAACGGATGGAAGATGCCAGGTACTGTGCCACCTTAATTACTATCCATCTCGATGTGGTGACTTTTCAATACATTGCCATAGTCAAAAATTACTCGGTTCCGTCCGAGCAACGTGATTCTCAATTAGTGTTTTCAGTAACTATGTTGACAAGCAGATCTACACTCCTGGAAATTGAAATAAGAACACCGTGAATTCATTGTCCCAGGAAGGGGAAACTTTATTGACACATTCCTGGGGTCAGATACATCACATTATCACACTGACAGAACCACAGGCACATAGACACAGGCAACAGAGCATGCACAATGTCGGCACTAGTACAGTGTATATCCACCTTTCGCAGCAATGCAGGCTGCTATTCTCCCATGGAGACGATCGTAGAGATGCTGGATGTAGTCCTGTGGAACGGCTTGCCATGCCATTTCCACCTGGCGCCTCAGTTGGACCAGCGTTCGTGCTGGACGTGCAGACCGCGTGAGACGACGCTTCATCCAGTCCCAAACATGCTCAATGGGGGACAGATCCGGAGATCTTGCTGGCCAGGGTAGTTGACTTACACCTTCTAGAGCACGTTGGGTGGCACGGGATACATGCGGACGTGCATTGTCCTGTTCGAAGAGCAAGTTCCCTTGCCAGTCTAGGAATGGTAGAACGATGGGTTCGATGACGGTTTGGATGTACCGTGCACTATTCAGTGTCCCCTCGACGATCACCAATGGTGTACGGCCAGTGTAGGAGATCGCTCCCCACACCATGATGCCGGGTGTTGGCCCTGTGTGCCTCGGTCGTATGCAGTCCTGATTGTGGCGCTCACCTGCACGGCGCCAAACACGCATACGACCATCATTGGCACCAAGGCAGAAGCGACTCTCATCGCTGAAGACGACACGCCTCCATTCGTCCCTCCATTCACGCCTGTCGCGACACCACTGGAGGCGGGCTGGACGATGTTGGGGCGTGAGCGGAAGACGGCCTAACGGTGTGCGGGACCATAGCCCAGCTTCATGGAGACGGTTGCGTATGGTCCTCGCCGATACCCCAGGAGCAACAGTGTCCCTAATTTGCTGGGAAGTGACGGTGCGGTCCCCTACGGCACTGCGTAGGATCCTACGGTCTTGGCGTGCATCCGTGCGTCGCTGCGGTCCGGTCCCAGGTCGACAGGCACGTGCACCTTCCGCCGACCACTGGCGACAACATCGATGTACTGTGGAGACCTCACACTCCACGTGTTGAGCAATTCGGCGGTACGTCCACCCGGCCTCCCGCATGCCCACTATACGCCCTCGCTCAATGTCCGTCAACTGCACATACGGTTCACGTCCACGCTGTCGCGGCATGCTACCAGTGTTAAAGACTGCGATGGAGCTCCGTATGCCACGGCAAACTGCCTGACACTGACGGCGGCGGTGCACAAATGCTGCGCAGCTAGCGCCATTCGACGGCCAACACCGCGGTTCCTGGTGTGTCCGCTGTGCCGTGCGTGTGATCGTTGCTTGTACAGCCCTCTCGCAGTGTCCAGAGCAAGTATGGTGGGTCTGACACTCCGGTGTCAATGTGTTCTTTTTTCCATTTCCAGGAGTGTATATTGTTCTTTAATTAAGCGTTCAAGGAAATTGCTGCCACCACAGTACACATTGTGCCTTCAGCACAATGCAAGCTCAATAACATGAAATTCAATAATTACAATTTGTGTAGTTTACATTAACCTAAAACAAGTCATGTGTGTTTATGTATCGTGAAACGATTTCAGGATGTGGTATTGTTTTAAATGAATAATGTCCTCCTGCTAGGCAATATCAAACATACAGAATTAAGTGCTCCCTGTTCAGTCACTTCAGAGATATTATCAGTGCTACTAATAATCAAATAGCGACGTAAAAATAAGTTTGTTACGCGCCATTATCATTATTCATTCAAAAAATTCCGTGTAGTAGTTGGATCACCACAGGGTGTCTATTCAAACGTATTATACGCGAGAGCCGCTTTCCGGAAGTCCGATGCCGCATGGTCTAATAATAATACAGTAAATTCGGGTAGTGACATCGCAGACTCTGAAGGGTTTATTCTGTGTGATGCTCTCCCTCATGGTTCAACGATCAAGTCTGAAATGTATTGCGTTACCCTCAGGAAACTGAAGGAACGCCTTCTGCATGTTGGTTGCCACAAAAATGCAAACCGACTTTTCTTCCCCATGACAACACAAGGCTTCGCACAAGTGTGTGCACCATAGAGGAATTCACAAAACTTTACTGGAGTGTTCTTCGTCATCCACCCTACAACCCGGATGTCGCACCTTCCCACCTCTATCTGTTTGGCCCAATGAAGGATGCACTCCGCAGCAAGCAGTGCGTGGATAATAAGGAGGGTATTGATGTAGCAACATGTTGGCTCCAACGTCGACTGGTAGAGTGGAACCATGCGGGCACGCAGGCCGTGCCAGTAACATGACGGTAGGTCCGTTGCCACGAACGTAGGTTATGTTGAAAAATAATGCCTTGCAGCCAGAAGAGTGGATAATAATATGGTGCACCGGAATCCTAAATAAAACCAATCTGCTTTCAGAAAATGCATTACTTATTGATCACCTCTCGTACTTTCAGCAAGACAGGCATTATCCATTTGCTCCAGAATTGTGTTTCAAAGACACGTTTATTTGTCCGGTCAAAGCAGTTATTGAGATGAATAAGCTCCCTCCTACTCTCCTGCTTTTGCAACACTTACTTATCTCGGGGCCATTTAAGTTTTTGACCATGTTTTTCTGGCTAAGGCATACTAGACAAAATTTTGAATATGGACGAAGTAAATATTCCAGAATTCGAATCGAGAACAGCTACCAACATAGAACGTAGAAGTAAATATTCTCGGAGTAGTGGAGCAACTTAAATCACTTAATAAAAGCAAGTCTTCTGGTCCAGACTGTATACGAATTGGGTTCCTTTCGGAGTATGCTGATGCATTAGCTCCATACTTACCAATCATATACAACCGTTCGCTCGACGAAAGATCCGTACCCAAAGACTGGAAAGTTGCACAGGTCACACCAATATTCAAGAAAGGTAATTGGAGTAATCCACTAAATTACAGGTCGATATCGTTAACGTCGATATCCAGCAGGATTTTAGAACATATATTGTGTTCGAACATAATGAATTACCTCGAAGAAAATGGTCTATTGACACACAGTCAACGTGAGTTTAGAAAACATCGTTCCTGTGAAACACAAGTAGCTCTTTATTCAGATGAAGTGTTGAGTGTTATTGACAAGGGATGTCAGATCGATTCCGTATTTCAACAAGGCTTTTGATACTGTACCACACAAGCGGCTCGTAGTGAAATAGCGCGCTTGTGGAATATTGTCTCAGTTATGTGACTGGATCTGTGATTTCCTGTCAGAGAGGTTACAGTTCGTTGTAATTGATGGAAAGTCGTCGAGTAAAACAGAAGTGATTTCTGGCGTTCCCGAAGGCAGTGTTATAGGCCCTTTGCTGTTCCTCATCTATATAAACGATTTGGGAGACGATCAGAGCAGCCGTCTTCGGTTGTTTGCAGATGACGCTGTCGTTTATCGACTAATAAAGTCATCAGAAGATCAAAATAAACTGCAAAACGATTTAGAAGAAATATCGGAATGGTGCGAAAAGTGGCAGTTGACCTTAAATAACGAAAAGTGTGAGGTCATCCACATGAGTGCTAAAAGGAACGTGTTAAACTTCGGTTACTCGATGAATCAGTGTAATCTAAAAGCTGTAAATTCAACTAAATACCTAGGTATCACAATTGCGTACAATATAAATTGGAAAGAACACACAGAAAATGTTGTGGGGATGGCTAACTAAAGACTGCGTTTTATTGGCATGACACTTAGAAAATGTAACAGACCTACTAAGGAGACTGCCTACACTATGGTTGTCCGTCCACTTTTAGAATACTGTTGCGCGTTGTGGGATCCTTACCAGATAGGACTGACTGAGTACACTGAAAAAGTTCAAAGAAAGGCAGCACGTTTTGTATTATCGCGAAATATGGGAGAGAGTGTCACAGAAATGATACAGGATTTGGTATGGGCATCATTAAAAGAAAGGCGTTTTTCGCTGCGACGGAATCTTCTCACGAAATTCCAATCACCAACTTTCTCCTCCGAATGCGAAAATATTTTGTTGGCACTGACCTTCATAGGGAAGAACGATCGCCAAGATAAAATAAGAGTAATCAGAGCTCGTAGGGAAAGATACAGATGTTCATTCTTCCCGCGCACTATACGAGATTGGAATAATAGAGAATTGTGAAGGTGGTTCGATGAACTCTCTGCCAGGCACTTAAATGTGATTTGCAGAGTATCCATGTAGATGTAGATGTTGATGGAGACTTACCGCAATTCACCTGCATTATACACCATGTTGTTCGATCCTTTACAAACCTGCGTTTTAATGTAACTGGAAAGAATAAGCCCTGAAACAAAGCTTTATGACCGAGAGTTTCTTTAAATATTATTTTTTCGTTTTTGTTCAAACCAGAAAGAACAACTACCTGACAGGACAACATATTAGTAACCCGCCTTAGAAGAGCACATCAGCCGCCCTGGAGCAATGTGGGTGGCGTAGAGCTGCTGCCAGGCGGTCGTATGAACCCCACCGCCGATGTTAGTCGAGGCACTGCCAGTCGGTTGTATGGGATCAACACAGAAAGATGGGTCGACGTGGGGACGTGACGGAACGCCAGACGTTCCCATGACTGCACCGTCAATGAAACTGTTCGATTTGTTGGTATATCAGTGCGGACTGTCAACCATGTCTACAAAGAGTGGTGTACCACCAGCAGTCAAATAACACGGCGTCGGAATAGTAGTTGTAAAAAGACCGTAACCGACAGAGATCAGAGACGAGTGTCATGTCAGTGACAATCAGTTTTAATCTTGAAAGCAACTGCGGCTGTCAATATAGTGCAGGTCAAACTACAATCAGCTTCTGAGAAGCGAACACTGCGAAGGGACCTGCTAGCATTGAACATTTGGAAACCGGTACCTGACAAAAGGCTGTTGCTCATAGAGGCAGGAAGAGCTGCGAGTCTTAAATGGACGAACTGCTATATCTCACGTTTTGAGATACCTAAGAAACGACACTTTCCAAATCAACAAGAGAAAGGTTCATTACCACGTAGTAGGACACTTAGACTTCGTAGACTTAGAGAAAGCTTTTGACAATGTTGATTGGAATACTCTCTTTCAAAATCTGAAGGTGGCTGGGGTCAAATACAGGGAGCGAAACTCTATTTACAATTTGTACAGAAACCAGATCAGAGCAAAACCCGGATAATGGAATGTAGTCAAATTAAATGAAGTGATGATGAGGTAATTAGATTAGGAAATGAGACACTTAAAGTAGTAGGTGAGTTTTGCTACTTAGGGAGCAAAATAACTGATGATGGTCGAGGTAGAGAGGATATAAAACGTAGGTTGGCAATGGCAAGAAAAGCGTTACTGAAGAAGAGAAGTTTACTAACGTCGAGTATAGATTTAAGTATCACGATGTCTTTTCTAAAAGTATTTACATGGAGCGTAGCCATGTATGAATGTGAAACATGTACGATAAATAGTTTAGACAAGAAGAGAATAGAAGCTTTCGAAATGTGGTGCTACAGAAGAATGCTGAAGATTAGATGGGTAAATGACGTAACTAATGAGGAGGTACTCAATACCAGCGGTGTCCAGAAATTAAGTTCCGATCGGTTATGAAATGGAAACAACTATGAAAATCCTATAAAGCTTTGCAGAGATGTCTTGGACAGTGTCTCTAGTATGATCCTAGATAGTATCACGTCGCTCTTCTCATTTCTGAGCTCTCAGTGAACGCGTAAAGATGTCTAGAAAATAGTGTCTCCCACCAAGTACGAGGGCTGGTGAGAAATTTCGCCTGAAGCTGTGCAGCGAACAATACATAATTGTCGTACGGTTTCTTCTTCAAGACAATTCTCAGCTGCATTCTGCAGGGGCAATGAAGATGCTCCTGGATCGTTTTCAATCGGAAATGTTTGATTACCCATAACACAGCGCGTAATTGCCTCCCTCTGAGTGTCATCTCTGCTCACATGAACCGCTGGCTATGAAGACAACATTTTAGCACAGACAACGAGCTGTAGCCCAGCGTAGAAAATTGGCGGAAAGCACTGGCGGCTGCCTTCTATGATGAGGTTATTGGAAAGTTTATACAACGCTGTGACAAATGTCTAAGTCAGAACGGCAACTAAGTAGAGAAGTAGCTGGAAGGTGTAGCTAACCGTTACAAATAAAACATTTCTGATTATCACTGTCGTTTCCATTTCGCGATCAATCGGAACTTACTTTCTGGACAGCCCTCGTAGAATTGGGGAGAAGACCACAACAACAACAACAATAATAGGACACTAAAAAAACTACTTACGAAAGTTAATACCAAATCCTTTCAGTCTAGTATCAGGCGTTCGCCCGAATACAACAAAGTTAATTATAATGCTAGAACGTCAAGACGAAGCCAATGCAGTTTCCCACTGGAAGAAAGGATAGTGTACTCGGTAGAAGCTGGCCGAGACACTTCTCGGAGGCGATGCTGGAGAAGTCCAACGTCTCGTGGCGATGACTCCAACCAGGAAGTGACTGAAGGATTAGGATTATCTGGCATAGATGTCTGCCTGCCCAAAGTGTCACCAGAGAACTGCTGATGGGTTTTTTTGTGGTAGTTTAAGGTACAGCGTCACCGGTGGATCTCGGTCTTGGTGTAAGGGTAAATTTGTTCAATCCTACACATTATTGTGGGTGTGGCGGTGGGACCTGAAGTGCCGTACCACCCTCCGACAGTGAAAGTTCAAGGTAGCAGGCAATAGGTATCACAAGTGCATGGGTACTGACATTGGTTTTCGTACACATATCGGGTGGTCGTATCAAGACTGATACTTCATTAGTGACCGTAACATGCCGATGAATGGAGCTACGCTGCTATAAGTAGCCGGTCCTCTCACGTAACTCGGTGGAGGGAAGTAGATCCCCACCGAGGAAGACCTCTGGTGGCGCTTGCACCGCCGTGTATCGGTTGCGATACGACACTCACCGACGGCCGAAGTTCTGGGAGGCAACGCCTTGGAGATATGCATGGATGCGACACCTCTCCGTCCACCGGGTTGCCTACCCGTCGGGCGTACTGCTGGTATATGACACAAACGACACAAACTGGACAGCAACTGCGTGGAGGTGTTTAGTATGTCCAAAAAATCGCGGTTTTGTCTCAGGTGTGGAGGGCCTAGTCCAGGCTGGAGGTGGTTCTGTAATGTTATGTTTTGTGGATGTTTTTCTTACCGTAACTTGGATCTACTCATTCAGGTTACCATCGACATGAAGCAGGATATTTATTTCGCACATTCTTTTACATCTGCATGATGAATATGGTGTGGACACTAGAGGAAGTAACTTAAATAGAACAAATAACCGGTTGTTAAGTACTCACAGTTAGGGAAATAATCAGTTGTCAGTATCTGGCAGCTATTTCAGTAAGCGCGAATACTGCACGTCATCTGTTTGCCGACGTGTGTACATAGTACTTAACTAATTCCCCTTCGGTGTCGCTATGTCTTAACACGAATAATGAACACATCGACTACGTGATGTTCGTATTGTCATGGACACGACTGGTGAGTTACTGCTAATTCTGCGCGCCATCAGTTCACCGATAAACGTATTTCTAATTCGGTCTCGCTCTATCTTGCCATGGATAAATCACAATGGTCTTTAGGATATTCGTCCATTTGTGTAAGTAACTGATGGATTAACTGGTTAATTTATAGATATAAAAATACTAGAGGTTACTGCTAACTGGAATATTGGATAACTCTAGTCCATTCCTATTTCGTTTGACGAAGATGCTTCAAGAACTTTCTGAAGCTCCTTAGATAACTACATTTGTCACTAGACCCCGATCTCCATCCTATACGAAACGACGATAACTTCTGTAACATCATTAAGTGAAAGGTTCTGGAAACATAGTCAGCTCAATAATACTAAGTATACAGGGTGCCTCTCCTAAGAGTCGTCAGGCGCATTTTCTCTGGTGTTTCGGCTGATGTTTGCAATTTTGTTTTTGCAATGTGTAGCAGGAGACAGCCCTAACAAATACTGCTTATCACATCTTCCACGCGACGCCCACCGGCCATGGAAAGTGTTGGTTTCTTTCGCGTTACAAAAAGCCATTCGACAGAGCGGTTCCAAATTACTCTATTGCGGCATTTGTTTTACCGATGCATATGAAAAGGGACAGTAGGACACAGTGAATAACCAGTAATGATGATACAAACATTGCAACAAATAGTAAATCAAATATAAATTTAAAAAGGGCAGCTAATCAAATTTTTACTGACATTAATAAGCGGTTCATAGCCAATTCACTGTCATTAAACTTTGAAAAGACCCACTATTTGCAGTTCAGAACTTCCAAGAGATTTCCTTCTAGTGTGTGTATAAAATATGACGACATGGAAATAGGAGAAGTTGAGAGTGTAAAATTCTTGGGATTACAACTTGATAATAAATTCAGTTGGGAGCAACATACTAACGAACTGCTAAAGCGCCTAAACAAGTCTGCGTTTGCAATGCGAATGATGTCAGACATAGGAGATATAAATATAAAAAAACTGGCATATTTTGCTTATTTTCACTCCATTATGTCATATGGTATCATATTTTGGGGTAACTTCACAAACAGAGAAAAAATTTTTAGAGTACAGAAGCGTATAATAAGAGTAATGAGTAATGTAAATCCAAGAACATCATGTCGAAACCTATTCAAAGAACTGGGCGTACTAACCACAGCTTCTCAGTATATTTATCCTTAATGGAGTGTATTGTAAATAATAAATCTCTTTTTCCAACTAACTGCTTAGTACACAGTATCAATACTAGGAATAAGAACAATATACATAAAGATTTAAAATCACTTACTCTTGCCCAGAAAGCAGTCCAGTATTCATCAACACATATTTTCAATAAGTTACCAGCAACCATTAAGAGTTTAGTTTCAGACAAGGCACAATTTAAACATAATTTAAAGAATTTTTGGTGGCCAGCTCCTTCTATTCCATCCATGAGTTTCTCAACAAGTGCAGTAGACCATTTTAATTAAAATTTATTATACTTTAATTTTTGACAATACTTGGTTGTAACAGCCAAGGAACTACCTACTGTGTGAATGATGGATGTATGGAAAGCAGATGTAAGTCTTAAGTCTGTAAGTAGTGGAAGTTTAATTTTAAATCTTGTACATAATCTGACTGTTCTTAACTGAGTATCACTGAAATGAATAATTTACTTTAATTTTTGTCAATAGTTGGTTGTAATAGCCGAGAAACTAGCAAATGTCTGAATGATGGATTTAATGAAAGCAGATGTAAATATTAAACCTGTAAATATTAGAAGTTTAAATGTAATTCATGTACATAATTTTACTGTTTATTGACTGAGGATCATTAAAATTAATGAAACTCAAGTACTTATAATTACATTTTTGTAATGTGCTTATCTGACATGTTCCACACCCAGGAGGATTCCCTCTTTTATGGATCTATGGAATGAATAATTGTTGTTGTTGTTGTGGTCTTCAGTCCTGAGACTGGTTTGATGCAGCTCTCCACGCTACTCTATCCTGTGCAAGCTTCTTCATCTCCCAGTACCTACTGCAACCTACATCCTTTTGAATCTGCTTAGTGTATTCATCTCTTGGTCTCCCTCTACGATTTTTTCCCTCCACGCTGCCCTCCAATACTAAATTGGCGATCCCTTAATGCCTCAGAACATGTCCTACCCACCGATCCCTTCTTCTAGTCAAGTTGTGCCACAAACTCCTCTTCTCCCCAATTCTGTTCAATACCTCCTCATTAGTTACGTGATATACCCATCTAATCTTCAGCATTCTTCTGTAGCACCACATTTCGAAAGCTTCTATTCTCTTCTTGTCGAAACTATTTATCGTCCATGTTTCACTTCCATACATGGCTACACTCCATACAAATACTTTCAGAAACGACTTCCTGACACTTAAATCTATACTTGATGTTAACAAATTTCTCTTCTTCAGAAACGCTTTCCTTGCCATTGCCAGTCTACATTTTATATCTTCTCTACTTCGACCATCATAAGTTATTTTGCTTCCCAAGTAGCAAAACTCCTTTACTACTTTAAGTGCCTCATTTCCTAATCTAATTCCCTCAGCATCACCCGACTTAATTCGACTACATTCCATTATTCTCGTTTTGCTTTTGTTGATGTTCATCTTATATCCTCCTTTCAAGACACTGTCCATTCCGTTCAACTGCTCTTCCAAGTCCTTTGCTGTCTCTGACAGAATTACAATGTCATCGGCGAACCTCAAAGTTTTTATTTCTTCTCCTTGGATTGGTTGACAGATGTGAGAATTACCGAACTATCAGTTTAATATGTCACAGCTGCAAAATACTAACGCAAATGAATAATTAATCTAATCTAGTCTAAAAAGTAACACGCCAGTAACAGCACCGCCCTCGCCCGCGCTGACTCATACCGCCATGGAGAAACGCTGCTGGGAAGCTGATGGAGCACTGATTGTTCTTCATGATTTACTGTTCCTGTTAATACATACTGATGAAATTAATTCGGATCTGTTCTATCGAATGGGCAAGTAAAATTACGATTTAAAAATAATTTTGTTTGGAGTGGGAAGCAAACCGACACTTACTCTGGGCGTCATATGCGAGACCTGATGAGCAGGACTTGTTTGGGTTGACTCCAGATACACGTTGCGAAAACGAAATTGCAAATATCTGCAGAAACACCGGAGAAAATGCACGTGGCGACTCTTAGGAGAGACACTCTGTATAGTCAGCTCAGCTTGGTAGTGTGGCACAGTTCAGCAGATACTGAAGCCAGTTAGTAACAACCGGAATTACTGGTACACGTTCTTTGACTGCTACACTGGTAAATAACGGCATCCGGAATCACTTATACCAAATGTGGAAGGATATTGATGCATTTGGAAGTACGAATAAGTTATTTTTGGCAGTTATTTACAGCCGTTATATATAACTGTTACCGAAAAATAACTTATCCACGATACTGATATCGGAAACTAAATGCATATCTCATCACTATTGGACACTCCCGATTGCCATGTGGCTGCAGCCATATTCAGAGCGCTGTATGTTACAAGTTTAACGAACACCCATACGAGGGCCACTCCAAAAGAAATTTCCACCCCTTTCAACTGCCTTACGCCATCTTGGAACCAGCGCCTGTATACCCGCACGGTAAAATTCTGGAGCAACCTGTTGGAGACACTGTTTGGTAGCGTGCACAACTGAATCATCATCTTCAAACCTTGTTCCACGAAGAGAGGCTTTCAGTTTCCCAAAGAGATGATAGTCACATGGAGCCCGGTTAGGACTATAAGGCGGGTGTTTCAGTGTTGTCCATCCAAGTTTTGTGATCGCTTCCAAAACATCCTGCTTTTGCCGATGTGGTCGAACACGACTCGGTCGAGCTTGAAGTTTCTTCGGTGTCGTCACATATGCGTCAGAATTTACGGTGGTTCCACTTGGCATGATGACCACAAGCAAGAGTCCTTCGGAATCGAAAAACACCGTAGCCATAACTTTTCCAGCAGTAGATGTGGTTTCGAATTTTTTTTTCTTGGGTGAATTTGCATATTGCCACTCCATTGATTGCCTCTTCGTCTCTGGTGAAAAATGATGGAGCCATGTTTCATCACCTGTCACAATTCTTCCAAGAAATTCATCAACAAAATGGTCCAAATGGCTCTGAGCACTATGGGACTCAACTGCTGTGGTCATCAGTCCCCTAGAACTTAGAACTACTTAAACCTAACTAACCTAAGGACATCACACACATCCATACCCGAGGCAGGATTCGAACCTGCGACCGTAGCAGTCGCACGGCAAGAAATTCATCTCCATCATTCTCGTACTGTTCCAAAAGTTCGCTGCATACCATTTTTCTTGTTTATTTGTGAGCCACTGTCAACATCCTGGGAACCCACCTGGCACAAACCTTTTTTAACGCCAACACTTTCAGTATTCTGCAAACACTTCCTTCCTCTATCTTAACGTAGCGTGACAATTCGTTCACTGTGATGCATCTGTCAGCAGTCACCAATTAGTTAACTCTCTGCACATTCTCTGGAGTGTGTGTAGTACGAGGCCTGCCGCTGCGAGGACAATCCTCAATATTGCCGTGCCTGCTTTCATCATGTAACCTGCTTGCCCACCGACTAACTGTACTGCGATCGACAGCAGCATCTCCATTCACTTTTTTCAACCTCTTGTGGATGTTTCCGAATGTCTCGTTTTCACAGCACAGGAATTCTATGACAGCACGTTGCTTCTGACGAACGTCAAGTGCAGCAGTCATCTTGAAGACATGCTGTGACTGCGCCTCTCATGGGAACAGGTTGAACGAAGTTTGAAAACAAGCGGGAAGGATGTATCAACACACTGTAAATTTTTCACACATGCAGAATGAAAACTGTATTTTTGCAAAAATAGTGTGCATTTCTTTTGGAGTGACCTGGTACATCCTCGGCTCGCCCGTTAAATCATCCGGTCTTGACCCCATAGGACAAGTCTGGGGCTATTTGGAATGGCATGTGAAAAGTAACAACCAACGTCCCCGTAGCCTGGCAGCACTGCGGGATCTAATCATGAGTAAGTGGTTTCGGCTGGATACGGCGTACCAGTAAAATTTTATGGGTTCTCTTCCTCTTCGAAATGAGACCATTATTAAAGATACAGGCTGCTACACACGGTACTAGAGTGATTTCTTCTGGGGGGTCAATAAATGTTTTGGGCAGTGCGATTAGTTCCTCTACTGAAATTGATTACGCGTGGCTCTTAGTCATTGTCTACTTCCACTGTAACATGTAATGTGCAAGTAACATTTATTGATTGGAAGGTCCCTCTAAGCTAAAATTTATTCTTCATTAATCTTCTGTTAGAAAACTGTCTGTTTATCGAAAGTGTCCGCAATTTAATTAGACAGGAATTGAAATTAAGAGTATATTGTTATTTTGTTAAAGGCGGACAGTCTCACGCTCCTTCGGTGACTGTTGTGGCAATGCCGCTGTTTGCTTTTTACTGCAGCCCCTCATTTGGCCTGACGACTTCGAACGAACCATTTCGTAGACTTTCCCATAGCAGAAAAAAAGTCCTTGGCGATCAGAACGAATCGAACCTGGGACATCCTTGCTGGTATCTTGCAACGATAACCAAAAGAGCATCAGTCCCATATTCCGCCTCCCAGAAATGCCGCGAAATATTTTAATCGGGGAGACGACGCAGACGCTAGAGAGTCCAAGACGGACGAGTTTTAAGGAGAGAAATGCGCTTACGAAAGGACAAGTTGAGGAGACCCCACACGCCCTCTTTTGGCGGCGTGTATTCAGCCCTGCGGCTAACGTGTCGACGTTAATGTACTAGCGTCCCAGTGTCTGAATGCGGAGATGCAGCGTGAAAGACGCCGGACCGTCGACGCGGCTTTGGCTTTTGTACGTAGAGAGGAAACCGAGCACCGTGTGTGAGCGCGAGCACTTGGCATTCAGCGGGGAAAGTCGCCTCCGTTACAGCCACTGACGAAAGTCACCGTCATAGTCGAGAAGCGCTGGAATTTTAAAAGGGAGGGCGCGAACCTTTTCCGCGAGCAGTTGAACTCATTCCGAGGAAACAAAATGTTACACTGAAATTTTAGCACTACACAGAGTTGTGAGAGTGTTTACCGTCTCATGCATTGGTTTACTATGCACTGGATGTCCTAACTTTTATAGCGAGAGCCCTTATTATAGCGAAGCTTAACTCGACTGATCGGGATGTAATCATACACTTAAACTACTGGCCATTAAAATTGCTGCACCACGAAGATGACGTGCTACAGACGCGAAATTTAACCGACAGGACGAAGATGCTCAGATATGCACATGATTAGCTTTTCAGAGCATTCACAAAAGGTTGGCGCCGGTGGCGACGCCTACAACGTGCTGATATGAGGAAAGTTTCCAACCGATTTCTCATACACAAACAGCAGTTGACCGGCGTTGCCTGGTGGAACGTTGTGATGCCTCGTGTAAGGAGGAGAAATGCGTACCATCACGTTTCCGACTTTGATAAAGGTCGGATTGTAGCCTATCGCGATTGCGGTTTATCGTATCGCGACATTGCTGCTCGCGTTGGTCGAGATCCAATGACAGTTAGTAGAATATGGAATGGGTGGGTTCAGGAGGGTAATACGGAATGCCGTGCTGGATCCCAACGTCCTCGTATCACTAGCAGTCGAGATGACAGGCATCTTATCCGCTTGGCTGTAACGGATCGTGCAGCCACGTCTCGATCTCTGAGTCAACAGATAGGAGCGTTTGCAAGACAACAACCATCTGCACGAACAATTCGACGACGTTTGCCGCAGCAAATGTTCAGATGTGTGTGAAATCTTATGGGACTTAACTGCTAAGGTCATCAGTACCTAAGCTTACACATTACTTAACCTAAATTATCCCAAGGACAAACACACACACCAATACCCAAGAGAGGATTCGAACCTCCGCCGGGATCAGCCTGCCGTTACCCTTGACGCTGTATCACAGGCAGGAGCGCCTGCGATGGTGTACTCAACGAAGAACCCGGGTGCACGAATGGCAAAACGTCATTTTTTCGGGTGAGTCCAGATTCCGTTTACAGCATCATGATGGTCGCATCTATGTTTGGTGGCATCGCTGTGAACGCACATTGGAAGCGTGTACTCGTCATCTTCATACTGGCGTATTACCCAGCGTGACGGTATGGGATGTCATTGGTTGCACGTCTCGGTCACCTCTTGTTCCCATTGATGGCACTTGGAACAGTGGACGTTAAATTCCAGATGTGTTAGGACCCGTGGCTCTACGCTTCATTCGATCCCTGCGAAACCCTACATTTCAGCAGGATAATGCACGACCGCATGTTGCAGGTCCTGTACGGGCCTTTCTGGATACAGAAAATGTTCGACTGCTGCCCTGGCCAACACATTCTCCAGATCTCTCACCTATTGAAAAAGTCTGGTCAATGGTGGCCGAGCAACTGGCTCGTCACAATACGCGTCACTACTCTTGATGAACTGTGGTATCGTGTTGAAGCTGCATCGGCTGCTGTGCCTGTACACGCCATCCTAGCTCTGTTTGAGTCAATGCTCAGGCGAATCAAGGCCGTTATTACGGCCAGAGGTGGTTGTTCTGGGTAGTGTCTTCTCAGGATGTATGCACCCAAATTACGTGAAACTGTAATCACATGTCAGGCCTAGTATAATATATTTGTCCAACGAATATCCTATAATGAGACGTTTAGTAAAACATCTACTAAACCTGAATATCATTTTCATCATTTTAAAAAAAGTATACAAAGAAATTCTTATTCATTTTGATATTTAGTTAGACGCCAATGTTGATGATGGTGGGGGGAAAAGGCATGGGGAGGGGGGGGGGGAGGGGGGGGGGGGAGGGGGAGAGTTCTAGCTAATATGTGAATATCTGGTGGCGATTAGAGGTAATGGTCTCAGAAAGGTTGGGTACCAACGATGTACAGAATACAGTCTTGTGAAGTCGGATGGCTTTCTAAAAATACTTCGTAGTTAAAAAAAATCAAATGGTATACATTCGAATTAAAAGAATTTTGACACGTTATTCCAGGGGAAAATGACTTTACGAGAAGCTGTAGAAGCTTATAAAAGATAACCAGCCTCGCAAAAGTAGGACCATAATTAAAGAACAATTTTTCATTGGGTAACATTGGGTGTAGTTCCAGATACCACAGATGTCATAATTAATGGAATTTGCAGAGAGAATACTATATTTATCCTTAACACGCTATTCCAGTTATTCCAGAAGTAAATGAGTGTAAAATGGACTTGGGAAAGGCAAGACGGAACTAAAATTAAATGGACTGTATTTTATCATATTTTTCCTTGACACATTATTCCAGAAGAGAATGAGTATAAAATAGACTTGGCAATAGCCAGATGGAAATAAAAAGAAATGGAATGTATTTTATCAGTCAATAAATCAGTTATACACAATGGTCCAACATGGTCCTCAAATGGTTTGGAATTTCAGATGGCAATAGACCAGTAAGGTATAGTTTAAAAATGGATACAAAGCCATAAAGAATCATAAATGTTAATTATGAGGATGCATTTAAGAACAGGGAGCTACAACTGTTTCTGCTGATCCACAGGTTCTTATCTTCAAAATTAATCAAAGGGAAATTATTAATAAAGTTGTTGCTGCAAACAGAAAAAATATTACATAGGAAAATAAAGCAAAGAAAAGTAAATCACACAAGATATAAAGCAAATAATAAAGAGAAAGAAGTTTCAAGGAAACGACATTAGGAAAGTAATACAGTGCTCTGAAATAAAATAAAAAAAAGAATAAGCGTAGAGAATGGTGGTGATGATACAATGAAAACAATATGACCACGATGAAACAACTTATGTTGGACTTACATCTGTTTTCGTCAGAGAAGGTGGCAGATGAAATAGCAACTAGCAACAATTAGGAGAAATTTATATAAGAACTTACAGATTTTTGTAACTGTTGCAGTCGAGATATCAAAAAATGATGGCTCACGGAGGTGTTCCAATAGAACTGTGGAAAAAACGTTAATCATTGAGTACGAGTAATGTTTATGAGTCGTCTTTTGATTCCTGTTCTAAGTAATTACGGAAGTTCGATAAGGATCGAGTTCAGTGTCCTTTGACACAATGTATATAGAACTTAGCCTTCGTAATGAACCTGCAACTCTATACCTAGCATAGCACAGTTTGTACCGAACTTAAGCGCCGCATAATGTCGCAGTCTGCGATCCATTGTCCGGACCATGCTTGTGTGGAACGTGCATTTGATGAGATTCCCCTGAGGCACCCTAAATGTCACTAGGGGTAACTGGAGGTGGAAAGGTGAGCGCACTCGAAGTTCTGAGTGGAATCCTTTACGTAATGTAAGTATGAAATATAAATAGCGTGTAACGATCTACGGAATGAGGACGAGCGGAACAACGAATGTCAAACGTAAACAGAAAGACTGCTTTTACAAAAGTGGAAATATCCATATATTTTTATGATCTTTTTGTGAAGGGTACCTACTGTTCGCAAAAGAAAAAAGACAGCAGGTACAGAACTCGAGATATTTTGCCAGCGTCCAGTCTGCTGTTGCAGAGACGGATTATAGCAATGACTCTTTTAGCCTGATGGCTAAAAAGTTTTTGATTTATTTTATTTGAGAAAGAAGTAAGTAAGTTAGTTAGTTACACGTTCCATAGATCACTTGAACGCGTCTTTTATCGAAATGATGTGGAACGAATCAGTTTACACGATTGTGTACATGATTACTGTTAACATTAATGAACAAATTATCATTTTACTCCTACTCATGTCACTACACTTAAAAACAAGGATTTTTTACCAGTTTTTAAGTAGAGATTCGTCAGTAGAACAGAAGTGGTTGTTCAAGAGAAATGATTTCGATTTAGAGTTAAAACTTGCTTTGCTACCTGTCAGACATGTTACTGAGCAAACGGTCAAAAATTTTCCTTGTTTCATATTGAGCTACTCTTTGAGCCATTCTCAGCTTTAACAATGGTCAATGAAGGTTATTTTTGTCTGTAGTGTTGTAGGTATGATTATTTATGACGAATTTCGTTAGCGAAAGTATGTATTGCGACAGTCTAGCTCCATGGAGAGGTACCTCCATGACGTCCTTGTGTGAATACCACACGTTATTCTTACTGCTCGCTTTTGTGCAATCAATACTTTCTTTTTAAGCATTGGGTACCCCAGAAAACTGTTCCGTACGACATTATTGAGCGGAAATATGCAAAACATGTCAACAGTTATACGAAAAGCAAAAGCACCTGAACTTAATCGTTTGAGAAGCTCAGTAATATGCTTCTTCCAGTTCAAGTTTTCATCAACTGGTGCACCCAAAAATTTGGAACATTCTACTCTACTTACCGATCCCTGCTCATGTGCTACATGAATTGTTAGTATGAGTATTTATTGTACAGAGCTGAATGTAGTGTGCTTTATTTTGAAAATTTAGGGAGAGTCAATTTTCAGAGAACCAGTCCATTCATTTACCAACTCTTTTGCTGCTTTCGCTCTAATGGGATTTGTTACAACGCTAGTATCGAACTGACGGAAGAAGAATTGTGAGGACGGGTCGTGAGTCGTGCTTGGGTAGCTCAGTTGGAAGAGCACTTGCACGCGAAAGACAAAGGTCCCGAGATCGTGTCTCGGTCCTGCACACAGTTTTAATCTGCCAGGAAGTTTCAAATCATCGCACACTCCGCTGCAGAGTGAAAATTTCATTCTGGAAACACTAGCATCGCCTACATAAAAGTACCAATTTTTCTTCTTGAATGCAAAGTGTATGACAGTGTCGGATGTTAGACCCTGAAGGGTAGGTTCCGCAGCCTAATTGGAAAGGTTTTTCTTTCCTTCGCGCAAACTGGCGCCTTTCCTTGGCGAATTGTGACTGTTGTATGTTTGAGTATATCTGACAGGTGTAGGTGACTGTATTGGGTGTGTGTAGTGTGTTACCCTTGTTGTGTTGGATAATGGGAGAAGGCGAAATCTGGTGCCGACACATAGCCTACTGCTCTTGAGTAGCACCAAGGTGCCCACCGAGCTTGTTTCCGTCTGATTGATGGATCATGATTGATGGATCACCATCAACAGTATCACAGGCCTTCACTTCATGAAACACTGCGGAAAAGTTTGGAATTTGGTCGAGGACGTTGGCGTAAGATGTTAAGGAAATTTGCGACCTCCCCCCTCCTCCGCTTTGCCCCAAAGGCAAATGGAAACATTCTCAACTGCACGCCATTCAAAAATCGGCCATGCCCAATGTTACTTCATTTCTATGATCTGACGGAAACCAGTGTATTCAACGAGGTAAGGCTGTTGACTGTTTGAAAAAATCTTCATTTTATGTAAGAGCTATCCTAGTAAGGGCCATACTTTTATGTCTCTTCGAATTTTAGCTTTTAGCTATGAGAGGTAATCTGCCACTATTCATTTTTACAACTTGAACATTTCGTATTTATCTGTCGTTTTGACCATCGGATTTTCGGCAAAAGATGTATACATCTTTTCCCAGTAGCATTGTTGCTGATTCCGTGTAATCTGATTCGCCAGCTCGACGTTTTAATAAACTTTACTTGTGGTGAAACTGCCACGCAGATTAAAAATGCCTATTGGTTTGGGATTCGAACCCGGAACCTTGTTTTTGCGGGCAATATTTTTACCACGGAGCTATCCGGGCAGGACTCGAAACGTCCCTCACAGCTTGAATTCTATCGGTAGCTCTTCTGTTTTCCAAACTCCGCAGGAGTTCTTCTGCATACCTTGTTGGATTTTCCAAGTGTGCCTCTTAATAATTTCATAGAGGTAGCCTGAATTCATGTACTGTCTTTTTATCTTTTCTTTCTTTTATTCAACTCCATGGTTAAGAACTGGATCTTCAACCGAGTTGAAAAATACCAGTTTTTTGTACAAATGACATAAAATCGTTGTATGAGTCCGCGATCCTTATCACTAGTCAATAATTCTTCGTCTTGGTCGCTATTTATGTTTTAATTTTTTAAAAATATACACCTTTACACGTTTTGGCTACAGCCATCATCAGCTTCTGTCAGATAAACAGAACAAATGGGAAGTAATATTTTTACCACAAATAGAATAACGTCATTCTACATTTAAAATTTCGATACACAGTATCTCGTCAACTCACAAGTAGACACAACAGCCGTGAGAGGGCGACGGTACCGAAATCGACACCTTTTTCATGCCAGCATGTTAGTGCACTGACTTCGCAGCACGATTCCCTACATACTAGCTATGCAAATATACACTCCTGGAAATTGAAATAAGAACACCGTGAATTCATTGTCCCAGGAAGGGGAAACTTTATTGACACATTCCTGGGGTCAGATACATCACATTATCACACTGACAGAACCACAGGCACATAGACACAGGCAACAGAGCATGCACATTGTCGGCACTAGTACAGTGTATATCCACCTTTCGCAGCAATGCAGGCTGCTATTCTCCCATGGAGACGATCGTAGAGATGCTGGATGTAGTCCTGTGGAACGGCTTGCCATGCCATTTCCACCTGGCGCCTCAGTTGGACCAGCGTTCGAGCTGGACGTGCAGACCGCGTGAGACGACGCTTCATCCAGTCCCAAACATGCTCAATGGGGGACAGATCCGGAGATCTTGCTGGCCAGGGTAGTTGACTTACACCTTCTAGAGCACGTTGGGTGGCACGGGATACATGCGGACGTGCATTGCCCTGTTGGAACAGCAAGTTGCCTTGCCGGTCTAGGAATGGTAGAACGATGGGTTCGATGACGGTTTGGATGTACCGTGTGCACTATTCAGTGTCCCCTCGATGATCACCAGTGGTGTACGGCCAGTGTAGGAGATCGCTCCCCACACCATGATGCCGGGTGTTGGCCCTGTGTGCCTCGGTCGTATGCAGTCCTGATTGTGGCGCTCACCTGCGCGACGCCAAACACGCATACGACCATCATTGGCACCAAGGCAGAAGCGACTCTCATCGCTGAAGACGACACGTCTCCATTCGTCCCTCCATTCACGCCTGTCGCGACACCACTGGAGGCGGGCTGCACGATGTTGGGGCGTGAGCGGAAGACGGCCTAACGGTGTGCGGGACCGTAGCCCAGCTTCATGGAGACGGTTGCGAATGGTCCTCGCCGATACCCCAGGAGCAACAGTGTCCCTAATTTGCTGGGAAGTGGCGGTGCGGTCCCCTACGGCACTGCGTAGGATCCTACGGTCTTGGCGTGCATCCGTGCGTCGCTGCGGTCGGGTCCCAGGTCGACGGGCACGTGCACCTTCCGCCGACCACTGGCGACAACATCGATGTACTGTGGAGACCTCACGCCCCACGTGTTGAGCAATTCGGCGGTACGTCCACCCGGCCTCCCGCATGCCCACTATACGCCCTCGCTCAAAGTCCGTCAACTGCACATACGGTTCACGTCCACGCTGTCGCGGCATGCTACCAGTGTTAAAGACTGCGATGGAGCTCCGTATGCCACGGCAAACTGGCTGACACTGACGGCGGCGGTGCACAAATGCTGCGCAGCTAGCGCCATTCGACGGCCAACGCCGCGGTTCCTGGTGTGTCCGCTGTGCCGTGCGTGTGATCATTGCTTGTACAGCCCTCTCGCAGTGTCCGGAGCAAGTATGGTGGGTCTGACACACCGGTGTCAATGTGTTCTTTTTTCTATTTCCAGGAGTGTATTTGTCACAAAATATTTTCCTGCTCATATTTCCGGCAATAAATGGACGTTCACGATTGGCATTCTGGCTACACGCTGACCACATATACGGTAACTATCTCACTCGCAAAACCCTCCACGTGATGTGCAGTTGGTACAGTGGATAGCGTTTTGGATTATCATCCAGGAGATCAAGTGTTCGATTCTGGGTCGAGGCGAAATTGTATTTATTTGTTAAATGTAGCCTGCGTTGTATGATATCTGGTGTCTTAATCGTCATACGGCGTTTACTGTGGGTCTTCTACAAAGCATTTCCACTTACGTAGTACGAATACAGAAATGGTAGTACAACTTTTTTCACTGGTCGTGGACACGAATTGTTTCACACCGCTGCCTCTATTAGATTCCAAACCTATTTGCAGTGAACCTTTCCCCAATGGTCCCATCGATTAGCAGCAATTACTATTCTTGTCACATTCAGGTCTATTACATTCGTTATGGCCTTACGTCATCAGTAGGGCTAGCAACGTGATTTCAAATAATTTCCAAACATGTACTATGTAAACGTCGGACATATGTGGGTTAAGAAACGGTCTATACTGCAATATTATATGGCAGAAAGAAATAGGCAGATAAAAACAAATCTGTTTAGACCCAGATTCGAACACGCTGTTCACTGCACCAAGTGCACAGCACTAGCGAAAATGCTAACTGAGGTAGGTACCACATATGTGAGTACAACGTTGCCAGAATGCCAAGCTTGAACGTCCATTTACTGCCGGAAATATGAATGCGCAGGACGATATTTTGTGAGAGGTATTTTAATAAAGTTGACATCCTCTAAATCTTCACCTCGCGAACAGGAAAAGAAGTTGCAATACAGGTTTACGTAATTTACAGTAGAAATGAAGTTGTTTTAAGCTCTGCCTTGTTTGATTTTAAGCCATATGTTAAATAGTTTTTGACAACATAATCGTCCATTTTATTTTTATTGATTACTTTCTATGAAATGAACGTATGCTATTTTTTATGAAATTACTGTATGTTTAAATTGTAATCGGTACTTTGAATTATAGCGTGACAATTCCTATCCGTTATTTTTATAGGTCATTTTTTGAAAGTCTGCAAGCTTAATTTTATAGAAATTGATATGAATTTTGGTTGACGAGTCAAACTCAGTTTAATGTCACCTAATAGCCAATGATTGTTGTTTAAGATAGGCTACCTCACAAACAGCATTAGTCACGGTACAAATCTACATAAATAACGATCAAGACGGACAAGTGTATTGAAAAATATCACATCTGTGTCTTATTTTTGAAATTTTCGTGCGAGCGGCTGCATATACCTTTAAAGTCAGGTTTTTATCCATGTATGTGTGTAACAGCACAGTAAACGTCTACACTATTCCATTTGACCTATAGTTCCATCTTCAACAACTATATCTGATCTGTACATGTTTCTTTAAGTACCCCTGTCTTCGTTTTGTCAACAGGTTTTTCAAATTATATGCTTTTGCTGTCTTGCTTAAAATAAAAACTGAATATTTCAGTTTAAAAACTGTTTAACAGTATCTGTTTGATAGTAAATAAATTTCACTTCTGCCGCGAAGGATGAGCTACCAGCCTTTAGTTATTACACTTTGTTGTTAAGATTAATCTAGAGATCTCTGCCGTTAACATGATAAATTTGAACTATGAGAATCAATATTTTACGAAGAGCAGTTTGAAAGCTTTCAACTACACCCTCGAAAAAATAGCTGATACATGTCTGCAGCTTGATACGCGCTGAAATAACTACGTCACAGTAATGTAGTATGCCGCTGAAAAGACAAAATAATTTGGCGCAGCCTGTTCATTGACGTAGTGCTTTATCGTGTGGTAAGTCTTTTCTGCATTTGAAGGGTAACAACGCTGCAACAATGCATGATGAGTTGGTTGAAGTGCACTGCAACAGTGCACCATCACACTACACAGTGGTTACTTGGAGACAATATTTCCACTTATGATTCTGGTTTTACCCTAGTTGCTTTCGGAATCATTCCTAAAGTATCCAAAAACACCTAAACCCCTAGATTTAGGGAGTGTAATTATAATACAGAACAAGACATTATTTCACGTATTTAATGACATGAAATACGTGTAGTACATACACTTGCAGGACCAGAAGCAAAAGCTTTACTTTTACACCTTTTCGCTAGTTTAGCATGGCTATGTCGAGTTTTAAAATTGAGTAACTCTTTTCTAGCATTCCCAATTTTGTATGAAGCAACTCATTAAGGTTATCGTTGTTAAATCTATTTCTTTTGTCCATGTTTACGGCTTTAGGAACATTGAATAATATTTCACCCTAGAACTTAATGGCTGAACTGCGAATAAAAGTGAAATGACCATTTCGAGGTTTTCGTAAATAAAACTGCCTTGATGATCTTTCAAACTTAGTACCTTATTCCAGTAAACCTCATCTGGGAATTTTTTTAATTCTTCCTTGCCGTTAACCTCAAAATGCTTGGCTTTGATGACAGCTTGATGTTTCCATTCATTGTCTGCTTTCTGCATGTTGCTTTTTCTCACAAAAAAATTTAAATGGGTAAACACACGGTTTCACAGGCTGTTTCTTCGTATTTCGTGCTACTTGGGGATCTATATATTTCGGAAAATCGAAAGGTTTCTCATCCAAGTCGAACCGTTGTTTTATCTGCAATATTATTGTCACAAAAAATTCCTGGCGACTTGCATAAAATTTGTTCATTTCTTCTGTTGGACTTTGAGTATGGTATTACAACAGCCTTATTTTAATTTCATATTACCTCTTCAAAGAAATGTCACGTTTGAAGATGAGATTCGGTATAATTCGCATTCACAAACCCTTACAACTTACGTGTGTTATTTTTCTCATACCAGATGATTATTACTAGGCACTCACAGCCTAAAGTTGTCACTGTATAACACAAACACGAAAACGTTTACCTTCATACATCCCGGAACCATGCAGTGGTATATCTGTTTTTCCACTATACTTCACATATCCCGGTTTAATTGATCAACTTTTCGTGTGATTACTGTCGGTGTAATACCACTAAGTTCCGATGTCGCCCTTAACAATGGTCATATCATAGTTAATGTAGCAAGATAAAATTAGATGGATTGCATTCAATAAGAGTTTGATTGAATCACCTTTGATACATCGCTGGGGCCATCGAGTAAAGTAATATATTCTGTGGTGCTTACTACAAATGATATGGTTACTACCTTAAGTTCGATTTCACCCTAAATTTCCCTAAATCCATGTCAAATTAAAGTAGCCCTAAACCACATATAACGTAAGACGTTTCACCCTAAAACGGATGAAATACCTAAAAGTGGAAACACTGGTTGGAGCAGACGCTCCAGGTGTTGTCAAACTAGTCAGATTGACTAAGAACGAGTTGGCACACTATCCCAGTGCTGAAGAATCGGGAATCGCAGGAGAAACTGAGAGCCTGGCGTTTGAAGACAGGCGTATCACGATCGAGACAACAGTAGAAAAAGTGAAAAGTAATCGTGGGTCACTTTTAATTGTATGATATTTTTAACAGGACGAAGTTCGTCGTCGCTATGTTCCACATCTCAATTCATTTTGCATGGGACACAGTCAAACAAGCTACTTGTCTTTCATATATAATTTTGCCTCACCCCTTATATTCTTACAGTATATTGATAATTTTTACTTTTTTGACCGTCTGACTACAACTGAACGAAAGACAATTTCGTGGCATACGCGTTTCGCCTTTATTCTCTGCAAGGCATCTTCAGTGGCCTGGAGTATGTACATATTTTTACTATTTAAGTTTATATTTTGGGGCAATGTACCTGTGGGTTATGAACAGTTCTGGGGGCTGGTTTTTGATGTGATGTTTATAACGCATAGACCTAGGTACATTGCCTCAGAATGTAATCTAAATAGTAAAAATATGTACATATTCCAGGCCACTGAAGATTCCCTGCAGAGAATAAAGGCGAAACGTATTTGGCACGAAAATTGTGTTTCATTCAGTTGTAGTCAAACGGTCCAAAAAGTAAAAATTATCAGTATATCATAATGTTACATGCAACTGAGGAAAAGGACTACAAAAGTTGAATATGTTAATACACCTTATATTCTATTTACATGACACCAAGTGATTATTCCTCTTTTCTCGGATGAGGAAAGCATTGTGTGGCAGACATTTCCAGAGTGGCTACGAATTGTTTTCGGTGTGAAACGATTTCTGAAGAGCTTAAATGCAGACTTTTGGGAGGGTACTTCAAAAAGTAAGTTACACGTTTATTATGGCAGGCCAAACAACTTGCATTGACTGTTGCAATACACTTCAATGTGACACAGATGCGTGACATTATTTTTCAACATAGTCTCTGTAAAGAACTGTCACAACTTTCTGCCAATCGTTCATTTCCTCGACGGTAGAAATCCGCTACTTGGTTATGGAGCCATTCGAGAACCCTTTGTGAACATCACTATTGTTGGAAAATCTCTCTCCCCCAGATGTTCTTACTTTTTGACTGAAAGACTGTCTGGACATTGTGACCGATGTCGACGATAATCCTCGACGATCAGCAATACTCACATCTGTGCGACCTTGGTCAAATTGTTGTCGCCATTTCACTGTTGTTGGAAGCGACACTGCATTTGATCCATATACCGCTAGAATTTCGCTTTTAATCTGTGTGCAGTTTAGACGTTTAGCCCACAGGAATGTTACTCTTCCGCTTGTTTCAGCTCTGGAGTCCATTTCCAGGTGCCGCGTCATTTTCACCGCCGCAGTGTTGCGCACGTGTTATCTGTACCGCAGCAGAACTTACCTGCAGCACATCCGGAGCATGTACTCTCCTTGATAGTCTTTTTGCGCAATGGTCTTGGCTTGGGACCACATGTGTAAAATACTGTCTGAAGTCACTACGTAACAGGAAGATTTCCGTCGAGTCATCTGTCATTGGGAAGAATGTGTCGAATTGAAGAGTGTCACGGTCGCATCTTGATTTTTTCGAAGTGACTTAAAGGTTTATGACCACGCCTCATATTTATCAGAATTTATAACGGGAATTTGGAAATTTGTGGTAAGTACCTATGGAACTAAACTGCTGAGGTCATCGGTCCCAAGACTTACACACTACTTAGTCTAACTTAATCTAACTTACGCTAAGCGGTAACGGTCGCATCTTGATTTTTTCGAAGTGACTTAAAGGCTTATGACTACGCCTCATATTTATCAGAATTTATAACGGGAATTTGGAAATTTGTGGTAAGTACCTATGGAACTAAACTGCTGAGGTCATCGGTCCCTAGACTTACACACTACTTAGTCTAACTTAATCTAACTTACGCTAAGCACAACACAGACACCCTTCCCCGAGGGACGATTTGAACCTCCGACGGACGAGTCACATAAATAAAACTGTTTTAGAAATCTTCGAAACGTTTCTTAAAAGTTCTCAATGGAGCTGTGAGTAAACCTGCTGGATAGGTACATCGTCTTTCGGGCAATAATTCTAGACCTTTGTGGACAGTTCTGAATTAAAATTGAATGTCATATGGCACTGTTACCTGGGGAAATCCCAACTGGGTGGGGTGGGGGGTGGAGAGCGTTCAACTGCCTGGTCGGAAAGGGTGTTCCTCGTTCGCACATATAGGACGCTTTCCATGCAGGTATGGGGCAGTTGTTTCGTGTGTGTATGTCTGTGGAGAGTAGGTGAGTGTAATGGATACGTGTGTATTGTAGTGTTACGTTTGTGTTTTATGATGGTGAGAGTAGGGAGAGGGTGACACCCGGTGCCAGCACATGGATTAATCCACTCGAATAGCACCAGTGGGGCCACCGAGTTGAACGTCATCATCTGGCGGATGGCTGACCTTCGACAATCCTACAAGCCCTCACTTCATGAGACACTGCGGAGAGGCTTGGAATTTAGTCCAGGATGTTGACCAGGAATTCTACGCCACCACCTCTCCTCCCCTTGCTCGCCAAATACAATTTCTTTCACCACGAGGGCTCGAACTGGCTTTTGTCCAAGTCGAGTACTGCTCTGAATAGTTTAGATTAGATTCAGTTTTCGTTCCATACACCCAAAAAATGAGATGATTCTCGTGGGTGTGGAACATGTCAGAAAGTATGACATAAAAACATAAAACATTTGAATATAATAGTTACTACTCTGATCATATTCAGGAGGTAGTCGAAGTAGGTGAATACAATACGGTAAACTGGAAGAGCTAATATTTACAGAATTAACACGCTGTCAGAATGAAACATTGTTACGCACTATTAATAAATTCACCATACACAAAATACCTAATCTTGAATGTTGTGACCAAGAGCTGTCAAAACTGAAATCTAACAGGCCTTTTTACTTAAGATGGCTTAACAGTCTCTGTTAAGATATTCATCTATAAGGTTGAAGGAGTTGCCTATCAAAAAGTCTGTCAAACTCTGTTTAAACCGTGCTTTATCTGAAACCAAATTTTTAATGGTTGCTGGCAATTTATTGAAAATGTGTGTTCCTGAATATTGGACCCCTTCTTGGACCAAAGTAAGTGATTTTAGGTCTTTATGTAGATTGTTCTTATTCCTAGTATTGATACTATGTGTTGAGCTATTGGTTGGAAATAGAGATGTATTACTTGCAACAAATTTCATTAAAAATAAATATACTGAGAAGCAGTGGTTAGAATACAAAGTTCCTTGAACAGGTATCTACATGATGTTCTTGAATTTACACCACAAATGATTCTTATCACACGCTTTTGCACTTTAAAAAATTTTGCTCGGTTTGATGAGTTGCCCCAGAATATAATCCCAATGACATAAGAGAATGAAAGTAAGCATGGTATAAAAGTTTTTTAATACACAACTGGCCATTAAAATTGCTACACCACGAACATGACGTGCTACAGACGCGAAATTTAACCGACAGGAAGCAGATGCTGTGATATGCAAATGATTCGCTTTTCAGAGCATTCACAGAAAGTTGGCGCCGGTGCCGACACCTACAACGTGCTGACATGAGGAAAGTGTCCAACCGATTTCTCATACACAAACAGCAGTTGACCGGCGTTGCCTGGTGAAACGTTGTTGTGATGCCTCGTGTAAGGAGGAGAAATGCGTAACATCACGTTTCCGACTTTGATAAAGGTCTGATTGTAGCCTATCGCGACTGCGGTTTATCATATCGCGACATTACTACTCGCGTTGGTCGGGATCCAATAAGTGTTAGCAGAATATGGAATCGGTGGGTTCAGGAGGATAATACGGAACGCCGTGTTGGATCCAAATGGCCTCGTATCACTAGCAGTCGAGGTGACAGGCATCTTATCCGCATGGCTGTAACGGAACGTGTAGCCACGTCTCGATCCCTGAGTCAACAGATGGGGACGTTTGCAAGACAACAACCATCAGCACGAACAGTTCGACGACGTTTGCAGCAGCATGGACTGTCAGCTCGGAGACCCTGCTGCGGTTACCCTTGACGCTGCATCACAGACAGGAGCGCCTGCGATGGTGTACTCAACGATGAACCTGGGTGCACGAATGGCAAAACGTCATTTTTTCGGATGAATACTGGTTCTGTTTACAGCATCACGGTGGACGCATCCGTGTTTGGCGACATCGCGATGAACGCACATTGGAAGCCTGTATTCGTCATCGCCATACTCGGGTATCACCCGGCGTGATGGTATGGGGTGCCATTGGTTACACGTCTCGGTCACCTCTCGTTCGCATTGACGGCTCTTTGAACAGTGGACGTTAGATAATCAGATGTGTTACGACCCGTGGCTCTACCTTTCATCGAACCATGAGAAAACCTACATTTCAGAAGGACAATGCACGACCGCATGTTGCAGGTCCCGTACGGACCTTTCTAGATACAGAAAATGTTCGACTGCTGCCCTGGCCAGCACATTCTCCAGATCTCTCACCAATTGAAAACGTCTGGTCGGTGGTGGCCGAGCAACTGGCTCGTCACAATACGCGTCACTACTCTTGATGAACTGTGGTATCGTGTTCAAGCTTCATGGGCCGCTGTACCTGTACACGCCATCCAAGCTCTGTTCGACTCAATGCCCAGACGCTTCAAGGCCGTTATTACGGCCAGAGGTGGTTGGTCTGGGAACTGATTTCTCAGGATCTATGCACCCAAATTGCGTGAAAATGTAATCAAATTGGTTCAAATGGCACCGAGCACTATCGGACTTAACTGCTATGGTCATCAGTCCCCTAGAACTTAGAACTACTTAAAGCTAACTAACCTAAGACATCACGCACAACCATGCCCGCAGCAGGATTCGAACCAGCGACCGTAGCGGTCGCGCGGTTCCAGACTGTGGCGCCTAGAACTGCACGGCCACTCCGGCTGGCTAAAATGTAATCACATGTCAGTTGTAGTATAATATATTTGTCCAATGAATACACGTTTATCATCTGCATTTCTTCTTGGTGTAGCAATTTTAATGGCCAGTGGTGTATTTAAATCTCCTATCTCACAGCAAATACAGACTCGTTTAGGAGCTTAAGCAATTCTGTGGTAGGCACTTCCCAACTGAATTGATTATCGAGTTGTAATCCCAGAAATTTAACACTGTCAACCTTCTCGAGCTGTATGTCTTCTTATGCAAACACATGCTAGAAGGAAATCTCTTACAGTTTCTGAACTGCATGTACTGGGTCTTCTCAAAGTTTAATGACAGTGAGTTAGCTTTAAACCACTATTAACATCAGTGAAAATTTAATTCACAGCTATTTCCAAATCTGTTATCAAGTGTGAAGCAATGGCCTCTCAAGTTGCATGAACTTGAGAAAAAATTGCTTCTGAGGTTTCTCGGTATTAGTGTGCACTAACACCACTATCCTCTATCCACCCCCCCCCGCCCCCCAAATCCGCCACTGGTAACTTAATGGTCAGCATGACGGATTGTCAATGCTCTGGGCCCAGGTTCGATTCCTGACTGGGTTGGGGAATTTTCTCCGCCCAGGGTCTGGGTGTTGTGCTGTCCTCGTCATCATCCCATCATCCTCATCGATTGCAGGTCGCCGAAGTGGCGTCAAATTGGAAGACCGGCACCCGGCGAACGGCCTGCTCATCGGGGGACCCTACCCATACGATGAACCCCCCCCCCCCCCCCCCCCCAGTTAGGAAATACTAAGTACCACAGGCAGCAGTCACCTGACTGCTCACTTGCTTGTGTTACACAACTCTGTTGCTGCTGATGATGATGATGTCCCCCGCTATGACTTGCACACTACAATCCTCTGCAGTCCAACCCTGTTACATAAGCTGAAAATCGTGTGACCTGTCCAGGTGGTAGACGGTCCGACGCAGTTCAGCGCTGGTGGCGACTCACCTCCGAGCCGCAGCTCCGCGGACGCCTGCGCGCTGTCGTCGTCCCCCCTGGCGACGCACTGGTAGACGCCGCGGTGGGCGCGCGTCGCGGCGCCGACGTGCAGAACCAGCGGCGACAGGAGGCGCGCGCGGCCGGCGGCCAGCGGCTCCGCGTTGTGCAGCCACTCCACGCCGGCCACGGGGGAGCCCGACACCGAGCAGTTGAACGTCGCCGGCTCGCCGGAGTTCACCACCTGCCGGCACAGACACACACTGACTGCTTCGCCAGACATAAGGCAGAACTTTACGAGGTGCGCACTCTCATGGAGGCAACTGGGTACCATCATTTCAGTCGCCCAAACTCTCCAGAACTTACCACCGTGGGAAGTACATAGAATCCCCCATGAGAGGGTGTAACGTATTTGGGGCTGTTGCTAGCTGAACATTGGGAAACTCCTGATGGTTCGGATAATTCTCTTTCCAAGATAGGAAAATTGCAGATTGGAATGTGCCAGTGAGCGAGGCCACAGTCTAAGGGACAGGATGGATTCTGAATTCTCGTGCGAGGAAAGATAATAACTTGAAAAGTAAATTGACGTTTCAATATTTTGTAAATAATGAGAAATAAAGTTTTTTTAAATAAATAAAAATTGTAAATCTTATGACTATCAGAGTCTAATTCCCCTGTTGAAAGCTTCTTGGGTGAGATAATGACTAATGTGACAAAAAGACCGGAGAAGGTAAGATGAAAGCAATGGTGTTCGCGGATGACTTTATGATCTGGGGAAACGGGGGGGGGGGGGGGGAGGAGATTCAGAAACGGCTAGAGGCATGGGAAGAACCTGTGAGACAGTATCGAATGAAATTTCATGTAAACAAATGTGAGATCCTGGTTACAACTAGAGAGAAAGAAAGAGCAGCTAGTGGAATCAGGACTGAAGGTTAATAGTTGGTGGAAAGTGTCAGCTGCTTGGGAAGTGTTATAAAAGTATACGCAATAAATGAGGAAGAGATCAGTGAACGTAGCAGACAAGCAGAAGCATTTCTGCGAAGTGTTAGGGGTCTGGGTTGGAACGATGACGTCCTATAAAAAAGGAAAGAAGTAATATATAGAGGTTAACTACATTCTAATACTGATATATGCACCTGGAACATAGGTGATGAAGAAAAGAGACGTAAGCTGATCACAGGCGTGTTCCTCTGAAGCAGGATAGGAGTAACAAGGAGAGATAGGATGAGGAATAAAACGGCAGCAGAACTAGGGAAAGAGGAACTCTCGCAGAACACGATAGAAACATCAAGGCTAAGACGGTATGCGCACTTAAAGAGAACGGACAACAGGAGGATTCCCAAAAAAACACATGAAATGGAGATGCGAAGTAGACGACCTAGAGGAAGACCACGAGATAGATGGATGAAAGGTGTGGAGGAGTGTGTTGAAAAAAGAGAAGAGGACTGGACCAGAGTGAACACTGAAAGATGTGAGAAAACAGGACTAGATGGTAAGCTTATGTTCCAAGCAGAGCCAGCCTGGGGCTGGAAACCAAGTTGATGATGAGGGCTAAAAGAGGACTTAAAATGAAATTAACTGTACGACGGAAAGTCAGAAAGTCTCGAGTATCACCACGAATAAATGAAGTTACATGTCTACAGTCCTGGTAACATTGCAAAGCCTCGCGCCATAGTACTGCGTCACACCACTAGAGCGGACGAAGCACTAGGGAACATCCCTTGGATAACGTCTAGATGGGCTGCAACTCCTCTGGCGACGTGTTACGGTGCTGTGATGGGGGGATTTCAATGTTTACAAGGACTGCAGACATTTAAGAGCAAAGAAACAAAAAATAATTACGCAACTCCTTTTTTGTAGGTCATAATTAAAAATTTACTGCTACCACTGGTAGGGGAGAGTGTTGTACATCGGTACACTTTTCAGACTTTTGCCTCTAGCAATTTCTGTAATAGAAGTTAAATATATATTCTTATTACATTTGTAAATGATAACATTCACTTCTTGTATACTTCACTATATTTCTGAAATTTCAAAAATTCCTTTGTTTTACTTAGATTTTCCAGTTGTGAGAAAATGATCCAAGGTTCAAAACCGTCATGTTTTTAGATTTTCCAGTTGTCAGAAAATGATCCAAGGTACAACATGGTCACGTACCTAGGAACAAACATTCGACTGAAACTTAGAAGCGGCGCAGTCGAGAAATCTTGTCAGTATTTAATCACGTGTCTGTTAAATTATTACTCTACTACATACCATCAACCAGTAAATTAAATCAAATTAAGCAGAAGAATGATTAAAGACCAAATTACAGGTTAAATACATCCTGAAACAGAAACTACTGGAAACTAACATAAATCTCAATATCCAAGCCGTTTGACACAAGGTGTCCAAGTATTTTGATTTCTTTTGCTCCAAAGAGACACTTTCTTGGATTAAGTTTCAGTCCGCTTTGTTGGAGACACTTAAGAAAGGCCCCTCACTCTTTTTGTGTGTTCATCAAATGTCTCTGAGAACACTATAATGTCATCTAAATAACAAAGACACATAGTCCACTTCAGGTGAATTAGAAGATTATCCAACATCAGTTCAAAAGTTGCTGATGCATTACACAAACCAAACGGCATGACCTTAAACTCATACAGGCCCTCAGGGGTGATGAATGCAGTTTTCCCGAGATCAGCCTCATCTACTTCGGTTTGCCAGTATCCCGAGTACATGAAACTTCCTGGCAGATTAAAACTGTGTGCCGGACCGAGACTCGAACTCTGGACCTTTACCTTTCGCTGGCAAGTGCTCTACCAACTGAGCTACCCAAGCACGACTCACGCCCTGTCCTCACAGCTTTACTTCTGCCAGTATCTCGTCTCCTACCATCCAAACTTTACAGAAGCCCTCCTGCGAACCTTGCAGAACTAGCACTCGTGAAAGAAGGGATATAGCGGAGACATGGCTTAGCCACAGCCTGGGGGGTGTTTCCAGAGTGAGATTTTCACCCTGCAGCGGAGTGTGCGCTGATATGAAACTTCCTGGCAGATTAAAACTGTGTGCCGGACCGAGATTCGAACTCGGAACCTTTGCCTTTCGCGGGCAAGTGCTCTACCAACTGAGCTACCCAAGCACGACTCACGCCCCGTCCTCACAGCTTTACTTCTGCCAGTACCTCGTCTCCTACCTTCCAAACTTTACAGAAGCTCTCCTGCGAACCTTGCAGAACTAGCACTCGTGAAAGAAAGGATATAGCGGAGACATAGCTTACAAGGGGAAGGCCTCAGACACGGGCAACCGATTCAGCTCAAATTTGTCAGGTCGCTTGTGTACAACCTAAAACGAAGGAATCTAGGATATTTTGGGTCAATACCCCCGAAATTTTGAGAAAATCACCTCTAAAAGTTACGATGAGCAATCGATTCAAAATTGGCGGGATCAACAGATAATTTAGAGCATTTTTCATCATCAGGTACAGGATCCGAAAATGCATACTTTTTCAGAAATCGAGGTAAGAAACTTTTACAGCTGCCACTTCTGTACCCACATGGTAAATGCTTTTTCGCCGACAGCAGCGATAGCGCAACGGCCAAGGTAATTGGCTGTGACTCGGAGAACCGGGGTTCGAATTTCGAAGAAACCTCGCGGATGTTGTTCTTTTCGTTTGTATTTTTTCATATCTCAATTGATAGGGATAGGAGGGTTAATAAGGTCAGTATTACTATCATTCCTTATTGATTTACTTACCTTATTAACCCTCCTATCCCTAACAATTGAGATATGGAAAAATACAAACGAAAAGAATAACATCCGCTACGTTTCTTCGAGATTCGAACCCTGGTTTCCCGATTCCCAGCCAATTACCTTGGCCATTGCGCTATCGGCGCTGTCGGCGAAGGCGTTTACCATGTGGGTACAGAAGCGGCAGTTGTAAAAGTGTCTTTCCTTGATTTCTGGAAAATTTTGCGTTTGCGGATCCCATACCTGATGATGAAAAAATCTCTGTATACAGTTATCTATCGATCCCTCCGATTTTGAGTCGATTGCTCGTCATAACCTTTAGGGGTGATTTTCTCAAAATTGCGGGGGTGTTGACCCAAAATATCTTAGAGTCCTTTGTTTTAGGTTGTGCACAAGTGACCTGCCAAATTTGAGTCGAATCGGTTGGCCGTGTCTGAGGCCTTCCCCTTGTTAGCCACAGCCTGAGGGATGTTTCCAGAATGAGATTTTCACTCTGCAGCCGAGTGTGCGCTGATATGAAACTTCCTGGCAGATTAAAACTGTGTGCTGGACCGAGACTCGAACTCGAGTAGGATGTTTCATATCAGCGCACACTCCGCTGCAGAGTGAAAATCTCATTCTGGAAACATCCCCCAGGCTGTGGCTAAGCCATGTCTCCGCTATATCCTTTCTTTCAGGAGCGCTAGTTCTGCAAGGTTCGCAGGAGAGCTTCTGTAAAGTTTGGAAGGTAGGAGACGAGATACTGGCAGAAGTAAAGCTGTGAGGACGGGGCGTGAGTCTTGTGACGAGTCCTGGAAGTCCGACGCTATACGGCCTACTCGTTATTTCACTATCCCTAACCCACTTCCATAGGTGCTCACAACAGTAGTACGCCAACAGGCGACCAGATTCGCTGTTCCAGAGATAATATGCTCTTTGTGAAAACCGTCTATATCTGTGGATTTCCACATTTTCGGCGCGTATCTTCGCTGCGAGGACTGTCCATTGGTCTCCCTTCTGCTTACATTCTTTTCAAACTGTTTCACTTGCCCGCGACACCACAAGGAAGCATTCAGCCTCGCTGTGAACAATGGTCATAATGTTTCGACTCATCAATGTACTTCCCTCCTTTACCAAATGAACTGAAAACTGTTGCATGGGATGAGCCGTGGCGAGCTGGCGCCAGTGTTATTTTGTTCATGTATCGTTGAGATCGATTATGGTTGAGCTAAGTTATCTTTGCTTTTCGCGTGTTGGTTGGTTGTTTTGGGGAAGGAGACCAGACAGCGAGGTCATCGGTCTCATCGAATTAGGGAATGACGGGGAAGGAAGTCGGCCGTGCCCTTTGAAACGAACCATCCCGGCATTTGCCTGGAGCGATTTAGGGAAATCACGGAAAACCTAAATCAAGATGGCCGGACGCGGGATTGAACCGTCGTCCTCCCGAATGCGAGTCCAGTGTCTAACCACTGCGCCACCTCGCTCGGTCTTTTCGCGTGTCTTATCTACCGGATTGGCGGGCGAAGCGAGTTGTTTGTGAGCCTTCGACGGGTAACCCTCGAGATCTCGTGACATTCGCGGGGAGACGAGTGTCAACGGCTGCCAAACGAGCGTGATGACCGTTACACGTTGTGGTGCGAAATCGGTTGGGCGTTTTGCCGACATGGACAGCTTGGAGATAAAAGTTCTGTGACTTCGCTGGGAACAAAATTTGAAGCGGTGAATCGGTGAAGCTGTGGAACCCGCTCCCTCGTATTATGTACCTGATATGGAATAAATCGTCGTAATTGTTTTTGTTCACCGACGCACTCAGAGATTTTAAATTTTATTATTATGGTGAGTCTTTCATAGTCGAACCTTAAGACGGTGTGGAAGAGTTTAGTTGGCCTAGTTAAATAGTGGCCGTTATTGAAAATTTTCTCAGAAGTGCTTTGTGTCTCTTGCAATCTAATGATTTTATGTTGCCTTTTTAAAGCCTGCACTCTATTAATACAGTTGTCCATGTGTAAGCGAGTCAAAGGTTCTGCCTAGTGTTTCTGTGTTTCAGAGTTATTGGAATGTCTTTGTGATTCGGGCAGACACTTTTGACTGTGCCAGCGCCTTGGCGGAGAGTGAAATGTCATCCGAGGTCTACGCCTGGCAGTGTTTAAGAACCTGGCCACTACCGGAGTTGTTCACATATCGTCTTCCAAAGTTTTAGTATTTATTTTCCTTTCCGTCAAGGCGGGTTAAGCTGGTAGATACATATATTTTGTATGTAACCTGTTGCATATGAACTTGTTTTCTTAAATACTAGGGACTGGCAACTGGCTAAACCTTAAACTGCATAGCATCTGCTGACTTCCTTATGGCTGGCCGGGGTGGCCGAGCGATTCTAGGCGCTACAGTCTGGAACCGCGCAACCGCTACGGTCGCAGGTTTGAATCCTGCCTCGGGCATGAATGTGTGTGATGTCTTTAGGTTAGTTAGGTTGAAGTAGCTCTAAGTTCTACTAGGGGACTGATGACCTCAGAAGTTAAGTACCATAGTGCTCAGAGCCATTTGAACCATTTTTGAACTTCCCTGTGCAGTCTTTTCTAGTAATTTTTTATTGACATGTCTGAGCACGCGAACATTTATTTTTTAGAGATCAGTGTTTCTATTGTACCTTTTTTATTTAAGTGGTTCTATCACGTTATGTAATGGCATCTTAATATTGCAATAGTCTTCAGGTGTTATTAAGTCCCCCTTTACCTGTAATTGTTTTCAGTGTATCTATTTTAAGGGAAGTCCTATGTGGGAGTTTGAAGTTGTCAAGTTTGTCAGTAACCCTATTTTCTTAATTTGGAATTGTTTGTTAGAGTACTGAGTACGTTGAATTCTAACAGTAATTGTCAGTTTTTTTAAACGGGTAATATCAATAAACTGTCTTAATTATAAATTGTGACTACCAACTATGATTCCCGCTTCCTCTTTTATGGCATTTAAGATATGGTGTGTAAGTGTGGTACGATTAAGGAATCACGTATCACGGGAAATAACGTTTTCGAACGCCAATCCAAACATAACTGCAAAAAATAGTATTTGCGCGACAGCTACAGACAATGAAAGACCGACACGGCACGCTGAATATTTGCTTTCATTAGTGAGGAACTGGACAGCTTGTGGAAACACTGCTACGGTTCATCGTGTGTATCTATCTCTAGGATTCGTTTTACTGGCATGTCTCTACGAAAGAAAGTGGGGAATATACATTTTATCGTGCAACTGTATTCGTAACATTTCGTAAATTTGTCACTACTTCTGCTAACAATGCAACGTGCTCTGAAGTTTGAATGTGTAACATCAACTCCATTTTGTTCTCTTTTTTTTCGCCAAAGAGTTGCGGAAGGATACTATAAATAAGCAAAAAGGTTAGACGTGTGTCTGTGTAGAGCCCGTATTTGTTTCGCGAGAGAAAAATGTAGTTCGTGCAGGCAGGCGCACATATCTGCTCTTCGGCAAAGTTATGTCGCCCGAGAGCTCCATGAATATGGAAGAGCGTGACGCGGTTCTCTTCACCTCATCGTGCTGTCGTTTGCCAGTACTGCTGCCTTTCCGTCACAAATAATTACTTAGGACTTTAAAAATTGAAATTGCGATCTCTGACGGGAAGTGCCGTCGCTGCAATGTGAATTCATCTGGCCGCTGCAGTAGCCTGGAGCAGAGGTTTTCCCTCTTCAAACACTGTTGCAGGCAAGAGACTCCCGAGTTGAAAAACCTTTTTGTGCTTTCACTTATTTTTATCCTTCAGGCACCACGAGCAACGAACATTAGCTAAAGTTATCTGTGAGTTCATAGCTACAGTATTCAGTATTAACGAACAACGCCATGTTACTTAAAGCCTTCTTCTTTCTTTCAAGTTGGCTTTCTGAATGTGCCCTTACAGCCATCACAACAGTTGAAAACACGGCAGCGTGCGCCGACAGTTCAGAAAAATCGCAAGGGCCAAGCCGTATCCTGCTACGAAGTTACATTGCTTAGACTTCTCATGTGACACAGTGCAGGTGACTTCGTGTAAGTGAAGACGGTACGAAGACGAGGACAACACAAAAACCAGTTCCCGAGCTACCTGAAGGCATCACGCAGTGGAACCACAACGGATGGAGTCAAGAGGCGTTGTGTTTATTCTGCTGTCTGGGTGCTCTCTGGTGTAAGTCCTTACAGGCAGTTGAATGTTAACGTACAAGACGTAGTGGATATAGAGAATGTTCCTTCGAATACACTACTGGCCATTAAAACTGCTACACAATGAAGATGATGTCCTACAGACGCGAAATTTAACCGACAGGAACAAGATGCTGTGATATGCAAATGATAAGCTTTTCAGAGCATTCACACAAGGTTGGCGCCGGTGCCGACAGCTACAACGTTCTCACATGAGGAAAGTTTCCAACCGATTTCTCATACAAAAACAGCAGTTGACCGGCGTTGCCTGGAGAAACGTTGTTGTGATGCCTCGTGTAAGGGGGAGAAATGCGCACCATCACGTTTCCGACTCTGTCAAAAGGTCGGACTGTAGCCTATCGCGATTTCGGTTTATCGTATCGCGATATTGCTGCTCGCGTTGGTCGAGATCCAACGACTATTAGCAGAATATGCAATCGGTAGGTTCAGGAGGGTAATACGAAACGCCGTGCTGGATCCCAACGGCCTCGTATCACTAGCAGTCGAGATGACAGGCATCTTACCCGCATGGCTGTAACGGATTGTGCAGCCACGTCTCCATCCCTGAGTCAACAGATGGGGACGTTTGCAAGACGACAACCATCTGCACGAACAGTTGACGGCGTTTGCAGCAGCATGGACTATCAGCTCGGAGACCATGGCTGTGGTTACCCTTGACGTTGCATCACAGAGAGGAGCGCCTGCGATGGTGTACTCAACGACGAACCTGGGTGCACGAATGGCAAAACGTCATTTTTTCGGATGAATCCAGGTTCTGTTTACAGCATCAGGATGGTAGCATCCGTGTTTGGCGACATCGCGGTGAACGCACATTGGAAGCGTGTATTCGTCATCGTCATACTTGCGTATCACCCGACGTGATGGTATGGGTTGCCATTGGTTACACGTCTCTGTCACCTCTTGTTTGCATTGACGGCACTTTGAACAGTGGACGTTACATTTCAGATGTGTTACGACCCGTGGCTCTACTCTTCATTCGATCCCTGCGAAACCCTACATTTCAGCAGGATAATGCATGACCGCATGTTGCAGGTCCTGTACGAACCTTTCTGGATATAGAAAATGTTCGACTGCTGCCCTGGCCAACACATTCTCCAGATATCTCACCAATTGAAAATGTCTGGTCAATGGTGGCCGAGCAACTGGCTCGTCACAATATCATATTCAAGCTGCAAGGGCAGCTGTACCTGTACACGCCATCCAAGCTCTGTTTGACTCAATGCCCAGGCGTATCAAGGCCGTTATTACGGCTAGAGGTGGTTGTTCTGGGTACTGATTTCTCAGGATCTATGCACCCAAATTGCGTGAAAATGTAATCACATATCAGTCCTAGTATAATATGTTTGTCCAATGAATACCCGTTTATCATCTGCATTTCTTCTTGGTGTAGCAATTTTAGTGGCCAGTAATGTAGTTGTCAGGTGCTTTTTTTCTGGTGTCTCGGCACATCAGATATTTGCAGTTTCGTTTTCCCAGTGTGTAGCTGGAGTCAGGCCAACCAAATAATTCTCATCACGTCCTTCATGCGACTCCCAGCGTCGACGTAATCGTCGATTTGTTTATCGTTATAAACAATAAGATTTTAAATTTTATTTCCCGAAATCTGAACAGCTACTAAACACGGATTGTTCTGAAATGAAAATGCTCGCCACACAATTAAGTTTGTCGGTGTCTAATGCACTCATGTTTTTAGTCACCGATCTGCTAAATATTCCACGGGAAATTATTGTCTTTTCTCGTTCATAAAATTACTTAAAATCGGTACTTTCTAAAACAAACACCAGAATAAATATGCCTTCACTTTAAAACACTTTTGAAACATGTAGCACAACCAAAACCGACAAATTATAACTTCCTTCGGAGCTCATACTACATGCGACCGTACAATTGAAAGGCTGGCCTCCGACTCCCTAGACTGCTGCATTCTCTGTCTCCAAGAGAAATGACGCGCGAAGAATACTCAGTTCTGATTGGTCAGTTTTCGTTAAGGCCATTAGAAAAACATTATTCTCCCGCGCTTTTCATGACTAACCAATCAACAGATATTACACTTTCGAACTGTACTTTTTCCCGAAATAAATATTTAACATTCTGATATTTGGTTTATACTCTACGTTATTAACTATTTTCATTTGCGATCGAATTAGCTTTCATTTTACGATAACCTTACTTAACATATTATGATACAAAACTCCCCGTCGTCTGCATTCACACCGTCTTCAAAATTTCTCACGCTAGTTCGTACAGCGTTCATCTGCAGAACAATAATCTACATATTCACTTTAGACAACATTCACGAATCATTCACACTACTAAAAATATATACAAAACATAAATAAACAAAAGTCCGCAGCTCGTGGTCGTGCGGTAGCGTTCTCGCTTCCCACGCGCGGGTTCCCGGGTTCGATTCCCGGCGGGGTCAGGGATTTTCTCTGCCTCGTGATGACTGGGTGTTGTGTGATGTCCTTATGCTAGTTAGGTTTAAGTAGTTCTAGGAGACTGATGACCATAGATGTTAAGGCCCATAGTGCTCAGAGCCATTTGAACCATTTTTTTAAATAAACAAAAAAGCCTTCAAGAAATAAACAGAACAATTCACAAAAACATTCTCTTGTCCTGTTTCTCGAATATCTCTGTGCACTATTGTTCTCTAGCAGATGGAAATTAGAACTACGTACTCTACTGCACCCGCTTCAGACCACCTGTCACTGCGCACGCATGAGTCATTCTCACGATACACAGGCTCTAAGCAGGGGCGATATAAGACTCCACGCCCCAAGGTGACGAGCAGTATTTGCTTGGGTTGGCTCCATATTGCAGAAGCATCAAGGAAAATTCGCCTGACGACTCTTATAAGCGAACGTGCAGGTTTTAAAGCATCTCAACGGTTATCTTTGATAAATGATAATCCTTAGAGTGACCCATAATTTTGTTGTATGTTTAATCTCTTTTAATTCTAAAATGAAGCAATTTTCTTTTTAAGTGGAAAGGTATACAGTTTTAACGAATGGTCTTTTGAAGACTGGTTAATGTAGCCATTCATATTCATTGCAAAACATCCAAAAAAATTGCTAAAATTGAAAGGCAAGCCGACTGGAATCGGCTGTTGCGGTGTGCTGCGGGAGGGGGAGCGGGGGGAGGCGCTGCACACCTGCCAGCCTTCATCGTTGTATCAAACCCTGAGACTGCTTATCCGTTTCCAGGATGGCTGTTCCCTGAAACATTCGCTCATACACAAATTTCAAATAGCTTTCGTAAGTTCCTTCTCAAGTACTCGATGTTAGCATATAGTTCAATCTGACTGAAACAGTCGTAACTGCTTCCGTACCTGTGTCATATAAATTAACCACCCTTTATTTCAGTGTTGCAGGCCTATCTTTTTGCTGCATATAATGACTGAGCCTGACATGATATCGCAGCTTGACCACGTTCACGCCGCAACAGTCGGTTCCGGTCGCCTTGCCTTTCAATTATAACACATTTCTCGGATACTTCCGTGAAAAATTTCAACACATTAACGAAAGCTAAGTCACTGCGCTCCCGTTTTCAAGACCTACACAATGTTTTTAAAGAAGTATATCGTTCTTTCTGTAACCGCTCGTCACCAGTTTTGTAAAGACCTCGTCGCTACTGCTGTGGAGGCCGAGTCGCCACTGTTGTTACGGTAGGAGGAGTCTGTGAGTTGGGGAAACGGCGTCTGGTGGAGTACACCGTTAAGACAAGTTCTCCCTGCCACTGTTACACAGCTATGCCCCGGGGTCAGGTAACAGGATAGGAGAACGAAAGGTCCACAACACTCCAACAAATTATTAACAAAGACACACAAATGAGTTCAAACGTTTACTTATCTTTGTGACTAGTTGAACAATGAAGTCTGCAACACGTCTACATCTACGTGGATACTCTGCAAATCACATTAAAGTGCCTGGTAGAGGGTTCATCGAACCAGCTTCGCAATTCTTTGTTATTCCAATGTCGTATAGCGCGCGGAAAGAATGAACACCTATCCAGCCCAAATCCTGTATCACTTCTGTGACACTCACTCCCATGTTTGGCGATAACGCAAAACGTGCTGCCTTTGTTTGAACTTTTTCGATGTACTCTGTCAGTCCTATCTGGGTTAAGGATCCCACACCGCGCAGCAGTATTCTAAAAGAGGACGGACAAGCGTAGTGTAGGCAGTCTCCTTAGTAAAAAATGGTTCAAATGGCTCTGACTACCATGGGACTCAACATCTGTGGTCATCAGTCCCCTAGAACTTACAACTACTTAAACCTAACTAACCTAAGGACATCACGCACATCCCTGCCCGAGGCAGGATTCGAACCTGCGACCGTACCGGTCCCGCGGTTCCAGACTAAAGCGCTTAGAACCGCACGGCCACACCGTCCGGCCAGTCTCCTTAGTAGATCTGCTACATTTTCTAAGTGTTCTGCCAACAAAACGCAGTCTTTGGTTAGCCTTCCCACAACATTTTCTAGATGTTCCTTCCAATTTAAGTTGTTCGTAACTGTAATACCTAGGTATTTAGTTGAACTTACGGCTTTTAGATTAGACTGATTTATCGTGTAACCGAAGTTTAACGAGTTCATTTTAGCACTCATGTGGAGGACCTCACACTTTTCGCTATTTAGGTTCAACTGCCACTTTTCGCATCATTCTGATATCTTTTCTAAATCGTTTCGCAGTTTGTTTTGACCTTCTGATGACTTTATTAGTCGATAAACGACAGCGTCATCTGCAAACAACCGAAGATGGCTGCTGAGATTCTCTCCAAAATCGTTTATATACATCAGGAACAGCAAAGGGCCTATAACACTACCTTGGGGAATGCCAGAAATCACTTCTGTTTTACTCGATGACTTTCCGTCAATTACTACGAACTGTGACCCCTCTGACAGGAAATCACAAATCCAGTCACATAACTGAGACGATATTCCATAAGCACACAATTTAACTACGAGCTGCTTGTGTGGTACAGTGTCAAAAGCCTTCCGGAAATTCAGAAATACGGAATCGATCTGAAAACCCTTGTCAATAGCACTCAACACTTCATGTGAATAAAGAGCTAGTTGTGTTTCACAGGAAAGATGTTTTCTAAACCCATGTTGACTGTGTGTCAATAGAGAGTTTTCTTCGAGGTAATTCATAATGTTCCAACACAATATATGTTCTAAAATCCTGCTGTATATCGACGTTAACGAAATGGGCCTGTAATTTAGTGGATTTTTCCCACTATCTTTCTTGAGTATTGGTGTGACCTGTGCAATATTACACTGCATGTAATATAACACTGAAAAGTCCTCAATGGCTAAGTGGAAATAATCACAGGTAGACTTCACAATACATAGCAAATGAAATTTACAACTGTCTGTTCACATCTAAGAGTTCACTAAACGACGTTCCCTGTCTAAGTCAGCCCTAGTCGGATCTATAATCAAGTGGGCGAGAGCTGCTCTTGTATCTTCCGAGTAGGCTTCTGTCTGTTTTCGTCCGTTCGTTGGCGGAGGCGAAGTCGATATCTTGATCCTCAGCGCAGCCAGTGGCGCTGCTGGAAATCGCGCAAGTGGCGAGTCTCTACGGCACTGGCGCCAGTTCACATCTTTGCGCCTGTGCTGCTTTTGCCCTGGCTGTGTCTTGTTCGGACGACACAGCAGTTGTACCCTTTTTTTAACACTGTCGTTTCAATATTTCACTTGATTCACAGCTTAAGGGTACTAATTATGCAACAAAATTACGAGACCCTCTGCATTATATCATTTCTGAAAAACCTCGTTTAAATATCTTGTCCCGTCGACGAAATGAAAGGCGCGTTATGTCTTATGCCACTTACTCTGTATAATTCGCTTACTGCCCCCCGGCCTTTCTGCTGTGTTGCATCCACTTATTAGGCAGGATTCAGGTCAGACAAGCCACTACACCAATTTTCCAGCCACCGAAGAAGATGAAGGAGATGCTGCATCCAGAAAAAGATAGTCTCAGTCTCATCATCAGCGTCATTTAACTCTAGGGTGAAGATTCGTTCCGGAAACAATCGCTCAGGCTGAAACGAAGCCATTTCTCCGCAATATCCATTCCCTCAATGATGCCAGTCCTGAAACGTGTGCAGAATAGCTTATGTGGAGTTCGGAAGTTAGAGGAGAGGTAGGAAGGTAGAGTGGAGCTGAGATGGTGGGTCTTGAATCGCACTTGGATAGCTCAACTGGTAAGGGCAGTGCCCGCAAGAGGCAAGAAGTCGAGTTCGGGTCGTGGTCCGGCACACACTTTTAATCGGCCAGGAGCTTTCTTAACATTCCTTGCGAATGTAGCAGCTGTTGATTTGGTTAACCCATACGTACGGTGTCAGACTGTTGTCTAGAAGACATGCTAAATTCAATATGTAGATTTGTACATATCTACTTTCGGTTATATACTGTGCAAGCCACCATATGGTTCATGGACACTACTACTCACTCCTTTCTCTGTTCAACTCTCAAATAGAGCGAGGAAAAATCTGCCGTCTGTGTACCTTCATGTGAACCCTAATTTCTTTTGTCTTATCTTGGTGGTTTAGTGTCGTTTTGCAGTGAGCTTCACACGCCGGTTCTCTTAAATTTTCTAAATAGCGTTCTGCGATAGGAACGTCGTCATCCTTCCAGGGATTCCCATTTTAGTTAACGAGGCATCGATGTAACAATCGAATCTACGGCTAACAAATCTAACAGCGCGCTTCTCAATTACTTCGATGTCTTCCTTTACTCTGACGTGGTTGGGATCCCAAATGCTGGGGATCTCAAACAGTCCTGTAGTTCTCAAGAATCGGTTGCAGTAGCGTTCTACACGCTGTGTTAAATACAGACAAACACACCTTCCTAAGATTCTCCCAATAAATCGAAGTCGACTAATCATGCTCTACATCTACATCTACATCTACATCTACATCCATACTCCGCAAGCCACCTGGCTGTGTGTGCCGGAGGGTACCTTGAGTACCTCTATCGGTTCTCCCTTCTATTCCAGTCTCGTATTGTTCGTGGAAAGAAGGATTGTCGATATGCCTCTGTGTGGGCTCTAATCTCTCTGATTTTATCCTCATGGTCTCTTCGCGAGATATACGTAGGAGGGAGCAATATACTGCTGGACTCTTCGGTGAAGGTATGTCCTCGAAACTTTAACAAAAGCCCGTACCGAGCTACTGAGCGTCTGTCCTGTAGAGTCTTCCACTGGAGATTATCTATCATCTCCGTAACGCTTTCGCGATTACTAAATGATCCTGTAACGAGGCGCGCTGCTCACCGTTGGATCTTCTCTATCTCTTCTATCAACCATACCTGGTACGGATCCCACACTGCCGAGCAGTATTCAAGCAGTGGGTGAACAAGTGTACTGTAACATACTTCCTTTGTTTTCGGATTGCATTTCCTTAGGATTCTTCCAATGAATCTCAGTCTGGCATCTGCTTTACCAACGATCAACTTTATATGATCATTCCATTTTAAATCACTCCTAATGAGTACTCCCAGATAATTTATGGAATTAACTGCTTCCAGTTGCTGACCTGCTATTTTGTAGCTAAATGATAAGGGATCTCTCTCTCTACGTATTCGCAGCACATTTCACTTGTCTACATTGAGATTGAATTGAGTTTCCTTCCACCATGCGTCAATCCGTGCAGATCCTCCTGCATTTCAGTACAATTTTCCATTGTTACAACCTCTCGATGCATTACAGCATCATCTGCAAAAAGCCTCAGAGAATTTCCGATGTCATCCACCAGGTCATTTATGTATATTGTGAACAGCAACGGTCCCATGACACTCCCCTGCGGCACACCTGAAATCACTCTTACTTCGGAAGACTTCTCTCCATTGAGAATGACATGCTGCGCTCTGTTATCCAGGAACTCTTCAATACAATCACACAATTGGTTTGATAGTCCATATGCTCTTACTTTGCTCATTAAACGACTGTGGGGAACTGTCTCGAACACCTTGCGGAAGTCAAGAAACTCGGCATCTACCTGGGAATCCGTGTCTATGGCCCTATGAGTCTCGTGGACGAATAGCGAGAGCTGGGTTTCACAGGATCGTCTTTTTCGAAAACGGGGATGACCTGTGCCCTTTTCCAATCCTTTGGAACGCTACGCTCTTCTGAAGACCTACGGTACACCGCTGCAAGAAGGGGGGGGGGGGGGGGCAAGTTCCTTCGCGTACTCTGTGTAAAATCGAACTGGTATCCCATCAGGTCCAGCGGCCTTTCCTCTCTTGAGCGATTTTAATTGTTTCTGTATCCCTCTGTCGTCTATTTCGATATCTACCATTTTGTCATCTTTGCGATAATCTAGAGAAGGAACTACAGTGGAGTCTTCCTCTGTGAAACAGCTTTGGAAAAAGACATTTAGTATTTCGGCCTTTAGTGTGTCATCCTCTGTTCCAGTACCATTTTGGTCACAGAGTGTATGGACATTTTGTTTTGATCCACCTACCGCTTTGACATAAGACTAAAATTTCTTACGATTTTCTGCCAAGTCAGTACATAGAACTTCACTTTCGAATTCATCGAACGCCTCTCGCATAGCCCTCCTCACACTACATTTCGCTTCGCTCCCTACAACTGTGCTCTTTCCTTTTCGTTTCGCTTCATGTTACGCACAGATATAGAATTTACGTGGCTGAGTGAAGCAGCACATTACTAATTCTGTATTGGGACATTGCGGGACTGCATTAACTTACTTTTTCTACATTTGGAGCTGGCTGAAGTTTTGTCTAGTCATCTTGTATCCTTCTACAGTCACTCAACGACGATACCTTGCTGTACACCATATCGTTATCAGAAAACGACATCAGATTGTTGCTCACCCTGTCCGTCAGATCATTTATGTATAGAGAGAGTAAGAGTGGTCCTATCACAATTCCCTGAGGCACTCTTGACAATAGCTTTGTCTCTCATTAACTCTCACCGTGGACAACACACTGGATTCTATTACATTAGAAGTCTTTGTGCCACTCACATACATCACATGAGCGGTGGGTGTACGAGTGGTTAATCTATTATAACAACATATTCGAATACCGTTCAAAAGAGTGTTGGATACCTAGTTATGTGGAAAATTATGTTTATTTTTATTAGAGCAATAATTATACTTGTATTATCAGACGTGCATGGGATGCAGGTAAGTACTAGTAGTAATCATAATGTGACCTAGATCCCCGATTAGTTGCTAGTACGTTGATAAATTTAGTTAATATGGAGTCAGCTGGTAGTAATTAGAAAATTCGCTGGAATGATTTATGTAAAAAATTCTGTTCGTTTTAGTTTCATCTTCGTGGAGCGAAATACACTCCTGGAAATTGAAATAAGAACACCGTGAATTCATTGTCCCAGGAAGGGGAAACTTTATTGACACATTCCTGGGGTCAGATACATCACATGATCACACTGACAGAACCACAGGCACATAGACACAGGCAACAGAACATGCACAATGTCGGCACTAGTACAGTGTATATCCACCTTTCGCAGCAATTCAGGCTGCTATTCTCCCATGGAGACGATCGTAGAGATGCTGGATGTAGTCCTGTGGAACGGCTTGCCATGCCATTTCCACCTCGCGCCTCAGTTGGACCAGCGTTCGTGCTGGACGTGCAGACCTCGTGAGACGACGCTTCATCCAGTCCCAAACATGCTCAATGGGGGACAGATCCGGAGATCTTGCTGGCCAGGGTAGTTGACTTACACCTTCTAGAGCACGTTGGGTGGCACGGGATACATGCGGACGTGCATTGTCCTGTTGGAACAGCAAGTTCCCTTGCCGGTCTAGTAATGGTAGAACGATGGATTCGATGACGGTTTGGATGTACCGTGCACTATTCAGTGTCCCCTCGACGATCACCAGTGGTGTACGGCCAGTGTAGGAGATCGCTCCCCACACCATGATGCCGGGTGTTGGCCCTGTGTGCCTCGGTCGTATGCAGTCCTGATTGTGGCGCTCACCTGCACGGCGCCAAACACGCATACGACCATCATTGGCACCAAGGCAGAAGCGACTCTCATCGCTGAAGACGACACGTCTCCATTCGTCCCTCCATTCACGCCTGTCACGACACCACTGGAGGCGGGCTGCACGATGTTGGGGCGTGAGCGGAAGACGGCCTAACGGTGTGCGGGACCGTAGCCCAGCTTCATGGAGACGGTTGCGAATGGTCCTCGCCGATACCCCAGGAGCAACAGTGTCCCTAATTTGCTGGGAAGTGGCGGTGCGGTCCCCTACGGCACTGCGTAGGATCCTACGGTCTTGGCGTGCATCCGTGCGGTGCTGCGGTCCGGTCCCAGGTCGACGGGCACGTGCACCTTCCGCCGACCACTGGCGACAACATCGATGTACTGTGGAGACCTCACGCCCCACGTGTTGAGCAATTCGGCGGTACGTCCACCCGGCCTCCCGCATGCCCACTATACGCCCGCGCTCAAAGTCCGTCAACTGCACATACGGTTCACGTCCACGCTGTCGCGGCATGCTACCAGTGTTAAAGACTGCGATGGAGCCCCGTATGCCACGGCAAACTGGCTGACACTGACGGCGGCGGTGCACAAATGCTGCGCAGCTAGCGCCATTCGACGGCCAACACCGCGGTTCCTGGTGTGTCCGCTGTGCCGTGCGTGTGATCATTGCTTGTACAGCCCTCTCGCAGTGTCCGGAGCAAGTATGGTGGGTCTGACACACCGGTGTCAATGTGTTCTTTTTTCCATTTCCAGGAGTGTATATAGAGTGTTAAAAAAAATTCTATAGTTTGAGAGGTGCTATTATGGACAAAACACGAAAGAAATACATACCTAAGTAAGAGTGATTTCAGGAGCGCCGCAGGGGAGTGTCGTAAGACCGTTGCTATTCAGAATATACATAAATGACCTTGTGGATAACATCAGAACGTGACTGAGGCTTTTTGCGGATGATGCTGTGGTTTATCGAGAGGTTACAACAATGGAAAATTGTGCTGAAATGCAGGAGGATCTGCAGCGAATTGACGTATGGTGCAGGGAATGACAATTGAATCTCAATGTAGACAAGTGTAATGTGCTGCGAATAAATAGAAAGAAAGATCCTTTATCATTTAGCTACAATATAGCAGGTCAGCAACTGGAAGCAGTTAATTCCATAAATTATCTGGGAGTACGCATTAGGAGCGATTTAAAATGGAATGATCATATTAAGTTTATCGTCACCGAGCGAGGTGGCGCAGTGGTTAGCACACTGGACTCGAATTCGGGAGGACGACGGTTCAATCCCGTCTCCGGCCATCCTGATTTAGGTTTTCCGTGATTTCCCTAAATCGCTTCAGGCAAATGCCGGGATGGTTCCTTTGAAAGGGCACGGCCGATTTCCTTTCCCATCCTTCCCTCACCCGAGCTTGTGCTCGGTCTCTAATGACCTCGCTGTCGACGGGACTTTAAACACTCATCTCCTCTCCAAAGTTTATCGTCGGTAAAGCATATGTCAGACTGAGATTCATTGGAAGAATCCTAAGGAAATGCAATCTGAAAACAAAGGAAGTAGGATACAGTACGCTTGTTCGCCCACTGCTTGAATACTGCTCATCAGTGTGGGATCCGTACCAGACAGGGTTGATAGAAGAGATAGAGAAGATCCAACGGAGAGCAGAGCGCTTCGTTGCAGGATCATTTGGTAATCGCGAAAGCGTTGCGTAGGTGATAGATAAACTCCAGTGGAAGACTCTGCAGGAGAGACGCTCAGTAGCTCGGTACGGGCTTTTGTTGAAGTTTCGAGAACATACCTTCAACGAGGAGTCAAGCAGTGTATTGCTCCCTCCTACATATATCTCGCGAAGAGACCATGAGGATAAAATCAGAGAGATTAGAGCCCACATAGAGGCACACCGACAATCCTTCTTTCCACGAACAATACGAGACTGGAATAGAAGGGAGAACCGATAGCGGTACTCAAGGTACCCTCCGCCACACACCGTCAGGTGGCTTGCGGAGTATGGATGTAGATGTAGATGTAGAAATGGCGTGGAAACATTGGCTCCATCTTTTCTATCTTCGACATTGTGAAACACATCTCGTCTAGCGTACAAGTACTCATTGATCTGAAGGTATGAACATTTGAACCCAAGTTTACTGGACTTTTTTTTCTTGTTTTGGTCTGTTGTACCATCTCTCAAAATACTGAAAGCAAAGAGTATACAATAGAAGACATGTTTTCACAGTATTGATGATAAACGAGTCCTCATAGCTCGTGAGGTATGCATTTTAGAGTCCATGTTTACCAGCCATTCTTGTCTTGTGTTGCTTCGTACTGTCATCTCTCAAAATATGGAACACTTTCTTAAAATATTTTTCTTTCACTTTCCAAACCTCATTGATGAAATATTATATTATTTATCCCATTCCAAATTCATACTGCTTCTTCAAGAACACAGTTAAAAAGAATTGGTGGTAAGTCACTGCCTTGCTGAATACGTGTATTTATTTCGAAGGTATTTCTCCCATAAATATCACTTTAGATAGTGTCTGCAAGTGTTTCACCAATTGTTGTTGTTGTGGTCTTCAGTCCTGAGACTGGTTTGATGCAGCTCTCCATGCTAATCTATCCTGTGCAAGCTTTTTCATCTCCCAGTACCTACTGCAACCTACATCCTTCTGAATCTGCTTAGTGTATTCATCTCTTGGTCTCCCTCTACGATTTTTACCCTCCACGCTGCCCTCCAATACTAAATTGGTGATCCCTTGATGCCTCAGAACATGTCCTACCAACCGATCCCTTCTTCTGGTCAAGTTGTGCCACAAACTTCTCTTCTCCCCAATCCTATTCAATACTTCCTCATTAGTTATGTGATCTACCCATCTAATCTTCAGCATTCTTCTGTAGCACCACATTTCGAAAGCTTCTATTCTCTTCTTGTCCAAACTATTTATCGTCCATGTTTCACTTCCATACATGGCTACACTCCATACGAATACTTTCAGAAATGACTTCCTGACACTTAAATCAATACTGGATGTTAACAAATTTCTCTTCTTCAGAAACGCTTTCCTTGCCATTGCCAGCCAACATTTTATATCCTCTCTACTTCGACCATCATCAGTTATTTTGCTCCCCAAATAGCAAAACTCCTTTACTACTGTAAGTGCCTCATTTCCTAATCTAATTCCCTCAGCATCACCCGACTTAAATAGACTACATTCCATTATCCTTGTTTTGCTTTTGTTGATGTTCATCTTATATCCTCCTTTCAAGACACTGTCCATTCCATTCAACTGCTCTTCCAAGTCCTTTGCTGTCTCTGACAGAATTACAATGTCATCGGCGAACCTCAAAGTTTTTATTTCTTCTCCATGAATTTTAATACCTACTCCAAATTTTTCTTTTGTTTCCTTTACTGCTTGCTCAATATACACATTGAACAACATCGGGGAGAGGCTACAACCCTGTCTTACTCCCCTCCCAACCACTGCTTCCCTTTCATGTCCCTCGACCCTTATAACTGCCATCTGGTTTCTGTACAAATTGTAAATAGCCTTTCGCTCCCTGTATTTTACCCCTGCCACCTTTAGAATTTGAAAGAGAGTATTCCAGTCAACATTGTCAAAAGCTTTCTCTAAGTCTACAAATGCTGGAAATGTAGGTTTGGCTTTCCTTAATCTTTCTTCTAAGATAAGTCGTAAGGTCAGTATTGCTTCACGTGTTCCAGTGTTTCTACGGAATCCAAACTGATCTTCCCCGAGGTTGGCTTCTACTAGTTTTTCCATTCGTCTGTAAAGAATTCGTGTTAGTATTTTGCAGCTGTGACTTATTAAGCTGATAGTTCGGTAATTTTCACATTTGTCAACACCTGCTTTCTTTGGGATTGGAATTATTATATTCTTCTTGAAGTCTGAGGGTATTTCGCCTGTTTCATACATCTTGCTCACCAGATGGTAGAGTTTTGTCAGGACTGGCTCTCCCACGGCCGTCAGTAGTTCCAATGGAATATTGTCTACTCCGGGGGCCTTGTTTCGACTCAGGTCTTTCAGTGCTCTGTCAAACTCTTCACGCAGTATCATATCTCCCATTTCATCTTCATCTACATCCTCTTCCATTTCCATAATATTGTCCTCAAGTACATTGCCCTTGTATAGACCCTCTATATACTCCTTCCACCTTTCTGCTTTCCTTTCTTTGCTTAGAACTGGGTTTCCATCTGAACTCTTGATATTCATACAAGTCGTTCTCTTGTCTCCAAAGGTCTCTTTAATTTTCCTGTAGGCGGTATCTATCTTACCCCTAGTGAGATAGGCCTCTACATCCTTACATTTGTCCTCTAGCCATCCCTGCTTAGCCATTTTGCACTTTCTGTCGATCTCATTTTTGAGACGTTTGTATTCCTTTTTGCCTGTTTCACTTACTGCATTTTTATATTTTCTCCTTTCATCAATTAAATTCAATATTTCTTCTGTTACCCAAGGATTTCTACTAGCCCTCGTCTTTTTACCTACTTGATCCTCTGCTGCCTTCACTACTTCATCCCTCAAAGCTACCCATTCTTCTTCTACTGTATTTATTTCCCCCATTCCTGTCAATTGCTCCCTTATGCTCTCCCTGAATCTCTGTACAACCTCTGGTTCTTTTAGTTTATCCAGGTCCCATCTCCTTAAATTCCCACCTTTTTGCAGTTTCTTCAGTTTTAATCTACAGGTCATAACCAATAGATTGTGGTCAGAGTCCACATCTACCCCTGGAAATGTCTTACAATTTAAAACCTGGTTCCTAAATCTCTGTCTTACCATTATATAATCTATCTGATACCTTTTAGTATCTCCAGGGTTCTTCCATGTATACAATCTTCTTTCATGATTCTTAAACCAAGTGTTAGTTATGATTATGTTGTGCTCTGTGCAAAATTCTACCAGGCGGCTTCCTCTTTCATTTCTGTCCCCCAATCCATATTCACCTACTATGTTTCCTTCTCTCCCTTTTCCTACACTCGAATTCCAGTCACCCATGACTATTAAATCTTCGTCTCCCTTCACAATCTGAATAATTTCTTTTATTTCATCATACATTTCTTCAATTTCTTCGTCATCTGCAGAGCTAGTTGGCATATAAACTTGTACTACTGTAGTAGGTGTGGGCTTCGTATCTATCTTGGCCACAATAATGCGTTCACTATGCTGTTTGTAGTAGCTTACCCGCATTCCTATTTTCCTATTCATTATTAAACCTACTCCTGCATTACCCCTATTTGATTTTGTGTTTATAACCCTGTAGTCACCTGACCAGCAGTCTTGTTCCTCCTGCCAACGAACTTCACTAATTCCCACTATATCTAACTTCAACCTATCCATTTCCCTTTTTAAATTTTCTAACCTACCTGCCCGATTAAGGGATCTGACATTCCACGCTCCGATCCGTAGAACGCCAGTTTTCTTTCTCCTGATAACGACATCCTCTTGAGTAGTCCCCGCCCGGAGATCCGAATGGGGGACTATTTTACCTCCGGAATATTTTACCCAGGAGGACGCCATCATCATGTAATCATACAGTAAAGCTGCATGCCCTCGGGAAAAATTACGGCTGTAGTTTCCCCTTGCTTTCAGCCGTTCGCAGTACCAGCACAGCAAGGCCGTTTTGGTTATTGTTACAAGGCCAGATCAGTCAATCATCCAGACTGTTGCCCTTGCAACTACTGAAAAGGCTGCTGCCCCTCTTCAGGAACCACACGTTTGTCTGGCCTCTCAACAGATACCCCTCCGTTGTGGTTGCACCTACGGTACGGCTATCTGTATCGCTGAGGCACGCAAGCCTCCCCACCAACGGCAAGGTCCATGGTTCATTCAATAATTTGGACTTTACACCAAATTCGCTGATTAATTTATCTGTAGTTTTTCTCTCAACGGAATCAAAGACCTTTTTAAAATCAACAGACACCACTACAATATCTTTGAATTCAGTAATTTGTGGCGAATGGTTGCCTTCAGATTAATTATTTGTTCAGAGCTTAATCTGCCCTTCTTAAAACAACCTTGATATTCCCCTAAATGGTAGTCCAGTAGTGTTTCTTCTCTGTTTTGTAAAATCTTGGAAACTATTTTATATGCAACTGATGGCAAAGAAATTCCTCTGTAGCTGTTAACATATTGTTTATTGTCTTTCTTATGCAGTGGATGTATCAAGGCTACCATGCACTGTGCTGGGATGTTTTATGTTTTCCAGATTTCCTCAAAGATTAATTGTAGCTTATTTTTTATTTTTGGTAAAGACCATTTCAAACGTTCTGCTGCAATACTCGTGGAGTATTCTGCACTAGTTTTCTTGTTCTTTAAGGTTTTAATTACCGTACTTCTTCAAGTTCTTTGATCGCCGGAGGTAAATCCTCTTCTTGGTTTTCATAAGTATTTGTGAAATCCGGCTTATGACTTTGTTCTGATAGAAATATTTTGCAAGTATTTCGCAGTTTTCGACATTACTGAAGCCGTCTGCTTTTTCGTCTAAGAAACGCGCACTTGTGGTTTCATATATCTTCAGCCTGTCCTTAAATGTTCGATAAAAATCACGGGTATTATTTGTGAAATGTTTTCCTCGATTGTTGCAAGATTCCTCTATTCAAAATCTGTTTTATTTCTTGTAATTATTTTTGCTGTCCTTTATTTACTGTTTAAATTTATCGCACTGTTTAATGTTTCTTGAAAAATAACACTTTTTCGTCCTCTCTATTAAAGCTTCTTCACATACTTCATTGCATCATATCTTCTGCCTGTTTGTGTTTGTGATAAATGTTATCTGTGAAACATTGTTAATTTCTTTAGATAATTCCAGCCATTCGCCATGTTTAGCTGTTTCAATTTCGACTTGATATTTTTGAACTGATTATTTTATTATAATAAGTATTTGTGTAGTACATTTTATTAGTTTTTATCTTTGTTTTATTTTATTACGTAGGAGTTTAACCACAATTTTAGAGAGGTACTGATCTGAACTACTTTCATATTCATAGTTTGCTTAGTACATTTTTTGAGAGACAGCAGCATAATCCATCTAAAATTCTGCCAACAAAGGGGTTTTATTTTATTTTTATTTATATCTTATCTATTATTATACGTATTTTAATTGATATTTATTTATATAATTCAGTTATTCTTTGAGAATTTTCGGTGCATACATCTAAAGATTAAACCAAAAGAGGTAGATAAATTTATTGTTACTTAGCCGAACTGAGGGATTAGCAGCATTCTTCAATGTAACTACAGTTCTGCAAAATTCGTTATTTACACTTGCGACCTCGGAAACAACAATTAGGAAAGAGAAATTTAATAAAAGATCATCGATTTTGACAATTACAAAGGTTATGGTTTTATTCAAAAAGCCCTAATGAATGAATAAATGCAGCTTTGTGATGTGTTAAGATAAATTATCTGTGATACTGAAGCGATAAAAACGCTGCAAATTATTTGTATTTAATAACATCGTCATATTACTGGGTCTGTACTCAAATTAAAATTCAGTTCCAAAATATTACGTTTATTGTTTCAATCTGTAAAAGTTATTTCAATAATATCTACAAAGCGTGTTCATTCGCTATGAAGTACCCATCCATTTAACTGTTTGCCGGTCAATTCAGTGATATTGCGAATCCCTCTCTGTTCCCATAAATTAAGTGAATGAATTTCTCTGCCACTGTTGCACTTTAATGTGGAAAGCTTAAAAATACCAACGGGATTGGATTTAGTCGCACATAGCCGCACGGTAACTTTCACGAGCACTTCCGCTGCTATGTCGGTGCTGCGATCGATGAAGGGACACCATTCGAATCCGGTCGAGTAAAAATCGTGCGACTCAGTACTCAGTTTGCGGGTAGCGAAAGACGCGCTGCGCTGGCGCAGATAATGCCCGGGCTTTGACATGAACTGGATCTACATCTACGCTGATGCTCATAAATGAAGTATAATTGCAGAATATGGTGCCACATAACGTGGCACTACACAAAACTGGCGCTAATAGCATAGGCACATAGGGAACACACACGACACAGATCTGTAGATCCACTGAATTGGTGATAAGTTAAGGAAACCGTCCCGAAACACATGTGCTACAAAACGCCACCGTTTCCTGCGCATGTACCCCGACATCAGTATGGGGTATACCACGAAGCACACGTACACAGGCCGCACAACGGGTTGGCATACTCTGGATCAGGTGGTCGAGCAGCTGCTGGGTTATAGCCTGCCATTCTTGCACCAGTGCCTGTCGGAGCTCCTAAAGTTTCGCAGGGGTTTGAAGACGTGCAGCGATACGTCGACCGAGAGCATCCCAGACGTCCTCGATGGGGTTTAGGTCTGGAGAATAGGTAGGCCAGTCCGTTCGCCTGATATCTTCTGTGTCAAGGCACTCCTCCACGATGGCAGCTCGGTGGGGCCGTGCGTTATCACCCATCAGAAGAAAGGTGGGACCCATTGCACCCCTGAAAAGGCGGAAATACTGGTGCAAAATGACGTCCCGATACACCTGACCTGTGACAATTCCTCTGTCAAAGAAATGCAGGGGTGTACGTGCACCAGTCGTAATCCCACCCCATACCATCAAACCACGACCTCCATACAGGTTCCTTTCAAGGACATTAAGGGGTTGGTACCTGGTTCCTGGTTCACGCCAGATGAAAACCCGGCGAAAATCACTGTTCAGACTATACCTGGACTCGTCCGTGAACATAACCTGGGACCACTGTTGCAATGACCATGTACTGTGTTCATGACACCAGGCTTTACAGGCTTTCGTGTGACCACGGGTTAGTGGAATGCACCCTGCAGGTCTCCGGGTGAATAAACCACGTCTGTTCAGTCGTCTGTAGTCTGTGTGTCTGGAGACAACTGTTCCAGTGGCTCAGGTAAGGTCCCGAGCAAGGCTACCCGCAGCACTCTGTGGCCATCTGCGGGCACTGATGGTGAGATGGTGAGGTATCGGTCTTCTTGTGGCGTTGTATGCTGTAGACGTCCAGTACTGTAGCGCCTGGACACGTTTCCTGTCTGCTGGAATCGTTGCCATAATCTCGAGATCACACTTTGTGGCACACCTGCTGTGTTTGACCAGACTCCAGTCGCCCTCGTATTCTACCCCTCATAACGTCATCAATATGTGTTCTTTGAGCCATTTTCAACACACAGTCACCATTAGCACGTCTGAAAACGTCTGCACACTCACTCGCTGCACCGTACTCTGACATGCACCAACACACCTCTGCCTATGTGGACTGCTGCCAGCACCACCGTGCGACGACCGCATGTCAAATGCACCGCATGGTCATACCCCGAGGTGATTTAAACTCGCAAACCGCCCACCAGAGCGTTGTTTCACCATTTATCAGCATTATCCTTAATTTATGAGCATGAGTGTAGATCTCCATCTCCTTATGGTGTCTGGCGGAGGGTACTTTGTGCTACACTGTGACTTATCCCCTTTCCTGTGCCAGTAGCGAATCGTGCACAGGAAGAACGACTATTCGTAAGTTTCAATGCGAGCTCGAATCTCACTGATTTTTATCTCCATGCGCTTCTCGACTAAGAGGAAACAACATATTGGTTGACTTTTCTAGAAACATGTACTCTCTGAGTTTAATAGTAAACCACTGTTTGATACAGATGCTTCTCTTCTAGCATCTGTCTGCATCTAATCTAGGTGGATACTCTACAAATCGCACTCAAGTTCGTAGCAGAGGGGTCAACGAACCGACTTCACAATAATTCTCTGTTATTCCAATCTCGAACAGCGCGTGGAAAAAACGAACACCTAAATCTTTTTTGTGAAAGGTCCAATTCCCTTATTTTATTATGATGATCGTTTCTCCCCATGTAGATCGGTGACGACAAAGCATTTTCGCATTCGGAGGAGAAAGTAGGTGATCGAAATTTCGTGAGAAAATCCCGCCCTAAAGAGAAATGCGTTTTTCTTAATGATGTCCACCAAAATCCTGTGTCATGTCACTGACACTCTCTCGCCTACTTCTTTATGGTACGAAACGCGCTCCCCTTCTTTGAACATACTCGATGTTAAACCGTTATGGTAAGGCTCTCACACTGCTCAGCAGTACTCCAAAAAAGAACGCACAACTGTATCAAGGCAGTCTCTTTAGTAGATCTGTTGTGCCTTCTACATCTACCTACATCTACATTTATACTCCGCAAGCCACCCAACGGTGTGTGGCGGAGGGCACTTTACGTGCCACTGTCATTACCTCCCTTTCCTGTTCCAGTCGCGTATGGTTCGCGGGAAGAACGACTGTCTGAAAGTCTCCGTGCGCGCTCTAATCTCTCTAATTTTACATTCGTGATCTCCTCGGGAGGTATAAGTAGGGGGAAGCAATATATTCGATACCTCATCCAGAAACACACCCTCTCGAAACCTGGCGAGCAATCTACACCGCAATGCAGAGTGCCTCTCTTTCAGAGTCTGCCACTTGAGTTTATTAAACATCTCCGTAACGCTATCACGGTTACCAAATAACCCTGTGACGAAACGCGCCGCTCTTCTTTGGATTTTCTCTATCTCCTTCGTCAAACTGATCTGGTACGGATCCCACACTGATGAGCAATACTCAAGTATAGGTCGAACGAGTGTTTTGTAAGCCACCTCCTTTGTTGATGGACTACATTTTCTAAGGACTCTCCCAATGAATCTCAACCTGGTACCCGCCTTACCAACAATTAATTTTTTATGATCATTCCACTTCAAATCGTTCCGCACGCATACTCCTAGATATTTTACAGAAGTAACTGCTACCAGTGTTTGTTCCGCTATCATATAATCATACAATAAAGGATCCTCCTTTCTATGTATTCGCAATACATTACATTTGTCTATGTTAAGGGACAGTTGCCACTCCCTGCACCAAGTGCCTATCCGCTGCAGATCTTCCTGCATTTCGCTACAATTTTCTAACGCTGCAACTTCTCTGTATAATCCAGCATCATCCGCGAAAAGCCGCATGGAACTTCCAACACTATCTACTAGGTCACTTATATATAATGTGAAAAGCAATGGTCCCATAACACTCCCCTGTGGCACGCCAGAGGTTACTTTAACGTCTGTAGACGTCTCTCCATTGATAACAACATGCTGTTCCGCCAGGAAAACGTCTATTCCACGACATTCTCTATGTGTTCTTTCCAATTTAAGTCGTTCGTAATTGTAATTGCAAGGTATTTAGTTGAATTTACGGCCTTTAGATTTAATTGATTTATCGCGTAATCTAAGTTAAACGCATTCCTCTTAGCACTCACATGGTTGAGCTCATATTTTTCATTATTTTGGGTCTATTGCATATTTTCGTACCATATAGGTGTCTTTAGTAAATCGTTTTACACGAATCCAGTCACATAACTGAGACGATATTCCATAAGCAGGCAATTTGATTACAAGCCAGTTGTGAGGAATGTTGTCAAAATCCTTCTGGCGGTCCAGAAAGATAGAACCAAGGTAATTCACAATATTCGAAAACAATATATGTTCCAAAATCTTGCTGGATATCGACGATAATGACATGGACCTGTAATTTAGTGGATTACTCGTATTGAGTTTCTTGAAAACTTGTGTGAGCTGTGTAACTTTCCAGTCTTTGGGTACGGATCTTTAGTCGAGCGAGCGGTTGTATATGACTGTTAAGTATGGAGCTACATCAGCGTACCCTGAAAGGAACCTAATTTGTATACACACTACTTTTATTAAGTGATTTAAGTTCCCTCTTTACTTTGAGGACATCTACCTCTAAGTTACTCATGTTAGCAGCTGTTCTTGATTCAGATTCTAGGATATTTACCTCGCGTTCTTTGGTGACGGAATTTCGGAAGGATATGTTAAGTAATTATCAGCACTGACATCGATAGTATTTCTACTGCTATGGGAGAGAGAGGGCATTGATTGTGTTTTGCCGATGGCACACTTTACATATGATCACAATCTCTTTGGGTTTTATGCCAGGTTTTGAGACAAAGTTTCGTTGTGAAAACTATTATAAGCATCTGGCACTGAATTTTCGCTAAATTTCGAGCATCTGTAAAAGATAGCAAATACTGGAGATTTTGCGTTCATTCTAATTTGACATGATTTTTCGTTATTTCTGTAAGAACGTTCTGACCTTTTTTGTGTACATGGGGGATAATCTCCGTCGTTTGTTAATTTATTGGTATAAATCTACAATTGTTGCCGATACTATTCCTTTGAATTCAAGCCACATCTGCTCTACTCTTACATTGTTAATTTTGAAGGAGTGGAGATTGTCTCTCAGGAAGGTATCAATCGAATTTTTAGCAGCTTTTTTGTATAAACTTCTTTTTCCTTTATTTTTGGAGGATTTCGGAGTTAAGCTGTTCAGTTCCCCAGTGTTCATTAATCCCTGTATCCGTTTTGGAGCTAGCTATTTGTCCAGAATTATGTGTTGCTAAGAGTTCGAGAGTGTTTTCACGACCATTCACTATTCGAGTGTGCTCATGAGCTAACTGCGCGAAATAATTTTCAGAGAAAGTGTTTAACACAGTTTAGACATGTATTTTCGCCTACATATTGAGGGTAAATTGAAGTCACCACCAACTATAACTGTATGAATCGGGTATGTGTTTGAAATTAGAAGTTTTTTCTTTGAGCCTTTCAGAAATTGTATCATCTAAGTTGAGAGGTCAATAAAAGAATACAGTTGTTATTTTATTCCGGTTGCCAAGAATGACCTCAACCCATACTACCACACTGGAACTACCTGCCTCAATTTCGCGACAAGATAAACTACTTCTAATAGCAACAAACACGCCTGTCCTATCTGAATACCGTTAGGCTCTTCGGAGAAATTTCGGCTGAAATTATCTCCGGCTTAAACCAACTTTCACTGCCTATAACGATTTGAACATCAGTGCTTTCTATTAGCGTTTTGAGCTCTGGTACTTTCCTGACACAGCTACGACAATTTACAACCGTTATACCGATAGTTTCTAGATCCACGTTTTTCCCGGCTTCGACCTACACCCTTTGAGACTGAGGCCCTTTTTATTTTACTCCAACACCCTTCAACCTAAAAAACCGCGCAGTTCACGCCACACAGACCCCGCTACCCGTGTAGCCTTCTCCTGTGAGTACTGGCCTCCTAAGCTATTCAGCGTTGAGCGGAACCTGAAACCACACCACCTTGAGCCTCTAATTCAGACTCTCCACTCGCTCTGTACCAGGGTCCGTAATCGGTCATATCGACTCATTTTTGCTGCAAATGGTGAGCTCTGCTTTCATCTCGCAAGCGAGACTGGCAGCCTTTATCACTGGAGTTCTTTGGTTCTTCTCCATGTTATGACCCAGCGTGACACAGTTTTAGCGACCGTAAAATCAGCGTTGTGTCAATGTCTGTGTGCTGCTACGGCCAGCAGTAGCCAAACAGTCAGTGACAAGCTGCACTTCCCTCGAACAACGCAAGCTACACAGAACGGCCGACACGTCAGGCGAAGGCAGACTGCCAGCAAATTCCAGTGCACTGCTGCAGAGAAGCTAGCAGAGCGGAGTTGTGTTTCACGTCAAGCATGAAGTGGAACGAATAGTGCGAAGCGTTTGCACAGCAGGATATCGTCGCAGTCCGCGGCTTAAACGGTAAAGTGTGTTTGTGTTCCTACGAGAGTTCCAGCATGAGCACATAAGAGTTCCAGCTGCATTCGCTGTTACTGCTCCAGTTTCACTGCAGCTCGTCTATCCGAAGAAGGATTTGCCGCTCTTCAACAACGCAAGGTAACGCCACTGCAGTGCCGACGCCTCAGAGCAAGACTGTCACAACCTAGCACATTGTACAACGATCTCTTGAAGTTGAGTATTTATGAGTCATTTAATAAATGTGTGTTTTGCGAATAGGATTCTAGTCGTTTCAGTATATGTGGTTATAGGTAGGTGTGCCAAATAGTTGGTTGAGAATAATGGCCCTCTTCACACTGACATGAGTGGCACATTGGAGCGTGTTGTCAACGTAGATGACTGCACATTGACGGCGAAGTGTAATTACAACATTTTATATGAGCCCGTCCAGTCATCGGGACATTGAAATGGATGCCACTGCGGATTGCCTCTGTGTGGACCACAGAAGTATCAGCCAAACTGGTAGCCACAGTAGCAGGACAGCCACTGCAAGCACCCATCCAAAAGGCGCCCACGGCGGTCAGAAGGACGCCATATGGTCCAGGAAAGCATCGATCGAGTTGGCGGCCACAGGAAATGGACGGCCGCCACGGGAGCCGTAGTGGCTGCAGTGGCATCGAATATGCCGGAGGCTACAGTGATGGTACGGCTGTCTTGTAGCTCACAGAAGCATCGATCGCGTTGGATGGCCATGATGATCTGACAGTAGCCGAGTATCGTCCGATCTAACTGATGTAACGACCGTCCAGCATCTGCTAAGCTGCTGCCATTCGTCGCCGACCTTGACTCCGAGCAACCATGCCATCCTGACACCAAAACAATGACTCTCCACTAGTGGTCTACATCTTTTACAAGCTGCGACATTATCGCAAATAAAGACTATGATTCGGGAAGTACAAAATTTCTTTGTTTAATTACAGTCAAAAATAAGGAACAAACTGCCATAAGACTATCGATTTCCGTCCGTAATGACCATTGTCAGATCTGGCTAAAACAGAAGTTGTCTTATGTTATCCTAATACAGTGCATGCCAGTTTGAATTAATCTCTCTTTTTCTTCTACTCTTATTATTATCCACCGAGCCTGTCCTGTATTAAGAAATTCTCTATTTTTTAGGGGTTCCAACACCTCTTTTTTCTTGCTGGTTTGCAAGCAAAGCCTACTTTGGAAAGTAATTTACGTCCATTCGTTATGCGTCCGGTATTTGGTTATTCTACTTTCATTGGCTCTTGCTCGATCGTATTTGGGTAATAAAGTACCAACTATCATTTGTTTTAAACAGATCTGAAGCGAGATAAGTAAACTGACGACAATTTGTGTGTGATCAGTGACTGGAATCAAGGAGAAAATTCTGTACCTATTTTATCAGTCGCATCTGGTAAGGTTCCAAGACAAACGAGGCGGTAGAACTAGGGTTTTAAAAGCTATCTCCTTCGTGACTGAATCACACTTCCTGAGGATTCTTCCAATAACTCTCACTCTGCTATATACTTTCCCGACGATTAGTTTTATGTGATCCACGATAGGACGAAGGGCAGCCTTCTTCCTACTGTGGATCTGATTAAAACCGTCGCGGCGCACACTGTTCCTGATGGAAACAAACTTTTTATTGATCGTTCCACTTTAAATCGTTCCCTATGCATACTGTCATTCCGTCTCCGTAACTGAGTTGCCAGCGCGGCTGACCGTCTTGCGGAGAACCCAAGTTCGACTCCCGATATTAACAGCGATTTATACATGGTGGCAGGACTGGAAATGGATGCAATAGTCTCCTGATGCAAACTGAAGACCTACTCGGCGGAGTAATAGCGGCTCCAGGTCTCAAAAACAGACAACGGCCGGGTGGTGTGCTGACCCCACTAACCTTCATACCACATCCGATGACGTCACTGACGGAGGATGACAAGGCGGTCGGACGGAATCGATAGGCCCGCCACGGCCTGTGGACGGAGTTTATGTTATGAATACTCTCAGGTACTGACTGCATATGATAGCGTCCAGTGATTGTTCGGCAATCGTGTAATCAGCTTCTTTATGTGTAGTAGGTTACATTTAATTTTGGCGGGGTTCAACTTCCAGCCCTGCCACCCAGTGCTAACCCTCTGCAGGCCTTCCCTCATTTCGTTACAATTTTCTAGCGTTGCGATGTCTCTGCATACAATGTCATTATTTGCGAATAACGTACAGAATTTCTGACGTCGTCCACTTGATAATTTATACATGCTCTGAACAACAATGGTCGTATACTACTCCCTTGGGCACGTCCGAAGTTTCTTTTATGTCTGAAGATATCTCTGCGTTAGGAATGGCATGCTGTTGTGGCGCGGCATGCTACTTTTTACCGCCCTGCCAGTGTCCAGCAATGTTCATTTGTCTAGCTAAAAGCTGTAGTAGAAAATACTAGACCACTACTGTCTATTGCAGGTCGCAACATACGATAAAGGTCACAGTTAATACTGCAATGTCCGTACTAAGTGGCAACACAATGTAAAGTTCACACGCAGACCACAGTCACACACGTAGCCAGTTTATGGTATTTACATCCGTTACCGAAGTTAATAGAGTTCACCGGGTTGTTTAGTTGTGAAAATGCTCGCTCAAATGTTGTGCACTCTGCTCTACACGTAATACCTGTTCCAGTCTCAGATCGCACAACACGCCACGCGGTTTTAACTAACAGTCAAAAGCAATAATTTCGATATTCCGTCCGAAATTCCACACGACTTCCACTATACCGTTCACTTAAATACACTTTGTACTACTTCGCGAACTCGTAATTAGCATTTTTCCGCGAGTTTACAGTACTTTCGTCGGAGCTCCTTTCAATGAGATGTTACTAGTTCGAACCCTCAGCGCCAACCCCCCTAGATCACACCAAAGGCTTTGTTCCCAGCATAGATTGGCGCGAGCCTGCATTTTTCTGATTGGCTGATATCACAAACAGCAAATCAGGTTGCAGTATTATCCCGCGCTAACCCGCACTTTACTTCAATGACCAATCATAGTAAAACATTTCTTTCTATGGCAATTGCTAAATAAATAAATTTAGAAAAGTATCAAATATAAAATTACTCCTTCTGAAATTACCGATTAATTTGTGTTCTGGCTGGCTCTGAGCACTATGGGACTTAACAGCTGTGGTCATCGGTCCCCTAGAACTTAGAACTGCTTAGACCTAACTAACCTAAGGACATCACACACAGCCATGCCCGAGGCAGGATTCGAACCTGCGACCGTAGCAGTCGCGCGGTCCCGGACTGCGCGCCTAGAACCAGGAGACCACCGCGGCCGGCAATTTGTGTTCTACTCAAGACTTATTAGTGCCATAAACTGAGTGCACAGTTAATTATAGTAAATCCCCTGTAAAGTTTAACTGGTACTTCGTGAATAAACAAAACAATTTTCATTTACTTCTGTTCTTCTTCACTCACACAACACTCACACTGCTAATTACTACACATATAAAACAATTATAATTATGCAAATACATTAAATATTAATCAAACATAACTTTACAACATTGTTTTGACTACGAATGTCCGTCAACTGCTGACCTCTGCCGCCTACTAGTACAACTACTTGCAGCTCTGTAACTCTGGTGCACGTCAGCTGGTGACATCTGTCGATGACTCACGCCGATAACGACATCGTCCTAACAAGTGACAGGAGCGATGCGAAGGCGCTACGCCTCACTGTGTTCTTATCATGTCAGTATAGTCTTAGGAAATGACGGGAGCATTCGTGGCAGAATCATCTTCGCGCAGCTGTTCGCTCTTACCCATCTCGAGGTGGACTCACCAGCAGGTGTGGCGTGACGTGTACTTGCAGCGGCGCTGTGACCTGCAGCGCGGCGTGCACCCGCTGCTCCCCGAAGGCGTTGTTGACTCGACACTCCCACCTGCCGGCGTCTTCCGGCCGCGCCCCCAGGATGTGCAGCGCCTCCTGTGACGCCCACACACGTCCTGACGAGCCCACAGGTGTTCCGGACTCGTGCCACCACCTGCAACAAATGGGAGACTCAAGAACGCCTGCGGCAGGTGCGAATCATTTTGCGTGAGCGTCAAATGATAGCCAGTAACCGATCATCAATGATGGTGATCCAGGAATGAGTCTGTGAGCCCGTGTCTTTCAGTGTCAGTATGAAGAACGTAGCCTCCCTCCTTGGATGACACGCACGACTTGTACTTACAGCACAGGTATTGGCAGTTTTGTGAAAGGGCCATCCAGCCTCCCACATGTGCATGCTTACTGTGAGTACTAGGCCATAACGATCCTCTGAATATCTGACCACATTGTCAGCGAGCCAAATATACGCTGCCTGACAAAAATAGAGAAGCACGCAGAAGAGGAGGAGAAAACAAAATGAAACTTCACAGCCACAGAAGTTGATTTCAAGATCGAGTCCATTTGTCAGTATATCGTTCCAAACTCTCTGGCCTGAATGCATGCTCTGTTTCAGTGCGGAAGAGTGTGGTGAAGCCGTTGTATCGTCTCCTGAAGCAAATTGGCCCACAAAACTGTTATACGAGAGGGTAAAAAAAAAAAAAAAAAAAAAAAAAAAAAAAAAAAAAAAAAAAAAAAAAAACCGGAGTAACACTGCCGTGGGCGGGCTTGTGTAGTGAGCATTTCTGCCGCTAGACTTGTATAGCGCAACTCATTACCATTTTAGTGCCGCCTGTGTTGTCGACCTGGCTTGTTCTGTTCATTTGCAGTGCTTCTCTGCTTGCGTTGTTTTGTTCTTGTTTCGTTTATCATGACGGAAAGTTTAAGTGAAGAACGTGCAGCTGTGAAATTTTGTTTCTTACTCGGTACAAATGCTGCGGGAACTGTTTTAATGTCACTGTTCATCTACATCTACATTTATACTCCGCAAGCCACCCAACGGTGTGTGACGGAGGGCACATTACGTGCCACTGTCATTACCTCCCTTTCCTGTTCCAGTCGCGTATGATTCGCGGGAAGAACGACTACCGGAGAGCCTCAGTGCGCACTCGAATCTCTCAAATTTTACATTCGTGATCCCCTCGGGAGGTATAAGTAGGGGGGAGCAATATATTCCATACCTCATCCAGAAACGCACCTTCTCGAAACCTGGACAGCAAGCTACACCGCGATGCAGAACGCCTCTCTTGAAGAGTCTGCCTCTTGAGTTTGATAAACATCTCCGTAACGCCATCGCACTTACCAAATAACCCTGTGACGAAACGCGCCGCTCTTCTTTGGATCTTCTCTATCTCCTCCGTCAACCCGATCTGGTACGGATCCCACACTGATGACCAATACTCAAGTATAGGTCGAACGAGTGTTTTGTAAGCCACCTCCTTTGTTGATGGACTACATTTTCTAAGGACTCTCCCAATGAATCTCAACCTGGTACCCGCCTTACCAACAATTAATTTTATATGATCATTCCACTTCAAATCGTTCCGTACTCATACTCCCAGATATTTTACAGAAGTAACTGTTACCAGTGTTTGTTCCGCTATCATATAATCATATAATAAAGGATCCTTCTCTCTATGTATTCGCAATACATTACATTTGTCTATGTTAAGGGTCAGTTGCCACTCCCTGCACCAAGTGCCTATCCGCTGCAGATCTTCCTGCATTTCGCTGCAGTTTTCTAATGTTGCAACTTCTCTGTATACTACATCATCATCCGCGGAAAGCCGCATGGAACTTCCGACACCATCTACTAGGTCATTTATATATATATTGTGAAAAGCAATGGTCCCATAACACTTCCCTGTGGCACGCCAGAGGTTACTTTAACGTCTGTAGACGTCTCTCCATTGAGAACAACATGCTGTGTTCTGTTTGCTAAAAACTCTTCAATCCAGCCACACAGATGGTCTGATATTCCGTAGGCTCTTACTTTGTTTATCAGGCGACAGTGCGGAACTGTATCGAACGCCTTCCGGGAGTCAAGGAAAATGGCATTAACCTGGCAGCCTGTATCTAATTTTTTATGGGTCTCATGAACAAATAAGGCGAGTTGGGTCTCACACGTACGCAGTTTCCGGAATCCATGTTGATTCCTACAGAGTAGATTCTGGGTTTCCAGTAACGACATGATACGCGAGCAGAGTTTAAGAACCAAAACTGAAATATCTTAGGTGGCAGACACTTGAAGAAAGAAGCGACCCAGAAACAAAGCAATAGGCAAGCCAATGGGAGATGTCATCGTCACCCCTTCCAAAATAATGTCAAGTCAAATGAAACATCAAAACAACGCTGATTTGCTGTTTTGATGACAAGGGCGTGAGAGACATCACCTAAGATAGCTGAACATTCCGAGTGTCCAGAGTGGAATTCAAGCCATCATAAAGGCGAAGGGTAGATCATATATTTATGTCCAGATATTTGCGATCAGATAGTGTATATGTAGAGGTATGAAGTGGAACGATTCCGTAGCCTTCATTAACGCAAAGGCAAACGGAGGGCTTCGATTAATTGGTAGGATACAGGAAAATAAACTGTAGAAACACATTTACAGCTCAAATTTGAATACTGTTCAACTGTCAGACATCATTCAGGTTAGACTAACGGGGGACATCATTCGTAATCACTGAAGGCGGTGCGATTTTTTGATGGATAAGCGAGTGTAACAACCAAAACTGAAATATCTTAGGTGGCAGACACTTGACGAAAGAAGCGAGAATATGCTTAGAGAACTTGAACAACCAACTTTCAATGCAGAAACTGTCAATATTCTTCACTTTCCTACGTAGAGATAATGCAGATAGAATTCGGGAAAGAACGGCTTGCACAGAGACGCACCATCACTATTTCCGCATTCCATCTGTGGATATAACTGAAAGAAATTTTATTAAATGATATAACAAAAAATGCCGTCTACCACACTCGCTTCATAAAGATTCTCAGAGTACGGAGTGGAAGCAGATTCGGTATTTGCAAAATACTGTAAAGCTAGTTCCGAGAAGTATTATAAAAGCCAGTTGCATAACGACTTTGTGTCTGCACAGAATTTCTGCTGAGGTTCCAGAAGAAGGAGATAAGAGAGATCGGAGTGTGTGTAGAGTCAAAGAGAGTCGTTCTTTCGCAACTTATCTGCAAATGGGAAGATGGCCATATTAGAGTAGGGAGTACAATTCAATATGAACTACAAATTGTGCAGTGGAGTATTTATGTAGATGTCGATATGAGAGCAAGCAGTAGTTTAGACAAGAAGAGAATAGAAGCTTTGGAAATGTGGTGCTACTGAAGAATGCTGAAGATTAGACGTGTAGATCACGTAACTAATGAGGAGGCACTGAATAGAATTGGCGAGAAGAAGAAATTGTGGCACAACCTGACTAAAAGAAGGGACCGGTTGGTAGGACACGTTCTGGGGCACCAAGGGATCACCAATTTAATATTGGAGGGAATCGTGGAGAGTAAATATCGTAGAGGGAGACCAAGAGATGAATACACTAAGCAGATTCAGAGGGATGTAGGCTGCAGGAGTTATTCGGAGATCAAGGAGCTTGCACAGGATGGAATAGCATGGAGAGCTGCATCAGACCAGTCGCTTGACTGAAGATCACAACAACAACAGGTATGAGAGCAGGTAGGTAACTCTTTGGAGCATTTGTTGTTAAGCATTTGCTTTTTCTCTGGAACAGATTGGCGTATCAAGTTCAGATGTATGTCGCATATTAAGGTCGTGTGGTCTCTTGGCGATGTAAAACATTTAAGCTTCTAAGTCAATGCGATGAAAAGATTCTGCCATTTATGTCACATATGTTCAAACTCGCAATATCTTCAAAGCCTACTGGGTACTTCCCGTTGGAAAAGAATCATTAAATACGGCAAGAAGCAAGGTTTCACAGTACAAGTAAAGTAAAAATATCTGATAATTGTTAAATTTTTATTGTTGTTGTTGTGGTCTTCAGTCCTGAGACTGGTTTGATGCAGCTCTCCATGCTACTTTATCCTGTGCAATCTTCTTCATCTCCCAGTACCTACTGCAGCCTACATCCTTCTGAATTTGCTTAGTGTATTCATCTCTTGTCTCCCTCTACGATTTTTATCCTCCACGCTGCCCTCCAGTACTAAATTGGTGATCCCTCGATGTCTCAGAACATGTCCTACCAACAGATCCCTTCTTCTAGTCAAGTTGCGCCACAAGCAATTCTTCTCTCCAATTCTATTCAATACCTCCTCATCAGTTATGTGATCTACCCATCTAATCTTCAGCATTTTTCTGTAGCACCACATTTCGAAAGCTTCTGTTCTCTTCTTGTCTAAACTATTTATCGTCCACGTTTGACTTCCATACATGGCTACACTCCGTACAAATACTTTCAGAAACGACTTCCTGACATTTAAATCTATACTCGATGTTAACAAATTTTTCTTCTTCAGAAACGCTTTTCTTTCCATTGCCAGTCTACATTTTATATCCTCTCTACTTCCACCGTCGTCAGGTATTTTGCTCCCCAAATAGCAAAACTCCTTTATTACTTTCCTAATCTAATTCCCTCAGCATCACCCGACTTAATTCAACTACATTCCATTATCCTCGATTTGCTTTTGTTGATGTTCATCTTATACCCTCTTTTCAAGACACTGTCCATTCCGTTCAACTGCTCTTCCAAGTTCTTTGCTGTCTCTGACCGAATTACAATGTCATCGGCGAACCTCAAAGTTTTTATTTCTTCTCCATGGATTTTAATACCTACTCCGAATTTTTCTTTTGTTTCCTTCATTGCTTGCTCAATATACAGATTGAATAACATCCGTTCGTACGTACATTGCATTCATCGTCAGTCAAAAGTATCACAGACGAACATTACTGCATGCAAACATAGAATGTAAGTTTTAGTCATGTTTTACTAAAACTCTCCGTCCGAACAGGCCTTGGGAGGCCCAACGGTACCGACCTACCGCCGTGTCATCCTCAGCCCACAGGCATCACTGGATGCGGGTATGGAGGGTCATGTTGTCAGCACACCGCTCTCCCGGCCGTATGTCAGTTTACGAGACCGAAGGCGCTACTTCTCAATCAAGTAGCTCCTCAGTTTGCCTCACAAGGGCTGAGTGCATCCCCCGTACCAACAGCGCTTGGCACACCGGATCGTCACTCATCCAAGTACTAGCCCAGCCCGACAGCGCTTAACTTCGGTGATCTGACGGGAACCGGTGTTACCACAGCGGCAAGGCCGCTGGCCTATGTTTTAAGGAGTAAATGAAAAATATTTTGGTAAAACTTATCTCTCTACATATTTAAACCAAAATCACCTACTTGATTGTTTCTCTACGTCCCGGCTAGTCTGAGGAACAACTGTACAGATTTTGATACGGTCTTGGAATTCTCGCGACCAATATCTTGCCAATATCGATGTCGATAAGATGCAAAAATCGTTGCAATTCTCGATACACAGTATGGCTGGAAATATATATTTTTGTACGGAACGCTCAGTGTGTGAGTCCTCCTCGCATTAGTCAAGCTTTGTTTCAGCATCGACGGCGCTGGGTGACACGGCAGGACAGGACAACAGCGTTCTCGTGTGCCAGAGGACGGCAGGGGACTTTAATTTCGCGTCGGCGGTCTGCCCACAAGCCCGTGGCAGGGTCCAGAGTTCCTGCGGCGGCCCGGTGGCGGCACACATCAAAGGCACGGCCGGGCGGACACTGGCCTGCGGAGTGACGTCACGGGCAGGGCAACGGCCCGCGGCCGGGGGCTGCAGCTAGGTACCCAGCTGGACACCACAGGAATGCCGCCACTTCTCTGTCTGAGTCCACACCCTGAGAATTGCTGCGAAGTACGTCATGTCGTCTGCTTTTTGACCGTTACTGTCGTTAATTACTGCATAATTAAAGTAACAAATTTGTTTGCGTGACCATCTTCCGCAGAAAGATGCTGCCTTAGAACAAGAAAAAGGTGAAATGCATCTGGGAAAAATAAATTAATTGGCACCAGGAAAAGGTGGTTTTATTTACAGAATAAGTATATAATTAAAGCACCTTGTTGGTTTGGTGCGTAACTCCTGGAAATACCGAATTATAACGCTGGCGGAGAAAGACAACGGTTATATGGCCAAGAAAGTGTTTCTTAACATATATGTACACTACTTGCCATCAAAATTGCTACACTACGAAGATGACGTGCTAGAGACGCGAAATTTAACCGACAGGAAGAAGAAGCTGTGAATGGCTTTTCAGACCATTCACACAAGGTTGGCGCCGGTGGTGACACCTACAACGTGCTGACATGAGGAAAGTTTCCAACTGATTTCTCATACACAAACAGCAGTTGACCGGGCGTTGCCTGGTGAAACCTTGTGATGCCTCGTGTAGGTAGAAGAAATGCGTACCATCACGTTTCCGACTTTGATAAAGGTCGGATTGTAGCCTATCGCGATTGCGGTTTATCGTATCGCAACATTGCTGCTCGCGTTGGTCGAGAACCATTGACTGTTAGCAGAATATGGAATCGGTGGGTTCAGAAGGGTAATACGGAACGCCATGCTGGATCCCAGTGGCCTCGTATCGCTAGCAGTCGAGATGACAGGCATCGTATCCGCATGGCCCTAACGCATAGTGCAGCCAAGTCTCGATCCTTGATTCAACAGATGGGGATGTATGCAAGACAAGAACCATCAACACGACAGTTCGACGACGTTTGCAGCAGCATCGACTGTCAGCTCAGAGACCATGGCTGTGGTTACCCTTGACGCTGCATCACAGACAGAAGCGCCTGCGATGGTGTACTCAACGACGAACCTGGATGCACGAATGGCAAAACGTAATTTTTTCGGATGAATCCAGGTTCTGTTTACACCATCATGATGGTCGCATCCGTGTTTGGCGACATCGCGGTGAACGCACATTGGAAGCGTGTATTCGTCATCGGCATACTGGCGTATCAACCCGCGTGATGGTATGGGGTGCCATTGGTTACACGTCTCGGTCACTTTATAAGTAGGCTGTTTAGGTTTTCTTATTGGTAACGCCACGTAGCGCTCTGTATGAAAATCACTGGCTATGCTGTGTGCAGTCTGTGGCTAGTTTGCATTGTTGTCTGCTATTGTAGTGTTGGGCAGTTCCCGGTTAACAGCGTGTAGCGTTGCGCAGTTGGAGGTGAGCCGCCAGCAGTGGTAGATGTGGGGAGAGAGATGGCGGAATTTTGAAAGTGGATGATCTGGACGTGTGTTCAGCAAAAAGAGTAAATATGTAATATTGGTTATCATGGACTGGTATATATATTATGACTTTTGAACATTATTAAGTTAAATACATTCTTTGTTCTCTATCAAGATCTTTCATTTGCTAACTATGCCTATCAGTAGTTAGTGCCTTCAGTAGTTTGAATATTTTATTTAGCTGGCAGTAGTGGCGCTCGCTGTATTGCAGTAGTTCGAGAAACGAAGATATTTGTGAGGTAAGTGATTTGTGAAACGTATAGGTTAATGTTAGTCAGGACCATTCTTTTGTACGGATTTTTGAAAGTCAGATTGCGTTGCGCTAAAAATATTGTGTGTCAGTTTAAGCACAGTCATGTATAATTGTTCAAAGGGGACGTTTCATATGTCGACTCTTAGCCGAGGATACCTCACTGAAATCTTCTAATTTTTTCTTGTAGTTTGTGCAATTATTGTAGCTTTTGTTTATTGCTAGCGCGTAATTGTAGAGAGAATCTCCTTTGTAGTTGCAGTCTTTCATTGTTGTACAGTAAAACAGTTGTGGCATGCATGTAGATTTGCATCAAGTATTTCGCAGCTGCGCTTGCGATTTACTAGATATTATTTTCAATGCTATGTTAATGTGTTTTCTTATTTTGCTCTTAAAATTGTGCTTTTCTGTGTTGTCATGTGAAATATTGTGACAATAATGGCGTGTGAAAAACGTAATACTAGGCTCCAAAGTAAACTGAGAAATGACAGTGAAAGCGAAAGCAGTGTGTTAGCGCCGCCGAGTAATGAATTAACTAATTTTCAAGGTAGCAATTTGGTAATTGTGCATAGGGAAATGGAGCGGGCTGCAAATAATGGTGTAGACAGTGAAACAATTAGTGAACAGGGAAGCATTATCGATCGATCGGTCGGCAACAGCCCGCCTCAGGATTCGGGAACGACACGACACAATCTTGCAAATACTGCAGATTCAGGTTTTGGGTCCTCACCGTTTTCTCAAATAAGTCAAGACACACTTTCTGCTTTTCAAAATGTGAATGTTGCCGGTGCAACTTCACTGCCGAAAAGCACTTAGGAACATGTTTCAGACACCAGTGCATTGTTATTACAGTTACTGCAACAAATGGGACAAAGGCTACAAAAGTTAGACACAATGGAACAAAATCTTCAAAAGTTAGACACAATGGAACAAAAGCTTCAAAAGTTAGATACAATGGAACAACACCAGAAACAAACACAGCAACAGTTAGACGCAATGGAACAAAAGCTTCAAAACTTAGACTCAGTGGAACATACGCTTGAACAAACACGCGAAGATTTAAATACTGAGTTACATAAAATCGAATCGAAATGTCAAAAAGTCTGTAATGACGTAAAAACACAAATTTGTGAGCATTTCCAACCTATTTTTTCGCGGCATGAAAATACATTACAGAATCACGAAGCAGCCATAAAAGAACTGCAAACTATTGTTCATGAAAATCATGAGACCTTGCAAGCTAAAATTGACTCAGTTTCATCTACCGATTCGGTTACGCAACTTGCAAAAACTCAGGAAAACTTAAAGGACATAGTAGATACGATTTCAACACAAATGGACACTCTGAAACTTGGTTCAGAAAAACACACTGAGGAAATAAGTACACAATCGGAGGAAGTAGCCGAACTTTCGGATCAGTTCACTAACTTATCTACAAAGGTGGATAATGATCTAAATGATACAAGACCTGTAGCCTTCACTGACACAGAAGAGTACAAACAAATTAGGAAATTCAAACAAAATCAGAATCAAATTAATGCCAACACAAAAGAGAAATCTGGGAAGTACAAGATCAGTTGGCACAAGTAATACAAAAATTACATATTTCAGAGGACACTCGCGCTCCAACAAGGGAAGAGGGACTTAGAAATACGGAAAAGCCACAAAATAATAACACAGGGCATTTCGGAAATTATAAAAGAAATTGGCAAGGTGCACCGAATTTTCAGATGGAACCGCCGACACGACGTAACAATGACCGATATGCTACTCGCCGACACGATGATTTTGACTATAAGCTGTTCATTACTACAAGTAAATTCAAAACATTTAAGAATTCTGGCAACGACATTCATCCACAAGCGTGGCTTCATCAATTCTCTAATTGTTTTCCTCCCAACTGGTCATTAGAGCACAGATTAGAATTTATGTGTGGCTACTTAGAAATGAACCAGCTGAAAGAATGCGATCGGTCATTCACGATTGTCACAGTGAAGGAGAATTTTATCATGCGTTCCTCTCAGCATATTGGTCTCAAGCTACACAAGACCGAGTAAAACATGGCATCATAATGATGAAACATTTCGAACAATCTGAATTTTCTAGTCTTGTCAAACATGACCTGTCAAACCCTTACAGCCCCTCAGAACTCATCCGCATTTGCTTAATCAAATTGCCTGAACATTTACGACATACTATTTTGGCAGGATGTTGCAAAGACGACATTGAAGCTTTTCAGGTACTGTTACAGGAATTGGAAATTGACACTAACAATCGTGGAACGTGAAAACAGGAGCACAACAATTACAGGTCACATCCATCACAATTCCGCGATGACAGAAATAATAAATGGACACGACAAGGCTATTCTTACAACGTAAATCGTAACCAAAACAGACACCACCCGTATGACAACCGTTGGCAGAGAAGTAATAATTACAGGGGAAGATCACCTCTCCGCGGTAATGACTATCACAGAGACAATCAGAGAAACAGACAATATGGGAACCAAAATAATTATTATCAAAGGATGCAGAATAACTTCAGATGCAACGGTCCAGCGCGCAGTTACGATTCAGGGAGAAATTCTCCACCACGTGACCAACAAGAAAGAAATTATGGAATCTACCGACATGATGACAGATGATATAATCATAACGACAGACCTGAATTTCATCAGAACTGGCGGGATTCAAACAGGGCAGGGCCCTCTTGACAAAGTGAATTTGTAGAAGTTAGGTCTCCTAATCCTAATAACGACGCATGCCAACAAAGAGACAGACAACGACTCGCACCGCAGGCAGCCACGTGCGCCGGCTGGGCTTGAGAAAAACATAGACGCCAACCTTGAGAAAACTTTTAGTATTCCTTACCGATGTATACAAACTGATAATTGCTTTGAAGTTAGAACTCTGCGCACTAGAAAGGGTAAAGGATTGCACCACATTTCACATGTAAAACCGTTTATTGAGAGACAATCCGTTTGTTTTTTTTAACTTAGTCTTTGCTATAAAATTTTCACTTTACATTACTAGTGTGCTTTGTCAGACTTAGAATCTGTTAACATGCAACAATGTTAGAAGTTAAATATCCAGTGAAGAACCAAGAGAACTTATTTAAACAGAAATTACGAATGCATTGTTATAGTGAACAGAGGACACGGTGTTATTGTGTGTGTACATAGTTGTATGATTACGTAACGACTATAAGACTCACATACTTAGAGCATATACCAGTACTGCTGACGAGATTTTAATGCAACATTTTGGTTTACTTGAAAATACATTCTGGATTTAAAGTACTTTCTGTGAGATACCAGATGACACAGTGGTTAGTTTATGTGACAGCTACAAGATTTTATCACGACGCTACTAATGAGTGACAATTTACAATGTTGCTTTTGCGGTGTTTCTGTTTTATATCTGCACAGTTTTCTGAATTCTTCTGGAAAGGAAAACATGTTTTAGTAGGAACTTTTGCGGTATAGCTACAATGAGACATCCTTTTCCGCAGCACAACAATACGTTACAGCACAGTACTTTCTTCATCACGGCAATAAGCGTAGTAAGTAAGATATCTATACGCAAAGCATTTCACTTTTGTTTATCATGAGGGAAGTACATTGACTTCTGCAGAACTTAGCTTTCGGAGGACGATAACTACGACACTTCCACAGAGATTATCTTACAACAAGACGCACAGTTTAGCGCTACAGTATACGTATTTGAGTGATTAATTTTGTACTTAAAATATTTATTTTTAAAGGTTTTTCAATTACAATGATGCAAAGGTTTTCCGTGATACATTTCATTCCATTGCTGTAATCTGTAACACCTGAGGTTATAATTACATTAATTCTCAGGGGGGTACACACCTACTTTGCGTACCATGTGTTTGGCAAGCACAAGGTGCCCTAGCTAATATGGTATTTGCTTATACAACTTTACACATCGGTACCATATTTGTCTAACGCGTAAATTACACAGCTATCTGATCATTTAACTGAGAGAGACAAACATTTATTTTACTACATCGGTGACAGATGTTTGCGTAATTACACGGTTGGATAACTTCACACTTATGAAATTGTATCTTGTCTGTACTTTGTGAACTGTTCATATTTTTTCGGAACCATTGTGATACTATGAGAGCTTTGAATGATGTATTTGGTATGGGATAATGATTTTTGAAGTACGTTTGAGGTAGATGACACTATTGAAATGAGCAGAGAATTTTCTTTAGGTTTTGAAATTATTGCAGAAAGCTACGACGTTTTTGAGATTTGGCTGAGTTTTTATGATATTATTATGATGACAATGTGTATTATGCTGTTGAGGTATGTTTATGATCAATAAGCTGATGCTATATGAGGAATTTGATTATGCTATGTATTTATTATGATGAAATATTGAAGAAGTGTCGACGAATATGTATATGTGTAATAACGTAAGGAATTATGAGTAGTGGTTAGCTATTCTGACTAGTGAAAAAGGATGTTGGAAACCAAGAATCGTACTTTAAGAGTTATGAAATGTGTGTAAATGCGTGAATGTATCACAATGCCAGCGAAAATTTTTTGGACACTGTTATATTTATAAGATTTTGTTTCTACAGATTTGTAACGCAAATATTTCGACCTGTGAAATCTTATTTGTATCAAACTGTCACTGTAGCGGAAACTGCTGTAAATATTTCGGTAAGGAAGGTAGGTCCCCTTGACGTAATGCACTGAAAGCACTCAGCTGCGCGACAGTCACCTGGAAAAAAGCCATTACTGTGTGCCTTTCAGAGGCACAGGTGGAGAAAAGAAAAGAGGCCATTATCCTCGCTATTGACATTTCTTTGTAGAAAGCATCGCAAATACGACACGCTCAAACTTGAAAACATATGATTATACTGTGGAGCTCTTAATTTATGATATTTACTAAAATGCCTAATGAAATGTTGAGAAACATTTTACATCTATTGTCTAGTTGAGAGTTTGCTCATTTTGTTTAATATCTAGTTTCTAGCTGCACTGCAGCATTGGTTAAAATAACATTTTATAGATGTACTTATATAAATATTTTATGCCAGATACAGTAAATAATAACTCGATGACGTACTTAAAAAATAAAAAAAGTCGAAGGAGCACAAAAAGACATTTCCCTTCACAGGAATTTCATACAGAATTTTCTTTTCAAGTACTTGGTAATTTCTTTTGTAGAATACGTTGTGGTGCACCACTTTAATTTCATAGACATTAAGATGTGAATAGACATTTCCCTTATCTGCATTGTTGTCTTTAGTGTAACATTTTTTCTGCTTGAGCTTTGCCATGTTTAGGTATTAGTTATAGCATTTGCTGCTGCTGTTTGCCATGCATAGTACTACTGAATGTCACTTTGTATTACTCTGTTAAGCCAGTTTTACTACTGATTTATTTTTCTTGTTTGCTGATCATTGCCTTATATTAGTTGTAATATTGCTGCTTGCTTTGCCAATTTGAATTTTTTGTCATTGCTGTTTGTGTTAATTGTTTTATGCTCCTGCATTGCCTCGTCCCTTAGTTTAGCATCTGAGCTCAGTAGATTTAAGTTAGCTTAAGATGGGGTGGGCTATATGAGAGAACGAGTTGTGATGAAATGGAAGAAATGCATTGAGAAGTTATATGAAAAAGATTTGGGCCAAAATGAGTATTGTATACTGAGAAATAATTATTTTGAAAGAAATATGAATAGAACACAGAAAGCAATTATAGATAGGACTTTTTGGGAATAATGATGAATGAAGGGAGATCTCCAAGAAGTAAAGAAAGTATTGTTTGCAAAATACTGCAGTAAAACAATCCCTGTCCTTTCCTTTTGTATTATTCCGCTATGTGTTTGTGTACCCTTGTGTATTTGTGTTTTTCCCGTCTTTATGTGTTTAGCTGATAAGAGTTACATTGTAGAATTTTTTTAATAATACACTCCTGGAAATTGAAATAAGAACACCGTGAATTCATTGTCCCAGGAAGGGGAAACTTTATTGACACATTCCTGGGGTCAGATACATCACATGATCACACTGACAGAACCACAGGCACATAGACACAGGCAACAGAGCATGCACAATGTCGGCACTAGTACAGTGTTTATCCACCTTTCGCAGCAATGCAGGCTGCTATTCTCCCATGGAGACGATCGTAGAGATGCTGGATGTAGTCCTATGGCACGGCTTGCCATGCCATTTCCACCTGGCGCCTCAGTTGGACCAGCGTTCGTGCTGGACGTGCAGACCGCGTGAGACGACGCTTCATCCAGTCCCAAACATGCTCAATGGGGGACAGATCCGGAGATCTTGCTGGCCAGGGTAGTTGACTTACACCTTCTAGAGCACGTTGGGTGGCACGGGATACATGCGGACGTGCATTGTCCTGTTGGAACAGCAAGTTCCCTTGCCGGTCTAGGAATGGTAGAACGATGGGTTCGATGACGGTTTGGATGTACTGTGCACTATTCAGTGTCCCCTCGACGATCACCAGTGGTGTACGGCCAGTGCAGGAGATCGCTCCCCACACCATGATGCCAGGTGTTGGCCCTGTGTGCCTCGGTCGTATGCAGTCCTGATTGTGGCGCTCACCTGCACGGCGCCAAACACGCACACGACCATCATTGGCACCAAGGTAGAAGCGACTCTCATCGCTGAAGACGACACGTCTCCATTCGTCCCTCCATTCACGCCTGTCGCGACACCACTGGAGGCGGGCTGCACGATGTTGGGGCGTGAGCGGAAGAGGGCCTAACGGTGTGCGGGACCGTAGCCCAGCTTCATGGAGACGGTTGCGAATGGTCCTCGCCGATACCCCAGGAGCAACAGTGTCCCTAATTTGCTGGGAAGTGGCGGTGCGGTCCCCTACGGCACTGCGTAGGATCCTACGGTCTTGGCGTGCATCCGTGCGTCGCTGCGGTCCGGTCCCAGGTCGAAGGGCACGTGCACCTTCCGCCGACCACTGGCGACAACATCGATGTACTGTGGAGACCTCACGCCCCACGTGTTGAGCAATTCGGCGGTACGTCCACCCAGCCTCCCGCATGCCCACTATACGCCCTCGCTCAAAGTCCGTCAACTGCACATACGGTTCACGTCCACGCTGTCGGGGCATGCTACCAGTGTTAAAGACTGCGATGGAGCTCCGTATGCCACGGCAAACTGGCTGACACTGACGGCGGCGGTGCACAAATGCTGCGCAGCTAGCGCCATTCGACGGCCAACACCGCGGTTCCTGGTGTGTCCGCTGTGCCGTGCGTGTGATCATTGCTTGTACAGCCCTCTCGCAGTGTCCGGAGCAAGTATGGTGGGTCTGACACACCGGTGTCAATGTGTTCTTTTTTCCATTTCCAGGAGTGTATGTTATTTACTTTGTAAAGATATTTAGACATATTTATTCTGTTTTGTTTTAATGCTCATGTGTGAAGTTGATTTTTCAAAAGTTATTCCGATCTTTTATGTATTTACTTATGTCATAATTCCTGTAACACCGATGTATATGTTTATTTCTATTCTTTTGTAAGGCCCCTATTACTACAAATTTTATCTGTATTGTTATGTTCTTTAATGATGTATTTTGTATCTTTGTTATTGTATTCTTATGTTATAAAATTGTAATTGACACCAGTTCATCAAATTAAGTTACTTGTAAGTCACATTTCACTGCACACGTTTCTGTTGGTTGTAGTATATGGACAATATGTGAGAAGTAGGGACTGTTAGTGCTTGCACGTGTGTTAATAATTCAGCAAGGGACTCGTCAACAGCATTGCTGGTTCTAAGGACAATTCCAAAAACTTTGTGAGTGCAGAAGTGGTGGTTTATGGACTTACTATATTGTCCGCAAGACTCTTCGATGGTGATTGTGCACCTGCACAGTCGCAACAGATGGCTGCTGGCCGTCTCTACAAGGACTACAGTGGGTCTGCGTCTTTGATGACCCAGCAATACCATTATTTCTACAAGGACTACAGTGGGTCTGCACATCTGGTGGCCCACCAATACCATACTCTCTACCAGGACTACAGTGGGTCTGCTCTGTGATGACCTACCTACCAATATTCTTCAAAACTTTGACTGACTCTGCTGTGGGTTTTCTCTGTTGTGGTCCATTACCTGTCTGCATGTCAAGAGTCAACACTGTCTTTCCGTTGGAAGTACGACACTACTTCTTCAGGACTGCATGGAAATCCACTACTTCCGTGTGCATTTTCTTTTACTGCTCAGACTTTGAGAAAAACACTGCTATTTTACTGTGATGAACGATCAGGACTGTCTTTATGGAATGCGAGAAAATTTTAGCTTTTGACCAACATTGTATCAATAAGTGTGTGCATTTCATTTCTTTGTTATTGTAATTGTTAAAAAATTGTTGACAAATATGTATTGGCCGGTGCCCAAAACAATTTGTAAAATTTTTTGTTGGGAGCATGGGGGGCAACGTAAGTAGGCTGTTTAGGTTTTCTTATTGGTAACGCCACGTGGCGCTCTGTATGAAAATCACTGGCTATGCTATGTACAGTCTGTGGCTAGTTTGCATTGTTGTCTGCCATTGTAGTGTTGGGCAGTTGGCGGTTAACAGCGTGTAGCGTTGCGCAGTTGGAGGTGAGCCGCCAGCAGTGGTAGATGTGGGGAGAGAGATGGCGGAATTTTGAAAGTGGACGATCTGGACGTATGTCCAGCAGAAAGAGTAATTTGTAATATTGAATATCATGGACTGATATGTATATTATGACTTTTGAACACTATTAAGGTAAATATATTCTTTGTTCTCTATCAAAATCTTTCATTTGCTAACTATGCCTATCAGTAGTTAGTGCCTTCAGTAGTTTGAATATTTTATTTAGCTGGCAGTAGTGGCGCTCGCTGTATTGCAGTAGTTCGAGTAACGAAGATTTTTGTGAGGTAAGTGATTTGTGAAACGTATAGGTTAATGTTAGTCAGGGCCATACTTTTGTACGGATTTTTGAGTCAGATTGCGTTGCGCAAAAAATATTGTGTGTCAGTTGAAGCACAGTCATATATAATTGTTCAAAGGGGATGTTTCAACTTCTTGTTCACGTTGACGACACTTTGAACAGAGGACGTTACATTTCAGATGTGTTACGACCCGTGGCTCTACTCTTCATTCGATCCCTGCGAAACCCTACATTTCGGCAGGATAATGCACGACCGCATGTTGCAGGTCCTGTACGGGCCTTTATGGATACAGAAAATGTTCAACTGCTGCCCTGTCCAGCACATTCTCCAGATCTCTCTCGAATCGAAAACGTCTGGTCAATGGTGGCCGAGCAACTGGCTCGTCACAATACGCCAGTCACTATTCTTGATGAACTGTGGTATCGTGTTCAAGCTGCATGGGCAGCTGTACCTGTACACGCCATCCAAGCTCTGTTTGACTCAATGCCCAGGAGTATCAAGGCCGTTATTACGGCCAGAGGTGGTTGTTCTGGGTACTGATTTCTCAGGATCTATGCACCCAAATTGCGTGAAAATGTAATCACATGTCAGTTTTAGTATAATATATTTGTCCAATGAATACCCGTTTATTATCTGCATTCCTTCTTGGTGCAGCAATTTTAATGGCCAGTAGTGTATATACTATAGATACTTGGTCATGGTACGAGTCAGTATATGGTTTACAGAATGCTGGTTACAAAATTAATAAGCGAACGTATTAAAAATTAATAAAATGCGAAAAACATTATGAGAGAATTTGCAATTACGTAATGCATTACAGAGAAAAGTTATATTGCGAGAAACTCCTGTGCCAGAAGTAAACCTTTGAATTTGGATATGAATATTTGGGGTTTTTCACTTATTTTTATCTAGTTGTGGAAAGTGAAACTTTCTGAATAGTGCAGAGGTTTCTGTTCACTGCTTAAAGAAGGGTGTACATGCGTGTCTCAGTGCAAGGCATGCCTAACGATAAGGGAAACTGAGGAAAGCATCTCACCACACACTGAGACTGGGATTAAGCCTAACCAACTCATTATAGGTGTGGAAGATAATGTCGCCGCGTTCGACTGTAAGTCAGGATGGTGACACACTTTCCATATTTCTAGAGAAGTAACTATTATTCTGGAGTGCATTTAGAAGGAATGTTCTGGAAGGTGTGTTTTTTTAGACTGTAGAAGGGGGTATTACACAACAACAGCAAACATTGCTACGAACAATTTGACTGGCGAGATGAAAAAAAATGTAAGGAAACACTAAAACGAATTTTGCGCAGCGTTACGGGAGAGATGAAACAATGCAATTGGCTGTAGACGCTTTACGGAGTTCAACCAGAATGTAACAGTGGCTCGAAGGAGCCACGGCGAGGTAGATGATAGTGTATTTAGCAATTCACTCAATGGCACCCACAATAGTCGATGCAAGTTGTTCCGTTGCAAACCTGCTAGTATTTCATTTATCTTAATGTAATAGCTAACATCTAGAACAGTGAATCTCAGTTAATTATTAGTATCATTTGTGTACTACTGTTTTCTTCTTGATCATTGTGTGTTGATAGATGTTGTTTCGGAATAGACGTTTGTAAAGATAAGCAGCAAGTACACTTATCGTGGCCCAGAATATGAGAATTTGGTGGAAATTGAAAGCATTTATAGTCCAGATTAATTACATAGAAATCGGCAGTACATCCACGCAACATTATGCCTCCCCACACCGTAACATCTGAATCACCAAAACGATAATCTTCGACAATGCAAGTGGCAGGAGATGGGAATACGTAATGCACCCAGAAACATTGTCCAACATAATCGTTTTGGTGATACAGGCGTTATGGTGAGGGGAGTCATCATGTTGTGTGGGCACACGACCTCCAAATCTTTAAACACGGTACACCCAATCGTCAACGTCGCTGTGACACGGTACTCCCTCCCCACGTGCGTCTTTTCAGGGGTGCATTGGGTTCTGACTTCATTTTCATGGATGACAAAGCACAACCCTATCGAAACCGCAGGTGGAGAAGGATTTGATAAGCGAGGATATTCGACGAAGTGGCGGCTCTGCCCGTCCCTCCGACGTAAGGGGAGACATGCGCGAAATCGGCTCAACAAATCGAAATTTCTTTTATAGTTATTTCAAATGCTTTGTAGTTTCCTTTGTAAAATGAGCTTTGCTTCATGGAAACCTGACAATAATTTTCCGAAATATCGTCAATTTTACAATACGTTGTCCATCAAGTGCCACACTCATTTTCGTGTTACTGTAATATTTCGTGCATATGACCTCGTGGTATGTTCTTGTGATGTTAGTATCTTTGATTTACATTTCAATAGTTTTCCAGCCTGTAATCAGTATGACAATTGAACGTCATTTGACAACAGACAGTGATCACTTTCTTTTGTTTACTTACACACGTGAATGGCTGTTGTGATTCATTTCTGCAAAGGAAATGCCAAGAATAAAGAAGTTTTCACCAAAGACAAGATTCAGAGGAAATCAATACACAAGTAATAATAGCAGCAAACAAGAAGAATGTCTGCCTTCACGTACTTCAAACAAGCAACCCTGAAGCGCATCAAGAATGAAGTTGAAAGTGTTTGACTGTCACATAAACCTTTAAAACAGAGACAAATTGTGGAAATATTATAATTGACTTGAGATACTGAGTGAATTTAACAGTTCACATACACGATGTAGTACTATATCTTTGAGTGAGAACAGAAATATTCGCAAGGGCATTGTGAGTCAGCTAGTTTTAGAATACTGCGGCAACAATGACGTCTAGCTTAGGTCCAACGACGTTATATGACAATAATATACACCTTGTAAATGGACTCAGATCAATAGGTAAAGGTATGAGGCAGGAAAGATATTCTGTGCAGTTTTAGATGTTCCCCGGCCTCCCACGCGATTTTCAGTTTATAATAATTCTACACACATAACAGCTTGTTTTGATAGTTCATGGCAGAAACTAGGGCACACGTCTCTCAATGGTATTGTTTCCATCACATCTTTTGACACTGTAAAAGTTTTAGATGTAGAAGTGGTGAGTAAATTTTGATTTGTTTGTCAAAATGCTCCAGGAGCAAAACACATCTGTGAAAATGATTATAGTGGACCAAGTGGGGGTATGAAGGTGTCTGGAGTATGAAAAATATTTCAGGCCTCTGTTAGTGCAAGAGGTGTCACGTACACGAAATATCTCCGTGATGGCGACATTAAAGCCTTCGCAAAAATCTGTGAAGAGAAGCATATGGCCCTGACATTCAGATTACAAAACTAGAATGCATAGGACATGTTCAGAACATACTTGACTCAAGGCTGAGAAAGCGTGTAAAGGAAATGGTAGGAATTAAATTATAAGATGGAGAAAAAAAAACTTGGAGGAAAAGGACATATTACAAACTGTGAAACAGACGAGCTACACGTTTACTGTGGGCCAGCTATAAGAAGGAACTGTAATGATTTGGAAAATATGAAAAAAGCTGTATGGGCAATATTTTTCCATAAAGTATCAAGTGATGAAGGCCCGCAACACAGCCTTTCCTGAAACTTGGTGCAGATATAGTCGGGCATAATGTTCTGGTGAAAATTATAAACACAAACACTCTTTACCTCTAGCAGTTATGAGTGAAATAAAACCTGTATTTAGGGACTTGGCTAGTACTGATCTACTCAAGAAGTGCTTACATGGAAAAACTCAAAATTTGGATGAAAGTTTGAATTCTGTAATTTGGAATCGCCTACCGAAAACGGTCTTTGTACACTATGAAAATTTGGACTATTACATGCTGTTTTGTATTTTAATGATGGAACATCAAGAAAAATTGAGGTATTGGAGGGACTTGGAGTAAATGCAGGTGTGAAAACTAGACTAGCGTTGTGTAATAGCTAATTTTCAAGAATTCGTGAAGCGGACATAGCTACTCTCAATTGTATAAAAGAAGAGAGAAAAAGAAGAAGAGCCAAGTATAAAAGAAGGGAGGATGCCTATAATCCAGATGATGCTGAATATGATGGAGGAAAATATTATCTGTATGTACCGTAACAAAAATTTGTAAATAATATACAAATAAAATTTTAGACCAAGATTTCTCAGAACTACATTTTTTTTGCTGTAGGTACCATTATTTCCTGAACGGTTTGTCACAGAACGTTAAAATTTTATGCAGTTGTTCCAAGACAACAAATGAGCCAACACATGCACATTTGACATTGTGCGTGTATTTCTTTTGAGGTAGGCCAAACACAATTACACATTTTATGTAAAAATAAACGAAACCAAATGTTTGAAAAATTTCAAAGGTTCTCTACAAATTCAGTGTGCCTGAATTTGCATTAAATTAAAGCAATTATTACTGAAAATATGCATACCAAGTTTCAAGGTTCTATGTTTAATAGTTTGTTCAGGAACGGTACCTGAATACCACGGAAATTTGAATTGCCGGCGCGGCATAAGGAAGATGGCTCGCGCCTGTCATCCCTTAAATCCCATGGAGCAAGTGTGGGATGTACTGGGGAGCACGTCCATACTGCACCAACGACGATCCAGCGGCCTTCAACAGCTCCGGTGGAGGAGTGAAACGACCCACAGTAAGAACTCCGTAGCTGCCTCGTGCAGAGCAAGCGCTGCCGTTCACGGTGATTACACGTCCTATTCCGAACCTTGTCCCGCCTTTTATAATGTCTAGTGGACCATCATGAATGCTGGCGACTTCAGTGTAATTATATGTCTTTGAATGAAAGTGTCTTTTCTCTTCGTTTCATTGCGTACTTCCTTCAGTTACCGTGTGTAGTTTACTGGAGGTGTTCTCTCTATGTATGATCCAACTTTCATCGAGTTGTGTTAGTCGACAGTGACACTTCACATGGAAGTAACTTTCGTCCCTAAGTTTAGCACACCAGGGTAGTTTCCGATGTGCTGCCCTACGAGGCGGCGCAGCACGTATCTCTGTCCCTGTCTGTAAAGGCTTCCTTCTCACTCTCACTTCCTCTCTCCGACGCCGCCGGAGCTGCAGTACCAAGCATGCAATCTGTCCGGTGAAACAATGTTCTTCTTCTTCGCTTCGGAAGTTGGCTGGCGTACTTAGAGCCACTAGATTTGTTTGCGTACAAGAATGTAATAGTGGGCAAACGAGAGATCCATGAAATTTATAAATTTGATATATACAGTTGCGTCCAGGTCTACGGAACAGAAAGTAATATAGATATAGAGATCAACAATCTGCAAAAGTACACCACAGCTGCTATATTCGTAGTAGAAGGAGACCTGCAGCAACGAGCCATAACTGTATTCTACAAAGGTTCTAAAGGATACTATATTTTAAAAATCTCATCATCTGTGTTTCTGTGTTCATGGGCAGCAATTTGGCAATTGGTCCATTTATCAACTAAGATCTCTTTATACATTACTTTTCACTTCCCATAACTCTGACCACAGATGTATGGCATTCGTGAAATTCATAGTTCTCTCATTGTACCGGCGAATCACACTAAAATACTACCATAAACATTTGACTGTTATTTCAAATTAACTTAATAAATTACTTGAGTCTTTCCATCAAAGGATTGCATAAGGTGTGGTACGAAGAGGAATATCGACGAGAAGTGTATTTTGAAGAGCCACACCAAACTTCTGTATGAACCACCAATAGCTCAAATCCGAATGGTGATTGCAAGTCCTGTTGTAAATTGTTATAGTGATTTTCTTATTATTATTGGTATTATTAGTTCTCGGACCAACTGAATTTGTTACATATTCAAGATCGTAGGTTTTTTAACTCGAAAAGCCTTTTTCCTTGCTACAGTATAATAATATCTACTCGTGTCCCAGAAGAGTTTCTTTTATATTAAAGGCGTCTTCACTGGATTTTTTCTATAAAGTTTTGATTTATCTACACTTATAGTTTCGAAACAGTTCACGTCATAATTTTTTACACGAATAAAACGTTACTTACAGTTGCTAGACTGTGTTGCAAGAATAAGCCCTCTTTTCACTCCACCTACATGTGCCAGTTTTTCGTAAGTGTGTTGAAAGTGCGCAGTCCTACATATGACTAGTTTCGCAAGACAGACGAATAACAGTAAGTAACAATTTATTCATGTTAAAAAAATATTGTGTGAACTGTTTAGAATCCACAACTCTACTTTCCAGGACGGATCCTTAAGTGGAATGCATCCGGAATATAAGAAAAGATTAATTTGCAGTAATAAACATGCATTTTCTGGGTAAAAAACGAATATTTATGTACTTGCCGTGGAAGACGGTGACATAACCAAATTTATTATTCAGAGTCATGTTATAACATTCTGGAAAAAGTACGTATCCAGCATCAGTTCAGCAGTTCTAGGGAGCTGTTCACTGACTTAAAAACAAACGCATCTGCAAAGCCTGATTTCTTATTACCTTGCTAACTTTTTTCTTTGTCAATTTACTTTCCATTAGGAATGTGGGCGCCCTCAGCGACTGTGGTATGATTTACAAATGACAGACCACAGCAATCAGTCGTCCTTTTTGCAGGTTTTATTTGGCAAATCTAGATTTCGGCTGGTGCCTAGCCATTATCAATGTTGAAATATACAAGAAGTACATGATCGGGCGATATTACAAAAAGTTACATCTCTTGGCATAACCTATATGGCTTATATATACCACTATTTCATATTGTCAATGCATGCCAGTTACCTGTTGTCCGGGAGTTCGTCACAGTTCTTTCAAGACTAATGTATAATGAAGGTAGGTTTTGTGGAGAGCACGCCGATTGGTTGTATGGCGCCCTCTGTATGAACTATGTAATATATAATACTCAATGGAAAGCAGTCATGGTCTCTAGTAAAAAGCTTGAAATTTGCATGGGAATAACATAAAATAAAATACAAGTAAAATTACTTATGTTGCTGTCCGACTTATCTCCATGTTTAACAGTAAACATAGAAAATGTAAAAAAATTCCAGATTCACTCCTTGTGAGTCTATTGTTTTCTTATTCTTTAAAACACCTTTGCAACCTCAGATCCGCAAATCTTTTTACAAGACGTAAGGAGGCACATCCTTTTTCTTTGTGGAATGCGAAAGCAAGAAAGCCACACTCACTTCCATTTAGAAGCACTTCTGTGGAGCGTATAAACACTTCTGGCTTGGAATATACTTGTATTATCGCAAACAATGTTGCCGAAAATGTGACTACTATTCGTTGGCCTTCAATGTTACCGAGCAGTATGTATATTTACATGTATTCTCTGCTATTCACAATAAAGTGGTTGGCAGAGGGTTCTACGAACCACCTTCAAGCTGTCTCTCTACCATTCCATTCTCGAACAGCGCGCGGGAGAAACGAGCACTTAAATTTTCCTGTGCGAGCCCTGATTTCTCTCATTTTATCGTGATGATCATTTCGCCCTATGTAGGTGGGCGCCAACAACATGTTTTCGCAATCGGAGGAGAAAACTGGTGATTGAAATTTCATGAGAAGATTCCGTCGCAACGAAAACCGCCTTTATTTTAATGATTGCTACTCCAATTCACGTATCATGTCTGCGGCACTATCTTCCCTATTTCGCGATAATACAAAACGAGCTGTCCTTCTTTGTATTTTTTCTATGTCATCCGTCAGTCCCAGCTGATGCGGATCCCACATCGTACAGAAATATTCCAGAAAAAGACGGGCAAGCTTGGTGTAAGCATTCTCTTTAGTAGGCCTGTTGCCAATGAATCGCAGTCTTTGGTTTGCTCAACCCACAACATTATCCATGTAAACATCTATTCAAAACACTGCGGATTTTAAGTGCTCCACGTGAATACATTTACCAGTCAGTTGAACACACCAAAAATAACATTGGTGATCACTGCACAAACAGCTCTGTCCATGACTATGCAACAAGAGCTAGACTCAACTTACATTTACCAAGAAAAAATAAACATAAAACTCAAAACAGCATTTTCCACCAAGGAATAAAACTGTAAAATAAATTACCAAAAGAGATTAAAGAAATTGCAAAAATACACTTATTTAAAAAGACAGCTAGAAAGTACCAGTTACGCAACACATTTTATGCATTTAAGGGTTACTTACAGAAAATAGAACAGGGGTTTGATGAAAAAAATGTTATACAAATAATAATAATAATTATTATTATTATTATAAAACATCCAACATTCCACATAACACCTCCACTTTATGATTTTTCCTTTCTAGAAACACTTATCCCCAAGCTATGCATAGCAGTATACCACCACCTCTTCCTCTTTCTGAGATCAACATCTCACTCATTATGGGGGAATGCTGACTCAGTGTTTCAGGATAGCAAATGGGAAGTTGCGGTACAGAAAATGCCCCAGAGATCACCGGTGTGTGTGTGTGTGTGTGTGTGTGTGTGTGTGTGTGCGTGTGTGTTTATGTGTTTTTGAGTGAACCAATGTATGTATAGTGTATGCAGTGACTGATAGTGAGATATGAGTGAACAGTGTGGCATTACATTGTTTAATAAGTTATTGTAAAAAAATGTATTGTATACCAGGAGTAAATCTAGTGATTCCTAGAAGTCTGTAAATGTATGTGTACACAAATCAGCTTATTTTAAATGGGTCTAAACTTGTAAATACTTTGACATGTCCTACATCCTTGTAGAAAGAGATCTATGGATGAATAAAGCTACTACTACTACTATTACTACTTCTACTACTACATGTGATCATTCCAGTTTAGGTTATTTGTAATTGTAATTCCTAATTATTTAGTTGAATTTACAGCCTTCAGATTTGTGTGATTTATTGAGTAATCGAAATTTAGTAGATTTCTTTTAGAACTCATGTGAATATCTTCACACTTTTCTTTATTGCTGGGCATTTGTCTCGATCGATCGATCGATTACACACAGTACAGTAAGACTTCATGAATGTTTATTATTTGTTAGTGACTTCCATTTTCTGTGGATCATATTCACGATAAAATGGTATGTTGTGGGAGGTGTCAGTAGAAAAGAAAATTGCGCTTATATACACTGTCCGCTCAGTTCAGAGTGACCACCTGTCAAAATCCCGAATAACAACCTTCTGCAGTGCGGACCGTTACCACACTTGCAGGTGGAGAGTCGCTGGGCTTTTGGAAGGTACCGGCATGGATGTGGAGCCATGCCGACCTCGGTGCGGTGTCCAGCTGCGCTAGATTTCCCTGTTGAAGCTCCTTGGCGTGAACAGCCCGATTGAGGCTGTTCCACAGATTTTCGACTGGGTTTAAAAACAGGGAGTTTTGTGGCCAGAGGAGTATGGTGAATTCGTTCTGATGCTCTCCGAACCACGCGCATACACTGAGGGCTATGTGACACATTGCAGTGTCCTGCTGATGTTTCTGAGGAAAAAAATACTGTATGTAGGGGTAGACATGGTCCCCAAGGATAGACGCATTGCGTTGCTCCATTGTGCCTTCCAGAATGAGGAGATAGTCCAGTTGTAAGGGTGGCGGTTTAGTTTTTGCTTATTCTTGAATTGAGAATAACTGTGTGAGATGAAATGACGAGTTTAATTTCGCATTATTTCTCACCACATTACAGCTTTTCACAGAGTTTCCAACTCACCAACATAAAAACAGAGCAATAGATAACACATCTTGCCAGTTTCAAAAAGTGAAATCATTTTATACACAACAATGTTAAATGCTAACTCTCTGAAAGAACATTAATCTTAAGCACAATATTATGAAAGTTTAATTGGAAGTTTCTTTACATTAATCCTAAGCACAATAATATGAAAGTTTAATTAGATGTTTCTTTACAAAATCTCTCCTACAAGTACGTTATGATGTTGGTCAGTACTACGAAAATCGTCCGATTCCGGTTCAAAGTTCGGTACTACACTCCTGGAAATGGAAAAAAGAACACATTGACACCGGTGTGTCAGACCCACCATACTTGCTCCGGACACTGCGAGAGGGCTGTACAAGCAATGATCACACGCACGGCACAGCGGACACACCAGGAACAGCGGTGTTGGCCGTCGAATGGCGCTAGCTGCACAGCATTTGTGCACCGCCGCCGTCAGTGTCAGCCAGTTTGCCGTGGCATACGGAGCTCCATCGCAGTCTTTAACACTGGTAGCATGCCGCGACAGCGTGGACGTGAACCGTATGTGCAGTTGACGGACTTTGAGCGAGGGCGTATAGTGGGCATGCGGGAGGCCGGGTGGACGTACCGCCGAATTGCTCAACACGTGGGGTGTGAGGTCTCCACAGTACATCGATGTTGTCGCCAGTGGTCGGCGGAAGGTGCACGTGCCTGTCGACCTGGGACCGGACCGCAGCGACGCACGGATGCACGCCAAGACCGTAGGATCCTACGCAGTGCCGTAGGGGACCGCACCGCCACTTCCCAGCAAATTAGGGACACTGTTGCTCCTGGGGTATCGGCGAGGACCATTCGCAACCGTCTCCATGAAGCTGGGCTACGGTCCCGCACACCGTTAGGCCGTCTTCCGCTCACGCCCCAACATCGTGCAGCCCGCCTCCAGTGGTGTCGCGACAGGCGTGAATGGAGGGACGAATGGAGACGTGTCGTCTTCAGCGATGAGAGTCGCTTCTGCCTTGGTGCCAATTATGGTCGTATGCGTGTTTGGCGCCGTGCAGGTGAGCGCCACAATCAGGACTGCATACGACCGAGGCACACAGGGTCAACACCCGGCATCATGGTGTGGGGAGCGATCTCCTACACTGGCCGTACACCACTGGTGATCGTCGAGGGGACACTGAATAGTGTACGGTACATCCAAACCGTCATCGAACCCATCGTTCTACCATTCCTAGACCGGCAAGGGAACTTGCTGTTCCAACAGGACAATACACGTCCGCATGTATCCCGTGCCACCCAACGTGCTCTAGAAGGTGCAAGTCAACTACCCTGGCCAGCAAGATCTCCGGATCTGTCCCCCATTGAGCATGTTTGGGACTGGATGAAGCGTCGTCTCACGCGGTCTGCACGTCCAGCACGAACGCTGGTCCAACTGAGGCGCCAGGTGGAAATGGCATGGCAAGCCATTCCACAGGACTACATCCAGCATCTCTACGATCGTCTCCATGGGAGAATAGCAGCCTGCATTGCTGCGAAAGGTGGATATACACTGTACTAGTGCCGACATTGTGCATGCTCTGTTGCCTGTGTCTATGTGCCTGTGGTTCTGTCAGTGTGATCATGTGATGTATCTGACCCCAGGAATGTGTCAATAAAGTTTCCCCTTCCTGGGACTACGAATTCACGGTGTTCTTATTTCAATTTCCAGGAGTGTATTTAGGATGACAATCAAGTCTATGGTGGATGGTTAGTCCAGTGACAAATTTGAGTGCAAGATTATCCAAGGCCACTCGGGGTTACAGTGGACGCAAACTGGTGAACCAAGGAATTTTACGCCTCTGTAAGCGGTATTTACCCTAAAACGCAACGTGCTGCTGTCTGCATGGCCACTCTCTCCCACTGAAATTCCTACGAAACTAATCTCGCCTTTGCTGAACTTTCCAGCAGAAACTTTCCCTATGTTTTCATTATTCAAGAAAACATGTACTCAGCCCTAGTCTTATTATGTGGCGATAACCGCATGGTTGGAGCAGCGTGCATATTATAGTGCCCTCGCAGTTCTCGCAAGAACAGTTAACTAATTTGGCTGCTTCGTTTCTCCATAGTTGGAGCTAAACGTTGCTACAGCTAATTTTAGCTGGAGTGCAGCCGCTGTGAATGCAGTGTCCACACCAATTTCTTCTCTGCATCGTATGGAGTGTTAAGTGCTCCATTCTGCAGTTGACGCCAGTTCAGAGAAGCACCCACTCACAAAATTTCTCTCTTGTGCTACTCATGGCAGAACTGCCTCCCTCCACTTGGGTTCCTTTTTTGCGCCACGGCTTTTTTTTTTGACCAATAGGAGCGTTCCTCTCAGTTTGTAGATACACCCTCTACCAATCACAACGTCCCTTCTATCAAACTGCGAGAAACTTCAGTAGTTTTCTCTTTCCTAGTGAGTTTCCGCCAATCAGACGTTTTGTGCCCTTTACAGATGCCTAAAGTACATTGACCTTCCCATGTGTCGCACTTGCTGGGTGAAAATGCGTCACTTGCTTTTGTTCGTATCCCGTTGGAATTTCGAAACGCAATTTTCTAAAGCTTCTTCTCTGCTCTTGTACCAATGCCCTCGCTACAGGCGGCCCTCCAGCTTGAATCACCTGGCCCGGGGTCGCTGTTCTCCTCCCTGCCACCCCTTTAAGTGGTTGCCGGCTTAACTCCCGCAGCACGGCTTCACTATGCCATTGTGGAGTGGCTTTTCAAAACTAAAAGCGACTCGACTTGTGTTCCCTGTTCTACCTTCCGCTCAAAAACATGCGTTATATTGGAATGGTGTGTTAATTACAATCAATTGACTGCCATCCCTATTTGCATTACATATTGATAGGGAAATGTTCTCATAACTGTCGATTTACGTTAGGTGTCATCTTCACCTTCTCATTGCGGTTTGTAAAGGTCTCATGTAAGGTGCGAATCTGACCATTTATTCTGCCGCCTTACACAGTGAATGCCACAGAAACATTCCCCAGACCACAACACTTTCTCCGCCGGTCTGGACACTTTCGATAATTGCTGCAAGGTGTTTGCTGTCATTCCAATGGAGTGTAAAACGTGATTCAACTGAAAAGGCTTCCTGTCCTCACTCAGTGGACACCCGGTTGCGGTACTGACGTGCAAATTCCAGTTTTCGTTGCTGATGGACAGCAGTCAGCATGGGTGCATGAACCAGGCACTGCTGCGAAGGCCCACGCACCAACGTTCGCTGAACGGTCGTCGAGGAGACGTTGTTGGTAGCCCTTCAGTTCATCTGGGCAGTCGGTTGCCAAACAGTTGCGCGTCTGTTCGTACGTACAGATCTTCACAGCCGTCGTTCACCTCTGTCAACTCTGGCCCATGGTACACAACAGTTGCCTCGGCGCTGGCTCTGGATAACACCATTTTGCCACTCACAATATTATGAAACACCACCACACGTGGACAGTTTATAGACTTCACCGTTTCGAAACTCTACCACCCTTGGCCTGGAATTAAGTGATCACACCCATTTGAACGTCAGTTAAATTGTTCTGTTTCCTCTATATGACAACGACTGCACTACTTTCCACATTCCCTGCCGCACTTTACATACCCTCTCATGTCAATTCTGACACCTGCCGTATGTGAGTGGTTATTGAACCTTGACATTGGACAAAAAATGGCTCTGAGCACAATGGGACTTAACTGCTGAGGTCATCAGTCTTCTAGAACTTAGAACTACTTAAACCTAACTAACCTAAGGACATCACACACATACATGCCTGAGGCAGGATTCGAACCTGCGACCGTTGCGATCGCGCGGTTCCAGACTGTAGTGCCTAGAACCGCTCGGCCACTCCGGCCGGCCGGCCGCGGTGGTCTCGCGGTTCTAGGCACTACAGTCTGGAACCGCGCGACTGCTACGGTCGCAGGTTCGAATCCTGCCTCGGGCATGGATGTGTGTGATGTCCTTAGGTTAGTTAGGTTTAAGTAGTTCTAAGTTCTAGGGGACTGATGACCACTGCTGTTAAGTCCCATAGTGCTCAGAGCCATTTTTGAACCATTCCGGCCGGCGACATTGGACATAAGCGGTGGTCATATTAATGTGACTGGACTATCCACACAAGTGCTTGCAAACACAGGATGAATAACCTAAAACTTACATTGCAAATATTGCAGAAATGTGCAGTTTCCACAGATTGGATTGGTAGTCAGGGTCTTATAATGTTATCCAATCAACAGACTGCAATAATACTTAGAAAGTTTATATTTTGAGCAAACATACACTTTTTAAATGGAACAATGCCTGTTGACATTAACAAACTACAAGTAAGGTAAATTAAAATGTCAGTGGTGTTTGATGCAGGATTCTAATGGAAGTCGTTCATGAGATATCGTATTTTGAAAAGTTCCCACAGCGGCACTTGTGCTACACCTGTGGCAGCACACACTCAAGAATAACACAAGTGCACACATTAGATATGTGGATCCTGACCAGTAACGAATCGGTATCGAATGACTGTTGCAGATGTGCTAGCATCTCAGTGAAGATGTCCGAGGAGGCTGCAATCATTGCATATCGTTGAGTGTAGTTGGTATGTCCTTGTAGACATCGTCTTTCAACTTTCCCCACAGACAAAAGTATTCAGGCAATTCGTGAGGACGTGCAGTAGTACTTCATGCGCTATAAGCTGGACAGCCGTCATCTTGGTACCATAGGTTCCTCCTAGTCTACAGAGAAACAACTCCTAGAATCGTGGAAGATGGTCCGTTACGGGTCTGGAAAACTTGTGTGCATTCTTTTCCATCCTGCACACTCGTTTAATATAGGGTGCCTAGGAAGCTGTTTCCTCGGATCGCTAGACAACAATTCAAGAAATCGTATTAATGGAGTTTATCACATTAAGTTAAATTGACAATACTTAACTTTGCGTATTCACAAAGGTATGTACCAACGCAATCAAAGGGCGACAAGCAAATAATCAGTGCCCTTCGGTATATACAATTTCTTTGCAAGCAAAACAACACAGTTCATAAGTCACTTCTGTAGCGTTTGCATGACGGCTCGTCTTCCACTCCGGCCGCTGCTAGGCGGTGCGGAGCTTACATTCTCTTCGTGCAGATGCCGCTCCTGTGTTGGTGTCGTCCTAGACAGGGGTTCGTCAGCGTATTATAGGCTGACGTCGTCTCGCAGCCCTCTCTGCTCTTCTGTTCTTGATCGTCGTCCCGGTACTTGTCTTTAGGCCAGAACACATTCAGTGTTCCATCTATCAAAAACCGGCCTTTGATTGAACTGATGGTTCATTATCCCAGGCCACATGTTTACATTCCGTAGAAACTGACATTCCTTCTGATGATGCCAACAGAGATTGTCAACAGACCAATAGTGCATGTTTTGGATGTTTTCCTGGCCATGACTGGTAAATGTGGAATCATCACTAAACAAGATACATGACAGATTTGGAGTATCCTGTCTTAATGCCCATGTACAGAAGTTGATACGATTCTCATAATCATTTCGATGCAGCTCTAGATAGAGAGAGATGTTATAAGGATGGAACCTATGTCGCTGACTCATGCTACTTCCTCATGCGATTGCGCTGGAGCTAAAGTGCAGATCCACTGCAACAGCAGCAAGAGCATTAATTTTCCACTCTTCTGTTGTCACTTGTTTTCTTGTGATGCGTTGTCTATGTGCTACACTACCACTCTCGTATAACTAGTTGAAGAGGTTGACAAATAATTGCTGAGATGGTTCACGTCTGTTGGTACATCCTGTCGTATACACCGTACAAGAACGAACTGCATTCTTCCTAAGCTCTCCATACACCATGAGCGTGTCGCCTGTTTTTTCAATTGGTAAATCCTGTCATCCACTCACGACCTGCTGCTTGGACTCTAACTGACTAGCAACTCGCAATGGATTCAAGGGACACACACACGAGCCTACTGCAAGTAAACATAACAACACTGTACCCAGCAATTGCGCAGATTGAACAACACAAACAAGTGTTGGTGTGAAAACTTTTCAAAATACATTATATCATAAACGACTCGCTCTAGAATCTTGCAACAAACACTACTGACATTCTAATCTACCCTATTTTTGTCTGTTAATGTCAATTGGCATTGTTCCATTTAAAAAAGACTATTTTTGCACAAAAATACACTTCTTAAGTATTATCACAATGTGTCAGTTGAGTAACAATACGAGCCCCTGATTACCAATGCAACCTGTGATACCTGCACATCAATAGCTTGGTTCAAATGGTTCAATGACTCTGAGCACTATGGGACTTAACATCTTAGGTCCGGCCGGCCGCAGGTGGTCTAGCAGTTCTAGGCGCGCAGTCCGGAATCGCGCGACTGCTACGATCGCAGGTTCGAATCCTACCTCGGGCATGGATGTGTGTGATGTCCTTAGGTTAGTTAGGTTTAGGTAGTTCTAAGTTCTAGGGGACTGATGACCACAGATGTTAAGTCCCATAGTGCTCAGAACCATTTGAACCATCTTAGGTCATCAGTCTCCTAGAACTTAGAACTACTTAAACCTAACTAACCTAAGGACACCACACATTCCGCATGAGGCAGGATACGAACCTGCGACCGTAGCAGTCCCGCGGTTCCGGACTGCAGCGCCTAGAACCGCACGGCCACCGCGGCCGGCACATCAAGACCTCTTTGCATTTCTGCAATATTTGTGCCGGCTGCGGTGGTCTAGCGGTTCTAGGCGCTCAGTCCGGAACCGCGGGACTGTTACGGTCGCAGGTTCGAATCCTGCCTCGGGCATGGATGTGTGTGATGTCCTTAGGTTAGTTAGGTTTAAGTAGTTCTAAGTTCTAGGGGACTGATGACCACAGATGTTAAGTCCCATAGTGCTCAGAGCCATTTGTACCAATTGAAATTTTTATGGTGCATGTTTTAGGTGATTACACCTTACGTCACACAGGTCAGTGCTGCGCAACATTTGATAGAGTAGCAGAGAGGTGCCTCACACTCAGAGCACCCCATGGTGCCCCTGAGAGCTACAACAGCAAGAATCGCCTTTCGGCTCTTGCCAAGATCAATGTGTATTTTTTTCAAGGTCATAACTTTATTTGTGAGAAAATAACGTCAAATCACTAACGAGAATGACATTTTCACATTCACCATGTCCTTTACACGATACATAAATTGCCACATAGGGGCAAAACTTGTGTCTACTATGCGTCCTTACAACATAAGGCATGTTACCACCAAAATAAGAGGTACGTATGTCTCTGTTATAAACTCCAAATACATGTGAGATAAGTAATTACATAACCATCATCGAAAAACTGAAGGCCACCGATTTTGCTAATACTTGCACAATGTTCAACAGCAATGTTCAGCCAACCGCCACCATGGGAAAAGGAATCGGCTTTACTGATACTAAAATTCAACGTTCCTCCGACGAAAACACAGGGGTCGTCCACAGCAGCAAAGGATCCAGCTCTTTTGGGCTTCGCCGGCCGCTGCGGCGCTTCAGTCCGGAACCACGCGGCTGCTACGGTCGCTGGTTCGAATCCTGCCTCGGGAATGGATGTGTGTGATGTCCTTGGGTTAATTACATTTATTTAGTTCTAAGTCTAGGGGACTGATGACTTCAGATGTTAAATCCCATAGTGCTCAGAGCCATTTGAACCACTTTTTTCGTTTCAGCTTCACTTTGTCCGTGGTAACCACACCCTCCCTCGTAATGTTTACATTGTCAGTTGCTTTGTATATAGTTGTGCATGAGCACCTACTCCGCCGGTAACGACGCCTCCTGACACGCGGCAAGGTAGGAGCAGGCAAAATGCAACAGGGAATAACAATATTAATGTGCTAATAGTAAACTGCAGGAGCATCTATAGAAAGGTCCCAGAACTGCTCTCATTAATAAACGGTCATAACGCCCATATAGTACTAGGGACAGAAAGTTGGCTGAAACCAGACGTTAACAGTAATGAAATCCTAAACGCAGATTGGAATGTGTACCGCAGAGACAGGCTGGACAGTGAAGAGGGAGGCGTGTTTATAGCGATAAGAAGTGCAATAGTATCGAAGGAAATTGACGGAGATCCGAAATGTGAAATGATTTGGGTGAAGGTCACGGTTAAAGCAGGCTCAGACATGGTAATTGGATGTCTTTATAGGCCCCCCGGCTCAGCAGCTGTTGTGGCTGAGCACCTGAAGGATAATTTGGAAAATATTTCGAGTAGATTTCCCCACCATGTTATAGTTCTGGGTGGACATTTTAATTTGCCGGATATAGACTGGGAGACTGAAACGTTCATAACGGGTGGCAGGGACAAAGAATCCAGTGAAATTTTTTTAAATGCTTTATCTGAAAACTACCTTGAGCAGTGAAACAGAGAACCGACTCGTGGCGATAACATATTAGACCTTCTGGTGACAAACAGACCCGAACTATTTGAAACAGTTAACGCAGAACAGGGAATCAGCGATCATAAAGCGGTTACGGTATCGATGATTTCAGCCGTAAATAGAAATATTAAAAAAGGTAGGAAAATTTTTCTGTTTAGCAAAAGTGACAAAAAGCAGATAACAGAGTACCTGACGGCTCAGTACAAAAGTTTTGTCGCAAGTACAGATAGTGTTGAGGATCAGTGGACAAAGTTCAAAACCATCGTACAATATGCGTTAGATGAGTATGTGCCAAGCAAGATCGTAAGAGATGGAAAAGAGTCACCGTGGTACAACAACCGAGTTAGAAAACTGTTGCGGAAGCAAAGGAAACATCACAGCAAACATAAAAATAGCCAAAGCCTTGCAGACAAACAAAAATTACGCGAAGCGAAATGTAGTGTGAGGAGAGCTATGCGAGAGGCGTTCAATGAATTCGAAAGTAAAGTTCTATGTACTGACTTGGCAGAAAATCCTAAGAAATTCTGGTCTTATGTCAAAGCGGTAGGTGGATCAAAACAAAATGTCCAGACACTCTGTGACCAAAATGGTACTGAAACAGAGGATGACAGACTAAAGGCTGAAATACTAAATGTCTTTTTCCAAAGCTGTTTCACAGAGGAAGACTGCACTGTAGTTCCTTCTCTAGATTGTCGCACAGATGACAAAATGGTAGATATCGAAATAGACGACAGAGGGATAGAGAAACAATTAAAATCGCTCAAAAGAGGAAAGGCCGCTGGACCTGATGGGATACCAGTTCTATTTTACACAGAGTACGCGAAGGAACTTGCCCCCGTTCTTGCAGTGGTGTACCGTAGGTCTCTAGAAGAGCGTAGCGTTCCAAAGGATTGGAAAAGGGCACAGGTCATCCCCGTTTTCAAGAAGGGACGTCGAACAGATGTGCAGAACTATAGACCTATATCTCTAACGTCGATCAGTTGTAGAATTTTGGAATACGTATTATGTTCGAGTATAATGACTTTCCTGGAGACTAGAAATCTACTCTGTGGGAATCAGCATGGGTTTCGAAAAAGACGGTCGTGTGAAACCCAGCTCGCGCTATTCGTCCACGAGACTCAGAGGGCCATAGACATGGGTTCACAGATAGATGTCGCGTTTCTTGACTTCCGCAAGACGTTCGATACAGTTCCCCACAGTCGTTTAATGAACAAAGTAAGAGTATATGGACTATCAAACCAATTGTGTGATTGGATTGAGGAGTTCCTAGATAACAGAGCGCAGCATGTCATTCTCAATGGAGAGAAGTCTTCCGAAGTAAGAGTGATTTCAGGTGTGCCACAGGGGAGTGTCATGGGACCGTTGCTGTTCACAATATACATAAATGACCTGGTGGATGACATCGGAAGTTCACTGAGGCTTTTTGCAGATGATGCTGTGGTGTATCGAGAGGTTGTAACAATGGAAAATTGTACTGAAATGCAGGAGGATCTGCAGCGAATTGACGCATGGTGCAGGGAATGGCAATTGAATCTCAATGTAGACAAGTGTAATGTGCTGCGAATACATAGAAAGATAGATACCTTATCATTTAGTTACAAAATAGCAGGTCAGCAACTGGAAGCAGTTAATTCCATAAATTATCTGGGAGTACGCATTAGGAGTGATTTAAAATGGAATGATCGAATAAAGTTGATCGTCGGTAAAGCAGATGCCAGACTGAGATTCATTGGAAGAATCCTAAGGAAATGCAATCCGAAAACAAAGGAAGTAGGTTACAGTACGCTTGTTCGCCCACTGCTTGAATACTGCTCAGCAGTGTGGGATCCGTACCAGATAGGGTTGATAGAAGAGATAGAGAAGATCCAACAGAGAGCAGCGCGCTTCGTTACAGGATCATTTAGTAATCGCGAAAGCGTTACGGAGATGATAGATAAACTCGAATGGAAGACTCTGCAGGAGAGACGCTCAGTAGCTCGGTACGGGCTTTTGTTAAAGTTTCGAGAACATACCTTCACCGAAGGGTCAAGCAGTATATTGCTCCCTCCTACGTATATCTCGCGAAGAGACAATGAGGATAAAATCAGAGAGATTAGAGCCCACACAGAAGCATACCGACAATCCTTCTTTCCACGAACAATACGAGACTGGAATAGAAGGGAGAACCGATAGAGGTACTCAGGGTACCCACCGCCACACACCGTCAGGTGGCTTGCGGAGTATGCATGTAGATGTAGATGTCTGTCCTGCCCACTGGCCCTGTGGCTGCGCTGCCTGCGGGTCTCTGGTTTTTATAGACGCACAGGGCAGATTCCTGATGTTTGTGTGTGTAAAACTGGTCTAGGTTAGCTACCTTTCGGACTTCGAAATTTTTCTCGCTAGTGCCACGTATAATTTTACTTAGAGGCTCGGCCAGATTTATGCACAGAGCGGATGCTGATAAGGTCTTGTCAGTTGTTGTTTCACTTCTTGGCGGGTCTCAAAGTGTGATTTGGCAGAGTCTCAATAACACGTTAAAAATACTACTCAAGCACAAAGTTTCAGTAATTTTGATGTAATTACCTAGGTACTTTTACTGTTTCTTAAGTGTATAATAGAGATACGGGAACATGGTTACTATTAACCTGGCTTTTCATGTCAGAACACAGAAGACGTAAGGTAGGCTCTGATGAGGCGATGTATGGTGTATAGGTCACGGTGTCTGTGAAAATCTAGTTCTTGTTGGTTTCATAAATAAAGTATGACCTTAAAAAAATTGCACATTAATGTTGCCAAAAGACGAGTAGCTCTCAGACTCACCCTGAGATGCTCTCTGTGTGACGCACCCCTGGATCTCTGTGCGTCACGACTCATGATCAGCGCATGCGCAACACTGGGCTACATACTAGTACAGCGTACAAACAGGGAAATTCACTTACACTAGTGACTTTGACAAATGGCAGGTTGCTACGGCCCAAGTTCTGGGAACGAGCGTCTCTGAAACGGCGAAGATGGTCAGTTGTTCGTATGCTCTGCCACGAGCATCGATGGAACGTGGTTGACGGAAGGTGAAACGACGAATGGGCGACAAGGTTTTGGGCGGATATTGGAGGCTTGTCCGCTGTGTAAAACAGGATAGGCGGCGATCTTGACAGATCTGAAGACAGAACATGATGCCAGTCAGGCAGAAGTGTTTCAGAGGACGCCGTTCAGGTCCGATTGTTGAACAGAGGGCTCTGTAACAGACCCCTGCGTGTTCCCATGTGGGCCCACGCGCGACATCGTCAATTACGACTGATATGGGCACAGGTTAATCGAAATTGGACTCTGGGTCTGTGAAGACAGGTCCCACGGTCGATGGCTCATATTTCTTGGTACACCCTGTGGATGGTCGTGTCCTGACAAACCGTCATCCAGGAGAAAAACAGCTGGAAACACACACCGCGCCACGGACGCCGGCCAGTGTTACACTATGGGCGGCATTCACTTGTGCTACCGTGGGATCTATGCTGATGATATAGTCGCCATTCGTGAATGTCATTGTGGACCACTCGCAAGCCTTCAAGCTTGTTGTCTTCCCCGACGTCGATGTCATCTTCCAGCTGGGTAACTATCCGTGCCACAAGGTCAGAATCGTGTTAGAATGGTTTAAGGAGCATGGCGCAGAGCCCACGTTGTTAGCTACCAAACTAAGCCCGATGGAACACGTCTTGGTCGGTATCGGGAGGCAGTTCCATGCCCAATAGAGATGGGCAAACTCGTTCATCCTAAGGAACTAGTTCACTGCTGATCGTTCTTTTTTGGGAACCGTTCATTTTTACTCGATCACCGTTCATTTGTGCTTGGTAATGGTTCTTATGAAAAACTGAAGGTGACTGAAGGATGGAGGGCACCAAGAGGGGGCACTTGCCTCCCCCCTGGAGTATAGAGATTTTATTCACTACAGAATTCTTCCACACTTTTAGAAGTAATTTCTGTGATTCTGCAGAACCTCTCGTTAGCCAACTGTAGCGTTGTGTGGCTGATCGCAGGGGAATGATGTAGGGTGGCGCACGGAAAACCGGCCCCGAGTAACGACTGCTCGCCAGTTACGGACGAGTGTTGCCCGTTACGAGCAGATACAACAAACAGACAAACATGTAATAATTAGGCAGTGAAGAAATAACAAGCTAACGCAAGCAACAATTGCGAAACAATCGATGACGATGTGTAGAGAGCTGGAGAAGAGAACATGAAAATCTCACGCGACGCGCATGGGCTGTAGCTCATAGTCTTGTAAACCTGTTGGTGGCTGTTTACCAACTTAATAGACCACAAGTCTCTTGTATAAAATTCTTCGTTTCGACTTCCACTACATAGGTATGCTACGTTGTAAACAATAATCGTTTACAACCTAAATATACTTCACGTTGTCTCTGAGTTCGTTGGCGAAGTAGAGACTTTATGGAAGCATAAAATAAAATGTGGTTTTCTCACACGCTTAATAAAAATTTGGTTTTTATGCTGCATTATTAAAGCTGATGCAGCAATAATAATAATAATGAAGTTCATAGTAATAATGTTTTTGGTTTGAAAGCTCCTTCTGAACAAATGTTTTTGAGATAATAAGTACATACGGTTCTATGGTAATCTTTTCAAATGGAGAGGCACCGCTTTTTCTACTGAGCCAAAATGACCCACAACCCACTTTTATTTTTTTGGAAAGAAATCAAACTAGCAGGTAATGCAAACTGGAAGCAACCAAACTTAAAAATAATTAGAGCCTTCCTAAATGTAATGTTTTGTAAATGAAAGATACACGAAAATCGTTTTATATGAATTTTCTTACACTAAAAATTAAGCAAATTATTGAAATTTAGCTGCTATATCAAGTCGATGAAACCAAAAAATATATGAATAACAAAAAAAAAAAAAAAAAACTTGCCCTGTTATAAGTATGTCTTCTTCTGTTCATCGATATAATGAAGTGAGCTAATATGCCCTTTTGTTACCTGAAAAGACGTACCTATTAGATACAACTTAATTTTTTTGTAATTTACGTAACTCTAAAATACTTTTGGATTACCGGTCGTGGACGCTGAATAGCCAGAACCAAGTGGAAGAACAGTTTCGAACACATGTAAAATGGGCGAGCGCAGTGAACGAAACGAACAACTGGATACTGAACTAACTAGGAGCATTCGTCAGTGGAACTGAGACAGGTGGTCATGCGAAGAACGACGAGTGCGGCCGAGGGGGACCGAGACTGAGACGAGCATGCGACCGAGGCTGGAACGAGAACTGCCGAAGTGACCGCCGCGAACTAGTGAACTATGAACCGATCGTTCCTGGGAACTATAAATAGACCGCCGCGACCGAAGTGAACTATGAACCGATCGTTCCTTGGAATTCGGTCCTCGGTCCTTTCGTTCATCTTGGTGAACCGTTCCTTTGCACCCGTTCGTTCGCGAATTACCCATCTCTAATGCCCAGGATTTACGGGAGCTGGTTGACGTGTTTAGACATCTAGTGTGACATACAGCCGAAAACGTTTCAATGACTTGTCGAATTCTAACGTGCAGAATTGCTGCTGTATTTTGTGTTCCGTAGGTAGCCCAAAAGGCTGTAGTACGTACATACACAAGGTGCCCTCCTAGGAGTCGTCAGGCGCATTTTCTCTGGTGTTTCGGTAGATATTTGCAATTTCCCTTTGGCAGCGTGTAGCTGGGGCCAGGCCAGACAAATACTGTTCATCACGTTTTTCATGCGACGCTCAGTGTCGATGGAAAGCGTCGGATTCTTTCCTTGTAACGTCGCGAGTCAAACCGCAAAAGCATTTATTGCAGTAAGCTATCTTGCAGTACGGGCTCGTCGCTTTGGAGCCGGTGGCGGTGACAGCCGCTTGTATCTCGGCGTGATTCACTCGCACCTGTCGCTAGCACGGCCGAGGGAAGCGCTAGTTGTGTCAGTTCCAGCGACAGAATATTCCAGCCCTTAAGAATCTAAATAAACTATACTAATTATGATTCAATTTTGATAGGATTGTATAAATAGCCTTCTGTTATTAAAAAGAAGCTGTTATTAAAGTCTCAGCTTTCTAGATTGGATACTATTAAAAGATATAAAAAACTACGTAAAACTCAAAAAACCAACAGTAGTATGACTAAAATCAGTTGGGATTTATGGCAATTTGTCTTCTACTCTCATTTGGAATTAATACAGAAGCTTACAAAATGTTAGGTCAATGTGTTAGATTCTTTATACTTAAATAACGTTCAACATTTTTCGTTTTCATAATACAAAGTTCAGTAAGAGTCATTATTCATTTGAGAAGTATCTGTTTTACTGCATGAGTAAATGAGAATAAATGAGAGTGTGTATGATGGACATACGAAAAGTCTCAATATTATATTCTATGTCTAGCGTAATGTAACCCTCTCACGGGAAAACGTGCAGCAAGCTCTGACAACTAAAGCTGTAATTCCCCTTACTTGCTGATGACGTATTTCCAAGTTAAAAATGTGAAATGTGTGTGAAATATTATGGGACTTAACTGCTAAGTTCATCAGTCCCTAAGCTTATACACTACTTAACCTAAATTATCCTAAGGACAAACACACACACCCATGCCCGAGGGAGGACTCGAACCTCCACCGGAACCAGCGGCACAGCCCATGACTGCAGTGCCTGAGACCGCTCGGTATGTCCAAGTTGTACTTGTTTTTGTAATAAGCGAGCCAGAATAGTTATTTGTAGAGTGACGTTTTTCTAAAATTATTTCAAGATTAGTTTTTTTTTTGTTTGGTTTGGTGGAACATTTTATTAATATTTGCAGCAGAAAATGACGTAAATGCATCTGTGAATGTTAATTGGAGTAAAACGGTTTAGGTGCGAATGCGATCTTGAAAGATTGATCTGACTGCCTGTTCATTTGATCAACCAATCACATTGAAGTCTTTCCCGTGCTCCATCAAATAGTACATGCGCTGTGAGCAACGGCACTGAGGGGTCGTAGTCTCGCTGTCGGACGCACAGGTCATGTTGAAGGTTGAAAGGGCACAGTACCGCTCGACATTGAAAATAGGTACTACATTCTTCGTTATTCTTGTCAGAACAACATATTTTTTGTAATAATAACTCAATTTCACTTAATACACCGAAGCCAGATACCAGTGTAGGAAAGAATGACAATTTATTTATGTAATTGATCATATGTGCACTCCCACAAAATAAATCCCTATATCCAGTTTGGGGAGATCCGTGAAATGAATGAATGTATGGTCGTCTGCCAACCGCAGATAGTGAATGGGCAATATATAATCAGCTTTGAGACGGTCCTTTGGTCACCTTTGGTGGAACCAAAGAGACGAAATTTACCTGAGCTTTGAGCGCCTGAAATGTGGCTGACCAATACGGTAGCAAGGTGCGCCCCCACCTCGACGGAGGTGCGAGCTGACCTGAAGAACGACCATGTTTCAGCACTCTGGCGCTGGATCTTGTGTTGGTAAGACCTGTCTTAGGTGTGCTCTGTAAAGACAAAAGAGTGGAGAGAATGGTACGCATGTGGAATACTTAAGAGTAGTTTGGAATAATTATTCCTCTATTTCAGGAACTTTTCGGGGGAGAATTAAATCACAGGCGGGTAATATTAAGGGGATCGTAGTAATCTTCGGAAGTGACCAACGGTCACAATGAAACCACGTGTAGCAATAAGTTGAAATACTTGCGAGTGCTAGTACTAAGTGCTAAAGTTAAGCTGAATTACTGGCGTGTGTACTATAAGTTGGAAATATTTAAAAAATGGCGTGTGCAGGACTTGAAATTAGAGACGAGTACTTCCACGTGGTGAGTACTGTGTGAGTCTCAATCTGTGTATGAGATAAAGGATAAAGAGAAGTACTCGTCCATGGTATCAGTTGAGGACTCGCGTGTTTGACGAATATGTTCTTAATATTACTTTGCGTGTTATGTTTCCGTGTGAAGCTTGATTAAAACTATAATACTCTGAGAGTGAAGCAAGGTGAGTCAGCCGTCTATCCAGCAACGCCACTTGGCTTGCATTGCACAGGAAGACGTGCATATACCCTCTAGAGTTTACAGTAGGAAAGAAAAGTTATGAAGTGGGGCAGTGTCGTGTGAAACTGGGATGAATACTAAATGAAGTGGGAAACAGAAAGTGATGTGATTATAACGTTGTGACTATTCCTTGTGTTGTATTCCATGTTGTGTGGTGTATTTCATCTAATTTAAGTATGTGTGATTTGCATGGGAGAGTAGCAAGATAGGTTCAGAGGCAGTGGATTATGCATGTTCCTTTTTGTACCACTCGGTCTGGAGGAAATTTTCGTGATGATGGGTGTGAGAGTCGAAGTGTGAGATATAGCAAAAGATCCACCATCCTATCCAGAAAGTGCACTGTAGAGTTAGATAATTACGAGACCATAAGACATAGAATCACCAATGTAAAGCCATGCCCACTGGGTGGAGTTTCTCATGTGTAATTGTTGTAGAAAATGTAATGGTGTGTTTAGGTTATAGAATTTACCGGAATAAAAAAGATAGTGAAAAGAAAAAGATTGGTGGCCTTTTCCTTCGAATAGTATGTTGTCATGATATCCAGAATTTATAATGTGTGCGCCATTCATATTCAGTGCGATGGCCACGAGTTGATCAAAGCCTTTGGGTAAGAAAGAAAATGTGGTATTGCCAGTGCGTAGTGAACAGTCAGAGTTGTGTAAATTACTATTAGTCTGATGTGCGTTATCCATCTCCGTTGCGTAATATTCAAACAGGAGAATAATTTGTAACTTAATTGTGAGTACTAGAGCTCATGTTACTTGATAAATAAGAATGAATCCACTCGCTTGGCAGACCACTCATCTTGCAGGCCTGACTGCTTGATGCACAGTATGAGCAAGGCATGTGGGTGCCTCTCAAGGTGTCCGAAAAAGTTATGAGTAAAATGAAGAAGGTACCGTTATTTCGCGTTCGGGTTATATAGCCGTGAAATCAGATGCATTTACGGACAGATTGTGAAAATTTGAGCTTTGTGAAGGAATTTGTTGGAGAGTTAAACGCGTGTGAACTCTCGACCTTTGTGAAGAATTACGTAATATTTCATAATCGTTTACGGAATAGTTTGCGAGCGACTTCTTTTAAAGAAATCCACTGAAAAGGGCCGAATGTAAAACTCATGTTGTAGCTGAGTATAAACTGTGAAAATAGCGTAACAATTCGGGTTGAACTTTGGTACATTTCTGGCTGTCTTGCGTGTGTACTAGATGGTATGAGCTGTGAGGTGAGGACAGTGATATAGCTGTTAGTTTTAAATGCGGGATGATGGCACCTGTTTGATTTGGCATCTAAAGCAGATAAAGAACTGTTTGCCGAATTTTGACATTTTTCTAAGAGATGAAACAATCGCCCTCCACCCGAAGATTGTTATAAGGTATTCACATGACATTTAGCTGCTGAGTTAATGCGGACTGTTCTAACGTAAGTATTGACGATGTTTTTCTTCAAAGCTGCTTTTAACATCGTCAGAACAGTATCTACGTTGCAGAGAAGCGAGTTGGTAACCAGACGCCGTACTGAGGTAGGTGAAACTTTTGTGTTGACAGTATGACGAAAGAAGCAGTAAGCAGTTACTGCGAATTATAACCCATCAACGCCGCATCCTGTCACAAAGGAAATGATTTCTGAACCGGAATTTGCATGCTCCAACTACACACTCCAAAAACGAAATTGCTAATATCTGCCAAAGGATCAGAGAAAATTCTCCTGATGACTCTTAGAGGGACACCCGGTGTATATATATATAATAACTTTAATCTACATCTGAAAAAAACTTCTGCTATCTGTCAGAAACTTTATTTCACGGCACAGATTATCAGATAATGTTGTAGCTAAGTGTTACGCTCCTTACAGTGCCAAAGTTATATTCGCTAGAGGAAAATGCGGGTCTTCCTTATTTCTAGTAATGTATTTATACGGAAATACTTGTGTTTTTCTCAGGTTGGAATCGATTATTGACACTAAATGTTGTAAATTAATAAATGTACTTTGAGACTGTGGTTGACATTCCAGCCGGCTGCTGTGGCGGAGCTGTTCTAGGCGCTTCAGTCCGGAATCGCGCTGCTGCTACGGTTGCAGGTTCGAATCCTGTCTCGGGCATGGATGTGTGTGATGTCCTTAGGTTAGTTAGGTTTAAGTAGTTCTAAATTCTAGGGGACTGATGACCTCAGATGTTAAGTCCCATAGTGCTTGAGCCATTTGAACCATTTTTGATATTCCAGTTGTTTAAAGAGATGCATGCAAGTGAATCAAAACATGCTAAATATGTCAAATTCCTTATTGCTATGCCCTCAAAGTTGCCAATTATCCGTATGGAAAAAGTAGCTGACCTTCAACGTTCCAGAAGGTCCACGAAATAGTTTTTCCAATTTAAGTTTTCTTTAATATGCTCTCCCAAAAACTTTGAACTTTCTATCACGCTTTTTATTTTTTGTATTCCTAGTTGATTGGATGTTTTTGACTGTACAAAAGTAGATGAGCTTTTAAAAGTCTAAAGCTAGTTTGACACGGATGAATCTGTGTTCAGTATATGCCGCCTTTAGAATCTGAAGATGGTCATTGCAAGGCCGAAACCGGTTATGACTATGTCACAAGTATGTGACTGCGTCTATAAATAAACAAAAAATTTTTATAAAGCTAATAAACTTGTGCAAAATTCTAACTTTAACAAAAACGTAATTCACTATTTTTCCTATGGCTGCCTCTTTGATACGCTTGACGATAACGCTTATATCATCTAGAAAAATGATTAATTTTGCTTCCTCATGAAAATCAGAGGGCAGAGGATTAACTTAGAGCAAGAACAATACTGATCCAATGTCATTTCTCCCAATAAAGGCGGTATTCTCAGACTTCAACATCACGCTATATTATTATTACAGAGCTTTGCCTTTTGTAAGTAGAGACATTCGCAGTACGGTAAAATTAACAAGAAATATTAACAAACAGTAATTGCCTGCGTTTAACGATTGTCGCTTTATAAGCCAATGAAGTCCCTTGCCTCTGCACATGCAAGAAACAGGAAAGCAAAGGAGTAGAGAAGGCCTTTAAAGGTCTTTCTGTCGACGGTGAAGCTTTTGTTTTGGTATTTCCAAGTCATAAAAAGGGGGATAAAAGAGGGCTTCGAAGCTCGAGCAATTAGCTGAGAGCGTGCTCTCGGGCCAGCGTTCCACTCGGCTCCGACTGGAGCGACGTAAAACGCTTCTGAGCGAGTGGGCGCCATTACGCACTCCGCGCCGGCAGCGGCGGCTGCAGCCGCAGCTCTTACGGAACTGTTCCTCCTGGCACCAGCAGTTGCGTTCTACAACGGCCTCCCCTGTTGGTTCCCTAGTTGAGCACGCAGTTCGGTGTTGCCTCCCGTGACTTTCAGGTCAAACGACTGCTTTATTTTTATCCTTCCACACATGTCGTGACCAAAAGACCCACCTGGCTTTAATACTATGCGCTGGGCCAAGTAAAGCACTGGGATCGAGTCCTGATTTTTATTTTCCTTATTCCGTACTTCAGTCGGTACAAACGGAACCCTTGTATGATCACTTTGCTGTCCGTTTGTCTGTCGGTCCGACTGTTAAGACCCCTTTTTCTACCGAGCGAGCTGGCGCAGTGGGCTAGCACACTGGACTCGCATTCTGGAGGACGACGGTTATATCCCGCGTCCGGCCATCCTGATTTAGGTCTTCCGTAATTTCCCTAAATCGCTCCAGGCAAATGCCGGGATGGTTCCTTTGAAAGGGCACGGCCGATTTCCTTCCCCGTCCTTCCCTAATCCGATGAGACCGATGACCTCGCTGTCTCGTCTCCTCCCCCAAACAATACAACCCCTTTTTCTCAGAAATGGGAAGAGGCATTATGGTGAAGTTTATGTCACATATTAGTGTCTACAATTCCTTGCCGGTCTAAGACATTTAAGCTTCTCAGTCGACGCAGTAAAAATATACGGCCATATATATCACATATTTTGATATTCACAAACTCACTTATCAAAACCTATAGATGAAGTATCTACATCCATGTCGGGTGTTGTAGTCTAGCGGTAAAGCGTGTGCCCGGAAATGGAGAAGTCGCCGACTCACCATTGTGTGTCGCGGATGGATACGATGACCATCGCCTTGTCTGCTGATTTTCGAATGATGTTTGGCATTTGCTGCGCCAGATGTTCCCTTTCCTGGTTCAAGTGGCTCTAAGGACTATAAGACTTAAAATCTGAGGTCATCAGTCCCCTAGACTTAGAACTACTTAAACCTAACTAACCTAAGGACATCACACACATCCATGCCCGAGGCAGGATTCGAACCTGCAACCGTAGCAGCAGCGAGGTTCCGGACTGAAGCGCCTAGAATCGCTCGACCACTGCGGCCGGCTGTTGGCTTTCCTCACACGCTTGACTCTCGACAGGCTAAATGGACAATCATTCCTCTTTCCGGATGACAAGTGTTTTCCGAGAAAAAAAATTCTGAGACGCGGGTTTGCGACCACGTTGCCCACTACTTGTTTGGTGATGGTGAGAAGACAGTTCACTATTTCTGAGCACTGCGTGATCGCACGGAACCCCAAGCACCAGCAACACTTTGTGGGGCGGCGGGTGGAATGAATGTAGTTGCATAACGTTTGGTTTGTAATGTAGAAAAGATGCATTTCCCGGCCGTTTAACCATATGTGGGGCGGCGGGTGGAATTAATTGTTACATAAATGTTCCTATTATTTATGCTTTCTTTTTGCTGTTCTCAACACTGGCTCTCTAACTACAATATTGGCAACCAGAAAGTGATTAGCAAAACGTGAAGCCTGTAATTAGAATTCCTAGTGCCCACTTCATCTGAGAAATACACTTATAGCTACAGCTTATAGCTCTGAGGAATTAGGAGATTGTCTGGGATTCATAATCAAAAGCGATCGTGAAAAAACGTTCGCTATATTCTGAAAGTCACAGATTAAAAAAAAAAAAAAAAGAATCCACACAATCCAACTACCAGAGCAGTTCAGAGTCTAATGCGCTGATGCAACTATAACTGTTCAAATTAAAGGTTTAAGTGAATGCTCGCCATAATCTGATGATAATCTTCATCAAACGCCACGCTAAATAATGGTAGAATGTTTGTCCCGCGACGGCACGTGAAAATACGACATACGCAAACTGAAGATATATCATTAAAGTCATCCAAGAATTAACACTTCACTAGAAAATGATTTCATGGTTACGCGTATCCCGATTAACTTAATACGGCATCCGCGTATCCCGATTAACTTAATACGGCATCCGAGGCTGTTTATAGCAGTGATACCGACGCGACGCGACTCCCGACACAGGTGGTGTGCTATTCAGCTTCTGGAGAGAACTGGGGCCTTTCTCTCTCACGCAGCGTTCTTATATATAAAGCCGCGGTGCGGACGGATAAGGGAACGCCTGATCAAATCGGCTCTCCCAACTAGCCGCTGGGCTAGTAATGCACCGCTTTAAGTTATTGAATAAATCATCGCTTCTTTTGGTGATGGCTGATGAAGCTCTCAGTTTAAATGTGCATTCAACACACAGGTAAGTAATCATAATAAAAGTCTGACGTGGCTAAGTAAAATATTTTGGGCGAGAGAATTAATTTAATTACACTGCACGCAGTAGACGAGCTCTGAACTTGCCCTTTGGAGATACGCTATCGCTATAGTTTTATAGTTATTCAGATGAAACTTCTCACATCTTTATGGTTATAGCGGATCTCCATTCTACTTAAATATAAACATCCTAGCCTTATTTATTAGCCTACTTAATCTATCTTGCTTCCTTAATTTTTAAGACAAAAAACCAGAAAATCATGAATTTCAACTAAAATCTTAATTTGTGAGATCCAAAGTACTGTTTCTATTAAATTATTATGAAAAAGGAATCTAAATATAAATTTTTAAGTCTCTAGCTCTTTTCTGTTGCGCCAATGATTTTTACAGAAAAACGCCCAAATTTCGAAAATGGTTAAAGTTATTGAACTGACATTCAACACATGTTGATTTAGTATTACTCCTGACATGCTAGAAACGTTTCAGGTTATTTACTTGATATTTAAAGTATTGCGCAACATTTATGACGTCAGAGCTAGTTACAGCGGACTAGGCTGGCACACAATGGAAAGACTGATGTGAGTTTTATACAGCGTGAGTAGGCTGCTTCCCTACAACTTCTCAGATTTTCCCCAGAACTCGCTCCATAACCCATCTTGTGGCTGGATTGTCCATGACAGGAGAAGCTGAAGCACACACCCACTTTTTTTGTTGTTGTTAAGATTGAACTACCAACGGCAGTCACATTGACATGCATCAATAATTCCGCAGCGAGTAGCACCATACAGCGTCCTCGCTTCTTAACAAGACGACCTCTTCTGTTTTTCTTCCTGTTTCATACCTGACGAAGTCTGGCTTTCATTTACTTTTTCCTCAGTAATTGAAAAAATAAAAAAAAATAACGACATTCTTTCCCCATTTTCCTTGATGCATTCTGGCCTTCTTAGAACCTATGCATTCTACTGCTGTTAGTTCTGAGGGGGAGAACGGGACATAGTGGCCAGACCTTGTGTTGTGACACTACCCACTTTGCCCCCAACCAACACCCCCCCTCCCCCCCTCCCACCGTTCCCTCAGGTGAAGAAAACAGCTCGTGGGATCGCCCCTCGCTCGGACCACGGGTTTTCCAGTCTTCGTTTTAACCTAGTCTTCACCTCTCAGCGATGCGAGGAGTCGCCAGAAACAACAAGTGGTTCGGTTTCTACGTAAAACTGTAGAGCCACTTTCCCTGGTTGGATTAAGAGTGTAGGTTAGGATCACACACCTCGCCGAAATGGCAAGAAATGGCGTCCAATAGAAAGACTTGTACTAAGCTATTGAGTCACACGAGATTATAATTATCTAAAGTGTATATAGATAATTAAGTTCGTATGGATCCCTCCAACTCGCTCTTGTCCTGTTTTTTATTTTACAATATCACTCCCTAGGCTAGAGAATATTGGAACGCATTCAGTCACACAGTTAAAGAAAATATATATCTACTTTCATTTTTCATTCTGGAAACAATCTTCTAGGTTTTGACCAAGCCATTTCTGCGCAATACCCATTCTTCCAGGGGAGCTATTACAGCAAAATACCCAGGAGAGTTTCTGTGAAGATAGGAGAAGAGGTAATGGTGGAAGTAAAGTTGTGAGGGCGGATCCTAAGTCGGGTGTAGATAACTTAGTCGGTAAGAGCTTTGGCCGCGAAGGCAAGGATTCGGGTTCGAGTTCCGGTGTGACGCACAGTTTTAATCTGCCACTAAGTTTCATAACAGCACAAACTTCTCAGTAAAGTGAACATTCATTCTGCTCAAAAAATATTTTACACAGGTTGCACTTCTGTGCTCGTGTTTGTTTTTAGATTCAAAACGGAGTAGGAAACGAAAGAATAAGTCTTACGAAACTAGAAAAATAGCATTATTATGGAATGTAAATAATACAATAACCAAAGCAAACAACTAGACGTGGCTGGAACCCCGAGAGAATTTTGTCAGTGTACATTGCCGCGAAAGCACTCATTCCTATAAAATAAAGACACTCTGTTCAAAGTAACTGTCTTTTAAAATTGTAAGCCGGTCGGTGTGGCCGTGCGGTTCTAGGCGCTTCGGTCTGGAACCGCGTGACCTCTACAGTCGCAGGTTCGAATCCTGCCTCGGGCATGGATGTGTGTGGTGTCCTTAGGTTAGTTAGGTTTAAGTAGTTCTAAGTTCTAGGGGACTGATGACCACAGATGTTAAGTCCCATAGTGCTCAGAGCCATTTGAACCATTTTAAAATTGTAAAATTAAAATATGATGTTGGTAACTTTCAGTACCGTATGGCCCGAACTCCTGCATTACATAGCTGTTGAATTTTACGTATTTTATATTCATACAACGGGATGCGATTAGTTTACCAACTGACTTTATCAGACAATGAGACGAATGTAGTACGACTTTTAAGATTTTATGAGAAGCGTGACTCCATCCCTAAACCGTTAAGGAGAGGGCTTTAATGTGTCAACGGAGTGGCTGGTTAATTCTGGGTTTTCGTCAGCTATCAGCTATCAATGGCCACGAAAGCCTGCAGACTGACACAAAACGCTTGAACGGGCGAGAGGTTTGTACCGCCATCAGAAGACTGGAGATCCTTCGCAAAAGAAGAGGTAACTTACTATACGATCTGACCTTTCTCTCCCGGTGTTATGATAATGACGTTATTCCTAAATTCAGCACTCTGTGCAGACAGTGAAAGCCAGGAGGATCTATCAAAGGGCGAGCAAAACACTTCTTCGTGAAAGAATCTAGCAAATACGCAGAGACCTGAATTACGTTAGCTCCGTTTTAATTGATCTTCACTTTTCCCTGGCGGCAACTCTCTCACCCAAGGACTGGGATAAAGTGGACAGGATAACGTTTGACCATTCAACAAGGTTTTCGGATTTCAAGGCTATGAAACAAAAAGAGAAGTTCGAGAAACTAGCGGTTAAAGTGCACAAAGAAGACGCCACACTGTGGATCAGAAACAAGTAGTGGTGAACCTCTCGTCAGAAGTACTGGATGAAGCAGCTGTTTCAGTTCTGGGCAAAGGTCTGAATTTCGCAACTACACAGAAGAGAATACCTGTTGAAGAAATCGTAAGTGCCACCGACGAAGTAAGACAAGACGTGTCGAGAGTTCTATGAAATTCGAAACCTCCAGTTTCCAAAGACATCAGCGTAGGGGAGGAAATCTCTTAATGAACTCATGAGAAAAGAAAGCACCGTTATAACGAAATCGTATAAGAGGAATACTACCGTTGTTTTGGACGCTGTGGATTATCACAGGAAGATGGAACAACTACTAGCAGATCCTGTGTACCGCAAGTTAAAAAACGATCCGACGAACAGAATGGTTCGGAAAGTAAAAAACCCGATATCAGACTCCAGACTGGACAGCTCTATTACAAAGAATCTAACACCTTGAATACCTGTCTCACCTAGAATGTATGGACTACCCAAGATATATAACGAACCGGTTCTTTTGAGGCCTATCGTCAGTCGGATGAACTCGACAACTTATTTTTAACACGTCATTTATAAACTGAGATATCTAGTTGTTAAAACAAATACTTTAGTCAAAGATTCGAAACAGTTTTTAGACATTATACGCACTGTGAATATATCTGCAGGTGACATTCTTCTTAGCTTCGATGTGACATCGTTATATACTAACGTCGCACTGCCAAAAGAATCAAATGTCTCTACGCACTATAGGACTTAACGTCTGAGGTCATCAGTCCCCTAAACTTAAAGCTACTTAAACCTAACTAACCTAATGACAACACACACATCCACGCCAGAGGCAGGATTCGAACCTGCGATCGTAGCAGCAGCGCAGTTCCGGACTGAAGCGCCCAGAACCGCTCGGCCACAGCGGCCGGCGGCCGACTGTCAGATACAATGATGATAAGGGAGGAAGTTGCTCCAGATGCTTGTGACTTAATTGAATTATATCTTCGTTCGAGCTACACTCCTGGAAATGGAAAAAAGAACACATTGACACCGGTGTGTCAGACCCACCATACTTGCTCCGGACACTGCGAGAGGGCTGTACAAGCAATGATCACACGCACGGCACAGCGGACACACCAGGAACCGCGGTGTTGGCCGTAGAATGGCGCTAGCTGCGCAGCATTTGTGCACCGCCGCCGTCAGTGTCAGCCAGTTTGCCGTGGCATACGGAGCTCCATCGCAGTCTTTAACACTGGTAGCATGCCGCGACAGCGTGGACGTGAACCGTATGTGCAGTTGACGGACTTTGAGCGAGGGCGTATAGTGGGCATGCGGGAGGCCGGGTGGACGTACTGCCGAATTGCTCAACACATGGGGCGTGAGGTCTCCACAGTACATCGATGTTGTCGCCAGTGGTCGGCGGAAGGTGCACGTGCCCGTCGACCTGGGACCGGACCGCAGCGACGCACGGATGCACGCCAAGACCGTAGGATCCTACGCAGTGCCGTAGGGGACCGCACCGCCACTTCCCAGCAAATTAGGGACACTGTTGCTCCTGGGGTATCGGTGAGGACCATTCGCAACCGTCTCCATGAAGCTGGGCTACGGTCCCGCACACCGTTAGGCCGTCTTCCGCTCACGCCCCAACATCGTGCAGCCCGCCTCCAGTGGTGTCGCGACAGGCGTGAATGGAGGGACGAATGGAGACGTGTCGTCTTCAGCGATGAGAGTCGCTTCTGCCTTGGTGCCAATGATGGTCGTATGCGTGTTTGGCGCCGTGCAGGTGAGCGCCACAATCAGGACTGCATACGACCGAGGCACACAGGGCCAACACCCGGAATCATGGTGTGGGGAGCGATCTCTTACACTGGCCGTACACCACTGGTGATCGTCGAGGGGACACTGAATAGTGCACGGTACATCCAAACCGTCATCGAACCCATCGTTCTACCATTCCTAGACCGGCAAGGGAACTTGCTGTTCCAACAGGACACTGCACGTCCGCATGTATCCCGTGCCAGCCAACGTGCTCTAGAAGGTGTAAGTCAACTACCCTGGCCAGCAAGATCTCCGGATCTGTCCCCCATTGAGCATGTTTGGGACTGGATGAAGCGTCGTCTCACGCGGTCTGCACGTCCAGCACGAACGCTGATCCAACTGAGGCGCCAGGTGGAAATGGCATGGCAAGCCGTTCCACAGGACTACATCCAGCATCTCTACGATCGTCTCCATGGGAGAATAGCAGCCTGCATTGCTGCGAAAGGTGGATATACACTGTACTAGTGCCGACATTGTGCATGCTCTGTTGCCTGTGTCTATGTGCCTGTGGTTCTGTCAGTGTGACCATGTGATGTATCTGACCCCAGGAATGTGTCAATAAAGTTTCCCCTTCCTGGGACAATGAATTCACGGTGTTCTTATTTCAATTTCCAGGAGTGTATTTTAAGTACAATGTTGAACTCTGTGAACAGGTTGACGGCCTTGCTATGGGCTCTCCGATATCGCCAGTTGCAGCTTACATTTTTATGGAAAATTTGGAGCAACAGGCATTACGTAGTGCTCCTTTGAAGCCGTCTTGTTGCCTCCGCTGTGTGGACGATACATTTGTTATATGTCCACGCAACGAAGAATAACTTCTTGCGTTCCACAATTGAAGGGGTCGGAGAGATGTAGTCATAAGCCACACTTTTGTCAAAATTGTGATATTCATGCTATGACATTCTTTACGATTCCCTACTCATCTTGGATTGAAGAAGTTCCGTCTTTCTCAAACAGATGGCAGGTGATAACGTAGTGTAGTTCTATACTCTGCCACTTGGTGTCTTTTTCAGAAGATACATAGTCACAAGTCATATCAAATTGGTTGAATGCTCACGTATATCTGAAGGTGCTTCGCACATTCTAGGCGCATATGGCAGTGACAGTAGTGTAAATGAGGATTCTGATCCTTTTGACAGTGATAGTGAAGAGTATTGGTGTCCATCAAGCAACAGTACTAGCTCAGAAGATGTTTCGGTAACTATACGAAAATATTTTCTACTGGTGATCATTGTTCAGTGGCTTGTGACTTTGTTTCTCGTAACATTACTCTCACAGTTGATCGTCGTCTTTTGTGTTAATGAGAAACCTTTAGAGTCTAATTTTAATGGCCACTGATTGCGGTGATAATATAGTTTTTATCGCTATAAACTTGTAAGAATATAATTATCATCAATGCCATTTCAGCGGCAAATAATGATTTGTGTGGCTTGTGATTATATCTCACGCAAGTTCTGTGACTATTTTTCTATTCATATTACAGCTTGAAATAATTAGAACAAATGAAGTATCACCCCGGAAACCAAGCTCTTCAAGATAAAGAAAGCGTAATATTGATCAGTGGAAAAAAAATTAAGGCCAAACGTCGACGTAACGTGGGTCAGCAGTATGTGTCTTCTAAATTCAACAGGACTGTTCAGGCAGCATCTTTGCGAAGTCCCCATAGTGCTATACGAAACTACTAGGAAAAGAAAATATTTTCCACTCGTTTTGAGACATAGGAAATTTTAATTCTCAGAATACTTACCTAATGTGTTTTATGATAATGGTACCAAAAAAGCGAAGGTTCGTTTGATCTTTTTTTAAAACACGAATGGACCATTTGTCACAAATTTACTTTACCTTGTTCTGCTTCACATTTCTTTACTTCGCAGCTATCGAAAAAAGACTACAAAGCAAATTTCATTTAGAGCTCTGACATTTTCATACAATTTGGAAGTAAATGGAATGGAAGCCATGATTTGCAAGCAAGCTTTCCTCAGGGTTCATGGCTTACAGAACCATAAAAGAAGAGCGAGGAATATGCAACAGCAAATGAAGTTGGGTCGCGCAGTTTAAAAAGATGATCGAATAGGTTTGTATATTACATTTTACTATAAGATATCCGTTTTAACCAAATAAAATAATGTTCAAATATAATAATAACACAAAGTAATGTATCAACTCATGTGCTCTTTTCTTTCAGGCAAACATGTCAATCATCCACATAAATTTCAAGATGAAACTGTGCAAGGTGTCAGAGACTTCCTCAATGCTATACCAAAATATAACAGTCACTATAGAATACAGCAGAACCCAAACAAAGTATATTTTGGATGTGATCTCTCAACTGCATCCTTATTTCAGGACAAATACTCTGAAAACTGCAAGGAAAAGAGTGTCCCTACTGTATCACAAAGCAAATTCACTGCAATTTTTGTGTCCGAATTAAACATAGACTTCAAATTGCCGGAAAGCGACACCTGTTCAACATGTGATGCCTTTCTAACAGCAACGAGTAACCCAGAATTACGTGCAGAAGAAATTACGAACAGGAGAAAACAACATGAATAGCATCTAAGGAAGGTTGATAGCGGGCAAAATGTGATCATATCTTTAACTTCTCTGGCTAAAGAGAAAGTGAAAGAATACCACGTAATATCAATGGAAATGCAACAAACGTTTCCCACGCTAAAACTAGCAGTTGGCCCAGCGTTCTACAAGAGAAAAATGTGGACGTATAACTACGGTATCCACGATTGTGGATCAAACAAGGGATACATGTTTCTGTGGAGTGAGAAGGACGGAGGAAGGGGTTCAGATGAAGCTGGGAGCTGTTTATTAAAATTCTTGAAGTTAACTTACCCTCAAGCCAAAAATCTTCACATAATCGCAGATAACTGTACGGACCAGGCAAACAATTGGTATCTTATTGACCTGGAAAGGACTCTCGTTGCCACCAAAAGATGACTATAATAACCACATCTGTTTCAGCTGTCAATAAAATATAGAAAGCCAAATCAAATTAATCAGAAAAAGATTGATGACATACTGTCTCTTACACATACGTACCTGCAGCATATAAAAGCTTTTTTCGGTCATGTGCTGGAAATAATGTGAACGATGATGACATAGAAGAACTTCCTTGATTTCACATGTGCAGTACAAAACAAAATATTACACTGACTTATCTGTTACGTATGTGTGTATGTGAAAGTGCAAAAATTGTTAAAAATTACTAGCTGTTATATAATCATCAAAATAAAACCTTAAAAACGTATTTTGTGTTCTAAATTATTTTCAGGAAGACACAGTCATAAGCCGTTTCCGACCACATCATAATTAAAATTACTCTCAAATTAATATTACATAACACAAAGAAGGTCGTGTATTTTACACAAGGTTTGAAATGTATTAAAGAATAATTAAAAGCAAAAAGGAAGTGTCTATTTTGTTTTGATCATTTTTATACTTCCATGAAACTTTAAAGTCGCTGTATCTCAAAACTAGTTGAATGTGGCTTATGACAATATCTCTCCGCACCCTTCAATTTTTAAATGGATTTCACCCCAAAATCGAAATTACCTTGGAAGCTGATAGTGAGGTAGGTCTCCTGTTCCCAGATGTGTTGGTATACAAAACATCTGATTCAAATGGTTCAAATGGCTCTAAGCACTATGGGAAATCCCTAAGTCATAGGGACAGGTTGTGCAGCCACGTGGAACTGAGCCACGACGATCGAGAACTATGTTAAAACTGATACCTAAAACATTCATTGAAAACACTAAACCTGCGTCCAGACACGCTACGAAAAGTCTAAAGACAGCGTCGAAGTAGTGAAACGAGTTCATTAAAATTAGGACCATGCCTATAAAACTATTATTAACCAAATTATTAAGATTTACACTAAAAATTGATTATAAAGTCAACAAAAATGATGCAGACATTCAATATATGCATCTGACAAACAGTTACGTAGATCTTGACCCCATCTGGGGAATGACTACGTTTCTATTATCGTTAAGGAAATACACATGTAGTTATAAGTTATTCTCTAAATAATTTACATATACATCTATACTCTGCAAGCAACAGTGCGTGGCGTTGGTTATTTTATATACCAGTGCTATATCGCCCTTTCCTGTTCCAGTCCCGTACATCTACATCTACATCTACATCCATACTCCGCAAGCCACCTGACGGTGTGTGGCGGAGGGTACCCTGAGTGCCTCTATCGGATCTCCCTTCTATTCCAGTCTCGTATTGTTCGTGGAAAGAAGGATTGTCTGTATGCTTCTGTGTGGGCTCTACTCTGTCTGATTTTATCCTCATGGTCTCTTCGCGAGATATACGTAGGAGGGAGCAATATACTGCTGGACTCTTCGGTGTAGGTAGGTTCTCGAAACTTTAACAAAAGCCCGTACCGAGCTACTGAGCGTCTCTCCTGTAGAGTCTTCCACTGGAGTTTATCTATCATCTCCGTAACGCTTTCGCGATTACTAAATGATCCTGTAACGAGGCGCGCTGCTCTCCGTTGGATCTTCTCTATCTCTTCTATCAACCCTACCTGGTACGGATCCCACACCGCTGAGCAGTATTCAAGCAGTGGGCGAACGAGCGTACTGTAACCTACTTCCTTTGTTTTCGGATTGCATTTCCTTAGGATTCTTCCAATGAATCTTAGTCTGGCATCATTTATATGATCATTCCATTTTAAATCACTCCTAATGCGTACTCCCAGATAATTTATGGAATTAACTGCTTCCAGTTGCTGACCTGCTATTTTGTAGCTAAATGATAAGGGATCTATCTCTCTATGTATTCGCAGCACATTACACTTGTCTACATTGAGATTCAATTGCCATTCCCTGCACCACGCGTCAATTCGCTGCAGATCCTCCTGCATTTCAGTACAATTTTCCATTGTTACAACCTCTCGATACACCACAGCATCATCTGCAAAAAGCCTCAGTGAACTTCTGATGTCATCCACAAGGTCATTTATGTATATTGTGAACAGCAACGGTCCTATGACACTACCCTTCGGCACACCTAAAATCACTCTCACTTCGGAAGACTTCTCTCCATTCTGTTATCTAGGAACTCTTCAATCCAATCACACAATTGGTCTGATAGTCCATATGCTCTTACTTTGTTCATTAAACGACTGTGGGGAACTGTATCGAACGCCTTGCGGAAGTCAAGAAACACGGCATCTACCTGGGAACCCGTGTCCATGGCCCACTGAGTCTCGTGGACGAATAGCGCGAGCTGGGTTTCACACGACCGTCTTTCTCGAAACCCATGCTGATTTCTACAGATTTCTAGTCTCCAGAAAAGTCATTATACTCGAACATAATACGTGTTCCAAAATTCTACAAGTGATCGCCGTTAGAGATATAGGTCTATAATTCTGCACATCTCGATTCGGGGGAGGGCGATTGTTGGTAAGCGTCTGTGAGGGCTTGAATGTCTCTTACTTCATCTTCAAAGCCTTTCACGTGATATGCATAGGAGGACTCCTCGAGGAACGCAGCTTTCAGAGTTTTGGCAGTAAAGCACACTCCGACACAGAAAGCCTCTCTTGTAGCGTCTGCCAGGGGAGTTGGCTGAGCATCTGCGTGACGCTTTCGCGCTTACTGAAAGAACCTGTAACGAAACGTGCTGGTTTTATTTGGATCTTCTTTATTTCCCACATCAATCATGTCTGGTACAATTCCCAGATTGATGTCCAACATTCACTCATTGGTCGAACGAGTGTTTGCTGATGGACTACATTTCCTGAGAATTCTTCCAATGAATCTCAGTCTGGCATCTTCTTAGACTGTGGTTAATGTTATGTGGCTGTTCCCCTTCAAATCGCTCCATACGCAACCTCCTAGATACTTTAATGAGGTAACTGTTTCCAGTGATTGTTCTGCAAATGTGTAACCATACAATAAAGGGTCTTCCTGTCTGTGTGTTCTTGGTAATTACATTTATTTATATTGAGGGTCAGCTGTCGCTCCCTGCATCAATCGTCAACCCTCTGCATGTCTTTCTGCATTTCGCTACAGTTTCATAGCGTTGCGACTTCTCTGTATACAGCAGCGTCATCTTCGGAATGCCTCATGGAACTCCTGACGTTATCTACTGGGTCATTTATACATATTGTCAAAGGTAATTGTCCAGTAACACTCACCCGGGGCACACCCGAAGCTACTTCTACGTCAGGAAACTTACCTCCGTTCAGAATGATAAGGTGCATTCTGTTTTAACCTCTTAACGCCGGGCGCCGCGAATTCGCACCATACCAGTGCGACTCTCAACAACTGTACAGGTTAACCGTTTTCGGGCGCCAGTGCCGGTGAGTACAGATTCTACACGAAGCTACTAACACGTCTGATATGTGCTGCCACGTCCTGACTTTTTCGGGTACTTCTAGAGCGATGTCTTTCTTCCATCAAGAAATTTATTCAGACATTAAGGGGTTAACTTAATTTCGTTCACCACATACAATGTTTCTGGAAAGCCTACAGCTGTGTCATTCATTATCTAAATAATGAAAACTACATCAGTTACTTATTCTTTCAGGCTTAGAACAATACGTTCTGAGAATTTATTCTCATTTTCAAGTCAGTTTGTTGACATGAGCCGGCCGCGGTGGTCTAGCGGTTCTAGGCGCTCAGTCCGGAACCGCGCGACTGCTACGGCCGCAGGTTCGAATCCTGCCTCGGGCATGGATGTGTGTGATGTCCTTAGGTTAGTTAGGTTTAAGTAGTTCTGAGTTCTAGGGGACTGATGACAACAGATGTTAAGTCCCATAGTGCTCAGAGCCATTTTTTTTTGTAGACAGGAATATTTTTGGTGTTTCATGTGTAGCTGTCTGTCTCACTTTCGTTTCTAGTGCTATACTGTAATCTTAAAATCGGAAAACATTAATCTCAGTTTTTAAGTGCTGATTTTACACTACTGGCCATTAAAATTGCTACACCACGAAGATGACGTCCACAAATGCGAAATTTAACCGACAGGAAGAAGATGCTGTGATACGCAAATGATTAGCTTCTCAGAGCATTCACACAAGGTTGACGACGGTGGCGACACGTACAACATGCTGACATGAGGAAAGTTTCCAGCCGATTTCTCATACACAAACAACAGTTGACCGCTGTTGCCTGGTGAAACGTTGTTGTGATGCCTAGTGTAAGGAGGAGAAATGCGTACCATCACGTTTCGGACTTTGATAAAGATCGGATTGCAGCCTATCGCGATTGCGGTTTATCGTATCGCGACATTGCTGCTCGCGTTGGTCGAGATCCAATGACTGTTAGCAGAATATTGAATCATTGGGTTCAGGAGGGTAATATGGAACGCCGTGCTGGATCCCAAGGGCCTCGTATCACTAGCAGTCGAGATGACAGGCATCTTATCCGTATGGCTGTAACGGATCGTGCAGCACGTCTCGATCCCTGAGTCAACAGATGGGGACGTTTGCAAGACAGCAACCATCTGCACGAACAGTTCGACGACGTTTGCAGCAGCATGGACTATCAGCTCGGAGACCATGGCTGCGGTTATCCTTGACACTGCATCACAGACAGGAGCGCCTGCGATGGTGTACCCAACGACGAACCTGGGTGCACGAATGGCAAAACGTCATTTTTTCGGATGAATCCAGGTTCTGTGTACAGCATCGTGATTGTCGCATCCGTGTTTGACGACATCGCGGTGAACGCATATTGGAAGCGTATATTCGTCATCGCCATACTGGCGTATCACCCGGCGTGATGGTATGGGGTGCCATTGGTTACAGGTCTCGGTCACCTCTTGTTCGCATTGACGGCACTTTGAACACTGGACGTTACATTTCAGATGTGTTACGACCCGTGGCTCTACCCTTCATTCGATCCCTGAGAAACCCTACATTTCAGCAGGATAATCCAGGACCGCATGTTGCAGGTCCTGTACGGGCCTTTCTGGATACAGAAAATGTTCGACTGCTGCCCTGGCCAACACATTCTCCAGATCTCTCACCAATTGAAAATGTCCGGTCAATGGTGGTCGAGCACCTGGCTCGTCACAATACGCCAGTCACTACTCTTGATGAACTATGGTATCGTGTTGAAGCTGAATGGGCAGCCGTACCTGTGCATGCCATCCAAGCTCTGTTTGACTCAATGCCCAGGTGTATCAAGGCCGTAATTACAGCCAGAGGTGGTTGTTCTGGGTACTGATTTCTCAGGATCTATGCACCCAAATTGCGTGGAAATGTAATCACATGTCAGTTCTAGTATATTTGTCCAATGAATACCAGTTTATCATCTGCATTTCTTCTTGGTGTAGCAATTTTAATGGCCAGTAGTGTAGAAATGGTATTTTTCTTTGTCTAATTACACCTATTGAGCCTCCTCCATTGTACAGAATGTTACACACACGCAAATCACCACTTACACTTGCGGCGGAGCGGGTTGGTCTCTCATTATCCTTTAAACAATCAGTCCACCTACCTGGATAGGTTTCAGGTTGTCTGCCCCTTTACTCTGCGATGGTAGACACTGGTTTAGCCGACAAAAGCAGCGTTGACGAAAATTCGACTAAATACTTACCACGCAAAGGCCACATAACTCCAGTCCGTGGGCAGTAACTGTAAGTTAGTTACACTATCGAGCGTTCGGGATTCTTGCATGAGTCATTTGAAAAAAATGTCAGAATTTCCTTGAAGTTGGTTTATTGTCTTTAAAACATGGAAAATGGCTATCAAGTCAGTATATAATGTCCCGACATCAATTATGCAATCTGTCCGCAGTTCGTGATGTTGCGGTAGCGTTCTCATTTCCCACGCACGGGGTCCCGGGTCGATTCCTGGCGGGTCAGGGATTTTTCCTGCCTCGAGATGACTGGGCGTTGTTGTGTCGTTTTCATCATCGTCAATCATCCCAATTATGGTAGGAGGAGGGCAACGTCAAACCATGTCCACTAGGATGTTGCCTAGTACAGCGGTGCGGGTCTCCCGCATCGTCCCCTACGCTTTTCGGAGTATGGGACTTCATCATCACTACTGTGACTGTTAAAAGGTCACACTTAACAGTCACTGACCCACGAGCACTGCAAGTGGTTCAAGTGGCTCTAAGCACTACGGGACTGAAAATCTGAGGTCATCAATGGTTCAAATGTTTCAAATGGCTCTGAGCACTATGGGACTTAACATCTTAGGTCATCAGTCCCCTAGAACGTAGAACTACTTAAACCTAACTAACCTAAGGATATCACACACACCCATGCGACCGTAGCAGTCGCGCGATTCCAAACTGAAGCGCCTAGAACCGCTCGGCCACCGTGGCCGGCAGGTCATCAATCCCCTTAGACTTAGAAATACTTAAACCTAACTAACCTATGGACATCACACACATCCATGCCCGATGCAGGATTCGAACCTGCGACCGTAGCAGTCGCACGGTTCCTGACTGAAGCCACGAGCCCTTGAAAGCTAACACATTCAGTCGTTCAGTCGGCTTCTTGTAAAGAAGCGCTCACCATAATGTATCGTAATCTGCACGAAACACGCCACGTGAAGTAACGTACGACATGAAATGTTCACACGATAATATCACCTTAAACAAACCACATCAAATACTCACAAAATACTCAACACTGTAGTCACTTTTCGTTGTGACACGAGACCGATCAGACACTCGAATTTCTTCATTATGGTGAGCGCTTCTTTACAAGAAGCCGACTGAACGACTGAATGTGTTAGCTTTCAAGGGCTCGTGGCTTCAGTCAGGAACCGTGCGACTGCTACGGTCGCAGGTTCGAATCCTGCCTCGGGCATGGATGTGTGTGATGTCCTTAGGTTAGTTAGGTTTAAGTAGTTCTAAGTTCTAGGGGACTGATGACCTCAGAAGTTAAGTCCCATAGTGCTCAGAGCCATTTGAACCATTTTTTTTAGAAATCACGAAATTCCGAAACTACATAAAATTTAATGAAAACGTAATACGATTCCTTTCCACAAAATAAATTTAAAATAAAGTTAATGCTCAATGCATCCCTTCTGGATGACTTTTGCAAAATCAAGCTCACTCGGACCTGCGTCACGAATTCCCCTAATGCACAACAACTTTCTGGCGCATACGTTTACATAGTTTTAATGAAATATCACATTCTCACTTTATGTATGTCCTCCATTCAATCTTTCAGTCTCTCCAAAACAGTCACACAACCAAAACACGATGAAATAATTATTTTCCGAAGTACTTTTAATTACATCAGAAATCTGTGGCAATGAAACTAAAGAAAATTCCAAAAAAATTAGGTTGTGTGAACCTATCTTCTTGGGTGTAGTTTCAATTGATGCTGTAGATGAATGCATTACAGTTCGTAAACCTAGTTTCACAATGCCAACACGGTAATTATGTCTTTTAGGTAAAAATTTATATCTTCGAAAATACTGAAGTTTTTGATTTGAAATTTAAAAGTACGGTTGTGTTATCCACAGACTTTGATATGCTAAGTATGGAAAAGACCGATTAATATTTGATAATACTTCTTCAAACTCATAGAGTGTATGTGTAACGCATTGCTTGCAGTGTTAGACATGTAGACGGCTCGCACTACCCAGTAGCCAGCGTCAGCTGTAACAGCTTGAGAATCAAAATCTGCTCTCCTCCCGATTTCATGGCAAGCTACGCTTTGAATGCCAGATGACAACTCGTAATAATTTGCTACGTTGCACACTGTTTGTTTTAGCAATCAAAACTAGCTACAAAGATATTACGATACTGTGGTTTCACAAAGAGTTTGTACACGGTCAGAAGTGTTACAGTGTTTTTAATGTCAACAAATGCATTTGAAAATGGGAATAAATTCTGGAAACGCGTTGTGCTACGCATGAAAAAATAAGTAACTGGTACAGGTTTCATTATTTAAATCACGTCTTCTGTTTGCTAGGAACTCTTCATTCCAAGCACACAGATGATTCGTTATTCTACACGTTCGTATTTTGTACAGTAGGCGGTAGTGCAGAACTGTCAAGTCTACATGGGCTTAGTATCTACTGCTTTCTTGGACTCGTACAAGAACAGAGCGAGCTGGCTTTCACACGATTGTTCTTTTTAGAATCAATGTTGATTCCTACAGAGGAGATTTTCGGTATCGAGAAATGTCATAATAAGGAAGCATAAAACATGTTCCAAAACAGTACAACAACGTCAGAGATATAAAGCTATAGTTTTGTGGTTCTGTTGAAAACGGGAGTGACCTGTGCTTTTTCCAATCATTAGGAACGTTTCGCTCCTCATTAGATCTACAGTATACTGCTCTACAAGAGGAGGAAGTTTTGTCGCATACTATGCAGGTTCGCAGCTCGTGGTCTTGCGGTACCGTTCTCGCTTCTCGCGCACTGGGTCCCTGGTTCGATTCCCGGCGGGGTCAGGGATTTTCCCTGCCTCGAGATGACTGGGTGTTGTGTCGTTTTCATCATCATCATTCATCCTAATTACTGTCGGAGGAAGGCAATAGCAAACCACCTCCGATAGGATCTTTCCCAGTCAGCGGTGCGGGTCTCCCGCATCGTCCCCTACGCTCCTCGGAGTATGGGACATCATAGTCATTATCATCACTCTGTGCAGAATCGAGTTGGTATCCCGTCAGGTCCCATGTCCTTTCCTCCGTTTAGCTATTCCAATTGCTTTTCTACCTCTTGGTCACTTATTTTGATATGTCATTTTGTCATTCGTGCGATGGTTTAAAGGAGGAACTACAGTGCGATCTTCCTCTGTGAAACAGTTTTGGAAACAGACGATTAGTATTTGGGCCTTTTCTGTGTCATCGTCCGTTTCAACGCTGTTGTGGTCACTGAGTGTCTGGACAGATGCTTTCGATCCAATTACTGTTTTAACGTAAGACCGAAACGTCTTAGCATATTTTCTGTCAAATCGGTGGATACAATTATACTTTAGAATTCGTTGAGCACTTCTCGCTTAGTCCCCCTTACGCTAATCTTATCTTCGTTTACTTTTTACAACCCGAATACGGAGGCAAAAACAGAGGTTTATCCACAAGTACACAAGCCACTATCACCAGAACGAGAGGTTTATTCAGTTATTCTATCAGTCGTTATGTTTATTTAACGAGATTTTGGTAACTTAATGAATGCAAGATTGTCATTTGACTAACAGACGACTGCAGCATCAAGGTGAACAAAGTTGACAAGTTGACTAGAGTTTGTGGGGTTCCGTTTGTAGTGTGTAAAATTGAGTGAAGCCAATTATTTTGCTTGAAGTGATTTACAATATTTATGTCTAACTACTTTGTAACCCTAATCATGGTTCCTGTGTAGCCGAATTGACTTAAGAAGGCTGTAAGTGGAACTACCCACTCCCAGAGATTGACTTAAAAAACTGCATACAGGGTGTTTCCGTAAGAGCGTGCAAAAATTTAACAGGACATAGAAGATGCTTCACTGAACAATTTTACGTACGGAACCTGGGATCGGAAAAGTCAGTTTAAGGAGATAATAGAATAAAATTATATTACTGTGTAGGCTGCTTTTTTGGCTTTAGTTACAGTTAACTGCAAATGCCATCACTGACACAATGTACGTACGATATGTACTGTATCTTACAATATGTGCTGAAACTGACGACCATCAACTTCAATGCAAGCATAGCATCGGCGATCAAGATTCTGACACCAGCTGAAAAATATCGCTGGTGTCTTTCCAACCACATCGAAGGCAGCAACAATTCTGGGAGCTAATTGCACCTCAGCATCCACTGGGGTCTCATACGCAAGTAGTGACTTCAGACATCCCCACAGGAAATAACAAACGGGATTCAGGTCACGTGACCTGGCAGACCATGGAATAGGACCTCCCCTTCCAATCCAGAGAGCAGGAAATGCAGCACTGAGTTGGTTGCGGACATTCACGCTGAAGTGAGCCGGCTGGTGCACCGTCAAGTTGTATCCACATTCTCTCAAGAGTAGCCGAGGGTACCTCCTCCAACACCTCTGGGAGGACTCTCTGCACGAATCTCAAGTGCAGGTGGCCATTCAGACGGCCAGGTAGGAGATATGGCACAATCAGATTGTCGCCTACAATGCTGGCGCAGATATTCGCAGCAAAGCGTACTTGATGGTGTGACTTTAGTACAGCGTGAGGATTTTCCTCATCCCACACAAGGCTATTCATGCTGTTCGAAATACGAGGCGTGTCTTTTAAGTAAGTACAGTTTTGAAATTAAAAAAAGGCGTGTTAAGATATCTCAATAATTTTATGTTTACATGAAAGCCTGTACCTTAATCTGTGCACTGACGCCATTACCGTCTCATTCTTCGTTGTTTACGTTGTGTACTGAGTGTTTAAGGTGCCTCGGATAATCGTGAGTCCCGCCGACTGTGAAGTACGGGCTGTTATAAGATTTCTTAGTGCTAAAGGCCTAAAAGCGATCGATGTTCATCGTGAGATCTGTGCAGTTTACGGAGAAAACATTATGAGTGACGGAACGGTAAGAAAGTGGGTCAGAGCATTTAAAGATGGCCGCACAAATGTGCATGATGAACAACGGAGTGGGTGTCCTTCGGTCGTTAATGAAAGTTTGGTACAGGAAGTGGACAATAAGGTGAGAGAAAACAGACGCTTTACGATTTCCTCCTTGCGGGATGACTTTCCTAATGCTTCTCGTAGTGTTTTGTTTGACATTGTGACCGAGCACTTGAATTACCGAAAATTGTGCTCACGTTTTGCACCGAAAATCTTGACGGATGTGCACAAAACCAAACGTTTAGACAGTGCATTGACTTTCCTTGACGGTACCACAACGACAGTGATGATTTCTTAAGCCAAATTGTTAAGGGTGATGAAACATGGGTGGCCTACGTCACACCAGAATCAGAGCAACAGTCCATGGAAGTTGAACAAGGGCATCGTTTTGCTGCAAGACAATGCCCGTCCGCATGTGGTGAATCAGACCAAAGATCTCATCACATCTTTTCGATGGGGAGCTCTAGATCATTCTCCGTACAGCCCCGATCTTGCGCCCAGTGACTACCACCTGTTCCTGCACTTGAAGAAACACCTGGGCGGTCAGCGTCTTCAAGACGATGACGAAGTCAAAACAGTGGTGATGCAGTGGTTAACAAGTCAGGCGGCAGACTTCTACGAGGAGGGTATTCAGAAACTGGTACAACGTTATGACAAGTGCGTCAATATTGACGGAAATTATGTAGAAAATTAGAGTAAGGTACAGGCTTTCAAGTAAAAATAAAATTATTGAGATATCTTAGCACGTCTTTTTTTAAATTTTAAAACGGTACTTACTTAAAAAACACGCCTCGTACCATCACGATTATATCAGTAAACAGCACGATTTGGGGGAAATCTAGTCGGTCAATCCCTTGTTGAAGCAACCGCTGACAGTCACAAGCATTAGATAGACTCGTTGTGGGTAGTACGGGTGTAATTGTTGTTCGTGGAGTAATCGCCACACGCTTGAATGTACAGCGCCCATTTCACATGCAATACGGCGAGTACTTGTAGTGGGGACCTCTGCAACACATTCCAGCAGCTCCTTTTCAAAATCGGGTGTGCGATTGGTCCTCATGTTTCCAGGTCCCTCGTTTCTTCTTTCCAATGAACGCGTCCCCCGCTTTAGTCGATCGAGAGAAATAAACATGTCGTGACGGGTGATGTCTGTTAGGAGATCGTTCCCTGTACAACCTGTCAGCACCGAGAGCATTGCAACGTACTTCCCCACACACAAGGTGCAAGCCAGTGACTTCTGCGAAACTGTACCGGTACTGCGCCATTGTGTTGTACTGTACGTCTCGGAATAGCAGTGAGTAATGAAAGGGTCTGTCGTTGACTCATAACACGTTCTCTCATGGGACATTGCAAATACGATACAACAGAGCCACCTTATGGTCAAACAAAGTAAACAAACTCTGGATCATGACTTCCTAGTAATCAGGCTCGTCCTCCTTGTTTCCTTGTAGGAAATAAAGCATGTACATGCAAATAAACAGCGCAGTACACTCTGAACTTACAAGCATGTTAGTTGTAAATAAGTAGGAAAACTGTTGTGTACATAGTTCCGCGTAGTCAGCGTGTACACAACTTTCCCACTAGAGCACGCCTCGCTAAACACAACAGCGCAGGCGCAGCACTCGTCTATCTCCGCACTACGAGATGGCGCTGCCTTAGAGACGGACCATATTCTGCTTCCGCCGATCCGTGTATTAATATGTAACGCAGCCAATGAGATTGCTGCTAACGTAGAACGTTTTCTCCTCGCGGATCACACTCGCGCAGTGATACCTGAACGCGCGATGTGTACAGACCTCCGATTAGTCAGTCTGCATTTGTCTGCACCAGTCTGTACCAGTCTGCATTAGGCTGTACCAGTCTATAGTCAAGTTTCAGTTTGCGCCTAATAAGATTATCATATTTCTGTGCATAGCCATGAAGAGAAATGTAAAGATACTTTGTCAAGTGTCAGAGATATGTGAGAATAAGATTAACGTACCAAGACCAGCATGCAGAACGAAGTTATGTAATGTCTATGCTTTTTATTATTTTAATAAATGTGTGTGAAAATTAATCAAGTTCTGTTTAAAGTTGGTCACCGTCAATCTGCTACTCTAAACGTGCAAGTGGCATTTCTATCGTCTGATCTAACGGCAGAAGATAAACACGCCACGATAAGACCACGAGACATATTGCTGACACTCGCCTACTTCATTAGAGCGACAAGTCAAATAACCTGATGGTGTGTGTACAGAAGGTCTTATAGTACACACACCACAAAAACAGTAATGCTAGACAATGTGGTACACAAGTTTACTTCCATATCTCCTTAAAAATGTTCGAATGTGTGTGAAATCTTATGGGACTTAACTCCTAAGGTCATCAGTCCCTAAGCTTACACACTACTTAACCTAAATTTTCCTAAGGACAAACACACACACACACACACATGCCCGAGGGAGGACTCGAACCTCCGCCGGGACCAGCCGCACTGTCCATGACTGCTGCGCCCTAGACCGCGCGGCTAATCCTGTGCGGCATATCTCCTTAATCTGGCTTCTCCGACCCCTGGTTCCCCACGTCAAAATTGTTCATTGGAGCAGTCTCTCTGTCCTGTTACAGTTTTGCGCGCTCTTACGGAAACACCCTTCGTAACAGATGTAACCGTCAGAGACACGTGGCCTTCCGCTGTGGCCGAGCGGTTCTAGGGACTTCAGTCCGGAACCGCGCTGCTGCTACGGTCGCAGGTTCGAATCCTGCCTCGGGCATGGATGTGTGTGATGTCCTTAGGTTAGTTAGGTTTAAGTAGTTCTAAGTTCTAGGGGACTGATGACGTCAGATGTAAAGTCCATAGTGCTTAGAGCCTTTTGAACATTTTTGAGAGACACGTGTCAGTTGGATGCCTCACTTTGAGTGAAACCAGTCAGACCCGGATATGAATGAGAAACAATCGCATAGTTGACATGACCACAGAGACTAGTTCCATTCGGCTGTATTATTCGACGGAAAAAAAAAGAAAAGAAAACAGACTGAGAGAAGAAACAGTCGTTTGTTGAAAGCAGTTGGTTGTGCAACGAGTAGCTGTGAGGCAAGTTCAAAAGCTGACAGCAGTCGCATCGAAGTGAGGGGCAAGCTGGCAACAGGAGCGCAGAAACAATTTCCACTGTGCAGTGGTGACGCGCGAGACACGCGAAACCCAGAGGAGCGAGGCGGCGCGGGCTGAATGCGGCGCCTCCCGTTACGCGCTGAAAGCGTGCCGCCGTGAATGCTGGCCTCCTTTGAGGGACAAACACCCCAGGGGCGGGCCCCGCCCTACTCTGCCTGCCCTGCTCTCCGTTGTCCCGCGGCGCTCTCCGCGTAATCGAACGGCGCAGGTGATAACACGGGCCGGCCTCGGCAAACACACGGCGGACGGGCCGCGGGAGCGAGGAGCCGCAGCCAGGGACCCGGCGCTCTGTCGCCGGACGGCTGCCAGAGCTTTCCGCTCCCTGTGTTTACCCCTGCTACCTTCACAATTTCAAAGAGAGCATTCTAGTTAACATTGCCAAAAACTTTCACTAAGTCTGCAAATGCTGCAAGTGCCTATCTTTCCTAAAACTATCTTCTAACAAGGGAACCTCCCCATCGCACCACCCTCAGATTTAGTTATAAGTTGGCACAGTGGATAGGCCTCGAAAAACTGAACACAGATCAATCGAGAAAACAGGAAGAAGTTGTGTGGAACTATGAAGAAAATAAGCAAAATATACAAACTGAGTAGTCCATGCGCAAGATAGGCAACATCAAGGATAGTGTGAGCTCAGGAGCGCCATGGTCCCGTGGTTAGCGTGAGCAGCTGCGGAACGAGAGGTCCTTGGTTCAAGTGTTCCCTCGAGTGAAAAGTTTACTTTCTTCATTTTCGCAAAGTTATGATCTGCCCGTTCGTTCATTGACGTCTCTGTTCACTGTAATAAGTTTAGTGTCTGTGTTTTGCGACCACACCGCAAAACCGTGCGATTAGTAGACGAAAGGACGTGCCTCTCCAATGGGAAAACATTTGATCGCAAGGTCATAGGTCAACCGATTCCTCCACAGGAAAACACGTCTGATATATTCTATACGTCACTGGTGACGGCATGTGCGTCACTTGACAGGAATATGTCGTCGACCCAACTAACTTGTACACTTGGCGAGTGGGTAAAAAGATACTTCTACCTTACCCGATTTAGGTTTCCTTGTGGATGTGATAATCACTCCCAAAAAAGTGATGAAAATATAAGAGTTTGTCACATAAACTGCAACAAATGAATGCAACAGTTTCACAGTCACACAGTTTTCCCTGTGCTCTGTCAAAACTTACGGTTTGCTTCGATGTTTGTTTAGGTGCAGCGTCCCCATACTACGGTGCAGTTACCTCGCATCGGACGGACGGACTGACATTATAATTATCTGCAAATAAAAAATTAAACTTTTCACTCAAGGGAAGACTTGAACCAAGGCCCTCTCGTTCCGCAGCTGCTCACGCTAACCACGAGACCACGGCGCTCCTGAACTCACACCATCCTTGATGTTGCGTATCCTGCGCATGGATTACTCAGTTTGCATATTTTGCTTATTTTTTTCATAGTTCCACACAACTTCTTCCTGTTTTCTCGATTGATCTGTGTTCAGTTTTTCAAGGCCTATCCAGGAAAGTCGTAGAGTAAGTATTGCCTCGCGTGTTCCTACATTTCTTTTACCAGTTTTTCCATTTTTCTGTAAAGAATTTGTGATAGCATTTTGCAACCATGACTTATTAAACTGATAGTTCGGTAATTTTCAAACCTGTCATCGTCATCATCATCAGTGTTCTGCCTAAAGGCAGGTTTTCACATGGTAGTTCTCCAGGCTGTCCGGTCTTCTGCCATCCTCTTCAGGTCTGCATAATTTCCTCTTCCCTTTGTGTCGTCTATCATCTTGTATCTCCTTCTTCCTCTCATTCTTCTTTCACAAACCAATACTTCTAAAGCAGCTACTAGCAAGCACTCCCTTCTCAATGAATGTCCCAACCAGTTCTTTTTCCTTTCTCTTACAACCTTCAGCAGACATCTTCTCTCACCAACCCTTTCCAATACTGTTTCATTACTCACTCTTTCCATCCAGCTTATTCTCTCCACTCTCCTCCAGATCCACATCTCAAATGCTTCTAACCTTTTTTTCATCCTCTCGTCTCAGCGTCCATGTTTCTGCCCCATATAGTGCCACACTCCAGACAAAACATTTGCCAAGTCTTTTCCTTAGTCCTTTATCTAATTTGCCACATAAGAGTCTCCTCTTTCTGTTGACCGCCTCCTTCGCCATGGCAATTCGAGTTTTCACCTCCTGGTGACATCTCAAGTCTTCAGTTATTGTGTTTCCGAGATATTTAAATTCACTTACTTGGCTAATGGTAGATTGTCTTATTTTAATATTGGACAGTCTGCGTCTTGTACTGATCACCATACTCTTTGTTTTTGCTGTGTTTATTTGCATCCCATATTCCACACAAGCTTCATTCAGATCTTTGAGCCGGCCGAAGTGGCCGTGCGGTTCTAGGCGCTGCAGTCTAGCACCGCGAGACCGCTACGGTCGCAGGTTCGAATCCTGCCTAGGGGCATGGATGTGTGTGATCTCCTTAGGTTAGTTAGGTTTAACTAGTTCTAAGTTCTAGGGGACTAATGACCTCAGAAGTTGAGTCCCATAGTGCTCAGAGCCATTTGAACCTTTTTCAGATCTTTGAGCATGTTATTCACTGTATGCTCACTTTCTGCCACTAATACCATGTCATCAGCAAACCTTATACTTTTTATTCTCTTTCCACCAATACATATTCCTCTTTACTCATCTAAGCTTTTCGCAATGATCTCTTCAAGGTATACGTTAAACAACAGTGGGGAAAGGCAACTACCTTGTCTAACACCTGTCAGCAACTGCTTTCTTTGGAATTGCGATTGCCACATTCTTCTTGAAGTCTGAGGGTATTTCGCCTGTCTCATACATTCTGGACACCAGATGGAAGAGTTTTGTCATGACTGGCTCACCCATGACTATCAGTAGCCCTGATGGAATATCGTCTAACCCTGTCTTTCAGAGCTTTGTCAAATTCTCCATGCAGTATGATATCTCCATTTTTATCTTCATCTACGTCCATTTCTCTATCGGTAATATTGCTTTCAAGTTCATCTCTTTCGCATAGAGACGCTACACACTATCTGCACCCCTCAGCCTCTTTCCGCCCCTTCCTTGTCCAAGACTAGATTACTATCCGAGCTGCTGATAGTCATACAGGCTACCTCTCTTTACCGCAAAGTCCTCTTTTCCTGTAGGCGATATCTATTTTTGCCCTATTGAAATATGCTTCTAGAACCTTACATTTGTATGGCCATGCCCGCTTTGCAATTTTGCATTTCCTGTCAATCTTATTTTGAAATGTTGGTATTACTTTTCGTCAGCTTCATTTGCTGTATTTTTAAATTTTCTCCTCTGACCAGTAAAATTCAATATATTTTGTGTTATCCAAGGCTGCCTACTACTTCTTGTCTTATTTGTCTGCTGCCTTCAGTATTTCATCTCTTAAAGCTACTACTCGTCTTCTACTGTATTCCGTTCCAATGTTATAGTAATCCTTGCCTATTGCCCCCTCTGAAACTCTCTACAACCTTTGGTTGTTTCAAATTATCCAGAACCCATGTCCTTTATTTCCTACCTTTTTTCAATTTCTCCAGTTTTAAACTACAGTTCACAACCAATAAATTGTGGTCAGAGTCCACATCTGCCCCTGGAAATGTCTTACAGCTTGAAATCTTGTTCCAAAATCTCTGTCTAACCATTATATAATTCCGGTACTTCCAGGTCTCTTCCATGTATACAGCCTTCTTTCACGATTCTTAAACCACGTTTTACCGGTTATTAAATTATGCCCTGTGCAAAATTCTACCAGGTGGCTTTCTCTTTCATTCCTTTCCCCCAGTCCATATTCACCTACTATTTTTCCTTCTCTTCCTTTTCTTAGTATCGAAGTCCCCCATCACGATTAAATTTTCGTCTTCGTTAACTATCTGAATAATTTCTTTTGCCTTATAAATTTCTTCAATCTTTTCATCATCTGCGGAGTTAGTTGGCATGTAAACGTGTTCTACTGTGGTAGGCGTGGGCTTCGTGTCTATCTTGGCTATGACAGAGTGTTCATTATGCCGTTCATAGTAGCTTACTCTCATTCCTGTTTTCTTTTTCATTTTTAAAACCATCCCTACATTACTCCTATTGGACTTCATATTTATAATCCCGTATTCACCTGACGAGAAGTCCTGTTCTTCGTGCCACCGAACTTCAGTAATTCCCGCTATATCTAACTTGAACCTACCCATTGCCCTTTCTAAATTTTCTAATTACTTGCCCGATTAACGGATCTAACATTTCACCCTCCGATCCGTAGAATGCTAGTTTGGTTTCTCCTGACGTCGACATCCTGCTGAGTAGCCCCCGTCAGGAGCACTGGAAAGGCTGTTGCCCCTCTTCAGGAACCACATGTTTGTCTGGCGTCGCTACAGATATCGCTTCCCTCCATTGCGGTTGTACCTACGGTACAGGTATCTGTATCACTGAGGCACGCAAGCCATACCACCGACGCTAAGCTCCAAGGTTCATGGGGGTGGTTGCCAACAATGGATCGCATTATAAGCATTTATTCGAACCACAAGCAACGCATCGCAAAATACGATCCAGCCAGTATTCTGTAGCTATGTAATAGGCATTCCAGCGCTTAATAACTGTTTGGAACATTATAGTGTGTTTACTCAAAGAACAAACTTATCGAGAGAAACTTCATTGACCCGAGTCGTTAACTATCAGCTGGGTCCTGCCCTTTCACCATATATTCCAAGAAAGTCACAAATGAAGAAATAGTCAAAAGAAGACAAGTCTAATTAAATTTACAGTTCATTTCCAATAGGATGATTATTGTGATGAAAGTCAGCAGTAATTATATTTACTCATACAGTATTGCACTGCTACTGTGGACAATCAACTCAAAATTGTTTTAAAGTGATATTCATATTCTATGACAAGAGTATGCTGCCTTTTATGTAGTCAAAGTAGTTTTAGAATTTTTTGTTGTATTTTGTAAATGATGTTATGTGCATACATTTACGTAACATTAGTGCTGAAAAGTAGTTGTTACAATGATTCAAAGGTTTTACCGCAACTATTTCAAAAGCAATCAGTTACAGAGCAATAAGTAAAGAATGGCAATCAATTTTTGTCACGATTAAGCATATTTTGAAACAGAAGGTATTATCGTGAATTATGTAACACAGTATACGTTCCATAAAGCATTTCTAGCCATTGGTGTCCATTAAGCTAACTAAAATCACTGCATTCCAAATGAACATCTTATGTGTTCGTATCACACGTGTCTTTTACATGTGAGTTAGCGCGTGTACACTTTGTCCAGTCGCTGCTTTGTCTTTCTCACACGTTATTTACCTTATTTCAAAGTCATTACAGTTATTTACTAAATTTAAAATTTTGCTCATTTTGGAGCCGGCTACCGTCTCATTGTGCAATTAAATTCTGACAGTAAAAATTAATACTGACTTCAGTGCTATTTTAATGTATTAACATTTTTGACATTTAAATCGTTGTTGTGTGTAGTAATAAACACTCGTGCAATACCAATCAGCTTATAACTATCTGTATTCTGTCGGAATGCACTGATCTTCGGATTCGATATCCTGTTTCTACTAACAGTGGAAACTTACATACACGTGTTACAATAAAACTTTACATGCACCGTGGTGTATAGATACTCGTAGCTGATAGAATGTCTGAGTGTATTCATGTTCGTGTGACAGTGAGCGAAAGTTTTCAAATTGTTTCCGAATAGTGTAAATGAGGCGAAACTTGAGTATCAGCCCGATATTCACATAGAGGGATGTGGGAAACCGCCTGAAAACCGCACCCAGGCTGGTTGGCACATCGATCCTCGTCGTTAATTCGCCTGGCTGATTAGAATCGGGGCCTTAACATGTCCGGCTACCCGGGCCGGTCTGAAATTAGTCTGTGCGCGATGTGATTATTCTACTCCTGTCTCCCCGTCCATAAGGGAGCTTTACGTAGGGAGGGTTGTAGTATACTTGTATACTTGCATCCATCACTTCGTTTTGTTTCTCGAAATTTTCTACGAAGTCAGTAACTTTCTGGTTTTTGGAGCCATGGCTTTATTTCCACATATCGCATCTCAATTGAAGCGAAGATAGAGGAGCTGACGCATGGCATCGTAATATGGAGTGAGGTAGGAACGATGGATGTTACCATGCAGTTGGGAAATCGAACCTCCCCAATCGTCTTGACTTCTGGAAGGCTGCTGTAATAAAAGGAGGGATTGCCGTTTCGTCTGCTGTCCAAAACTCGTATTTTCGTTTATTATTAGCTACTATACGAACATTCAGATATTACTCATAATCAAAGCCCAAAACTTTGGCAGAATGCTTTTTTTAAAATGTTTTAAGTCTGTGTTAAAATTCAACGCGAATCTGTATGGTTTACATCTTCGTAATCGAAACGCCGCATTTTTTCCTGCCTTATTTTAAAAATATGTATGCCTAATTGCCGAAATAAGTATCTTTTGTTGCCACTTTGATTATTGTTTATTTTGTTATTGTAAAAAACAATGTGTCATCTGAAAAAGAGGTAACAGTGCAAGAGGGCTTTAATTATCGCTTGTGTTTATTTGGCTTCCTACCGGATCATACCTCCTTCAAAAGTAAAAATGAGCGCCGGAGATAAAACATGGTTTCGGTGTTATTATAAATTTCTCTTTCTTTCAGTTTTCGTTACGACACTGTTATGCAAAGTGTTTAATGTTCTCTTGCTCCATAAACTACAAACTTATATTGTTACCTTTGGTTGCGACCTGTTTGCTACTGATGACAAAAATACTTCTGTGGATAATATGAGAGTAATCAGAGAACTGCGATAAGAAATATTTAATTCCTCAACATATTAGTACAACAAAACACGAAGATGCAGTTTCCAAGGCTACTGGGAGCAAACTCTCTTTGCTTCCAACGGCAACTGCAACACTGAGTCTAAAATCGCGGTTGGTATTCGACTTACTGATTTTATTGCTGTCGGAATCCCTTTGTGGAAACTACAGAATCCTACGTTAACACAGTTTTTAGTGAACTATACGGCGACTCTGTGCTCAATGAGTCAAGTCTGTGAAAATGTTACGCAAGTGAACGGCACCATGAGGCAATGAAAATTATTAAAGGTGAACTGACACTACGTGTCGTCTTATTGCCAATCCCATCATTCGGCAATTAGACCCTTCAAAAGATGAATCAATAAAAGGATGCCTGCTTACAACAGAGAGTCTGGATCGCAGTTACTGTCGCTTGAAGGTATTCAACACGGAAATTTATTGCTTTTCCTTCCAGACGCTGCACCATACATGAAAAAAGCTGGAGTAACTTTAAAAATGTTAACTTTAAAAAAACATTATTTCGGAACATCCTTCATGTGATCTGCTTGGAATGGTACACAGTGGGATGCGAGTTCTCTATTGCAAACTTGAATAGCTTTCGCCTGTTGCAAAAAATCTTAGCTTAACCACTAGACGATCTTTAGCAGAAATCTAAGTTCTTAAATGAGTTCTTTCTTTGCAAATTTGAGAGGTTACTTCCACAAGGACAAATATCTGTTCGTCCATTCTCAGTTTTCGTAGCTCTTTTAAGTCCTCACACAGCAACTCACGAAGCAAATTGTGGTGAACACTTCAGTCTGCTCTTTTCGTTTCGCACACAATCGCTTCGTTTTTTCTTCCATTACATTAATTGCTGCTGTACAGACAATTTGCTGTCCGGCATCCATTTTCCAACAACTATGACGAAAAATCTGACCATTCTGTAATAGTTCGAGCGAAGTACTTTAATGAAAGAAGTTTGACAAAATCTGTGGCAAAGAATTTTGACCAAAGAACTTTGACAGTGTAATATGGGCCTTGGACACAGTAGCAGCACCCAGTGTATCGCACGAGTGTTTTATACGCGATCTTCTTTATGGATCAGCTACACTTTCCTAAAAGGCTCCTAATAAATCGACGACAGTAGTTGCCACCCGAAGAAGTTGAGACTTCCTAATATTTTAATAACGGACAGTGGCGGTGGAAATCTTTTATTTTTTTTTAGGGTATGCCAATCATGGGTCGTTGCATGGTGGATTTCGATTTTACTCAATGTAGTGTGTAAATAGCTAGCCGGCCGCTGTGGCCGAGTGGATCTAGGCGCTTCAGTCCGGAACCACATGGCTGCTACGGTCGTAGGTTCGAATCCTGCCTGGGGCATGGATGTGTGTGATGTCCTTAGGTTACGTTAGGTTTACGTAGTTCTAAATCTAGATGTTAAGTCCCATAGTGCTTAGAGCCATGTGAGCCATTTTGTAACTGGCTAGTAATTTTCTCGCTCTTTTGCTATAAAAGAAAGTAAAAGACTGATTCTTATTTTCTCGAAGTTGGATTTTGTCACAATTATAAATAAAATCCACTCTATTTTATAATAGTTTGTTCTTAACGTGGAAAGGCTAGACGAGTTGTTTTTACGGAAGTACAGATTATTCAAATGGTTCAAATGGCTCTGAGCACTATGGGACTTAACATCGGAGGTCATCAGCCCCTAGAACTTAGAACTACTTAAACCTAACTAACCTAAGGACATCACGCACATCCACGCCCGAGGCAGGATTCGAACCTGCGGCCGTAGCGGCCACGCGGTTCCAAACTGAAGCGCCTAGAACCGCACGACCACTCCCACCGACTACAGATTATTGCCACATATATGAATAATTAAGTAAAAAAAGTAGTTCTTTCTGAAGGAAATGACAGATAAAGCCGTAAAAACATTAAAAGGAATTCTCGAGAAAAAAAGTTAGGAAAAAACGTTTACATATGTCTTATATGATATTCTCAGTTGATAGATGTTCGTCGCGTGTTTAGTTTTAGTATCACTAATTGAAGCGCTGTTAATTCTTTGTGCTATTGCTGTATGTAGTAAGGAAACATTGAGTGTTATCCGAATTTCCAAAAGATATACTGCTTGAAATTAAATATTTTATTTCGAGGCAAAGTATTACTGACGACATACGAATCATATATCATCTGAAAAGGGTGAGAATACATGTGATCATTTAAGTGTTTATAACATTGCACCAAAAGTCAATGGCTGCTTATGTGGAATGGTAGTACGTAGGGAAGCCGGCCGTTGTGGCCGAGCGGTTCTAGACGCTTCAGTCCGGAACCGCGTGACTGTTACGGTTGCAGGTTCGAATCCTGCCTCGAACATGGATATGTGTGATGTCCTTAGGTTAGTTAGGTTTAAGTAGTTCTAAGTTCTACGGGACTGATGACCTCTGATGTAAAGTCCCGTAGTACTCAGAGCCATTTGAGTACGTAGGTAAATAATTCACGTAAACCAAATGCTTACAATTATTAATCTGTCAGGATTGGCGAGGAAGGGAAAGCAGTGGGTACCCATGGAGGTAAAAAATCAAACATATTTTAAGTGCGTGGTAGTTTAGTGCCGTACAAAGGGAAGGCAGGCCTAGAGAAGCCGCCGGAACTGAATGGACTGCTGCCCAAGAGAGCAGGAGAGGAGAGCATCTGGTCGGGTCGGAAGCTGCCAGCAAATGAGACCGGGCGGCGTGTCCGCTGCCAACGGCTGGCCGCGGCTCCACCCCCACGTGACCGCCTCCAACCCTCCCTATTGGACAGCCAAGTTGTAGACGCGCAGTTCGGTAGCGTTACCTCGTCAGCAACACGTGAGTTTAGCTGCTGATGGTTCAACACGCGAGTTTCAAAGTGGTTCTGTCTGGTTTTGTGCAATGTGACTGATACGCTGAAACTATCCGCCAGGCAGAAGGTACTGACGAACATCGAGTAAAAAATAAAAATCAAATTTTTATACTATCAAATCCATTCAGTAACGGCTCCCACTGTACAAAATAAAGCATGCCAGTCTATATGTGAATCTGTGGTTTTTTATCCCTTAATAGAGTAATAATGTATTGGAGATAGAAGCTGTCCTTTCTGACAAGAGAAACATGTTAATGGATTGTAACGGACATCTCTAGTTAGGCAAAAGCTTGGCGTGTAGGGGTCTAGTGAAGGCACCAGTCAAGACGACAACCCTACGCCTTGGCCGGGAGTTATGTATTATACTTTAGAACCACTTCAGTATGAGCTGTGGGAAGAGATACAACGTTCACTATCAATGCTCAAGCAGCGTACTACTGTGCAGGATAATAAAAACTTGTTCCCAAGAAATAAGTGGGATTCTTAGCCACATATGCAATAACTCTCTGAAGCAGGGTATTTTCCCAGATAGACTGAAGTGTGCCATTGTTAAACCACTGCATAAAAAAGGGGATACGTCTGATGTCAACAACTACCGCCCATTCTCTCTTCTGACTGCCTTATCCAAAATTCTTGAAAAAGTAATGTGTTGTAGAGTAGCTTCACACCTTTGTAAAATAAAGTTTTAAAAAAATGTCAGTTTGGTTTCCAGAAGGGGTTTTCAACGGAAAATGCTACATATACTTTCACTAATGAAATGTTAAGTGCTCTGAGTAACCGGAAGTCACCCGTTGGGATTTTTTGTGACCTATCAAAGGCTTTTGATTGTCTAAATCATGGAATACTTCTAGATAGACTCAAGTACTGTGGTATGAATGGGACAGGGCTCAAATGGTTTAAATCATACCTAACTGGAAGAGTGCAGAAAGTTGAAATAAACAGTTCACATAATATGCAAAAAACTGGTGGTTTCTCAAACTGGGGAACAATCAAGAATGGGGTGCCGCAAGGTTCGGTCTTGGGTCCTCTGCTGTTCTTAATATATATTAAAGACTTGTTATTCTATATTCATGAAGATGCAAAGTTGGTGCTTTTTGCCGACGATACAAGTAAAGCTATCACATCCAACAGACAAGAATTAACAGGTGAAATTGTAAACGATGTTTTTCAGAAAATCATCTAGTGGTTCTCCGCAAATTGGCTCTCATTAAACTTTGGCAAAAAACGGTATATACAGTTCCAGACAGTAAATGGAATGACACCATTAATAAATATAGACTTCGACCAGAAATCGGTAGCTAAGGTAGAATATTCAAAATTTCTTGATGTATGCATTGATGACAGTGGTGCATATGTTCCGCCTTTAGCCCGCCCGTGCTTGCCCGGTGGCCAGGCGGGCAGGCCGCCGCGCGTTGTCAACAGAACGGGCAGGCTGCTTCACTCGCAGCCAAGCCTAGCAGAACCCAACCCGGGCAGGCTGCGGGAAACTTGCTTGCGTGCCCATATTACTGCTGAGCTGCGCTGCGCAGCTGTTTAGTCTGCGCGCGTCATTGTCGTATTATGAATGTTAATTAAAAGCTTTTATTTCACCTGAGCACCAAACATTATACATATCAATTTCAGGTCAAAAAATATTGGGTTTTATTTGTACATTCTTCCTTTACGTGTATATTTTGGGCTTTTTATCTATATAAAAAAAAAAATGAATTGCCAAATGTGTTGATAAGCGTAAAACTCGAGAACGGCTGGACCAATTTGACTAATTTTTTGTTGTTGTTGTGTTCGTAATTCTCAGGACAAGGTTTTTATGAAATAAAATTTTTGGAAAATCGACCGAAAAATTGGAAAATTTGAGAAAAACTGAAAGTGCGTTTTCATTGTGTCCGTGTGTTTGTATTGCATACAATCTTGATGGAATTTTGCATGCTATACCTTGAAACCAAGAGGAAGGTCACAGCCTACATAAAATTTCGTAGGGTGCATGGCAGAGGTTACTTTACCTAACGGAATTAGACAAATTTTACGTTTTTATTCCGATATTGATGAAATTTGGCACACTTGATATTCAAAGCAGAATGAAGGGCGCTGTCTGCTTAAAATTATAAATGGTGCAAGGCGGAGGGTACTTTATTACACACTTCTACACCAACGTACAGTTTTATTCCGATCTTGAAGAAATTTTGTACACTTGAGCATCAAGAGGAACATCACTGTTTACATAATATTTCGGACAGTGCATGGAATAGAGTACCTTACAAAAGTTTTTGACATCGTTTGCGGGTTACCATGAAATCCTTCTCCCTCTAAACTGCTAAATGGTCTCATGTCCTTAGCACACATTTCGACGCACTTTTCGGCCACTAAATCTTTGTCCTCTTTCAAGATATTTACGGAGTGAGGGAACTGCTTGTCAAATTTGCACACATATAGTAACATACTCGAGATTCCCGAATAAGTACTTAAGAGCTTTTTACATAGTTTGCATTGAGACACACCTACCGATTTATTTGAAGCGGCCTCATAAAACACGAAAACGTTTCCCATGCGCCACTTGTGCTCTGTTCCGTTACCAGCATGTATTCGCCAGTTGTCAATTTTTTTTTAATCTCGCTAAAGTTCGACCTATTCATTGTGCTGCCCCCACCGTTGCGATAAATGAACTGCGGGCTAACTACCTGGCTACGCTAGTCACGGTAGCTTGACAGCGCAACCTGTTGTCAAGCGCAGCAAGCTGAGCGGGTCCCGTGAAGCTTGGGAGGCTTGTGGGAACCCAGGTAGCCCGGGCTTGCGGGAGCCCAAGTCGGCCGCATTACCCGCTATGCCTCGGTACACGCGCACTCTTGTGTTTACGTCGCGGCAGGCTGACCTGCATGAATGGTTGCAGAGGAGCTAGGGGCAAGCAGGCTGCAAGGGGAATTTGTACACCTCTAATTGAGGAGGGGTTGAACTGGAAAAAACACACTGTGGTTCTGCTGAAACGTTTCAGTTCAGCTACTTATGCTATTAGGGTCACTGCAAATTTTGGAGATATACATCTGAGTAAATTAGCTTAGCACGCCTATTTTCATTCTCTGCTTTCGTATGGCATCATATTCTGGGGTAACTCATCATTGAGTAAAAGAGTATTCATTGCATAAAAGCGTGTAATCAGAATAATTGCTGGAGCTCATCCAAGATCATCCTACAGACATTTAAAGAGCTAGAGATCTTCACTGTAGCCTCACTATATATATATATATATATATATATATATATATATATATATATATATATATATATATATATTCACTTATGAAATTTGTTATTAACAATCCGAACGAATTCAAAAATAATAGCAGTGTACATGGCTACAACACTAGGAGAAAGGATGACCTTCACTACTCAAGGTTAAATCTAACTTTGGCTCAGAAGGGGGTAAATTATGCTGCCACAAAAGTCTTTGGTCACTTACCTAACAGCATCAAAAGTGTGACAGATAGCCATATAGCATTTAAAAGGAAATTGAAAGAATTTCTTAATGGCAACTCCTTCTACTCGTTAGATGAATTTTTGAATATAGTAAGTGAGTAATTTCCCCAACCCCCACAAAAAACAAAAAACAAAAAAAAATTAAAAATATTGAGTGTCATGTAATATTTTGTGTAATGTAATATCTTGTATAGACACCTTTTATTAACCTGACACGTTCCACATCATCACGAAGTGTCCTATTCATGATCTATGGAACAAGTACTAATCTAATCTAATCCGTATACTCACGTGAATGTTGGGGCCGGGTTGGCCTGCGCTGCACAGCTGAGGGTGACGTCACGGCCCTCCGCCACCGCCAGCGACGTGGAGGACCGCTGCGTCAGCCGGGGCGGCATTCCTCCCGTGGCTTCTGCGGACACGGCACACCACACTCACAGCGTCTTACATACAGTACCACGTGGTCATCCTTACTCAGCTATTCGAGGACTATTCTTCACGTCATTACGTAGATCCCTATTTATTTGGTCACAGATAAACTAGATTCTCTTTGTTGAACTTTTATTATTAACAGAAGATGGCGCTGGGAGTGAAGGAGACAAATTTCCACCCCCCCTCCCCCCCCCCCCCCATCAGCACACATTTTTATTCCGCATGGAAGGGAGACTCTATATATTGCGAATGTATATAAAGAAGGATCCTTTATTGTATGATTATATGATAGCAGAACAAACACTGGTAGCAGTTACTTCTGTAAAATATCTCGGAGTATGCGTACGGAACGATTTGAAGTGGAATGATCATATAAAATTAATTGTTGGTAAGGCGGGTGCTAGGTTGAGATTCATTGGGAGAGTCCTTAGAAAATGTAGTCCATCAACAAAGGAGGTGGCTTACAAAACACTCGTTCGACGTTACTTGAATATTGCTCATCAGTGTGGGATCCGTACCAGGTCGGGTTGACAGAGGAGATAGAGAAGATCCAAAGAAGAGCGGCGCGTTTCGTCACAGGGTTATTTTATAAGCGAGATAGCGTTACGGAGATGTTTAGCAAACTCAAGTGGCAGACTCTGCAAGAGAGGCGCTCTGCATCGCGGTGTAGCTTGCTCGCCAGGTTTCGAGAGGGTGCGTTTCTGGATGAGGTATCGAATATGTTGCTTCCCCCTACTTATACCTCCCGAGGAGATCACGAATGTAAAATTAGAGTGATTCGAGCGAGCACGGAGGCTTTCCGGCAGTCGTTCTTCCCGCGAACCATACGCGACTGGAACAGGAAAGGGAGGTAACGACAGTGGCACGTAAAGTAACCTCCGCCACACACCGTTGGGTGGCTTGCGGAGTATAAATGTAGATGTAGATGTAGATCTTGGGGGTACTAGGTCACCCTACCTAATGAAGGGCTGGTATTAGACACGATGCCTGTGCCTTGTACTGATACCACACATTCCGGTACAAGAAAACGCTCATCACAACATAGTGTTCAGTATGTAAAGGCTGTTACAGCGCTAAATACAACATTGTAGACGAAAAAGTAAACGACTAACTGTTTGTCTGCTTGTGTCATTTGTGCATTAAATGCGTTTCAGTGGTCAACTATTGAGCAGATTAACATAATTTAGTACAGTATGTAAGGATTTTGTCATATCGCTGGCTTGGTTGCGGAGTATCTTTGCGAGCAGCCGCATCAATCGAGTCGAGCATGGGACACGGAACTGTTATGTTGTGTAGTGTGTAGTTCTGCATGTGAGAGGCATTATTAGTATGGAAGTTGAAGTGATGCTACAAGTGCTATGACGGTAAAGTGATTAAATAAGCAAAGGATTCAGGTGAAACTGCGTCAAGAAGTAATTTAAAAATGAGCAGTGCTGCTGATAACGTATTTGTGTATCCTCTCGTTGCGTGTCGTACCGCACAGTATCAATCATCCGCGCCGTATTCGGTCTCCAAGAATGAACTGATGTGAATCAGCAAAAATTAGTTACCATAAAAGAGAGCAGTCAAGTGCCAGTGTCTTGTAGCGAGTGTGAGGACGTGCGCTCGGTCATCGAGTTTCCGCATTATCAAATATCAGCCGCGCCGCGACGGTAACGCGCACGCTCGTACAAGTGAGGACTGAGAACTGAAAAATTAACTTTACGGACAGTGTTATACCATTACTAGTGTGAAGGAGGACTGGTACCAAAAGAAATCTGTGTATGCCTGGCGAGCGTAAGAACTTTCGTGCGGTCATTCGGCTTCCGCATCCTCAACAATCACCCGCGTCGTGTCGGTTACACGTACGCTAGTCTGAGTGATATTGTGGACTGGTAATCATCCATTAATCGGGATAAACATTTATGAATTAGAATGTAAACAGTGCAACCTGCGACTTTCTTTTATCGTCTAAGAATATAGTTGTTCATACCAGACGTAAGACAGTGTTGTGTTCTGACGTTGAGTGGCTCCCCTACTCCCTCTTGCATATTTCGATAGATAATTTCAGGCAAGCCAGCAGCAGTGTGGAGTAGGACAGTACGACCGCCGCGGGATTACCAGGTACGTGGTGTGGACAGGGCGCAGGGTCCGAAGTAAAAAAAAAAAAACAGCTGAAGGGTCCCCCACCCCCATTTGGTACATCCGGGCGTGTTCCAAGTAGTGTTCTTGTGGAAAACAACTTATTTGCCAAGATCACTGTGTTAACACAATTACTGCATAATATGTTTCGGCAATATGTATTGCAATCTTCAGATCCATAAAATCTGGCATTGGTAGTTATATCACGCAGTACTTAAACACACAGTCGCATTAGGATTACACAGTATACTGTCCCACCCAACATGGCATTATACCACGGACAGGTAAGGTGTGGTATGCCTTGTTCCTGCCATTCGTACTACAAGTTGTACATGCAATAGGGTAGGACACCTGGCATGTCATTGTAGGGCCTCGACTTTCCTATGCATATTGTGTAGTCCTAATGTGACAGCGTGGTCTCAGTTGTATGACGTAGCTACACTCCCCGGTTTTATGTATCTGAAGGTGGCAATACATAGGGATCTTGGCAAATAAATTGCTTTTCACAAGAACAGTACAACACAAATTTATAGCTAGTTTTCTCCACTGAATGATAATTTCAGGTAACCATAAAATAATTTTCAACGAGGAATTTCCTTGGGGCATGTACGTACACCGGTGAGCCGAGACGTTATGACCGCCCGCTTAATAGAGCGTTTGTCCTCCCTTGGAACACGTTATATAGGCGATTCTGAATGGCATGGGTCTGACATGCCCTTGATAGGTTTCCGGAACTATGTGGCACAAGATATCTGCGCACTTGTCACGTGGTTTCCGTTAATTACGGGCAGTGGTTTGTAGGGACAGATCCCATCGGGATCTTCGTAGGGACAGATCCCATCGGGTTCACATTACACGAATTTGGTGGACAAGACATCAAAGTGAGTTCACTATCGTGCTTCTGAAACCACTGTGGCACGATTCTGACCTTGTGACATCGACAGTTATTGTACTGGAAGATGCCATCGCTGCCGGGAAAGGCATCAAGCATGAAAGGATGGAAGTGTCTCCAACGTCCACGTGGTCCACAACTGTCAGGGCGCCTTCGATTACTACCACAGGTCGCATGGTAGTCCACGTGAATTTCCCTCACAGTATAAAACTGCCTCCACTGACCGAGTCAGTGGCACGGTGCATGTTTCGAGTTGTCCTTCGTCTGAATGATGACGTATCTGGGGACGACTATCTAATGTAACAAGAAACCGCTGTTCTTCTGGAAGAAGAGTACAAGTCAATCTCCGTAATTTAACTGAAGACGCCTATTTCTTCCTCAATTTTATTTATAGTTCAGCTTGTTAATAACAAATGCAAAAATATTACCTTGTTGGTTAAAGTATTAAAAATACGTTTATACAGTTTTATTTTAATAAGGTTGTCACCGGAATGAATCTTCCGCTCCGCAGCGGAGTGTGCGCTGATATAAAACTTCCTGGCAGATTAAAACTGTGTGCCAGATCAGGACTGGAACCAGGGACCTTTGTCTTCACGGGCAAGTGCTCTACGGACTCAGCTACCCGAGCACGACTCACGACCTCCCCCTCTCCCCCGCTCCCTCTTACCCAACAGCTTTACTTGTGGTAGCACCTCACCTCCTACTTCCCAATGTAAACGGTTTTCCTGCTTAACGTGCGTGGTTCTAGTCCCAGTCCGGCAATAGTTTTCATCTGCAGGAAGTTTCAGAGGTGTCACTGTTCTTGTAAGATACACTAATTACTGCACTCATATCATTTGCCTCAAAGAGAAGCACTGTTAACTTTTTCTGTGTTTATGATTCACTGTGCCATGTGCTACCCGAGCTGGTGAAGTCTACCCAAATTAATTTTTTTTTCACACACTTGCGTTTGTTTTTGTTCCAGTTAACAAATTTTAATTTCATGTTCTCATTTCGTCCTACGCTTTCAGACAGTACTGTTTACTGCATATATTTTGTGATATTCTAATGTTGCTTGAATGAGAATCTTCTCTTTAAAAACCACCCTTTGTTCCATTTGAGCTTTTCTTTTCTTTTCTTGTCTTCGTACCTGCAGCATCGTATGAGGTTTCCCGAAAAATCTTTCATAATTAAGTCCACCTGTTACTTATGTCTGTGTGATCTTAATTTCGAAGATTCTTAACTTTCTGTAATTAAATATTTTAAGTTATAAATTTTTGCAATTACAAAATTGGCAGCAGTGTAGGTGGGAGATAAAGACCATCGACCTTCTACGAATCGACATCAAATGATCATCGCATGCCAGATCAGTCCACAGAAAACGCTGGCATAAACTGTTCATTGCTCTGTTGCTATTCATTGAAATATTCATTGCTCTTAAAGCACAATATTGCTTTAAGAGCAATGAAAACAATTTATGCCTACAGCGTATCAGTGAGAACTGAAAAGTCTTCTTTTATTTTGCCCATCAGATATTATGTTATGTTAACCGGGGGCCTAGAAACGACGGAGAGGCTCCGTCCCCGCCGCAGCCGCAGTGGTCCCCAACCCCACGACGTCTACCGCAGTCCAATTCACCCCTCCACCGCCCCACACCGAACCCAGGGTTAATGTGCGGTTCGGCCCCTGGTGGACCCCCAGGGAACGCCTCACACCAGACCAGTGTAACCCCTATGTTTGTGTGGTAGAGTAATGGTGGTGTACGCGTACGTGGAGAACTTGTTTGCGCAGCAATCACCGACATAGTGTAACTGAGGCGGAATAAGGGGAACCAGCCCGCAGTCGCCGTGGCAGATGGAAAACCGCCTAAAAACTATCCACAGACTGGGCGGCTCACCGGACTTGGACACAAATCCGCCGGGTGGCTTCGTGCCAGGGACCAGGCGCTCCTTCCCGCCCAGAAAGCCGTGCGTTAGTACGCAAGGCCAACCGGGCGGGCTGCCCATCAGATACTCGTAACGGATGCTTCAGACATTTCTAGACGCTATTCGACCGGAGAATTTCTGAAATGTTATTTGTGACTCCACTTACCGCAGCAACTCACTGTCAGTGTCAGAAGGTTGCTGAGCGAGGGATGCATGAAAACGGCTGCTCGGATCGCCCGCCCTTACAGGGGATTAATAATGAATCAAAGCGGCACTTGGTGCTTGCGAACCTCGCAAAGCCACTTTTCTGCCGGAAGGCTTAGCGCCGAGATGAAGGCCGACTCAAGTACTCATCAGCGGCCGGTGGCTGCGTCACTTCACGTGCTTCCTCACTAACCACACGTGACGCTCCTCAGCTGACAGGCGCTGCCTGAACGTGAGCGCTACGGCGGTCGCCACTCAGCGACACTTGAGTTCTGTAGGCAGGATCATCTCTTAAGGCTCAACGTGCCAAAGTCATATCGATCGTGAGAAAAAAATCGTCTCTCAATCGTCCTCACGTTCAAGCCTACTTTTAGAAAAACTCTAGACCTAATTCCACGGTTTATTTCTATCAGGTATCCAACATTTCATTCTCAGCAGCATTAGAATTATGTAAAGTATTAATTGTCCAGCCATCTTCTGCAGATGTGCGAAAGCATTCGTTGACCGCGTCAATCGTAATGGTATTTCATCACAAGAGGACTCTTGAGGGTTCCTTGGCTATACGTTAAATACGTTTTATAAACATAAGATCACGTAAAATTTGTTGGATAGCTCATTTCACAGGGCGTAGGGCGGCAAGGGCTGCCCACAACCAGTAAAGCGAGTAACGGACGATTCTGTACACAACGATCTTAGGACTGTGTCCTCAGAGGATTGCACAGAGGTGTGAGTGAATAATCTCCTCAGCACTCAACCTGTGTCATTTAGAACATGTGCTAGAAATGCTGACATTAGGACGTTAGAGATGGCGATATTTATGTTATTTATTAAAATGCATGTATGTCCGAAGAAACATTGTATCGAACTATACATATACCGTAAACTATAGACGCTGCTCTGCCGTATTTCATGCTTAATCTGACGAGCAAAAATAATGTCTCTCCTTGTGTGTCATGTGATTTATGTGAGCACTATGGGACGCAGACATTAAGAATACTCCTCGTTACCTGTCTCTTCCCACAAAGTTTGGGTCCCGAAATCGTGTTCCTACTGCCCTCCAGATTCGAATTCGTCGAAAATCACTCTCCAGACCAAATAGGGACTCATCTGTGAAAAGAACATTAGCCCACCGTCCAGGTGGCATCGCTCTAGCCGTTCCCTTCTGTGAAGACACACCAGAGGTAAACAGACAACAGGTCACCAACAATAAAAACCACTCTACTGAAGCTTTCTGTACACCGTTTGCCTCGGTACAACACCTATAGGAGGTCCTGCGACGTCAGATGCCAGTTGCAGTGCAGTACTACGGCGGTACCGTCGTGCCCTTACAGTCAAATAAAAGTCACAGGTGATCGGCTCTGCCCTAGTCTCCGGGATCCAGTATCTGCCACTATAAACTGTCGCCTCATCCAAGAAACAACACTATGACTCACATTAAGTCATCGGGCCATATTACTTTGTGACTCTCCTGCTGCCATTCTTCGTATGGCCCTCCACAGCAGGGCCGGCCGCAGTGGTCTAGCGGTTCTAGGCGCTCAGTCTGGAACCGCGTGACCGCTACGGTCGCAGGTTCGAATCCTGCCTCGGGCATGGATGTGTGTGATGTCCTTAGGTTAGTTAGGTTTAAGTAGCTTTAAGTTCTACGGTGCTGATGACCACAGATGTTAAGTCCCATAGTGCTCAGAGCCATTTGAACCACAGCAGGGAGTCTGTAGGCGTCTTCTCTGTGTCATACTGCACCGTCTGTGGCTGTGTACACAGCGATTGTGAATGTAGGCTACCCTGCAAACACTACCCCGCTTCATACGTGCCTGAAGTCATTGCTGACGTGGTTGTCCGTTGATCGGAAAGCCATCTTCCGTGCCATCATGATAGTAACATCTCATGACAGTATGTACAATTATATCGTGAATTAGACACAAGACGGGGAAGTAGCAATTTGTTGCTTTAATTTCGTACACCTGTGTATTTTGTAAGTGTTATTGTCTTGAATAATGAAAGTTGTTTTATACTGATCGAGTTACTGAGATATTTTAGAAGGTACGTGGAACTCATTAAAATAGTGTTCTAGTGAAGTGTACCATAAATTATTTAGTTATCCGGCGCAATAAAATTTTAACCCGCCTAGTGTAAGCTGGTACACAGCCTACAGCACATAATTTTGAGGAACGTCTTACAAATTTCTTTCTATAATTTGGAGAGTAATTTCGAGTGTCACCGGGCTACAGTCGTGGTGTCTTTGGATGGAATACAATAGCCACATGTTCAACCTGGTACCACAAGAATTGTAACAGTTGTTTGAGATATGTTAATATTTTTTATTTTTCAGATGACTGGAAGTATTGACTTATACAATCCATTATAATGGTTCGTACGGAAATTTAGTAATGAACCATGTATCTTGTGGACGACCTCAGTGTAAGAAGCTTCCAGCGCAGTTTGTTGTGGTATGATGTTTATATGAATACTGATTTCTTTGATGTGATGAACCTGGTTTCTTAAAATTCATTTTATTAACTAACTCTAAGTTTTAATTGTAAAATTTTGACTGATTATTTGTCAGATAAACCTCATTTCAAAAAATTATTTTATTTACCAACTGTATGTTTTTAATTAATAAATCTCTGAATTTGTGATTCTACGCGTTGTTCACCCAGACCTAGCTCCTCCACATATACCAGTGGTACAATATCGATAATCATTTATCAGCTTTGATGATACTATTTAATTCATTTGTATAGTTTTGCTCTGAACTAAAGTTTGTAGTGTTTCTATGGCACTGAATCTTCGCAAATAAAGAACGTAATAAATTTTACGGCCTATGGTCACAATGAGAAAACAATTGGCTCTAAATAAAACAACTTTCCGCAGACGGAACTACTGAACTTGTAAACTCGTCGTTGTATAGAAATGGAATCCTGACATCACCTGTGAGTGTTTGTGATGTGTGAGTCAGCAGTCAATTAAAATGCTTTACTGTACTGATATGAAAATATCAGGAGAAGAAAATAATAACACATAATTGATCGTTAAGAGGAAAAGAGACTAATGTTGAGTCAGTGCGTCGGATGGAAAAATATTAGCGTCATGAGAGGTCTAACATTGTGTTGGGAGGTCTAACATCGTGTCGTTTCCAAAGAAATCACCCAGGATTTGTCTTAAGCGATGTACTGACACCACAGGAAACTCTAAATCTGCATAGGTGGAAGGGAATTAGATTCTCAGTCCTAGAATTCCATCTAGTCACATGCCTTAATCACAGCGTTAATCAGCAATCTCGGTAAAAATTCTAATAATCGATTTTGGAAACACTTCTAACAATAGATTTCACTATTTTGCTTTGGCTGTATAAACATGTCATAGCGTAAATAATACAGAAATTAAGTAAATGCACTGAAATGAAACGAATGGATCTACATATCGACGATCCCACAACTACAAAGATCAAAAAGAGTTTTGCATCACCTCGGTTCTGAGAGTTCCGGAACCTGTACAGAAAATTGGAATAGAGATCGATATAAACATCATTTCCGCCATTTTTACGGCTTATCAAAACCACACATTGCATTTTGTATCACCATACAGCAAGACCTTCAGAGGCGGTCGTCCAGATTGCTGTACATACCGGTACCTCAAATACCCAGTAGCACGTCCTCTTGCATTGATGTATGCCTATATTCGTCGTGTCATACTATCTACAAGTTCATCAAGGAACTGTTGGTCCAGATTGTCCCACTCCTCAACAGCGATTCGGCGTGGATCCCTCAGAGTGGTTGGTGGGCCAAGTCGTCCATAAACAGCCCTTTTCAAACTATTCCAGGCATGTTCGATAGGGTTCATGTGTGGAGAAAATGCTTGCCACTCTAGTCGACGATGTCGTTATCCTGAGGGAAGTCATTCACAATCTGTGCACGATGGGGCGCGAATTGTCGTCCATGAAGGAGAATGCCTGACCAATATGCTGCCCATATGGTTGCACTATCTGTAGGAGGAAGGCATTCACGTATTGTACAGTCGTTATGGCGCCTTCCATGACCATCAGCGGCGTGCGTCAGACCTACATAATGTCACCCCAAGACAGCTGGGAACCTCCACCTTGCTGCACTCGCTGGACAGTGTGTCTAAGGCGTTCAGCCTGAGCGGGTTGCCTCCAAACACGTCTCTGACGATTGTATGGTTGAAGGCATATGTGACATTCATCGGTAAAGTGAACGTGATTCCAATCCTGAACGGTCTATTCCCATTCGGCATGTTGTTGGGCCCATCTGTACCGCGCTGTACGGTGTCGTGGTTGCAAAGATGGATCTCGCCATGAACGTCGGGAGTGAAGTTGCTCATCATGCAGCCTATTGCGCACAGTTTGAGTCCTAACACGACGTCCTGTGGTTGCACGAAAAGCACTATTCAACATGGTGGTGTTGCTGTCAGGGTTCCTCCGAGCCATAATCCGTAGTTAGCGGTCATCCACTGCAGTAGTAGTCCTTGGACGGCCTGAGGGAGGCATGTCATCGATTGTTCCTGTCTCTTTGTATCTCCTCCATGTCCGAACAACATCGCTTTGGTTCACTCCGAGGTGCCTGGACACTTCCCTTGTTGAGAGCTGTTCCTGCCACAAAGTAAAAATGCTGACGTGATAGAACCGCAGTATTGACCGTGTAGGCATGGTTGAACTACAGACAACACGAGTCGTGCACCCCCTTCCTGGTGGAATGACTGGAACTGATCGGCTGTCGGACCCCCTCCGTCCAATAGGCGCTGCTCATGCATGGTTGTTTACATCTTTGGGCGGTTTTAGTGACATCTCTAAACAGTCAAAGGGACTGTGTCTGTGATGCAACATCCACAGTCAATGTCTATCTTCAGGAGTTCTGGGAACCGTGGTGATCCAAAACTTTTTTTGATGTGTGTTAAGATGGATGTCTTGCCGATTCTGTGATTGAAAGATTGCGATATTAATAATAGTGTAAGACGACGTGTGTTTAAATGGATGTCTTGCCGATTCTGTGATTGAAAGATTGCGATATTAATAATAGTGTAAGACATACAGAGTTCGGACAAAAATATGGAAACACCAAAAACACAATACATTGACATGGCTAAAACTGTGTAGGAAAGGCGTTGGCATTCAGAACGGTTTAGAGACGTCTCTGAATGGGTGAATACAGAACCTTTATGGTTTTCAGGGGTATCTTATACCATTCCTCCTGCAAGATAGTGCCAAGTTCACGATACGATGATGGAGGTGGACAGTGATCACGCACCCTCCTCTCCAAAGTAGGCAACAGAGGTCCAGTAATACTGAGATCTGGTGGATGTGAGGGCCAGGGACGGTTCGAGAATTTATCCTCGTGCTCACAAAACCACTCACTGCTGGACGACGGGAGCTGTGAGAAGAGGGGTCTCGTCATCTTGGAGCACACCATCACCGTTGGGGAACAAACATTTTGCTATAGGGTGCACCTAACCAATAGTCACAAAATTCTTGGCAGTAAAGTGCCCTTGTACAGTAACCATGGAGTCCTTGCAGTACCACAGTATAACTGCCAAAATCATGACCGAACCCCCAGGCATGTTTCATTCTTGGAACGTAAACTCGGCCAGGAGTTGGAAACAATGAGAAACATGACTCATCTGGCCAAATGAATTCCTTCTGTTGCTCCACAGCCCAGGTTTTTGGCTTCCGCACCAACGTTGCCAGCTTGTGGAGATCCGTTCGTGTTGTTTTGTTGCTGGCAGGGTTCCCTAGTGCGACATTCAGTTCTGCAGAAACTTTTGCAGCTGTCGCTCTCTTGTTTGTCGTCACAGTTGTCTTTAATGACCGTCAGTCACGCTCATTCAACACACATTTTCGTCCGCGTTGTGACTTGACGGATGATGTTTTCTTGCTTTGCCTGCATGCTGTAAAATGTTCGGTAAGGTGCCTCTCGAAACAAAAAAAAAAAAAAGACTTTGACTGCCTTCGTTACGAGAGCACCCGCCATAAAGCACCAACACTCTGCCCGAGTTCGAATTTACTTTGCTCTGACATAATGCATCACAACTATTCGAACCACTGCTCTGAAGACGACTGATACTTAGCATGTATTGAGAACACTGCACAGCTGCCGCTCGGGGTCAATTAAAGCAGCGGAACCTACACTATGAGATCAAAAGTATCCGGAAACCTGGCTGAAAATGACTTACAAGTTCGTGGCGCCCTCCATCGGTAATCCCGGAATTCAGTATGGTGTTGGCCCAAGCTTAGCCTTAATGACAGCTTCCACTACCGCTGACATACGTTCAGTCAGGTGCTGGAAGGTTTCTTGGAGAATGGCAGCCCATTCTTCACGGAGTGCTGCTCTGAGGAGAGGTATCGATGTCGGTCGGTAAGAGCCTCCCACGAAGTCGGCGTTCCAAAACATCCCAAAGGGGTTCTAGAGGATTCAGGTCAGGACTCTGTCCAGGCCAGTGCACTACAGGGATGTTATTGTCGTGTAACCAGGCACCACAGGCCGTGCATTATGAACAGGTGCTCGGTCGTGTTGAAAGATGCAATCGACATCCCCGAATTGCTCTTCAACAGTGGGAAGTAACAAGGTGCTTACAGCACCAATGTCCGCCGCTCGTGGTCTCGCGGTTGCGTTCTCGCTTCCCGAGCACGGGGTCCCGGGTTCGATTCCCGGCGGGGTCAGGAATTTTCACCTGCCTCGAGATGACTGGGTGTTTGTGTTGTCCTCATCATTTCATCATCATCCAGGAAAGTGGCGAAATTGGGCTGAGCAAAGGTTGGGAAATTGTACGGGCGCTGATAACCGCGCCGTTGAGCGCCCTACAAACCAAACATCATCATCATCATCACAACACCAATGTAGGCCTGTGCTGTGATAGTGCCACGCAAGACAACAAGGAGTGGAAGCCCCTCCATGAAAATCACGACCACACCGTAACTCCAGGGCCTCCGAATTTCACTGCTAGCACTACACACACTGGTAGATGAAGTTCACCGGGCATTCGCCATGCCCACACCCAGCCATCGGATCGCCACATTGTGTACCGTGACTCGTCACTGCACACAACGTTCTTCCACTGTTCAGTGGTCCAATGTTTATGCTCCTTACACGAAGCGAGGCTTCGTTTGGCACTGTGGATAACATCGGAAGTTCACAGAGGCTTTTTGCGGATGATGCTGTGGTATATCGAGATGTTGTAACGATGGAAAATTGTACTGAAATGCAGGAGGATCTGCTACGAAATGAGGCATGGTGCAGGGAATGGCAATTGAATCTCAGTGTAGAGAAGCGTAATGTGCACAATGTGCATAAATTATCTGGGAGTAGGCATTAGGAGTGATTTAAAATCGAATGACCATATAAAATTAATCGTCGGCAAAGCAGATGCCAGACTGAGATTCATTGGAAGAATCGTAAGGAAATGCAGTCCGAAAACAAAGGAAGTAGGTTACAGTACACTTCTTCTCTCACTGTTTGAATACTGCTCACCGGTGTGGGATCCGTACCAGATAGGGTTCATAGAAGAGAGAGAGAAGATCCAACGGAGAGCAGCGCGCATCGTTACAGGATCATATAGTAATCGCGAAAGCGTAACGGAGATGATACACTCCTGGAAATTGAAATAAGAACACCGTGAATTCATTGTCCCAGGAAGGGGAAACTTTATTGACACATTCCTGGGGTCAGATACATCACATGATCACACTGACAGAACCACAGGCACATAGACACAGGCAACAGAGCATGCACAATGTCGGCACTAGTACAGTGTATATCCACCTTTCGCAGCAATGCAGGCTGCTATTCTCCCATGGAGACGATCGTAGAGATGCTGGATGTAGTCCTGTGGAACGGCTTGCCATGCCATTTCCACCTGGCGCCTCAGTTGGACCAGCGTTCGTGCTGGACGTGCAGACCGCGTGAGACGACGCTTCATCCAGTCCCAAACATGCTCAATGGGGGACAGATCCGGAGATCTTGCTGGCCAGGGTAGCTGACTTACACCTTCTAGAGCACGTTGGGTGGCACGGGATACATGCGGACGTGCATTGTCCTGTTGGAACAGCAAGTTCCCTTGCCGGTCTAGGAATGGTAGAACGATGGGTTCGATGACGGTTTGGATGTACCGTGCACTATTCAGTGTCCCCTCGACGATCACCAGTGGTGTACGGCCAGTGTAGGAGATCGCTCACCACACCATGATGCCGGGTGTTGGCCCTGTGTGCCTCGGTCGTATGCAGTCCTGATTGTGGCGCTCACCTGCACGGTGCCAAACACGCATACGACCATCATTGGCACCAAGGCAGAAGCGACTCTCATCGCTGAAGACGACACGTCTCCATTCGTACCTCCATTCACGCCTGTCGCGACACCACTGGAGGCGGGCTGCACGATGTTGGGGCGTGAGCGGAAGACGGCCTAACGGTGTGCGGGACCGTAGCCCAGCTTCATGGAGACGGTTGCGAATGGTCCTCGCCGATACCCCAGGAGCAACAGTGTCCCTAATTTGCTGGGAAGTGGCGGTGCGGTCCCCTACGGCACTGCGTAGGATCCTACGGTCTTGGCGTGCATCCGTGCGTCGCTGCGGTCCGGTCCCAGGTCGACGGGCACGTGCACCTTCCGCCGACCACTGGCGACAACATCGATGTACTGTGGAGACCTCACGCCCCACGTGTTGAGCAATTCGGCGGTACGTCCACCCGGCCTCCCGCATGCCCACTATACGCCCTCGCTCAAAGTCCGTCAACTGCACATACGGTTCACGTCCACGCTGTCGCGGCATGCTACCAGTGTTAAAGACTGCGATGGAGCTCCGTATGCCACGGCAAACTGGCTGACACTGACGGCGGCGGTGCACAAATGCTGCGCAGCTAGCGCCATTCGACGGCCAACACCGCGGTTCCTGGTGTGTCCGCTGTGCCGTGCGTGTGATCATTGCTTGTACAGCCCTCTCGCAGTGTCCGGAGCAAGTATGGTGGGTCTGACACACCGGTGTCAATGTGTTCTTTTTTCCATTTCCAGGAGTGTAGATAAACTCCAGTGGAAGACTGCAAGAGAGACGATCGGTAGTATCGAGAGCATACCTTCACCGAGGAGTCAAGCAGTATATTGCTCCCTCCTACGTATATCTCGCGACGAGACCATGAGGATAAAATCAGAGAGATTACAGCCCACACAGAGGCATATCGACAATCCTTCTTTCCACGAACAATACGAGACTGGAATGGAAGGAGAACCGTTAGAGGTTCTCCAGGTACCATCCGCCACATATCGTCAGATGGCTTGCGGAGTGTGGGTTTAGATGTAGAACCGGCATGATGTGTGGATTATGAGCAGCCGCTCGACCATGAAATTCAAGTTTTCTCACCTCCCGCCTAACTATGGCAGTATTTGAAGTGCATCCTGATGCAGTTTGCAAACTCCTGTGTGATGGTCTGGATAGATGTCTGCCTATTACGCATTACGACCCTCTTCAACTGTCGGCGGTCTCTGTCAGTCAATAGACGAGGTCGGCCTGTACTCATTTGTGCTGTACTTGTTCCTTCACGTTTCCATTTCACTAACACATGGGAATCAGAGGACCTAGGTATGGCCGGCCGAAGTGGCCGTGCGGTTAAAGGCGCTGCAGTCTGGAACCGCAAGACCGCTACGGTCGCAGGTTCGAATCCTGCCTCGGGCATGGCTGTTTGTGATGTCCTTAGGTTAGTTAGGTTTAACTAGTTCTAAGTTCTAGGGGACTAATGACCTCAGCAGTTGAGTCCCATAGTGCTCAGAGCCATTTGAACCATTTTGAACCTAGGTATGTTTAGGAGCGTGTAAACCTAGCTTACAGATGTATGACACAAAAGACACCCAATCACCTAACCACCTTCGAAGTCCGTGAGTTCCGCTTAGCGCCCCATTCTGCTCTCTCACGATGTCTAATGACTACCGAGGTCGCTGTTATGGAGTACCTGGCAGTAGGTGGCAGCACAATGCACCTAATATGAAAAAGTGTGTCTAATATGAAAAAGTGTGTTTTTAGGGATATCCCGATACTTTTGATCACATAATGTACATGTTTGGCTGGCTTTTGTATTTGTGTTCAAGCACGAATTTTTCGCGGTGTTTCCATAGATTTGTCCAACCCCTGTAGTCAGTTGTTTTAATTTTTGACGAGGCTGAACTGGAGTACGTCACTGGCTACAGAAGGGGTTGGGAAACCGACTGTACCTGTGACGGTGAGCAGCTGTGCCGGGGTGCTCCTGCGGCGCTCCCCGGTGAGTGCGTGCAGCGTGAGGCAGCTGTAGCGGGAGGAGGCGTCCGCCGCAGTGGCCCGCCTCACCAGCAGGTCACCGGTGCTCGTCACCACGAAGCGGCCGCCTCCTGCGACGAACACCTGTTTGAGTGACTGTGGTATCTGAGGTTAATTATAACTCTGAACCGAGTCTCAATCAACGTTGCACGTGGAAATACACTACTGGCCATTAAAATTGATACACCAAGAAGAAATGCAGATGATAAACGGGTATTCATTGGACAAATATATTATACTAGAACTGACTTGTGATTACATTTTCACGCAGTTTGGGTGCATAGATCCTGAGAAATCAGTACCCAGAACATCCACCTTTGGCCATAATAACGGCCTTGATACGCCTGGGCATTGAGTCAAATAGAACTTGAATGGCGTGTACAGGTACAGCTGCCAATGCAGCTTCAACACGATACCACGGTTCATCAAGAGTAGTGACTGGCGTATTGTGAAGAGCCAGTTGCTCGGCCACCATTGACTAGACGTTTTCAGTTGGTGAGAGATCTGGAGAATGTGTTGGCCAGGGCAGCAGTCGAACATTTTTTGTATCCAGAAAGGCCCGTACAGGACCTGCAACATGCGGTCGTGCATTATCCTGCTGAAATGTAGAGTTTCGCAGGGATCGAATGAAGGGTAGAGCCACGGGTCGTAACACATCTGAAATGTAACGTCCACTGTTCAAAGTGCCGTCAACGCGAACAAGACGTGACCGAGACGTGTAACCAATGGCACCCCATACCATCACGCCGGGTGATACGCCAGTATGGCGATGACGGATACACGCTTCCAATGTGCGTTCACCGCGATGTCGCCAAACACGGATGCGGCCATCATGATGCTGTAAACAGAACCTGGATTCATCCGAAAAAATTATGTTTTGCCATTCGTGCACCAGGTTCGTCGTTGAGTACACCATCGCAGGCGCTCCTGTCTGTGATGCAGCTTCAAGGGTAACCGCAGCCATGGTCTCCGAGCTGATAGTCCATGCTTCTGCAAACGTCGTCGAACTGTTCGTGCAGATGGTTGTCGTCTTGCAAACGTCCCCATCTGTTGACTCAGGGGTCGAGACGTAGCTGCACGATCCGTTCCAGCCATGCGTATAAGATGCCTGTCATCTCGACTGCTAGTGATACGAGGACGTTGGGATCTAGCACGGCGTTCCATATTACCCTCCTGAACCAACCGATTCCATATTGTGCTAACAGTCATTGGATTTCGACCAACGCGAGCAGCAATGTCGCGATAAGTTAAACCGCAATCGCGATAGGCTAGAATCCGACCTTTTTCAAAGTCGGAAACGTAATGGTACGCATTTCTCCTTCTTACACGAGGCATCACAACAACGTTTCACCAGGCAACGCCGGTCAACTGCTGTTTGTGTATGAGAAATCGGTTGGAAACTTTCCTCATATCAGCACGTTCTAGGTGTCGCCACCGGCGCCAGCCTTGTGTGAATGCTCTGAAAAGGTAATCATTTGCATATCCTGTCGGTTAAATTTCGCGTCTGTAGCACGTCATCTTCGTGGTGTAGCAATTTTAATGGCCAGTAGTGTATGACATAGGCTGGAATCTAACGTATCACAAATGGCCTAGGAAAACTGTTTCACATTTGAGTGTCCTCACAGATTTACGTGACCTGAAGCAAAGAAATCGACTGTTCATTCTTAAAGAAAACGACGAGTTCTTATACGTTGGAAAAATCAACTGTTGTATTAAATGTCTATACGTTAGAAGGAAGGTTTGCCCTCTATTTTACTGTACGTGGTGGCGAGCTTCTTAGATGTAACGAACATGCCGTCTGTAACGCCGCTTCCTTTGGACGCAAAATTGAAAATATAAAATTGTTCCCTAAACCCAATAAAAGTCCCACTGGAATAGCATCACTTGAATAGTAGCAAGTATACAGGGTGAAAAGTATTTAAACCGACGAACTCTGGGAGGTTGTAGGTGACATCAAAACAAATATTTTTCCCTAATGTCATTTTTTCCTATGAGGATTATTTAAACCGGTGGAAGCCATATTACGCTGTTCAGTTGTTATAGGCCGTATTACGATCTTCACTTGTTAGAGGGCGTATTACGCTATTCAGTTGTAGGCAACTGCTGTCCACCAGTGTAGTAGTGCATTGTCTGTGTTTACTAATGGGGCGATACACCTGGAGTGAGTACACTAATATGCTTGGTACGTACTGCGTAGCGCACCACGACCTACGAGCTGCACAGCGGGTTTATCAACAACAATATCCTAATCGCCGTATCCCGCACCATACGATCTTTGCTGCTGTGTACCAGCGTCTGCGTGAGAGCGGGTCATTTAGCAGATTACCTGGACAGGGACGCCGTCGCACGGTAAGAACGCTGCAATTTGAGGAAGCTGTCTTGCAGCATGTGGAGCGGGATCCTTCAATCTGCACTCGTGCAATTGCACGTAACATGGGGAAGTATCAGACGAATGTAGGAACAGTCCTTCGAGAGCAATTTTTACTTACATTTCACTTACAGCGTGTCCACAACCTGGAACCAATTGATTATCCACCCAGACCACAGTTTTCGCGGTGTACCTGGAACAGTATGAAATGTATCCTACATTTCCATCCTTTGTGTTATTTACCGATGAAGCAACGTTCAGGCGTGATGGAGTCTTCAACATGCACAATTCGCATGTTTGGAGTGAGGATAACCTACACGCCACAGTTACTAGCGCTCATCAAATGCGGTTCTTCGTTAATGTGCTGGTCGGTGTTCTTGAGGACTGTTCAATTGGGCCGTATCTGCTACCCAGGCCATTAAATGGCAGGCACAATTGCAATTTTCTCGCCAGTGCATTGCCAGAGTTGCTGGAAGACGTCCCGCTCCCTACAAGACAACGCATGTGGTTCCAACATGACGGGGCGCCTGCACATTTCAGTCGTCGTGTGCGTCGATTCCTGGACCGACGTTTCCCAGAAACGTGGATTGGCAGAGGTGGTCCTGTACCATGGCCTGCTCGATCCCCAGATATTTCCCCTCTTGACTTTTTTTATGTGAGGAGAGATGCAGAAGTTTGTTTATGCAACTCCTGTTGCATCAGAAGAGGATCTGGTTGCCCGGATAGTAGCAGCAGCAGGAACAATTCAGGATACTCCTGGGGTTTTTGCCCGTGTCAGACAGAACATGATCCGACGGTTTAACCTTTGTTTACGTGTCAATGGAGGCATTTTTGAAAATCTACTGTAACTGAAATTGGGTTGTGTTAATGTGTTGCCTCTTAGTCATAAAAAATGGAAAAGTGTTTGTTGGTTTAATTAATTTGCCACCAGAGAAATCTTCCTCTACCTGTTTAAATATTCCTCAAAGGAAAAAATTACACTAGGGAAAAATATTTGTTTTGATGTCCCCTACAACCTCCCAGAGTTTGTAGGTTTAAATACTTTTCACCCTGTATACAGATAAGAAATACAGTATTAAGTGACTTAATGTTTTAAAAAGGGAAAGAAAAGAAATAGAATCCATTAGTTTCAAATTAAAATAATAGTAGATCGCAAAGTAGTGTACTTATAGGTCACGGAATAGAACGAGTGAACTCAAAGAATACTTCTTGTGAGTACTCTTTGAGGACACTACGTAATACAGAAGAAAAATGTCATACATTGTTAATGTGCTACCAGCGATTGCTGGATCAGGCCATATCTCAACGTATGCTCTTGTACGTAGGCGAGACGAGATTGTTTTTGTGCATTTTTGGAAATTTTGCGATCTGCTAGGAATCATTAAACTTGAAATAGGTAGATCAGTAACCCTGAATATATCATTACGTAAAGCCAAGGGAGGAAAAGATCCGAACTTTTCTTAAATTGATTATCATACAGGGAAGACTTAACTTTGCCCGAAAGTGATAGTCTGTTAGCAGTTTACCGACATAGGAAGTGAACATTCGTATTGAATTGTGAGAAAGTACTGAAGTCTCGTAGCAAATGAAATCTGGATCTTGTTACAAACTCTTTGATGGAAACATAGCTAATTCCACCCAGCTTAGGGAAAAGTTACTTCCTTAATACAATAAAAGGACGTGAATTGTATAGAATAAATCAGCATAAAGTGGATTTATTGTGTGACATTTCTTTCAACCCATTTAATATTGTGTGTTTATAAAATATATAATTGTGCGACGACATAGATTAATTAATAACAGAGTGCAGCGTGCATAAATATTCCTTGCCGCGTTAGAAAGTTATTGTACCGACTCGAACTCTTAAGCTTACGTAAACTGAAAACTTTAGGGGAGAAACTATTGCCGTACATGGACTGTAGCCATAATTAGTACAAGGATAGCCATTGGTGTTCAACTACGGGTAGCTGTGCTCGCACACGTCGGGGAGCATATAATTATTTGAACTGGTCGGTATCATTGATACGCACTCGGCGTGAATGCAGTGCGGCAGGGCAGACTTATTTTTTAATGTCATGTTCCTCATCAGACAGTATTACCGCTAATAGGTCGGAGCACGAATATCAACAACAAATATTTCCAATATATCTTAAGGGGAGCAGTTACCCGTCGGACAGCAAAATAATGCGAACGTGATACAATAGCTCCCTACTTAGCAATCATATACAACCACTCGCTCACCGATAGATCTGTACCTGCAGATTGGAAAATCACGCAGGTCGCACCAGTGTTTAGGAAGGGTAGTAGGAGTAATCCATCGAACTTCAGACCTATATTACTGACGTCGGTTTGCAGTAGGGTTTTGGAGCATATACTGTATTCAAACATTATGAATCACCTCGAAGGGAACGATCTATTGATACGTAATCAGCATGGTTTCAGAAAACATCGTTCTTGTGCAACGCGGCTAGCTCTTTATTCGCCCGAAGTAATGGCCGCTATCGACAGGGGATCTCAAGTTGATTCCGTATTTCTCGATTTTCGGAAAGTTTTCCTCACAAGCGACTTCTAATCAAGCTGCGGGCCTATGGGGTATCGTCTCAGTTGTGAGACTGGATTCGTGATTTCCTGTCAGGAAGGTCGCAGTTCGTAGTAATAGACGGCAAATCATCGAGTAAAACTGAAGTGACATCAGGTGTTCCCCAGGGAAGCGTCCTGGGTCCTCTGCTGTTCCTGATCTATATAAATGACCTGGGTGACAATCTGAGCAGTTCTCTTAGGTTGTTCGCAGATGATGCTGTAATTTACCGTCTAGTAAGGTCATCCGAAGACCAGTATCAGTTGCAGAGCAATTTAGAAAAGATTGCTGTATGGTGTGGCAGGTGGCAGTTGACGCTAAATAAAGAAAAGTGTGAGGTGATCCACATGAGTTCCAAAAGAAATCCGTTAGAATTCGATTACTCGATAAATAGTACAATTCTCAAGGCTGTCAATTCAACTAAGTACCTGGGTGTTAAAATTACGAACAACTTCAGTTGGAAAGACCACATAGATAATATTGTGGGGAAGGCGAGCCAAAGGTTGCGTTTCATTGGCAGGACACTTAGAAGATGCAACAAGTCCACTAAAGAGACAGCTTAGACTACACTCGTTCGTCCTCTGTTAGAATATTGCTGCGCGGTGTGGGATCCTTACCAGGTGGGATTGACGGAGGACATCGAAAGCGTGCAAAAAAGGGCAGCTCGTTTTGTATTATCACGTAATAGGGGAGAGAGTGTGGCAGATATGGTACGCGAGTTGGGATGGAAGTCATTAAAGCAAAGACGTTTTTCGTCGCGGCGAGATCTATTTACGAAATTTCAGTCACCAACTTTCTCTTCCGAATGCGAAAATATTTTGTTGAGCCCAACCTACATAGGTAGGAATGATCATCAAAATAAAATACGAGAAATCAGAGCTCGAACAGAAAAGTTTAGGTGTTCGTTTTTCCCGCGCTCTGTTTGGGAGTGGAATGGTAGGGAGATAATATGATTGTGAATTGTGATTTTGGTTCGATGAACCCTCTGCCAAGCACTTAAATGTGAATTGCAGAGTAATCATGTAGATGTAGATGTAGATGTAGATGTAATGGGATGGTTGTGTTTGACGGTCAACGACGCAGGTAAGGCACGTGTAGTGCTGCAGTGTGCGTCTTCAGTACGGACTAGGTATCAGTATAGGTTGTTCTAGAGTAGTGCACACTTCGTATTTGCACTCAGAGGCCGAGGTCGACGTGCAATGAAAGACCTAACAGAGTTCCAAAGAGGGCAGATTAGCTGAAGCATCAGTAACCAATACAGCCAACTTGTTGAATGGTTCAAGAGCCACTGTTTCAACAGACATGACAGCCTAATCAAAACATGGAAAGACATCATCGTGTAAACCTAATAGTGAGCGCAAATCAAAACTAAATGGCATAGATCGTCGTACGTAACACGAATTGTGTCCAAACAGCATAAAACTACGGCGGCTAAAGTGACTGCAGGGCTCAATAGCCATCTTTTGGACCCAGTATCTATCGATACTGTCCGCCGAGAACGCCATAAAGCGAACATTCATGGACGAGCTGCTACAACGAAACCATTCGTGACGACAACCAACGCAAAGAAGTGTAAAACATGGTGTAAGGAGCATAAATCCTGGACGGCTAGACAGTGGAAAAACGTCATATGATCCGGCGAATCTACGTTTCCGTTATTTCCAACATCGGGCGGGGTGTACGTCTGGAGAACGCCAAAAGAAGTGTACAATCCTGACTGCTTGATTTCAAGGTTAAGCATAGTGTGATGGTGTGGGCAGCCATATCCTAGTATTCTGCTTGTCCCATCATTACTCTCAAAGGACGTGTTACAGCCAATGATTATACGAACATTTTAGGTGATCAGGTGCAACCCGTGATTCAAACCTTGTTCCCCAACAATGATGCCATATTTCAAGAGGGTAATGCACCCATTCACACAGCCAGGACAGTACAATCGTGGTATGAGGAGCATGCAACTGAACTGCAGCGTCTTCCGTAGCCCGCACAGTCCTCTGACTAGAAGAATATCAAACCTTTGTGGGCGCATTGGAGAGCAGACTCCAGAGCAGATTTCCGCCTCCCCCGTCACTGCAGGAGTTAGATGAGGTTTTGATAGAATAGTGGCATAAAATTCCTCTGGAGACTGTATTACGTGAAAATGGGGGTCCAACTCCTTATTAATAAACCATTCCCAAGTAAGTACAGGTGTTCACATTATTGTGCCAATCTCCTGTACATTCGTAGAATAAACATTTTATTAAAAGTATTTTGGCGACCACCTGTACGCCGCAAAATAAATACTCTTCTTAACGAAACCTCGTTTCATGTTGAACGTAAGCGCGTAATGACAGTATTACGAGTTACGTTCCATACACGCTGTCGATTTATTTGACATTACAATGCAATGTCGCACACTCTTAAATGAAATAAACAATTTACTAACAATTACTTGGTAGCTACACAAATAACACAAATTTTATCTTCCAAAAAATTAACTGTAGCCTTCATTTAAGCATGTGTTTGAACTATTGAGCATGGCCTAAAAGGCATATTTGCAATCGCCGTTCGAAAGAACGACGAACAGATGTAATTGCAGTGGATAATTGGTAGAGTATGCACTGGCGACTCGACGTCACACATCATCTGGTGTACTTGGGGCGGCCGGCCGCGCTGGTCTCGCGGTTCTAGGCGCGCAGTCCGGAACCGTGCGACTGCTACGGTCGCAGGTTCGAATCCTGCCTCGGGCATGGATGTGTGTGATGTCCTTAGGTTAGTTAGGTTTAAGTAGTTCTAAGTTCTAGGGGACTAATGACCACAGCAGTTGAGTCCCATAGTGCTCAGAGCCATTTGAACCATTTGTACTTGGGGCTCCGTTATAGACTGCTTCTTTGAAAGCTCCCTAAAGAAATAAATCGAGAAGAGTCAAATCCGGGGACGTCACAGGTCATTTGATAACAGAATTTCGTCCTATCCAACGTCCAGGAATGTTCTCATTCAGTATCTGCGTTGCCGCACGGGACGAGTGTGCTGGACAACCGCCGTGTTGCAGCCACATACACTTAGTGTGTTGCAGCCACATCCTCTTCTAGAAGAAGCGGCAGAATGTTGTTCAGAAAGCATGCGTAAGAATGTCCATTTAGCCTGAGGTGAAGTAATGTCCTACACTGTAATTTCCTATGATGCCGCACCGTACGTTTGCTCTCCACGGCCGTTGATGTTGCACCTGACGAAGCCGGTTGTGCCGTGCGTGGCTCGTGTTGGTGCCATATCTCATTTGACATCCTGTTTTCACTGTACTACCACCTCGTTGTGTTAATTTCAATTACTGGTGTTACTGGGTTGCTGCCTTGCCTGCCCGTGAGCGGCAGCAGCGGCGCTTATCGAGATAAGCCCTGTCGTATTATATTTGCTGACTGCTATTACTCCCCCGTTGCCGTGTGTTCAGAGTTACTTAGGATCTGCCGATGAGTTGGGAGGCACCTAGTAGCGCAGTTCGGACCTGGCAGTGTTTGACTCGGGACACAGCAGACGTTCAGTCGGGGCGCGGCTGCAGTGAGGTCCGGACAGCCATGACTCTCCCGACGGTTGGCGATACATATGAATTTAGTGTGGTCCACCTTGGTTGGTCGTCGGTCGGTCGTCTTGTTGGACAACGTGTATGTCGGCCGGCGATCGCTTATGGGTTGCCTGCGTGTGCCGACACGCGATTCGTCCTTGTTATTGCACAGTCGCTGCCGTTAGGTTGTCTACTCCTTCGTGCAAGTGTTCGTGAAACTGTGTGGAGCTTGTGATGTCGACTGCTCAGTTATTTTAGTCCTGTCTCCGTGTTGACGTGTGGCAGTCGGTCGGTTGGCGTGGAGCAGCGAGGAAATCTCCGCGGGCCGTAATTTGGCCGGGCCCTCTTGCGGTCTCTATGCAGTGTGGGAGTGCGTGGGGTGTTCCCATTGCTACGAGGTCCGTGACTCACCGACACGAAAGTTGAGTTTAGATTTAATTTACCAGCAAGTCAAGACTGTTTACATGTGCCATTTGGTTCTCGTTGTTGGCTAGCTACAACGTGCGTGTTCGAGTTGGCGAACGTTTAGCCACCGTTCGGTGGAGTCTAACTGTATTTGGTTATTTGCAATTGAAGTGCACCAGCGAAATTTTCTGCCGTGTGGCCGTTAACGTTCTGGTTACCTGCCCTGGCCGTTGACGTAAATTTAGGCATTGTCCTTTCCTCACTGTGTTGTGGCTGTCCAGCACGGTGTGTAGTTCGACAGATTAATGTGTGCTTCGTTGTGGGCGTCCATGCCTTTTACGTTTGCACTGATCTCCCGGTTGTGTGCTGGTCGAGTGGAGCGCAAGTTACCTTGTCGGTGGGTCCGTTGACTCTCTGTAGGTTGGGTTGTCGTCGGTCCGAGAATGGTTGGGCCGACTGCCTGTCTCACATAAGTGAATGTTAGTATTTCAAGTGCTGGCCGACCCCCAAAACCTCTGACCGCCGTTAGCTGCACTGCCTTTTCTTATTTTCTGTTGTGTGTATTTGTATGGCTCCTAGCCTATGGTTTCGAAATAAGGTTGAATTGTTTTTAGTGGTGTTTTAAGTCATGGGCCTTCAGCCGCTTTAAAATTCAAGTTCCTTGCTTTTCAAGTGTTAGATTGTTTGGGCCTTCACCCTGATTAAACTACTGTTTAAAGATAAAGCCTTAGTCCTTCTGCCTACTAAAAATTATTTTAGTGGTGTTTTAAGTCATGGGCCTTCAGCCGTTTTAAAATTAAAAGTTTCTTGCTTGTCAGGTGTTAGATTGTTTGGGCCTTCAGCCTGATTAATATATTGTTTAAGCCTTGGGCCTTCTGCCTACTAAAAATTATTTTAGTTGCGTTTTAAGTCATGGCGCCTTCAGCCGTTTCTAAATTAAGGATCTTTGTCTTTCGAGCATCAGACTGTTAGGGGCCTTCAGCCTAATTGAAGGTAAGGCCTTCAGACTTGTGTTTTTTTATTCAATTTTATCTTGAGTCTTAAATCATCGGCCTTCACCCGTCTTTAAATTAAGGTTGTTGCTTTTCAAGTGTTAGATTTTGGGGTCTTCATCCAAATTATAGAACTTACTTAACATGAGGCCTTCTGCCTTCCAAATATTCTTTTTGGCGTCCGAATTTTGAGTAAATGGCGTTAAGCGGTTTTTTTTTTTTCAAATGAAAGTGGTTGTGCCCTTCAGGCATAACATAGTGTGGCGTATTTAGCCGATAACTATATTCAAGAATTTATACTGTAATGTTCGGTCAAATAAATAAAGTTATATGTGTTCGAGCGTAACTGACAGCCGCTCATTTTGGCCCCTTCCCACAATTCCAACTACCTGTTCTGTGCTGCGGGTTTAGCAGGGCGTCTCACCGGTGTGGATTGGCTGCTGGCCAGTAGTGCTTGTTATGCAAATTTACATTAGCGTGGTTAGTAAACGTTGCTTCATCGGTGAAGAGCACACGTTGGAAAAACATAGGGTCGTCTCTCAGTTGCTGAAGGACAAACCGACAAAATTCTGTGCGACGATCGAAATCAAATGGTTCAAATGGCTCTGAGCACTATGGGACTTAAGATCTTTGGTCATCAGACCCCTAGAACTTAGAACTACTTAAACCTAATTAACCTAAGGACATCACACACATCCATGCCCGAGGCAGGATTCGAACCTGCGACCGTAGCAGTCGCGCAGTTCCGGACTGAGCGCCTAGAACCGCTAGACCGTCGCGGCCGGCGACGATCGAAATCATCGTCGTCTAGCGCCTGATGTAGTGACAGATGATAGGGATGGAAATTTTGTCGATGCAAGATGCGAATGACGCTCATCTAGATGATTCCACATTCCTTGGCAATACGTCTGGACCGCTGCGCAGACTCATCAGCGTCGTAGCCAGAATAGCTTCTTCGTTTTCTCTGTCAGTTTCAGTCTCTTCTCTTGTCCTCTTTCTAACGTTCAAGCAAACTGTCCTCACTAGCATCTTAATAATTCTTGCAGTTGCCTGGCGCGTCCGACATTGGCGATCCGCTGTACTGTTTTTAAGGCATGTATTTTAAATTCACCATATAGAAATATGCCTTAAAAACAGTACATTCATCACATACAAATCTTCCCCCCATGAATCATGGACCTTGCCGTTGGTGAGGAGGCTTGCGTGCCTCAGCGATACAGATGGCCGTACCGTAGGTGCAACCACAACGGAGGGGTATCTGTTGAGAGGCCAGACAAACGTGTGGTTCCTGAAGAGGGGCAGCAGCCTTTTCAGTAGTTGCAGGAGCAACATTCTGGATGACTGACTGATCTGGACTTGTAACATTAGCCAAAACGGCCTTGCTGTGCTGGTACTGCGAACGGCTGAAAGCAAGGGGAAACTGGAGCCGTAAATGTTCCCAAGGGCATGCAGCTTTAGTGTATGGTTAAATGATGACGGAGGTAAAATAGTCCCCCATTCGGATCTCCGGGCGGGGACAACTCAGGACGATGTCGTTATCAGGACACAGAAAACTGGCGTTCTCCGTATCGGAGTGTGGAATGTCAGCTGCCTTAATCGGGCAGGTAGGTTAGAACATTTAAAAAGGAAAATGGATAGGTTAAAGTTAGATATAGTGGGAATTAGTGATCTTCGGTGGCAGGAGGAACAAGACTTCTGGTCAGGTGAATACAGGGTTATAAATACAAAACCAAATAGGGGTAATGCAGGATTAGGTTTAATAATGAATAAAAAATAGGAGTGCGGGTAAGGTACTACAAACAGCATAGTGAACGCATTATTGTAGCCAAGATAGACACGAAGCCCACGCCTACCACAGTAGTTCAAGTTTATATGCCAACTAGCTCCGTAGATGACGAAGAGATTGATGAAATGTATGATGAAATAAAAGAAATTATTCAGATTGTGAAGGGAGACGAAAATTTAATAGTCATGGGTGACTGGAATTCGGCAGTAGGAAAAGGGAGAGAAGGAAACGTAGTAGGTGAATATGGATTGGGGGTAAGAAATGAAAGAGGAAGCCGCCTGGTAGAATTTTGCACAGGGCACAACTTAATCATAGCTAACACTTTGCTCAAGAATCATGAAAGAAGGTTGTATACATGGAAGTAACCTGGAGATACTGACAGGTTTCAGATAGATTATATAATAGTAAGACAGAGATTTAGGAACCAGGTTTTAAATTGTAAGACATTTCCAGGCGCAGATGTGGACTCTGATCACAATCTATTGGTGGGACCTGGATAAACTGACAGAACCAGAGGTTGTAGGGAGTTTCAGGGAGAGCATTAGGGAACGATTCACACGAATAGGGGAAAGAAATGCAGTAGAAGAAGAATGGGTAGCTTTGAGAGACGAAATAGTGAAGGCCGCAGAGGATCAAGTAGGTAAAAGGAGGAGGGCTAGTAGAAACTCTTCGGTAACGGAAGAAATATTGAAGTTAACTGATGAAAGGAGAAAATATGAAAATGCAGTAAATGAAGCAGGCAAAAAGGAATACAAATGTCTCAAAATGAGAGTGACAGGAAGTGCAAAGTTGGTAAGCGGGGATGGCTAGAGGACAAATGTAAGGATATAAAGGCATATCTCGCTATGGGTAATGTAGATACTGCCTACAGGAAAATTAAAAAGAGACCTTTTGGAGGATAGAGAACCACTTGTATGAATATCAAGAGCTCAGATGGAAACCCAGGTCTAAGCAAAGAAGGGAAAGCAGAAAGATGGTAGGAGTACATAGAGGGTCTATACAAGGGCGATGTACTTGGGGACAATATTATGGAAATGGAAGAGGATGTAGACGATGATGAAATGTGAGTTATAATGTAAGAGTTTGACAGAGCACTGAAAGATCTAAATCGAAACAAGGCCCCGGGAGTAGACAACATTGCATTAGAACTACTGATAGCCTTGGGAGAGCCACCCATGACAAAACTCTACCATCTGGTGAGAAAAGTGTATGAGACAGGCGAAATACCCACAGACTTCAAGAAGAATATAATAATTCCAATCCCAAAGAAAGCAGGTGTTGACAGATGTGAAAATTACCGAACCATCAGTTTAATAAATCACGGATGCAAAATATTAACACGAATTTCTTACAGACGAATGGAAAAACTGGTAGAAGCCGTCCTCGGAGAAGATCAGTTTGGATTCCGTAGAAATGTTGGAACAGATTAAGGAAAGACAAACCTACGTTTCTGGCATTTGTAGACTTAGAGAAAACTTGTGATAATGTTGACTGGAATACTCTCTTTCAAATTATGAAGGTGGCAGGGGTAAAATTCAGGGAGCGAAAGGCTATTTACAATTTGTACAGAAACCAGATGGCACTTATAAGAGTCAAGGGGCGTGAAAGGGAAGCAGTGGTTGGGAAGGGAGTCAGACAGGGTTGTAGCGTATCCTCGATGTTATTCAGTTTGTATGTTGAGCAAGCAGTAAGGTAAACAAAAGAAAGATTCGGAGTAGCTATTGAAATCCATGGAGAAGAAATAAAAACTTTGAGGTTAGCCGATGACATTTTAATTCTGTCTGACACAGCAAAGGACCTGGAAAGCAGCTGAACGGACTGGAAGTGTCCTGAAAGGAGGATATAAGATGAACATCAAGAATGAGTTTTGCTATTTGGTCAGCAAAATAACTGATGAAAGTCGAAGTAGAGAGGATATAAAGTGTAGACTGGCAATGGGAAGGAAAGCGTTTCTGAAGAAGAGGAATTTGTTAACATCGAGTATAGATTTAAGGGTCAGGAAGTCGTTTCTGAAAGTATTTGTATGGAGTGTAGCCATGTATGGAAGTGAAACATGGACGATAAATAGTTTAGACAAGAGGAGAATAGAAGCTTTCGAAATGTGGTGTTACAGAAGAATGCTGAAGATTAGATGAGTAGATCACATAACTAATGGGGAGGAACTGAACAGAATTGGGGAGAAGAGTAGGTTATGGCACAACTTGACTAGAAGAAGGGATCGGTTGGTAGGACATGTTATGAGGCATCAAGGGATCACCAATTTAGTATTGGAGGGCAGCGTGGAGGGTAAAAATCGTAGAGGGAGTCCAAGAGATGAAAAAACTAAGCAGATTCAGAAGGATGTAGTTCCCAGTAGATACCGGGAGATGAAGAAACTTGCACAGGATAGAGTAGCATGGAGAACTGCATCAAACCAGTCTCTGGCCTGAAGACCAGAATAACAACAATATATAGAGCTAAGTATATCCAGCTCTTCCTCATTGGTGTGCGTGTCTGCAAGCAAGGAATGTTGAAGCAGAAATAAGCGACCTTGTAGTGCAAACGAGTGAACAGGTAAATGTGTTGACATTCTGATACAACGTAGCGCGAGAGCTTCTCTTGGCTGAGTTTGCACCGCTAGTACGATCCCGGCCACCGCACCTTCAAATTTTAGGAAATTTCTCGATTTTTTTTACGACACGTTTCAACGTGAATATTAACAAACGCTATAGCGTTGTAATTATCTTCTCAAGTACTGCTGAGTGCAGTTATAAAATGTGTACGGTTCCATTGAAAAAAGCGTAATTGCTTCGCTATTTCCGTTGATACCTGCGCTAATAACATAAAACAAAACACAAAAAAACTACGTGCCCATCGACGGTCTAGCATTTCAATATGTGTAACCATTCATGAAATAAAGGTGTTAAGTGTTACGTGACTCACCCTGTAAATGTGGTGTGTGTGTGTGTGTGTGTGTGTGTGTGTGTGTGTGTGTGTGTGTGTGTGTGTGGGTGGGTGAGGGTGAGAGAGAGAGAGAGAAAGAGAAAGAGAAAGAGAGAGAGTGTGTGTGTGTGTGTGTGTATGCATCAGTTACCTTATGTCTTGTAAGCGTATTGTAGTATCGCTGCCTAACCAGCTCGCCTATGTGGGTAGTCGCCTTCCCGCAGTGAGCAACTGTAGAGGAGTGGTGGTTTAGCTTTCATAGTGTTTTTGTATTATGCCATGGCTGAAGAACGCAGCTCAAAGTGTTTTTCGAAGTAGTTAAAATTCTTGTCATGGATGTTGTGTTTTCATATGAGTCGACCGTTTAATATTGATGTTTTTTTGAGAGTGATAGTTTCGAAACCATGTGTCGTGTCATGAGAACAGCAGTCAACAGAATGTTCATGGTTACAGGACAAATAACACGTACTGGACAATTTCCTATATGTGAGAGAGACATACAAACCGTTTGACCAATTACGACGAGCGCAAACATTTTTCTTTCTGATGTTGCACTGCCAAATCTTCAAACAGCTGCATCACGATCGGTCACACATACTGCCGAGGAAATAACTAGTAACGCCACTAGAACGGATTAATACTATTGCAAGAACTGTGTCACTTTTTGAACTTACAGTAGCCTATTTGAACAATGGATTTCATGTGTTTGTTCTCCAAGTACCTGAGCTGATTGATAAACCGTAAGACAATAGTCTTCAGTACACTCGAACAGGCTGTGTGACTAAAGTCTCAATAAATGAGTACGTCGAAATTTTTCATATTATTTGCGAAAGGTGCAGTTCAAATTTGCAGTGCTTTAATGATGGAATATACGAGGGCTATTCGGAAAGCAAATTCCGACCAGGTGCGGAATGGAGACAACTATGAAAATGAAAAATGTTTTATTTGCAACAGTTACCTACAACTTCCAGCTACCTTTCTATGTAGTCGCTGATTCGACTTAAACATTTGTCGTAGCGTTGTACAACTTTCCAATAGTCTCGTCATAGAAGGCAGTCGCCACTGCTTTCTGCCAATTCTCTGCGCTGGTCTGCAGCTCATTGTCTGTGTCAAAACGCTGTCTTCATAGCCAGCGGTTCACGTGAGCGCAGACAAGACCAAGAGGGAGCCATTCACAGGCTGTATCGAGGGTGATCAGACACTTCCGATCGAAAACGCTGTAGGAGCTTGTTAATTGCCCCTACAGAATGCGGTTGAGAATTGTCTTGAAGAAGGAAACACATGACAGTCATGTTATGTGGGCTGCATAGCTTCAGGCAACATTTCTCACCAGCTAGTGCCGCAACCAGACTGACCTCCGCTAACCACTCTGTCAGCCGTGAAGATTGTGTAAATGTGTTCCAAGGTTTGGCCAGCTGTATAGGCAGTTGCTCCGTCACGTTGGAAGTAACTTTAGGTTTTTTCCTCCTCCGCTAATGCTTCCACAAATTCACGCCCAGTCATACCTGCTCGTCTGGGCCACTTGAATTTGCCCCACCCCGTGTAATGTAAGTGAGATGCAGAGCTGAGATCTGTTGTGCAACTGAAACACCAGAGTGTTACTGACTGACAGTGCAGACTTTGCATCTGCTGAGATTATCTAATGAAACAGAAATCATTTAATGTAGTGTTGGCAGTTCATAACACTGGTATTATACTGATACACTAATTTGTAACACAAACATCGTTGTCCAGTTTTCCCATAGTAGCCCACCCTAATTTGTTAAAGCAACGCTAAGTCTAATTTTCAGAATAAGTTCATTTCTGTGTTCTTTCATTCTGTATTTGTCTGGTGTGTTTCTCAGCTCTGAATACGGTTTTGCAATTTGACTTATTGTTCTGTTTTGTGTAATAGAGAATTACTGAGCTTTATTTTTCCAGTTACGTTTTTCTGTTCATGTGACATGTTACAGTTCATTACGTAAGATAATGAGATCAATGCGATTGCAATCGTAAGGGATGTAGATATAGACTCATCAGGCAAAAATGACCTGACAGAGATGAAAAATGAAGCAGACGGTAGTGAGGTGTTGAAAGATTCTGATACAGGGGACTGGACTTTATCAGTAGACATGGGAGGTCCACACAGTTCTCTTAAGGGTGGCCAAGGAGAATATTGCAGACCAGCCACCGCTCAGAATCGGCACGAAAAGGCCTTAGAGGCTGACATAAAAGGGCGTCAATGAAACCACCTCTTCCTTGAGGTGTTGATATCTCCTGGTGTTTCGTGGTCGAAAACGACAGTTCACAGTGGGATGAGCTAAAGGTTGACGTTCTTGTACACTGCTGACACACTCCGGATGAATCAACCTTTCTCGAAGGGCATTATGAGCCAGTTACACCACTGAATGTACTAGACACCACTGAAGCGCAGTGCGACGGCAGTTTTTGCGATGGCTTACAGGATGGAATCGCTAGGGGCCATTCAAAACTATTCAAGGAAATTTGAACCTGGTCCAAGGTAGCAGTGGGTGTTTATTCTTTTTCAGCCCTCCTCTTTCGCGCCGTCCTAAGACACATGTCCGAATAAAGCGAAAAAGGGTCGCTCTCAGACAACCCCCCCCCCTCCCCCCATTTCGACAACACCCTTGGTACCGCCATAGCTCAGCACATGTACCTATACAGAGACAAACAGTGATGCGAGTGCTAGGTGCCTGCAGTCAGACTATGCTATTGCTATTATACCTACTAGTATAGGCAAGTGGGACCGGAGGGGTGTCAAGGGGTTGCCTGCCTGCAGGTGCCAAGAACTCTCGTCACAGTTTGCCTCTGTACAGTTACATTTTTAATGTGCTCAACAAATTAGGGTGTAGTCGAACTGGAGGGTTTTAGTGGGACCATTTGCCATTTTATTCATACATCTGTCAATGTCGTACCCCTCAATTACCCAGCCACACAAGGGCGTGATACAGCATGGCTGAAGAAGTACACACATCAAAAAAAGTTTTGAAACATCCCAGTTCCCAGACCTCCTGAAGATAGACGTTGACTGTGGATATTGTATCACAGACACAGTCCCTTTGACAGTTCAGAGATGTCACTAAAGCCGCCCAAAGTTGTAAACAGCCATGCATGAGCAGCTCCTATTAGACGCAGGGGGTCCGACAGCCAATCAGTTCCAGTCATTCCACCAGGAAGAAGGTACAAAGCTCGTGTTGTCTATAGTTCAACGATGCCTAGACGGTCAGTACCACGGTTCGATCGCGTCCGCATTGTTACTTTGTGCCAGGGAGAGCTCCCGACAGGGGAAGTGTCCAGGCGCCTCGAAGTGAACCAAAGCGATGTTCGGACATGGAGGAGATACAGAGAGACAGGAACTGTCGATGACATGCCTCGCTCAGGCCGCCCAAGAGCTATCACTGCAATGGATGACCACTACCTACGCATTAGGCTCGGAGGAACCCTGACAGCAACGCCACCGTTTTGAATAATGCTTTTCGTGCAGTCCCAAGTGATCGTGTTACTACCCAAACTGTGCGTAATAGGATGCATGATCCCCAACTTCACTTCCGACGTCCATGGGGAGATCCATCTTTGCAACAACGTCACCATGCAGCGCGGTACAGCTGGGCCCAACAACATGCCGAATGGACCGCTCAGGATTGGCATCACGTTCTTTTCACCGATAAGTGTCGCATATGCCTTTAACCAGACAATCGTCAGAGACGTGTTTGGAGGCAACCCGGTCAGGGTGAACGCCTTACACACACAGTCCAGCGAGTGCAGCAAGGTGGAGGTTCCCTGCTGGTTTGGGGTGGCATTATGAGGGGCCGCCGTACGCCGCTGGTGGTCACGGAAGGCGTCGTACCGGCAGTTCGATACGTGAATGCCATCCTCCGACCGATAGTGCAACCATATCGGCAGAATATTGGCGAGACATTCGTGTTCATGGACGACAATTTGCGCCCCCATCGTGCACATCTTGTGAATGACTTCCTTCAGGATAACGACATTGCTTGACTAGAGTGGCCAGTACGTTCTTCAGACAAGAACCTTATAGAACTTGCCTGGGATAGATTGAAAAGGGCTTTATATGGACGTCGTGACCCACCAACCACTCTGAGGGATCTACGCCCAATCGCCTTTGAGGAGTGGGTCAATCTGGACCAACAGTGCCTTGATGAACTTGTGGATAGTATGCCACGACGAATACAGGCAAGCATCAATGCAAGAGGACGTGCTACTGCGTATTAGAGGCACCGGTGTGTACAGCAATCTGGACCACCACATCTGAAGGTCTCGGCGTATGGTGGTACAATATGCAATGTGTGGCTTTCATGAGCAATAAAATGGGCGGAAATGACGTTTATGTTGATCTCTATTCCAATTTTCTGTACAGGTTCCGGAACTCTCCGCTTAAATTTCGTCAAATTGCTTTTAACGGTCGCTAGTGGTTCCACCCTCTACATGCGAGGAAAAACTGCGTTAACACTGAACTCCAAAGGGACACCATCACGTTAAATATGGTTTGTGGCTGATAATGTCCTTAGGGAAGGGTTGATTCGTCCGGACGGTGTCACCTATTTCAAAGATTGTTAAGAACGTCGTCCTGTTGATCATCCCACTACAAGCTGCCCGTTTGTGATATCAAAATTTGAGGAAATCAACGACCCAAGGAGGGGTTGGTTTCATTAGTGGCTCTCATACCTGCCCCTAAGGCACTTCATGTAAAAGAAATGTGGGCAAGAAGTGGTGGCGGTGTGACAACCTTCCTGTTGTGTGACACGTTCACCTAGGCGTTGGCACAATTGTCGTGGAATTTGATGCCGATGTGGCATCATTAACCCACCTTACACCTCACATGAACCTTGGAGCACTGGTCTTTATTTCGCATATGTCGACATCTTGCCGTGTGAAGCGTTGATGGGTCCATGGGTGACTTTGCAGGGTGCTACGGTTTTACAGCAATACAGAGAAATGTTGTAGGCACTTTTGAGGGAAAATTAAAACTTCTACGGCGCAATCTGTGACAATTACGGTGTTTCGTCAAACTGGTCCTTCCATTGTGTTGAGCAGTGTACACTGAGGTGACTAAAGTCGTGGGGTACATCCTAACTTCGTGTCGGACCAGTGCAGTACTTAGAAGTCCCCAGCAGAAATACTGAGCCATGCTGCCTCTATAGCTGACCACAATAGGAAGTGTTGCCGGTGTAGAATTTTTTGCACAAACTGACCTCTCGATTCTGTCCCATAAACGTTTGACGGAATTCAAGTCGGGCGAGCTGATTAGCCAAATCATTCCTTCGAACTGTCCAGAATGTTTGAAATACGACAACATAGTGCCTAGTAATTTTTCGCATAATTAATTCTGTAAACATTATATAACTGTGATGTAATTTCTGTTATACGTACCTTTTATTATTTTATTAATATCGTCCTACGATTAACTGACGAAATATTAATTCAAATGGACTAATTAAAAGAGAGTATTGTAATTATGATGTAGTAAAAACGCTGGCGTAGAGAGGGAAGTTTGGTACTGTATAAAGCCAAATAACACGTTTAAAGTAAGACGAACTGTCGCTGGTCACGTGAGCGCGGAGTCTGGCAGAAGTAGTTGGCGGGGAGAGTTGCTAGCGACAAGTGGTCATGTGCAGACGCCGTGCTCGGGAATGTAAGAAATGAACTGCAAGGTTTTTAATTTATGGCCAAGCATATTATGTGCCTGTTAACGGGCACAGTACATTGTCAACAAGAGGAATTAATATTCAAGGAGAATTCTGTGTGCCCAAACTTGTTATGTGGAGCGACATTAAAGAAGAGCCTCTTGCCGTACATTGTCGGCAGATAATGTCTTACATCACACCAGCAGCAACTCAACAGAGTAAGATTCGACCACTTTCTTCTTTAGATAGTACATGGATAGTCAGCGTAGTGGTTTTCCTTAGTTGAATAACAGTATTTACTGCAGCAACTGTTATAGTGTAAATGGACTTTACCTCAATCATTTACCTAACAGGGTCCTATCCTATTACCACTATTGACTCCGACAATACCACCAATGAAAAAATAGTAAAACATTCAAAGTGATGAGCTTATTTAATTTCGTTAATTAAGATAAAGAGGTGCAATTTACTCAACTGAGAAGTACAGAAACGTGTCATTTAACAGGAGTGAACTTTGTTGCTTGATAAAATAACTAGTTAAAGAATAATGACTAACAGTAAAAGAGTGAAACCATAATTATAATAAATGTTGACAAAATATTGCTTCAGAATAATATATTTCACGTTCTTTCTCTGCATTGCAAACTCTATTCACATTTGAAAAATTACCTAACAGTGTAGTTATTTTTTGCTAAATGAAACATTACGAACTTTCCAGGAACTATAACAGAAAACAAGTATTTATGAACACTTAAATTTCTAAAACCAGTAACAGCATTAAAGTGAGCAACGCAAAGCTGTTCACTAAGCGAACTATTTTGCAAACAACTACATTTTACGTGAAAGTTTTCAGTGCAAATTATTCTGCTGCTTTTCTGAATAACTTTAATTCACGGTATTGACTGAGTTCCTACATCTGAGATCGAGTCAGAGCTTTTGATTCCGTTCTATCCTGTTTACAATTCAGTGATTAGTTCGTAATCACAGTCTATAAACAATTAACAATCTTACAGTAAGTTCTTAAGCAATTTGCAACATAAAATTAGAAGAGTTCAATTTATTTATTCCAGATTTCACTGTTTCTTATTTTCACGTTCTTTTGTTCAAAATTTCTTTCGATCGTTATCGTGCAAGAGTAGTCACACGATAGCGATTCGGTTATAACAGTATCTCCTCTTATCCGGGTATTCATTGTTCTTCGGAACAGATGCCTTTCCCAAAAAAAAATGGCTCTGAGCACTATGGGACTTAACATCTGAGGTCGTCAGTCCCCTAGAACTAACCTAAGGACATCACACACATCCATGCCCGAGGCAGGATTCGAACCTGCGACCGTACCAGCAGCGTGGTTCCGGAGTGAAACGCCTAGAACCTCTCGGCCACATCGGCCGGCCTCAAATCAATCGTGAACAATTCTGGTCCCGTGACACGGTGCATTGTCATCCGCCCGCATCTCGTGGTCGTGCGGTAGCGTTCTCGCTTCCCACGCCCGGGTTCCCGGGTTCGATTCCCGGCGGGGTCAGGGATTTTCTCTGCCTCGTGATGGCTGGGTGTTGTGTGCTGTCCTTAGGTTAGTTAGGTTTAAGTAGTTCTAAGGTCTAGGGGACTGATGACCATAGATGTTAAGTCCCATAGTGCTCAGAGCCATTTGAACCATTGTCATCCATAAAAAATCCGTCGTTGTTTGGCAACATAAAATCCATGAATGGCTGCAAACGGTCTCCAAGCAGCCGAACGTATCCATTTGCCAGCCAGTGATCGGTTCAGTTGACCCAGAGGACTCAGCCCACTCCGTGTAAAGACAGCCCACACCATTATGAAGCCACCACCAGCTTGCACAGTGTCTTGTTGACAACCTGGGCCCATGGCTTAATGGGGTCTGCGCTATACTCGAATCCTACCATCAGCTTTTACTAACTGAAATCGAGACTCATATGACCAGGCAACGGATTTCCAGTCGTCTAGCATGTAACCGATATGGCCACGAGACCAGCAAAGTCGCTGCAGGCGACGTCGTGATGTTAGCAAAGGCATTCGTGTCGTCACCTGCTGCCACAGCCCATAAACAACGAATTTCTCCGCACTGTCTGAACGGATACGTTCGTCGTACGACGCACATTGATTTCTGTGGCTATTCCAGGCATTATTGTTGAGTGTTAGCCTTGACAAATCTACGCAAACGCCGCTGCTCACAGTCGTTAAGGCCACCGACCTCCGTGTTATCCGTTGTCGGAGGTAATGCCTGAAATTTGGTATGCTGGGCACAATTTTGACACTGTGGATCGCTGAATATTGAAATTCCTAACGATATCCCGAATGGAATTTCACATGCTTCTACACTACTGGCCATTAAAATTGCTACACCAGGAAGAAATGCAGATGATAAACGGGTATTCACTGCACAAATATATTACACTAGAACTGACATGTGATTAGATTTTCATGCAGTTTGGGTGTATGGATCCTGAGAAATCAGTACCCAGAACAACCACCTCTGGGCATAATAACGGCCTTGATACGCCTGGGCATTGAATCAAACAGACCTTGGATGCCGTGTACAGGTACAGCTGCCCATGCAGCTTCAACACGATACCACAGTTAATCAAGAGTAGTGACTGGCGCATTGTGGTGAGCCAATTGCTCGGCCACCATTGAGCAGACGTTGACAACTGGTGAGAGATCTGGAGAATGTGCTGGCCAGGGCAGCAGTCGAACATTTCCTGTATCCTGTATTCAGGACCTGCAACATGCGGTCGTGCATTATCCTGCTGAAATATAGGGTTCCACAGGGATCAAATGAAGGGTAGAGCCACGGGTCGTAACACATCTGAAATGTAACGTCCACTGTTCAAAGTGCCGTCAATGCGAACAAGAGGTGACCGAGACGTGTAACCAATGGCACCCAATACCATCACGCCGGGTGATACACCAGTATGGCGATAACGAATACATGCTCCCAATGTGCGTTCACCGCGATGTCGCCAAACACGGATGCGACCATCATGATGCTGTAAACAGAACCTGGATTCATCCGAAAAAATGACGTTTTGCGATTCGTGCAGCCAGGTTCGTCGTTGAGTACACCATCGCAGGCGCTCCTATCTGTGATGTAGCGTCAAGGATGACCACAGCCACGGTCTCCGAGATGATAGTCCACGCTGCTGCAAACGTCGTCGAACTGTTAGTGCAGATGGTTGTTGTCTTGCAAACGTCCCCATCTGTTGACTCAGGGATCGAAACGTTACAGCCATGCGGATAAGATGCCTGTCATCTCGACTGCTACGAGGCCGTTGGGATCCAGCACGGCGTTCCGCATTACCCTCCTGATCCCATCGATTTCATATTCTGCTATCAGTCATTGGATCTCGACCAACGCGAGCATTTCTCCTCCTTACACGAGGCATCACAACAACGTTTCACCAGGCAACGCCGGTCAACTGCTATTTGTGTATGAGAAATCGGTTGGAAACTTTCCTCATGTTGTAGGTGTCACCACCGGCGCCAACCTTGTGTGAATGCTCTGAAAAGCTAATTATTTGCATATCACAGCATCTTCTTCCTGTCCCTTAAATTTCGTGTCTGTAGCCCGTCATCTTCGTGGTGTAGCAATTTTAATGGCGAGTAGTGTATCTCCAACTAACATTGGACGTTCAAAGACTCTTAGTTCCCATCGTGCGGCCAGACACGTCGAGAATCTTTTCACGTGAAGCACCCATTATCACGTCTAGAACCTCGTCACTTGAAGTACCTGAGGACAAATGACAGCTTCACCAATGCACTGCCCTTTTGTACCTCACACGCCATACTACCGCCATGTGTATATGTGCGTATTGCTATCCCATGACTTTTGTCACCTCAGTTTATGTTGGTACCGTCACTCTCAGGTTTTATGTTATTTTGAATGTGAAGGAAGCTTATTGGGTAAAAGGTGAACTAGTAATACGTGTGTAAAATATATAATTGTAAAGGTTTATCTAAATGGAAATTCACAGGATACTTAAGTGGATGAGCTCGTAGCAGCGAAGAGGCGCAGGTGGGTCACCGACGAAAAGATGGCTGAAGGACGCAAGAGATCAAAGTCTCATTTCTCGTAAGCGGCAAAAAGCAGAAGAGCGCTGGCGTTGTCTGGAGGACTGAGGTTAATGGAGGCTAACGACGCACTAGCTATTTGCGCAGCAACGCTTAACGAGAAAGCAGTTGAACTGCAAGGCGCGCCAGGCTCTCTGAGAAGAAGACGTGAGACATTCCAAAAGACCATTTAGCTAGGGATGGCGTCTGCCGGATGTCACTTGACTAACGCCAGGTGAAGAGGGGGGGGGGGGGGGGGAGGGGGGGGGGAGGGGAAAAGGAAGCAGACGCCTCCACCCACCCATTACGAGGCGGAAATGGAACTCTCCCGGGTGGCGAAACACTGCTTTCAAAACGAGCAGTCGTGATGGCGTGCGCCGACGCCTAATGAAGTAAGATTTGATTAGCAAACAGCGAAAGCGGTTGGGCAGCTACCGTCAACGGCAGTCCTTCGGGAGGGCGTGAAGGCAACATTCCGTCGGCTTCGCAGAGGGTATGCTGAGGTACACTTTCCACATGTAGTCTCTGCGAGTCTCTGTGAAGAGCAGGACAGAGCACACTTTTCATTGCACCATACATTTTATTGCACCACATTTTAAGGTTTCGCCCCATTCCAATCACAGATGGCACGTGGGAGCAAGCTTCCGTGCGAGCTATCACTTAGTTGATTTCTTCCACGTGAGCTCTGCGGGATCCGTATGGCAGCTAAGCCGGTCACATACTCAGCAAATAAGCGTTGGGTACAGATGAATGCTTGTACAGTGTTGTTATGTTTGTGTCGTTATGCATGAAGGAAAGAGAGTGGGTGAAACACGGTGCGAGAATAACGCCAAGGGTACTGTCGAGTTTATTGTCCCCATCTGTCGGAAAAATCACTTTTAAAAGTGTCATATGCCCTTACTTCATCCCGTTAAATCTCATTTCATCAAGCACTTGGGTAGTACCAATCCGGCTGCTTTCTGAAACTGTGTATATCACACAGTTATAACCCTTTTTCTATCATTTACTGAATTGAATAGCAATCTTCATGCAAGTTCCAGCAGACTTCCGGACAACGGATGACGCGTAAACACTGTTAAGACTCCAAGTGAACTGACACTTGGTGTGGCCTGCAACTGCGGACTTACTGCGCGTGGTGTTATCAGCTCTGTTTGGAGCAACTAAGCTGCAAGACAAGGAGAGTTATCTCATAAGTTATTGCAATCGAACTACAGTAACCGACTTTTATTTGACCCGAAATATAATCGATTCTCTACTCGTACTGAGCGGGAATGTGTACACGCACGCTACCATCACGGATGGACAGACATAAGGGAGGGCACGATGATTCGACCTCAGCTCGCCACGATTGATATAAGCACCCTAGAGAGCCCCATAAACGAGGAGTCCATCATTAGGTCGCTCGATCCGCCCGTGTGGGCAAAATGCAGATCGCTCGTAACTTCCAAACACTCTCTGAGGAATGACACATGTAGAACTGGCCTTTTCTGGCAATGTGTCGGACTAGTCCTGAAACATCCCCTTTGGAAAATTATAAATTACTGTGCTGGTAAACCTCTTACGTTATTTGATTTTCAAACAGCTGAGCAAAACTGAACGTGCTCAGACATTTCTCAGTTATTCTGATCATCAATAAACTGACACACAATATTTTTAGCGCAACGCAATCTTTCAGTAATCCCTACAAAAGAATGGCCCTGACTAACGATAACTTATACCTTTCATGAATCACTAACCTCACAAAAATCTTCGTTACTCGAACTACAGCAATACAGCAAGCGCCAATACTGCCAGCTAAATAAAAGATTCTAACTACGGAAGGCACTAACTACTGATCGGCTTAGTCAGCAAATGAAAGATTTTGATAGAGAACAAGCAATGTATTTACCTTAATAATGTTCAAAAGTTATATATATATATATATATATATATATATATATATATATATATATATATATATATACTCCTGGAAATGGAAAAAAGAACACATTGACACCGGTGTGTCAGACCCACCATACTTGCTCCGGACACTGCGAGAGGGCTGTACAAGCAATGATCACACGCACGGCACAGCGGACACACCAGGAACCGCGGTGTTGGCCGTCGAATGGCGCTAGCTGCGCAGCATTTGTGCACCGCCGCCGTCAGTGTCAGCCAGTTTGCCGTGGCATACGGAGCTCCATCGCAGTCTTTAACACTGGTAGCATGCCGTGACAGCGTGGACGTGAACCGTATGTGCAGCTGACGGACTTTGAGTGATGGCGTATAGTGGGCATGCGGGAGGCCGGGTGGACGTACCGCCGAATTGCTCAACACGTGGGGCGTGAGGTCTCCACAGTACATCGATGTTGTCGCCAGTGGTCGGCGGAAGGTGCACGTGCCCGTCGACCTGGGACCGGACCGCAGCGACGCACGGATGCACGCCAAGACCGTAGGATCCTACGCAGTGCCGTAGGGGACCGCACCGCCACTTCCCAGCAAATTAGGGACACTGTTGCTCCTGGGGTATCGGCGAGGACCATTCGCAACCGTCTCCATGAAGCTGGGCTACGGTCCCGCACACCGTTAGGCCGTCTTCCGCTCACGCCCCAACATCGTGCAGCCCGCCTCCAGTGGTGTCGCGACAGGCGTGAATGGAGGGACGAATGGAGACGTGTCGTCTTCAGCGATGAGAGTCGCTTCTGCCTTGGTGCCAATGATGGTCGTATGCGTGTTTGGCGCCGTGCAGGTGAGTGCCACAATCAGGACTGCATACGACCGAGGCACACAGGGCCAACACCCGGCATCATGGTGTGGGGAGCGATCTTCTACACTGGCCGTACACCACTGGTGATCGTCGAGGGGACACTGAATAGTGCAAGGTACATCCAAACCGTCATCGAACCCATCGTTCTACCATTTCTAGACCGGCAAGGGAACTTGCTGTTCCAACAGGACAAAGCACGTCCGCATGTATCCCGTGCCACCCAACGTGCTCTAGAAGGTGTAAGTCAACTACCCTGGCCAGCAAGATCTCCGGATCTGCCCCCATTGAGCATGTTTGGGACTGGATGAAGCGTCGTCTCACGCGGTCTGCACGTCCAGCACGAACGCTGGTCCAACTGAGGTGCCAGGTGGAAATGGCATGGCAAGCCGTTCCACAGGACTACATCCAGCATCTCTACGATCGTCTCCATGGGAGAATAGCAGCCTGCATTGCTGCGAAAGGTGGATATACACTGTACTAGTGCCGACATTGTGCATGCTCTGTTGCCTGTGCCTATGCGCCTGTGGTTCTGTCAGTGTGATCATGTGATGTATCTGACCCCAGGAATGTGTCAATAAAGTTTCCCCTTCCTGGGACAATGAATTCACGGTGTTCTTATTTCAATTTCCAGGAGTATATATATATATATATATATATATATATATATATATATAAGTTCATGACATCCAGTCATACAAATTTTCTTTTTCTTGGAGGACACACGTCCAGATCGTCCGCTCTCAAAATTCTTTCATCTCTCTGCCCACATCCACCACTGCTGGCGGCTCACCTCCAACTGCGCAACGCTATGCGCTGTTCACATCCAAGTGCCCAACACTACAATAGCAAATATTCCAACAATGCCAACCAGCCACAGATTGCACACAGCACAGTCATCGATTTTCATACGGAGCGCTACGTAGCGTTACCAACATTAAAACCCAAACAGCGTACTTACATAGCCCCCCTTCCGTAGTTAGAATCTTTTATTTAGCTGGCAGTATTGACGCTCGCAGTATTGCAGTAGTTCGAGTAGCGACGATTTTTGTGAGGCAAGTGATTCACGAAAGGTATAGGTTATTATTAGTCAGGGCCATTCTTTTGTAGCGATTATTGAAAGTCAGATTGCGTTGCGCTAAAAATATTGTGTGTCAGTTTATTGATGATGAAAAGAAGCAAAGAGAGAAATGTCTGAGCACGTTCAGTTTTGCTCAACTGTTTGAAATTCAAATAACGTAAGAAGTTTACCTGCACAGTAATTTATAAATTTCCAAAGGGGGCGTTTCAGTCAGAATCGCTTGTGTAGCTGTCAAGCGAGATCGTTTAGTTACGTTTCGTATCTCTATGTCCACTTGGAATGAGTACTACGTGCTAGAATTTACACGTATTCAATCACTGTTTACTCAGATGGTGAGAATTCAAATTCAAATGGCTCTAAGCACTGTGGGGCTCAACATCTGAGGTCGTCAGTCCCCTAGACTTAGAACTACTTAAACCTAACCAACCTAAGTACATCACACACATCCATGCCCGAGGCAGGATTCGAACCTGGGGCCGTAGCAGCAGCGCGCTTCCGGATTGAAGCGCCGAGAACCGCTCGGCTACAGCGGCCGGCTAACGAGAATTGTTGTTGTGATCTTCATTCCTTATAATAGTTTGGTGAAAATATCCACTGCATAACTATTGCAATCTGTATCTACTGTAACGTTTTTAGTGGATCGAATCTTCGATCTCTCTCTGCAGTGTTTAATCCCCACAGTTTCCTCCAAACGTGCTGTTTCTTGATGCTTCAGTGTGTGTGCCATCGGATGACCACTTCTTGTATCCGCATAGTGCCAAAAATTTCTCTCCAGTTCTAGTCTTTAGTACTATTCTGGCCTGCTAGTGCCTGCAGAGTCAAGTCCGTTATCAGTGCCTTACGTAATCAAGGTCATCCGCTCCGTATATGAGCAGGCAGTGCACGCCAGCGGAACCATTCCGCTGTGAGCTGTATCTGCAACAGAATTGAAGCACTATTTCTCGTCGACGTGTCTATCGTCATCGCCGCCACCGCATGCCAGTTTATAAACACATAATTAGCTTGGAAAAGAAACTTGGACTAAATGGCACTGCACAATCTGTTATTCTTAATGGACCTATTTATTTTCGTGGATTTCGAGTTAATTTTTCGCTCGATGTTGCAAGTGGAGCAGCTGGCAGTGGGTGGTTTACACTCGGTATTGTCCGCTGTGAGAGCGCATCGCTACCTGGATTAGAATCTTTCGCCGACCGAGATGTCATCGCATACAAGACATGGCACTGTGGAGTCGATCCGAAGACTCAAAGTAGACCTAGTTATGTTTATAGTAATATGCCTTTTACTCTGTATACCCGTTCTTGTAGGAAAGTTTCTAATGATGAGAAAATACATGTATGGATGAAAGAACTTGGTGTACTTGCTGAAAATGTAACTGTAACTGGTGATATTACTTTGTATTACAATTATTAATAAAGTGTGATCTGTAGCGTCAGCCATTAACCGCAGAGCGTACATCGCGAACCGGGGACTCAAGGATGCAACAGTTTGAAAAAATTAATAAAGCATAGTGCCGCACTACCTGCTTGGCACCTGAACTGCTCGTCGTTCACATTTCCAGAGAAATGCCTTCAAAGAGGCTTCCCAACACTTACGATCCGATATGAACGTATACAGAATGAAGCGGAATTCGCGCGCTCGGGCTTCACAGAGCGACTCCTCAGATGCCAGCGATAAAAAAATGTCTGAAACAAAATTTCATCCGGCGAGCACATCCGGCAGAAAAAGACGTTAAAGAGTGGGAATCTGGCAACACAGTAAGCACACGTACGAAAACTACCTCTGTCACCACGTACAGGGTTATTACAAATGATTGAAGCGATTTCACAGCTCTACAATAACTTTATTATTTGAGATATTTTCAAAATGCTTTGCACACACATACAAAAACTCAAAAAGTTTTTTTAGGCATTCACAAATGTTCGATATGAGCCCTTTTAGTGATTCGGCAGACATCACCCCACACTCGGCGCAGCATGTCCCCATCAACGAGTTCGAAAGCATCGTTGATGCGAGCTCGCAGTTCTGGCACGTTTCTTGGTAGAGGAGGTTTAAACACTGAATCTTTCACATAACCCCACAGAAAGAAATCGCATGGGGTTAAGTCGGGAGAGCGTGGATGCCATGACATGAATTGCTGATCATGATCTCCACCACGACCGATCCATCGGTTTTCCAATCTCCTGTTTAAGAAATTCCGAACATCATGATGGCAGTGCGGTGGAGCACCATCCTGTTGACAGATGAAGTCGGCGCTGTCGGTCTCCAGTTGTGGCATGAGCCAATTTTCCGCGGGCTACGCGTGAATCTTGCCCGCACGCGTTCAACCGTTTCTTCGCTCACTGCAGGCCGACCCGTTGATTTCCCCTTACAGAGGCATCCAGAAGCTTTAAACTGCGCATACCATCGCCGAATGGAGTTCGCAGTTGGTGGATCTTTGTTGAACTTCGTCCTGAAGTGTCATTGCACTGTTATGACTGACTGATGTGAGTGCATTTCAAGCACGACATACGCTTTCTCGGCTCCTGTCGCCATTTTGTCTCACTGCGCTCTCGAGCGCTCTGACGGCAGAAACCTGAAGTGCGGCTTCAGCCGAACAAAACTTTATGAGTTTTTCTACGTATCTGTAGTGTGTCGTGACCATATGTTAATGAATGGAGCTACAGTGAATTTATGAAATCGCTTCAATCATTTGTAATAGCCCTGTATTTGTCGTCCTCTACAGCTGGCGCAGTGGATAGAATTTTGGGTTAGCACGCAGGAGTTGGTTCGATCCAGGATTGGGGCTCATTTTTTTATTTGCTAACATCATTGTGACATTTCATACTGTAATATGCACAGTTTCTTAGGTCATACGTATCCTAAATTTACAACATTATGTAACGCTGAACATAACCAATACGTGGTAAGACAAATAAGACATATACAGTTGAAACAAATGACCTGCAATAGAGGAGAATAACTACAAAAACATTATCAATTTCGGGATGGTCATTAATACTACATCTATTACGAGCTCTCAGATGTCGCACATTAGCAACCAGTGACAATAATAATGTCCATACTAATGACAACATGACCTTCACAACAACACGATGTCCCCAGAACATCAGATGCTCAAAGCGACCTCCTGCAGTCCAAACATTGCGCAGCCCGCCGGATCATACAGCTCTGGACCCTTCGCAGCAAAGCAGCGTCTACAATAACAAGAGGAGCATGAACACGCGCTACCAATTCTTCCACAATTCTCGGCAGAGTAGAGTAAACGTGCTCCTTCAGGTGTCCCGACAGGATGAAATCCAGGTCAGGTGAACGCGGCGGCCACACAACTAGACCTCAACGTCCGAGCCATTTCCCTGGAAATGTGCTGTCCAAATACGGTCACACATTAATTCCAGAGTGTGTAGGTGCAATATGTTGGAAAATGTAGTGGAACATCTTCCAGAGCATCAGGCAGATAGTTTGAGAGGAGTGCACGATACCTTCGTGCAGTCCACCGGTCAGGCAACATGTAGTGGCCCAAACACCTGTCACCCAATATTCCGGTCCAGAGATTGATACCAAAGCGAACTTGATATCCACGGTCGCGGGTGACGTGTGGGTTAACTTCACACCAATGGTGTGCATTGTACATGTTGGTGACACACTCTCGAGTGAATGCTGCTTCATCCGACCATACTACGGTGTTCACGAAGTCATCGTTGGCTTCCTGTTGTTGTTGGAACCATTCACAGAATTGCATCTGCTGATGGTGATCTGCAGGCTGCAGGTCTTGCGTGAAAGGGGTGCAGCCCACGCTCGTGCAGCACGTTGACGACCGTGCTTTGCGAGACACGCAGCAGCCTTGCAACGCTGCGTGTACTTCGCTGAGGTTCTTGGTGTGTGACCTCCAGAATAGCTTCCTCAGTAGCTGGAGCAGGGCGAGTCCGTGGACGGCCTCTGTCACGCGATGCTGGAAGGAGAGAACCTGACTCCTGAAGGCGCAGCTCCATACGACGAAATACACTTTTATCTGTATCGCGTCGACGAGGATATCTAGCAGTATAATCACGAGCGGCAACACCAGCCTGGTTATCAGATGCGATAAGCACCAGAATCATATGCACATATTCATCGTTTCTGTATGCCATACGCCTGCCACACCGGTTTAGAGGTTTACAACGAGAAAATTACATACGTGTACGCATGTACATTGGATTCTGTCACGGGCACGTTACTCCACTCGCAACTAATCCCTTTCTGGTGAACAGCACATACAGTATAAACACGCCGTCAGTCCTGCGCTCTCTTCCACCTAACGCGCATTCTCCCTCTGACAGATATTGTTCTGCGTGGTTCATCTCGACACCCCTAATTATGAAATGTTCGGTTTCGAACTTCACTGTTTCCCTAACAGTAATAGACGTAATGTTTCCACAATCCCATCTATAGAATAATAATAATAATAATAATAATAATGCTCCAGAAGTGTTCCATGTCTGTTATGTTTGGTGGATTGTCTATTTTTATGTGTGTGTTATCTATTTTACCAAACAATAGATAACGAACACATAAAAATAGACAATCCACCAAACATAACAGACATGGAACACTTCTGGAGCAACATATGGTCAAACCCGGTACAACATAACAGGCATGCACGGTGGATACAAGCAGAAACAGACTCATACAAGATGATACGACAAATGCCTGAAGTGATAATTTTGCAACATGAAGTCACCCGAGCAATTAATTCTACGCACAATTGGAAAGCCCCTGTAAAAGATAAAACAGCAAATTTCTGGTTAGTTCACCTCAACACATTCACATCTAACTAGATTATTTAACAGTTACATTGCAGACCCATACACAGTCCCTGATACACTTACACAAGGAATAACTTATCTGAAACCTAAAGATCAAGCAGACACAGCAAACCCAGCAAAATATCGCCCCATAACATGCCTACCAACAATATACAAAATATTAACTTCGGTCATTACACAGAAATTAATAACACATACAACACAGAACAAAATTATAAATGAAGAACAAAAAGGCTGCTGCAAAGGAGCACGAGAATGTAAAGAGCAACTGACAATAGATGCAGAGGTGACATATCAAGCTAAAACCAAACAAAGGTCGCTAAGCTACGCATACATTGGTTACCAAAAAGCTTTTGATAGTGTACCCCACTCATGGTTACTACAGATATTGGAAATATACAAAGTAGATCCTAAACTGATACAGGTCCTAAACATAGTAATGAAAAATTGGAAAACCACTCTTAATATCCAAACAAATTCAAATAATATCACATCACAGCCAATACAGATTAAGCGTGGAATATACCAAGGAGACTCATTAAGTCCTTTCTGGTTCTCTCTTGCTCTGAACCCACTATCCAACATGCTAAATAATACAAATTATGGATATAATATTACTGGAACATACCGACACAAAATCACACATTTACTATACATGGATGATCTAAAACTACTGGCAGCAATCAATCAACAACTCAACCAGTTACTAAAGATAACAGAAGTATTCAGCAATGATATAAATATGGCTTTTGGAACAGACAAATGTAGGAAAAATAGCATAGTCAAGGGAAAACACACTAAACAAGAATATTACATATTGAATAACCACAGTGACTCCATAGAAGCGATGGAAAAAACAGATGCCTATAAATACCTAGGATGCAGACAAAAAATAGGAATAGATAATACAAATATTAAAGAAGAACTAAAAGAAAAATATAGAAAAAGACTAACAAAAATACTGAAAACAGAATTGACAGCAAGAAACAAGACAAAAGCTATAAATACTTATGCTATACCAATATTGACCTACTCATTTGGAGTAGTGAAATGGAGTAACACAGACCTAGAAGCACTCAATACACTTACACGATCACAATGCCACAAATATAGAATATATCACATACATTCAGCAACAGAAAGATTCACAATAAGCAGAAAGGAAGGAGGAAGGGGATTTATCGACATAAAAAACCTACATTATGGACAGGTAGACAATTTAAGAAAATTCTTTCTAGAACGAGCAGAAACTAGAAAAATACACAAAGCAATCACTCACATAAATACATCGGCTGCACCATTGCAATTTCATAACCACTTCAACAACCCTTTAGATCACATTACATCAACAAATACGAAGAAAGTAAATTGGAAAAAGAAAACACTACATGGCAAGCACCTGTATCACCTAACACAGCCACACATCGATCAAGACGCATCCAACACATGGCTAAGGAAAGGCAATATATACAGTGAGACGGAAGGATTCATGATTGCAATACAGGATCAAACAATAAACACCAGATATTACAGCAAACATATTATTAAAGATCCCAATACCACAACAGATAAATGCAGACTTTGCAAACAACAAATAGAAACAGTAGATCACATCACAAGAGGATGTACAATACTAGCAAATACAGAATACCCCAGAAGACATGACAATGTAGCAAAAATAATACATCAACAGCTTGCCTTACAACATACACTTATAAAACAACACGTTCCCACATACAAGTATGCACCACAAAATGTACTGGAGAATGATAAATACAAATTATACTGGAACAGAACCATTATAACAGATAAAACAACACCACATAACAAACCTGACATCATACTCACCAATAAAAAGAAGAAATTAACACAACTAATCGAAATATCCATACCAAAAACAACAAAAATACAAAAGAAAACAGGAGAAAAAATTGAAAAATACATCCAACTGGCTGAGGAAGTCAAGGACATGTGGCATCAGGATAAAGTTGACATTATACCAATTATACTATCAACTACAGGAGTCATACCACACAATATCCACCAGTACATCAATGCAATACAGCTACATACAAACTTATATATACAACTACAGAAATTCGTAATTATTGATACATGTTCAATTACCCGAAAGCTCCTAAATGCAATAAAACATATACTGTACAGTTAAAAGGAAGTCACGCTTGATCAAGGTCCACGTCACTTTCCATTTTTGACCAGACATAACGTCTGAGAAAAGAAAGAAATAATAATAATAACGAATTGAAATACGTACTAAACAGCATGCGGTTACCAGACTCAACGCTGAAAAGCATAATCAGTGGGACCATGGTGATAATACACACAAATGGTAACCGAGTTTGGACATTATTCGCAAAGCACGTTGCTAGTCCTATTGGTAACGTAAGGCCCTAACGAAATGTAATGGACCTGAACGAGGCAAGAATAATAGTTGGTATTAATATATGGCATCATTGGAGGAGGGTACAAAGAAAACAAGTTTCCCATCTAGTAGATGAAGTGGTGCGAATGAATTGACGCCCACTTCGTGGCTTCTTTCAAAGCTGACCAATCTTCCATTTCTACTATTATAGTATGTAAGTGCAAATGTTTTCTAGAGGACCCGCTGCAACCGCTGTTGACGATTGAGATGTCAGATACCACATCACCTGGACTACATTTACCAAATTAAAAAAAAAAAAAAGCCTCAATCGAGGATCGAACCATCGACCTCCTACATGCTAACCCAAAACTCAATACACTGTACTAACTGTAGAGCACGACAAGCATTTCCTGACAGAGTTACTTACCATACAAGTGGTTACATTGTTGCCAGATTGTCAGTCTTTAACCTCCTTTTTCTGTTGGATGTACTCGGTGGATGAAACTTTGTGAGAGACATTTTTTTATCCCTCCCATGCGAGGAGTACGCTGCGATGCCTGAGTGCGCGAATTTCGCTTCACCCTGTGTAACTCTTTTTCAGCAAAGCCTATCTTGCTACTATCCATCTACATTTAATATCTTCTTTTCTTCAGCCGTTGTCAGTTATTTTGCTTCCAGAAGAGCAATACTCGTCTACTACACTCAGTGTATTATTGTCTAAATACAATTCCCACAGCGAGACTGCAATTAAAATACGAGGGGTGTACAATGAGCAATGCAACACATTTTTTTTTCTGTAAGCGGGTCGGTTTTATTCAGAATTGCATACCCCCATTCTTCAACATGATCTCCGTTCAGTGCGACTGCATTACGCCATCTTGCTAGGAGGATCCGTATGCCAGGATGGTAACCACTCTACAGGTCGACGGCGGAGCCAACGTTTCGGTGCATCAGTCACCTCCCCATCACCTGCTTCCCGCGGAGTGCATCTTCCGTCGGGCAAAAACGGACGGAAATCGGTAGGTGCGAGATCCGGGCTGTAGGGTGGATGAGTACGAACGGCCCAATTAAGTTGTGTGGGCTCCTCTAGGGTGGGCTGAGTTGTGTGAGGCCTTGCGTTTTCTTAGCGAAGTTGGTTTGCATTTTTGTGGCGACGAACACCCTGAAGTCGTTTCTTCAGTTTTCTGAGGGTAGCGCAGTACACTTGAGAGTTGATCGTCGCACCATGAGGGAGGGCATCGAGCAGCTTAACACTTTCACAGTCCCAGAAGACCGTCGCCACGACTTTACCGGTTGATGGTGCGCCTTTGAACGTTTTCTTCGAAATAGAAATGGTGCGGCGTCACGGAGGGGATTGCCGTTTCCTTTCTGGTTCGAAGTGGTGAACCAACGTTTTATCGCCTGTGACGATATACGACAAAAAAACTGTCACGATCAGCCTCGTATCGAACAAGCCACACCTCTGAGATGGTCCTTCGTTGCTCTTTATAGTCTTCCGTTGAATGCAAAGGAACCCAGCGGGGGCCAGCTGGGGTGGCCGAGCGGTTCTAGGCGCTGCAGTCCGGAACCGCGCGACTGCTACGGTCGCAGGTTCGAATCCTGCCTCGGCATGGATGTGTGTGATGTCCTTAGGTTAGTTAGGTTTAAGTAGTTCTAAGTTCTAGGGGACTGATAACCTCAGATGTTAAGTCCCATAGTGCTCAGAGCCATTTGAACCATTTTTGAACTATTTCTTCCTTGCGGGATGACTTTTCTAATGTTTCCCGTAGTGTTTTGTATGGCATTGTGACTGAGCACTTGAATTACCGAAAATTGTGCGCACGTTGGGTACAAAACCAGAGTTTAGACAGTGCATTGACTTCCCTTGAGCGGTACCACAACGACGGTGGTGATTTCTTAAGCCAAATTGTTACGGGCGATGAAACATGGGTGTGCCGGCCGCTGGTGGCCGAGCGGTTCTGGCGCTACAGTCTAGAACCGCGCAACCGCTACGGTCGCAGCTTCGAATCCTGCCTCGGGCATGGATGTGTGTGTTGTCCTTAGGTTAGTTCGGTTTAAGTAGTTCTAAGTTCTAGGGGACTTATGACCGCAGCAGTTGAGTCCCATAGTGCTCGGAGCCATTTGAACCATTTCTGAAACATGGGTGGCCTACGTAACACCAGAATCAAGGCAACATTCCATGGAAGTTGAGCAAGGGCATCGTTTTGCTGCAAGACAATGCCCGTCCGCATGTGGCGAATCAGACCAAAGATCTCATCACATCTTTTCGATGGGAAACTCTAGATCATTCTCCGTACAGCCCCGATCTTGCGCCCAGTGACTACCATCTGTTCCTGCACTTTAAGAAACACCTGGGCGGTCAGCGTGTTCAAGTCGATCAGGAAGTCAAGACAGTGGTAATGCAGTGTTTAACAAGTCAGGCGGCAGACTTCTATGGGGAGGGTATTCAAAAACTGGTACAACGTTATGACAAGTGCCTAAATATTGACGGAAATTGTGTAGAAAAGTAGATTAAGGTACAGGCTTTCATGTAGAAATAAAATTATTGAGATATCGTAGCACGTCTTTTTTTAATTTCTAAACGGTACTTACTTAAAAAAACACGCCTCGTATTTGGCACCAGTCGCTCAAGTGTGCCGCTTGTAGCGCCTCTATGAGGATGCAGATCATGTCTGCTTCAAATAAACGCTGTAACGGTCGTGAGCGTTAGTTACCTTTGAGATTTAACGTGCTGAGATGATGTTAATCAAGAATGCCTTTAAGGCGAGAAAGACGCTGTTAATAACGCCTCGCTGAGTTTGAACGAGGTCGTGTAATAGGGGCACGAAAAGCTGGATGTTGCTTACACGATACTGCAGAAAGACTTGGCGGGAATGTAGCCACTGCATCTGATTGCTGGCAGTTGTGGTGACGAGAATGTTCGGTCGCAAGAAAATCGGGCTCTAGACACCCACCTGGCACTACAGAGAGGGAAGACCATATTGTTAGGCGTATGGCTCTGCTGCAGCGTACTGTACATGAAGCAGCAATTTGAGCAACAGTTAGCACCACAGTGGTTATGGTCAAACCTAAGGTCTTTGACGATAACGTATGTTTTCGTTTGTAAACACGTCAGATTGTAAGTGTATGTGCTTCTAAAGTTATTAACATCTACTGCATCAAAGGCATGACATGGAAGTGTCAGTATTTATCATGATGTATAATACACAGTTAATGTGTAAAAAATCGAGATAATTTTGTAAAACGTCTGATAGATGTAACGTAGAAACGACATGGATACGCCAGCTGTACTAACCTCCAACACTCAGCGTTGAAACGCGTAATTGAATCTAAAAACACCTGAAGATCGCCACAAGCCCGAAGCCGACGGTCCGTTAAATACAATCACCATTAATTGTGACTGGTAGCGGTTATGTTATGATTCTACACCTTCGACCATAGATACTAGTAGACTGGCCTTGCTGTGCTCCAACATAAACCACGTGACTGTTGGCAAAACGTGGCGGGATTTCAAATCAACGGTCTGCCATCCTATGTTTGTATCGTATTTTACCCACATTTCTCAATTGACTGCCAAACGCTTCCAACAAAAATTACTTTTTTATTTCCGAAAAATTATGTCACAAATACATTTGACCTGGATTTGTTCACAGTACCATTTATAAAATCTAACAAATACATCGAGCGTGCCGGCCGCGGTGACCATGCGGTTCTAACGCTGCAGTCCGGAACCGCGGGGCTGCTACGGTCGCAAAAAAAAAAAAAAAAAAAAAAAAAAAAAAAAAAAAAAAAAATGGCTCTGAGCACTATGGGACTTAACAGCTGTGGTCATCAGTCCCCTAGAACTTAGAACTACTTAAACCTAACTAACCTAAGGACATCACACACATCCATTCCCGAGGCAGGATTCGAACCTGCGGCCGTAGCAGTCGCACGGTTCCGGACTGCGCGCCTAGAACCGCGAGACCACCGCGGCCGGCGCTACGGTCGCAGGTTCGAATCCTGCCTCGGGCATGGATGTGTGTGATGTCCTTAGGTTAGTTAGGTTTAAGTAGTCCTAAGTTCTAGGGGACTGTTGACCTAAGATGTTAAGTCCCATAGTGCTCAGAGCCATTTCGACCATTTGAACATCCAGCGCCCCTCTGGTGGGCAGCGAGACGAAATTACTATAAACTATCAGTTAAAGTAAAATGTCGTTAAAATTCTTTTAAACAGTAAGAGTGGGCTCGTGTCAAAACTTTAAATATTGGATTCGCCGCGTTTTGAGCTCTAGTCACTTATAAAAGAAAATGGGATATGGGATGTGGTGTCACTGCCAGACACCACACATGCTAGGTGGTAGCTTTAAATCGGCCGCGGTCCATTAGTACATGTCGGACCCGCGTGTCGCCACTGTCAGTGATCGCAGACCGAACGACACCACACGGCAGGTCTCGAGAGACTTACTAGCACTCGCCCCAGTTGTACGGACGACTTTGCTAGCGACTACACGGACGGAGACTCTCTCATTTGCCGAGAATATAGATAGCATAGCCTTCAGCTAAGTCAATGGCTACGACCTAGCAAGGCGCCATTAGTATTATATTGCATGTATCTAAAGAGTCTAACTTGTATCGTCAAGAGCGATATACAAATGATGGATTAAAGTTAAGTATTCCAGAAGCTACGTACTTTTCTTTATAGCATTCATTACGTATCCTGTTTCAGACCTCACGCCATCCTGCGTGAGCTTATATCGTGCATTTCGGCTACTTCCGAGTGGCGTGGCTGTCGTGCTACGCCACTACATAGGAATTATGTCAAATATAGGTACCAAAATTGTCGACTTTAGGAGCAGGTCCGTTTTAGAGTATCAATTTTAGGTGCACTTCAAAGGTTCAGTTCCTACTATTTTTACAAAAGTTTAAACTATCAGTTTAAAAAAAAATGATATTTTAAATGAAAGGTGAGACTTTGAAGTTTCAGAAAATAATTTTGGAGCCAACATTTATTTAATAGCATCAGAAGATAGAAAAAAATTCTCTTCATGTGTCGGCTATAGGTGCTCTTACCTTATTATAATCTCACTTGTATATACAAAAAGGAGCGTATGTGCAGATGGCTTAAAGTTTTTCCGTTTCAGGGCCTGTATCCAAAGCTGCCTT